>NC_133027.1:53592500-54192500 GCF_048771995.1 Taeniopygia guttata
TGCTTCTATCCTAATCCTAGCCTGCTTATCCTGATGCTCTGACAGGAATTTGAACGATTTCTCCCTCATGCCAGCAGTCTAGAATATATATTTGATATGCTTAGGGCAACAGAAGTACTGTAGAAATGCGTGGTTTCTTTGCTCTATGGAGCTCATGCATTGTCTTCATAGCACTGAACAATAGGGGTGACTGTGCTTGGAATGATGATGGACAAGAAAGTGGTACATTAGGACAGGGATGGCTTTTCTGGAGCTAAAATAAGGTGTTAGTCACTGTCATGGTTGTGCAAGTGCAGGTAAGAGATAAATAGGGTTTCCACCACTTTGACGGATGGCAAAGGAGGTTGGGTAAACAGTACTACTATTCTTCCTCTTTTTTTCTGAGTTTTGTTATCTAAGCACTTCTAGGAGAGTAACTGAGAGCAGGGCCCCTTTCTTCTATGTGGTGGTAGAGAACCCTTGTGCCAATGAAGTCTTTGAGATTTTAACCAAAGTAACTTTGGGTTTGTCCATCTTTTGTTGGAAAATAATAAGATGTACTAACTTCAGTGTGTTATCAGAATATATCCTTTAAGCAACAGACTATGTTTTAGAGAAAATCTGTCCCTTGTAGTAGAAACTGTTTTGATTTAAAAAAATCAGATGGAAACTTCAATTTTAGCTGAAAGTGCAGCAGCAAATTTAGTGGAGGAGTTGAGGCAGTTGCTGTTCCAGTAGTGACACTGAGCGATAGCAAACATATGCTACAAGTAGGATAATGGCAATGGTGAGAGATGGCTGTGATCGTACTGGAGATGCATTTGGTCCTGAAAATGACACATTTTTGAAATGAATCTTCTAAGCAGCTGTTAAATTAAAAAAATAAGCCTCTGACAAATCTCTTACTTAAAGGTCATTGGATTCATAACATTGTAACTTGTAAAAATATTATTCTTGAGACACCTGAGCTCCATTTGTGATTTTGACACACTCTTTTAGCATCTCTCTACATGTACACTTTGTGTCACATGTTCATTTATGCAAGTATCTGTCTATCTTCAGGCTTGAGATTTTGTCTTGCAGAATTTAGAATTTAATGGTGTTACAATGCCTTTGTTACAATGCCCGACAGACTGAAATCAGTCTTTCAGAGCTGATTACTAACCTAAGGAAGGAAAAAAGAAGCCAGATCTTGTTTAGGCTAGCCACAAATGTCTGGAAGGGTTACCTGCAGTTATCTCGGGTAAGGGAGTGGAGTTTCTGGTAAATACACGAGTGTTGTTTTCTGGGGATTGGGTGGAGAAGCCTACTGGTGGACAGTGTAGAATCAACAGATGAGGTTTCTACGCTTTTCAGTTTCCCACGGATCTAAAGGCTTTGGTTAACCTCAATTTCCAAAACGGGCTGTTTTGTTTTTAGCACCGCCCTTGAGAGAACTCTGCTCCAGAGGAAGACCCCGGCGCTTGGGCTTTATGACTCGTAGGACTTCTTGCTCCGCAGACCGACCCCTTTGCCTAGGACAGGGCTTGAAGCCCGTGAAGCGCCCTAGCAGCGCGGCCCCCCTCGGTCCCGGGGTCACGGCGATCCGGCGGGGCCGGGACGGCCGGGCGGGGCCGAGGGGAGGCGGGGCCGCCGGGCGGGCGGAGCCGCGGGGCGCGGCGGGGCCGGCGCCGCTGTGGCCGAGCGGAGAGCGGCGGGAGCGGCGGAGGCAGCGGCGCTCCCGCAGAGCGCTCGGGGCGCAGCGCCGGGCCGGGCCGGGCCCGCCATGCCGCCCGCCCGCAGGTCTGTGTGTGCGCCGGGCCGCGGGGCGGGCGGGGCTGCTCGGGCGCGGCCTTGTGTGCTGGCCAGGGGACGCGGAGCCCGGCGGGGCGGGGCCGCGGCCGTGGTGGCAGAGGAGCTCTTTGGCCCGGCAGCGCAGCCCGGGATGCGCGGCGCGGCCCCGCGGGCGCGGTGTGTCCGTGCGGGCGCGGTCGGGGCGCGGGGCGGCTCCGGGGACCTGCCCGCCCGCCCAGGGTGCTGCTCCCGGGCAGCCGGGGTGTGCTCTGCTGCTGCCGCTACCCGGCCAGTGTAGCCGAGATGGCATTCGCGGCTTTGAACCTCATTTATTTCCCACCGTCAGGGTCTTGGATAAATTACTGGAATGTTCCAGGCTCTCTCTCTATATATTAATTTGTATAGCCTTTGGTTGTCATGATTGCGAAGTGCTGCCGGTTTCCAAAGGTGTGCCAGTAATTTATTTTTGTGTCTTTAATCAGTGCAGTGGACTTTCCTCTCTGTCCTTCATCATACACTGCTTCAGAGTTGGTTTACGGGTGGAGTGGCATACTTGTATCTTGGGTGATGTGTGTGCAATATCGTGGTGCTAAACGATGCAGTAACTGTTTATCCCCGAGATGATGAACGCTTCGACTCAGTAACAGGCTTTTAGCATGTGTTTACTTTACATGCTACAATTACTGTTCTCCATTAGGTAGTCATACATTTCTTGTATTAATGTGCAGTGGTGGGTATTAATGCGCAGTGGTGGACTTTTAAGATGGGTAGGTGCCCATTAATCGATTATGGTTTGCTTAAAATGCTATGACCCAGCCTAAGGGCCTGTGCTTGTGTGATACTTAAAATGTGTGTTGATGAACCCTGCCAGCATATTGTATCAGCCAGTGTTTACACAGTATGGAAATAATAATTTCCTGATATTGTTCCATCTGACACTTATGTGTACACAAACAGACTTTCAGAAAATGAATGGAGAAGGCAGCAGAAAATGCCAAGAATATGTGTATCAGTATGCATGAGTATATACTTTCTGAATGAAAATTACTTTATCAGGAATATATTTTTAAATGTAAGCCATGATAAAAAATATGTAAATTGCAGTGCATTTTAGACTGCCTTCACTTTCATCTTTTTACCTGGAAAATGTCCATAAATATACAAAAATTATTTTAAGGACCTGAATAGTCAAGTTATGTTGATCCTTTGAAGAGTTGTATTGAAGCAGATGCTTGTAGCCAACAAAATGCTGTCTGATGGCTTTTTTGGGTGTTTTTTTTTTTTTTTTTTTTTTTTTTAGTAGTGGATCAAAATCTTGGGCTTGGAGGGAAATTCTTGGGTTTTTTTTTCCTTGTTGCATATTATGTTATGGAAAAGAAACACTTCTGGAATACCTGATTTGTCCAAGTAGTTTATGAGGCAGTCTCTGGGTTTCATTCCTTGGCTTTGCCCAATGCCCTGTTCCCACTGCAGCAGTAGCTACACTCACATTTGGATGTGTCACATCTGCTGCTGAAATGATAAGTGATTACCTTTGGACATAAAGTGAATTAGAATTGATTGGAACAGTCCTTGTCTTATTAGGAATATGTCTTTGTTGTTTTGTGTAGCCATGATTTTGAAAGCAAAGCTTGAAATTACTAGAGCCAGCCTCCAACCAGATATTTGGCTACCTTATGGTCCTGACTTCAGGCAACAGCTTGCAAATCACTTTAAGTGTTAGAGTATAAGCCCCTCTATTCAAACAGAAATGAATTTGGATTGGAGGATAGCATGTCTTCAGAAAGTAATTTAAAAAATTGTAGTGATCCTATGGCTAGTTACTAGAGCCAGAGTGAGTCTCTGCAGTCAGCCATTTGAGTGGGTGTTTCAGAGGTGAGGACATAGTGTGAGCCTTTGCAGCGAGATCTGACACAAAAAATTGCTGTTTCAGGCAGCTGGAGCTGCTCACAAACAATAATTATGGAAGTGAAGGGCAAAGGGACTCAATTTCCTTTTGCTATCCAATAGGCATGAAAGGAAAGCTGGAACATGACCAATGCTGAGAAAAATGGTAAAGCTCTCCATCCAGCACCTGGCTCGTGCCCTCTGTGTCACAGTGGGTGCCCAGTTCAGCAACAGGCAGTCATGGTCCTCAGCTCATCTGGGAGAAGAAATTCAGTGTCACCACCCAAAAAGCAGCTGACTGATAAACCTCTTCCTCATCATGATCAATAAGCCAGAACAGTCAAAGGCTTTATAGGTGTAGCTTTTGTTTTAGTGAGGTATCCAACCACTGGTGGAGTTATTGATGGTGGGGGTTGTTGTGGCTGCCTGCCACAAAGTTGGTGGCTTCTCACTCCCTCATGTGAGTGATCTGCACCCTCATGGAAGAAAATGTCCAAGTCGTGTTGCTGCCACTTCTGCTGTGAATTTGTTTTGGAGGTTAAACTTAACTTGTTTTCCCAAAAAGAGGAAATGTAATGCTACATTTGATGAGTGAAGTCAGCAGTAAGAGTGCTCACTCAAGTGACCTACTTTGACTAGGAAAGAAATCGGAGTAGGAGAAGCAAGTTTTAGTTCTTTTTTCATTCTCCTTCTATTTTCCTTTTAAAAATCTTATTCCATTGTCATTTTTCCCTAGCCAGATTTATGAAACAATGAGTTAGTGACAAAATTCACAGCAGGCTAGAGGAATTATATTTCCCTCCCCAAACAAAATGTTTCAGATAGATATATTAAACACATACAGAGGAGTATTTTCTTTTTCTTCCTGCTTTTCTTTGCAACCCCTGCTACTGTAGGTGGAAAGCTGTATGTCTTTGTTCCTGATCAAAATGTCAGATGGGTGTGAGTGATTGAGCTGGTGCTGGAAGTTGAATGTTGGGAACTGTTTGTTCAGTTTTGGAGTGGGCAGCACTCTGCAGCCTTGCATGGGACCATGACTGTGTACCTGAAGTGTCTCCCCAGTTGCCTGAAAGAGCAGAGTGCTGGCAGGCTTTGGGGCATCTGCTGGTGCTTCCCACTGGGTTGCAGTGCAGAAGGTTGTACTAAGTGCCCACAACCACATTTGAAGCTTTGCTCTTGTAATGCTTTGCTCTTGCACCTGTGCTGCTCCCAGTCTCTGACCAAACTGGAAGAAAGGGTGCCAGTATTTCGGCTCAGTTTCATATAATGTCCTCCTTACCTCCCTATACTTACCTGGGTATTAATGACTTGTCATGGAACCTCAGTTCATCCTTTGAGAAGACTTCTGGATTAGGCTTGAATTTTTCAGTGTGTTGAGTACTCATCATAATCTCAGTAAGCCTTTCTGATTGCTGTTTATTATAAGAGGTGAACTGTGCTTTCAGTTGCATGCCTCAAATTCCTGGTGTTGTGTGGTCCAAAGCCCCTGTCAGAGCTCAGTGAAGCTGTGCCCTGCTCAGTCATTCTGTGCCCTGTAGTACTCCTGAGCTGTAATTAAGCATTTGGCCTTCTCTTTGGTATGCTCTATGTAGAGCCTACCAAGATGCCGTCTCTTCCATGCTGCTGCTTTTCTTATGGTTACTCTGTATGTTTTTCAGGGAATTCTTTCAACATCCTTCTTGAAATGTGGGTTGTATGAGTACCCATGTTTAAGTAATGGTAATATGAAACTGGTTTACAGGAACAGAAAACATGCAAGCTTAGCAGGGAAATTATACTTGTTTATACAGGCAAGATATGTGTTTATATTTTGGTTACAATGTCGAAATAGTACTGTTTATATTTAATTTTGTGTTCAATTTAGGATTTAAAAGCTTTTTGTTAGTATTATTTCTAGAAAGGAAATTTTCTTACTGTACTCTCACCCATTAGTGACTGATTTTGGGATCTTCTCATAAGTCTCTGAAGACTACTGAGGGCCATTTCCTCAGAATCTAAGACACGGCAGGCAATGATTGCTTCCAGTGCACCAGATAGAGGAAATCACAGCTTTATTTTAGAGAAGTTCACAGTGAGAGCTGTTGCTTCCTTGAACTCAGCCTTATCTTAAGAAAAGGTAATATATTCCCTGACTCATTTTTTTCAAATAGATGTAACCTTTTCTAGCAGCACTCTCTCTGCTGTTACTCCAGTCTATTTTTTTTCTGCTTTCTGCCCCACATGCCATCTGTCTTATTTTGCAGTTTGTTTACTTTTCAAGTATTCTAAGGTAATGCAGCAGATAAAAAAGTAGTATGAATAGTCACAAAGCATCACTGCCATCTTGATTCAGGGGGGAAGAGGTGTGGATGGCTTTCTGCCAGATCAGGTGATGCTGTGATTGCAGAAAATCCCTGGGTCTGCCTAGGTTGTTACTTTGGAAGAGATGCTGTGTGGAACACCTTGATGTTGTCGGTGGCTTGGCACTGCTTCTGTGCTGTGTCAGTAGGCTTCTGCTGTAGTTAACTGTCTCATGGTTAAGTAGTGCCCCAGTCTGGTGGCAAGGGCTTTATTTTACTCTCAACTTAAGAAGTGTAATTTTTAGAATGCATTTTAAGCAGCTGTACTGATGCCAAAGACCTGGGTATACTTGTGGTAAAGCTGGGTTTAATCTGTATGCAGATTTTTGGTAGCTGCAACAAACTCAGCAAAACTTCATAGGCCAGAGAGTGTCTTGAGTTCTTCCTTCCTACTTTCTCACAAAGGTTCAGATAATTCAGGGAAGTATTGAAGTGTATAATAATTTTACACATGAAGGTTTTTTGCATGATATTTAGAATTTATATTAAAAAGAAATTATTCTCTTATATAAGCAGTGTTTTACATTTTGTACTCCCTTTTCCATCCTGGTTGCTGATCAAGCCTTTTGTAGTGAAGCTGCTGAAGACTCCTAAAGGTAGGAACTGTGGTAATCCATGACATAAAATCTGGTCTGTACCTTCTGTCCCAGCTCCAAAAACTTCTGAAATGCAGGTATTGTGTGGTAGCTATGTGGTGTAAGCGGTGATATCTTGGTGACAATAGGTGAAGAACCAAGGAGATGAAAATTTTACTTTGTTATGGAACAGTGTGCTGAAATGTGGCCAGGTATGTGGTGACAGATTGACTTTGCCTGCTGCAAGCCAGTCACTTGTGCAGATCTGGCCCAAATGATTAACAGCTGATGAACAGCTGAAGAAAGTCCTTTTGCCACCCAAATATGTGGGGTCAAGTCACAAACAGCCTGGGTCATGGTCAGGCCAGTTAGGAAACAAATTGAGAACCACAAAAGAATCACAAGGGTGGCTCTCTGCCAGTGCCATGAGTTGTTCTTCAGACCTTGTGGTTAGGTTTCATTTGATTTAGAGGTAATTTGGTTTTTGGTTTTGTTCTGTGGTACTGGGTTTTTTTTAGTGTATGGTGCTGAGCAGTATTGGTTAGGTGTGCCTTTTAGTTAGAGTGAATAGAGGGTAGTATCACATCAGTGTGCAGAGGCTAGGCAAGAATTTCCTGTGACATCTGCATTTGTGTCCTGCTGCAGTCATACTTACAGATAGAAAGGAAAATCTCCTTTGTTGGGCTTGTGCTGATGTGGTTGCTCACATACACCACATCAAATGTCCATTTGTTTTCTTCTATCAGAGGGATTCTAAATTCCTTTAAAAGTGTCTCTGCTGCTAACTGATCCCTCAGTGGACAAATTTTTAAGTGAGTTGTTTGTTTTGAAAATTGGATTCTGTTTGTAGTGCATAATTTGTGTTAGTAGAAGTAACACACTGGTTGTCATGAAAAGAGATTAAGAAGATGAAGGTTAGTTTTCTTTTCTCCTGCACTGTTGACATTGTGCACCTGACCCTATTGTGTGAGAAGGAAGTTTCAATGTTTTGTCAACTAGTTGTGTCCTTCTAAGGCCTGCTCTGGTGGTTCCCAGTCCCAGGCTGAGCCTGGCATATAATAGGCAGATTTTAGGGGTGGGGGACTAGAGACTGATCTTGAAACCAAAATGGTACAGCAATACCAAGAAATAATGAATCTTCTGCAGGGAGATTGGGAAGAGCAAAGAACGTGAACGAATGAACCAGACCTTTCGCACTGGGATGTGTTGGAGGATTCTCCCGGCCTCTGTGGGTGCTGAGCTGTGGGATAACACTGTGTCCAGGAGAGCAGTTCCTAGCTTTTCTGCTCAACTGTGAACACAATTCAAGTTAAGTTTGAGAAGAACAAGGCAGGTGCGTTCATGTCTTTGTTTTCCTCCAGGGAAGGAGATGTAGACTCAGACCTGCAGAGCAGAGCAATATGCTCCTTGCAGAATGGCACCTTGCTCCATTAGGTATGAGCTGTGATTGAAGGATGGTGTGAGTAGTATGTGCAGATGCAAGCAGAAAGCCAAGGTGGTTTGCAAAAGGGAAGATGGTGCCACTTGTAGCACCAAACCTGATTTTTAAGATGCTTCTGAGGAGATGTATTTCTTTTTGTCTGGTAACTGTTCAGTCTTCATTCTGTAGTGGACCAGAGTAGAGTTTGGGATGTAAAGGCTTCAAGTTACAAAATAAATTTCTTGGGACAAAACTGTCATCCTTTAGTAAAAGCCTCTTCTCTGATTGTGTTTGGTTTTTTTGGTTTTTTTTTTTGGTTTGTTTTTTTTTTTTTATTTCGTTTTCTGTTTGTTTGCTTTCTTTGTTGGGTTTTTGTTTGTTTGGGTTTGGTGGGGTTTTTTTGTTTGTTTGTTTGCTTTGGTTTGTTTGGGTTTTTTTTTTTGCTCTGATTCTTTGTAAAGAATCAGACTTTCATGGATGTCACTGGAATCAAGACGTCACTGACTACAGTTTTCAAATCTTAACTGCTTTGGTGTCAGCATTATATTGCAATTAAAATAAAAATTTCTACATTACTGTGTTTTACATCTATTGTTTAAGTTTTGATTTCTTCTTCATACCATGTACTGTTTTTTGTGAATTCTGTGATGAAAGACATGAGAGAGAGAATGATTTTCTCACTGAAAGGCTCTAGGATGACAGTATCCCATGATATAAATTGGAATGCACTTCCACTGGCCTTGAAACTATCTATCTTCTTGCCTCTTTTCACTTATTTTTTGCTCCTTCTTTTTATGTCCCCGAGTCCAGCATGCAGATATCTCAGAAAAGTAATTTTGACCTGCGGAAGCTAGACCTGTAAATGAGATCAGCCCAACCATGTGTTTGGGATTGGTTATACGAGTTTTAATCCTAGGTCCTGTCATAATTATTGGCAAGAACATGAGTAGGTTTATGATTGAACTTGATGACCTTAAAGGCCTTTTTCAACCTAAATGGTTCTATGAATGTAGCTCTGAGATAATATCTTTTCACAGGTAATGTGTCAGTTCTTTTTAACTACAAATCACTAATGCACCCTGGTGGGGTAGGTGCAAACTGCTTTTTGTATTATTTTTAAAGCGTAAGCCTCTACCCAGTTTTAATAGATTCTCAAAGACAAATTTTAACACCAAAAATGGAAGGACTATGGCCCCTCAAAAATAGGTGCTTTAGCATGAAAAAAAGCAAGGCCAAATCCAAAACTTATTAATGCATTAACTAATTTTACTGACTTCAACTTGAGAAGGGGTGAGCAATTACATTGATGTAGCTGTAAACAAGTTTTGTTTGAAACATTAGCAGCTATGTCAGGTATAACCTGTGGTGAACTGAAATTTGGCAGCTTTCATCTTTGGGCCCCATGTTTGCTTAGGTGTCACAAACGTAATCTGTGAGTAGTCCCCCTGAATGCATTTGGTATGGGAGTAGAGAGCTCAGCGTCTCTGTTATGGCACCTGGTTGATGTGGCTGAGATGGATGGCTTTCCTGAAAATGTAGCACTGGAGGAATTGAAGCTATTTGTCATTCTTCTGACTTATGGTGTTTGGTTACTCCCCCCACGCACCCCAAGCAAAGGAAATATCTAGCTTCAGAATGCTGAGTTACTTTGTTGCTACTAAGAAGTTTGAATTTTAGTTTCAAAATTAGTCTGTTTTGTTCAACAGGAGAACCTCAGTTCTATAATAATGTTCAAAAAACTTGAGTAATCTGAAAGTAAAATATATACTGCTACTGCTTTGCCAGAAAACTTTTACTGTTTTGTCTTTTATGCAACATGACTCAGGCTTAATTCAGGTGTATTTTTAACTTTTTTGTTGTTTAGTTAAGCCCTAGACCATTTCACTGGTTGAATGCATGCAGGGTTGAGCAAGTAAAAGCCCACTTAGATATACTGAAGGAAGGATGGCATATGACAGTTTTGAATGAATCATAACACTGTTCTATCTTTTCTGCGTACTAGACATAGCTAACTACACTTTACCTGAATAATTTTAAAGAGTTAGCTGTACACACATTGTTAGAACACAGAAAAATACAAAGAACTTTTCTGTTTCTGCTTCTGAGGAAACAAGCAGCTCTTCAATAAGAGTTGCTCCCTAATTAGTAGGTAAATGTGATGTGCTCTGGTGTATGGTGAGGGGAATTCCATTTGAGAGAGGAGTTTTTGCACTGCATATAGCGCAGGGTGACTTGGTACAGCAACTGTGTGTAGTGTTTACAGGAATCTGGAGGTGGAGGAAGGAAAAAAGGTAAGATAATAGAAGTTTTCAGGATGTTTTGGAAGGACAAGACAACTAAATAATCTTGTGTTACACAATGCCTAAGGGGATTTTGCAAGGAAGAAGGAAATAATTAGAAACATTGCTGCTTTTAAAAACAGGATTCAGTCTATGCAGTGTAAGAAGAGTTTGATTTGTTGTTGATCATTGTAATTTTGATGCACTTTACACTGCCAGCATTGGAGCACTTATGAAGCTGCATAGGTGTAATACAAGGTCACACTCAACAGACTGCAATAAATTTTGCAGGTCAAGCAATTGAAAAGTAAATACTGAAGGTTTCCAGTGTTAATTTTCATTACAAAAGTACAGGATTTTGTGTTACAATTAAACTGTTCAATGTTACTTAATATACAGTGTAAGCATGTGGTGCAGTTCAGGTTGCTATGGAAACATGGCGTTTTGGTTCTGTTAACAGTGTTTCAGATAGGAAAAGATTTGCATGGCATTACTGCTAGACTCCTTTCTGCCCCCACTCCTCAGCTTCTTTGCTTCTCAGCTGGGAGGTAGATGATAGAGAAGAAGCGATGACCTGGAATTTGCATGAATCAGGGTCAATTATAAAAAGATGTGTTGAGCTGAAACTTAAAAATAATAATTTTACCTTCAAGTAGCTCTTGTTTCTAGTTGCTTTTTTGAAGTAATGAAGTGTTTTAATACTTACCTTTCACAATGTAGTGTCTCTGGGTTGATTTGAGGTTCTTTTTCTAAACACCTGAAAATGATGGGGTACTTTTTAAAGAGACATTTCCAGTAATTTTCACAGCATGATTATGTATATTGCTGGAAATGTGCTTGACATAAAAAAGTGACTATTTCTAATGCTTTTTGTTAGATTAATGGATTTGTTCATCGTGGGTTTCTTGTTGCCTGGTCTTGTCCTGTGAAACATTAAGAACATGTTAATTAAGTCTCATTGAGTACAATAGGAATATTTAATATAAACCTTTGGGACCTAAACTAATTAATAATTGTAAACAGAAGAGGATTAGTGGTACCTGTGATTGGCATGATAGATATTTGTGCCAAGCATCAAGCTTTGTGACTTAAGAATCTCCAAACACCAGTCTCTTTCTGCTCTACCTCAGCTTTATTTACATTTCATATAAATGCCTTTCTTGTGTTGGTGAGGAAAGAGCTGAGAAGAGAGCAAGTTTGCTGTAAAGCTGAGGTCAAGTGCGTTTGTCTTCTGTAGTCTGTCATCCCATAAATGCTGGCACTCATCTTTCTATGTGTGCTTGCTAATGCCCACAGAACAGTCACTGCTCATCACACTGATGGTTTTCTGCCCCAGCTGTCTGCTGCAGCTCTGTCTGATGTGAGGGTGTGCTTGTAGTTCAGCCGTGTGCAGCAAAGCCTGCTGGAAGGGGGTGTGAGCTGACGTGGTGGGATATAAACTGAAATGCAGATACAGAGCCACTTCTGCTGAGTCTGCTGCGAGTCACTGGTGTGGTAATTTTGGGTGGAGGAGTGTTACCAAGCAGCTGAAGTGGGCAAAAGGGAAAAAGGCAAAGGGCAGTAATACTTGAAACTGGCAGCTGCTTGCTCCATGGACACATTCTAACATCCTGAGACAAGGGAAAGCCCAAATTCTTTGGCTTGGCATTTTGACTAGCAGGGTCGCCTTAATCACCAAAGGATATTTGCTGTTCATCTATCTGCTGTGATGCTGCTGTTTTGCCAGAGCAGATCCCATTCTGTGGCCTGTATAAGCTAATTTCATAGAAGCAACTCTGGAGTGTGGCCAGGCCTGCGATATGTGACACTGTGGATTCAGTGGCCTTTAGCAGCATTCTGAGTGTGGGAAGAGGGGACTCTAAGGAGGACTTGATCATGGCCCTTATAAACCTGATAGAGAACCTGTAATTAATTTGCTCTGAGTGTGATGTGGTTGCTGGTGATATATCTTTCTTGACCTTACCAAAACAGATGTACAAGGCTTTCTTTGAAATACTAAACAGTTCTTGAAATCAGTTGTTATGAGCAAGGAACATGATAGTGTCAACTAACAAAACAGAAGGTACTGCTAAAGGGATTGTCTAATTGCTAATTGATGTGTTGAATGTTCACCATTTTTTTTGAATTTTAGAAAACTGCAAATACTTGGTGTTTTAGTTGAATGCTGGAGAGCGCATACATTAAAAGTCTTTTGTGTATATGCCTTTTGTGTATATTCTCCAGGCAGAGATAAGGGAACAGTGATATCCATCTTACCCTCTCTGGGTATGATAAACTTCATCCTTCTATGGTTCATATAACCACAGAATTGTTAAGGTTGGAAATGACCTCTAAGATCATCAAATCCAATCTTTGACTGAATCCATATTGTAAAGTGCTATGTGTGATCATTTTTTGAACACTTCCAGGGATGGTGACTCCTCCACTTCCTTAGGGAGTACAATCCAATCCTTAACCACTATTCTAGAGAAGAAATATTTCCTAATATCTACCATGAACCTCCCCTGGCACATTTTAAGTCCTTTTCTTGTGTCCTATTACTAGTTGCCTGGGAGAAGAGGCTGACTGCCACCTCCCCACCTCCTTCTTTCCAGTAGTTGTAGGGGGCAACACTGTGTATACCTGTACAATGTGAGTGTGAAAAGCTGTGGGGTCACAGGTCTTTGACTTGATGTTTAATTGAATTGGGGTATGTTGAAAGAGGAGATAGAGTAAGATGAAGGTACTAATTATTTTAAAACATCTACAGCAATGTTCCTGTTGACCTAAAAATGAAAATCTTCCCAGGTGGCCTGATTTCCAACAACACTGCACTTTAACATTTGGAATAGTGTAGCACTCTGCCTGTTAATAGTTTATACTGTGTTTTGTAACAAGTTCCCGTCTAGCACCTGAAGCTGAGTTAAACAGTAAAATGCATTGTTCTGTATGGAAAATGCATCTGGTGATGTTCAGCTGCCAATGAGGGAAGATTAAATCTCAATGTTTTTGTCCCCTGACAATCTGACTGGTGATGTGGAATTCCTGGTAGTGCATTTTCTTCCTGTTACCCTGCGTGAAACATGGCAGCCTGAGTTAGTGGGTTAAAGCCTCTTCCTGAGTAAAACAGGAATAATTTGTCTGGAGAATTCAATAATTCTGAATCAAGTTTTGTTATTGTTCTGTTTCTGAATCAGTAATGTTTGTTATTTATTTTATTTGGACTTTGTTCATGTGGACAGACTGTTGGAAATTCAGTAGGGGCACTGAAGGTGATCTAAGCTTAGCATCTTCTTACTTCATTAGTAGGGAGTGAAAATGCTTGAACTTTTAGTTACTACACCACTGTGGGGGGGATAATTACCTCCTAAACATTGTACTCTGTTCCTGAAGAGCGAGGGTGTTTGTTTTCTTTGCCTGTCTTATCGACAGATCTTATCTTCACTGTCCTTGAGAGCCCACAGCATGCAAATAGCCACACTGAATCTCTCTCTTTCTCTGTATTTGGGGACACAGAAATTGTGACTGTTCTGTGTTTAATATGAACAAGAAGCCTAGAAATTGCTTCTGCTTACTCACTTGTTTTTCCATCTCTTGTTTTTTGTATTTTTATACACACCCTTGTCACAAGAAACATGGCAGACATAATGCTTCAAATATGAAAGGCATAAAGAAGGGCTATTCACCTGAGCAAGGGCTGAGTGAACCTCAGGTGGAATAGCTCTCCTGGGTTAGTTTAGTGCCCTCCGGTTATGTGTAATGGACTGGAGCTTTTTTATTAGTGTTTTAGAATTAACAGTACACTATACACCATAGCTATAATGTAACTATGTAATTGTATCAAGATAATTCCATACTTCAGATAGCTTTAGAATGAATATTCTTTTGTCCATTGTATTAAGTTGGTGCTGTGTTTTACTTCCTTGTGCTAGGTAGTTTTCTTAAAGCTTCCAAACTCACTTTTTCCTAGGTCATTCTACCTAAAGACAAGACTAAAAAAATTGTAGCTTACTCTTCTCTTTGCTGACTGCGCATTTCTGTTATATTTCATCTTGAGATGCTGTAGTGTTTATACAGAAACTTTTATCTTTTCTACTACACCAAGTAACATATATTAGCAGAACCTAAAAGCAGTAGAACTCAGCCTGCTTAGTCCAGTCAGTGATGCTTTAATTAAATGCTGCAAAGTTTAGTATTTCTCATAAAGTGCAAGTGTACATTCACTCTCCTGGTTTTAAAAATGGGAGGTCTATGGAAATGAATGCATGAGTTATTGTTAGTGTTTTGGCTTGTGAAGCTTAATGATAGGCATTTATATGACCAGTAGCAACTTAAAACGTCTCCTCTTCCATGTTGAACTGTTTCTGTTGCCTTATGTTTAAAGATGGTGTGTGGTTTTATTTATTTGTATCTGCACAGTGCTCTGGTAACTGCTTTGGGCTCATCAGAGGTTCAGCTAGCAACCCCCAAGGGTTCAATTTCAGTTCTAATAAACTGAAACTCTTTCTCTTCTATCTGTGATTTGTTCTACAATTTATTACTATCTCAACTTGAGATATATTTTTTATATTGCTCTTGAAGTATTACAAATATACCTTTTCTGGTTTTTTTCTCTTAGTATTCGCTTATTGAGTAACCCTTGTCATCTCTCCTGCTGCATCTTTTAGGGGTCAGAATTGTCACATGTACCCAGAAGATTTATTATTCATAAGACAGTCTGTTGCGGAGTTGCAGACCTAAACCAGATCATTAGTAATGCTTTGTGTCTGAATATGACCAGTTTTGAATGTTGGTATTCCAGCAAGTGATAAGAAGTGTGCAGTGCTGTGAATAGATGTGTGTGGTGTTAGTAATTTCAGGGGCAGAGATATAATAGAGAAGCAAAAATAAAAAATTACTGTTGTGTGGGTCACTGTACCAGAGAGCAAATGAGAGCTATGTGGTGTGTCTGGGCAGCATCCTGTTCCCTCAGCACGGTGGGGTCTCCCTGTTGCATCCTTGCTGTGGCCACATTTACTTGGCTGTCTCACTGGGAGTCTTGTACCTTTATCTGCTCTGCCTTCCAGACTGGAACATTTGCATGTAGACCTTCGCTGCTTGGTATTCACAGTGTGATTGTCGCCGCTGTCTCTTGCATTATGAGGGTCCTGCTAAGTTATGGAATACACTACCCTTGACTTGGTTTTCCTGAAGTCAGTTAGTTGCTTTTTTTACATACTTGCTCCTTGCTGAAGGAGCTGAGTGAGCCTGGATCCTCAGAGGAGTTAGAGTTAGGCTTTTTACTTTCTTTTGTGGACCTGCGCTATGATTCTTATATGTATGTCCACAGAGCCAGATAAAATTGAGACTGTGCTATTGGTTTCCAGAGTTAGTCAGTTTAAATTTCACAGAAAATAATAACTATGTCCTTGTCAAAGTAATCTCCTCCCATGTTCTCATTGATAAGGCTGGATTAAAGCTGCTGGGACGATATTTGCACATGTTGCTCTTCCACTCTCATTTGAGCCTGTGGAGGTAATTCTTACAGTTCATTTCTCCATTTGCAAAGCAGGGAATTACATAATTTTCCTACCTCATGAGAGGTTGAGACATATTGACTCTACAGGATCATGAAAAATATGTCCAGAGAATTGCATGATCTTGAATGTTTCTTTTTCTTTGTATGTTTTTCCAGGACTTGCAGTGGGCACAGATGGCCAGAGAAAAGCTATCATCAAGTCCACTGAATGTTCTAAAAATAATCAGATGCTTCATTGGCTTCTGCATGTCTGTGCTGTTGGATGTACTGTTATTCATGTGCAGAGTTTTGGAAAGTAATGCTCACAACTGAAGGATTGTTTGTTGATGCTTTAGAGCTGCAGACAGGATTTCTGGGTGCTTACTCCTGAGTACAGCAAGCAGGACTGTGAAACTACTGAAGCAGTTAATGAAAATGTGAGCTACTTAAACTGCAAGTAGCAAGGTACATTATTCATCATGCATGAGAAGGGAAGGAAAAAGGAGAAGAAATAATTTTGAAAAATTGGTAAATTTATCACTCTTTAAAGGGTACTCTATTCACAAACTAAGTTATTTTTAATCTTGTTTCCTTTTTTTATCCCTGTACTTAGAGCATCTTCTTCTGCTACTTGAATATACCAGTGCAGGAAGCTGCTGTCCTCCTGTGCCAGGTTGCAGGGAGGACAGCAGGACCTGTAAACAAGTTCTGGAGGTCTTGAAAGTGTGGTGACAGTAGAAGTGGTGTGTATATCCATGGTCAGGAGTTCAGTCTGTTCCTGTGATTATAACATTTTAAAAAAAGTTGGGTTTTTTTGGCCTTTTTAGAGCACTCCCATCCTAATTACAAATTTTCAGTAACATCCTCAGAACTCCCTGGCAGCAACAATAGATAAACAAAGCAAGTATCCAGAAATGAGTAAATTTAGCAGTAGGCTAATTAAGGAAGACCGGTGTATGTTTATGTATTTTGTTCGTTATGTAATTATCAGGTGCTGGCACTGGCTAAATTTGGAGAGTGGCAAATTTTTAACAGGCTCCTAACTGAAATGCATTGTTTGGTTTGCCTTGAAAATGCCTAATTAAAGAATTAGCACTGCTGTAGACATGCAATAGAAGCTTTTCACAGTCTACTTCTGTTTCAGTGTGTAGAAAAGGTTAAACTGAGCCTGAAATTTATATAAAATCAGCTTTGTCATCCTTTGAGTTTGGACTGAACTCATGATATATGAGTAAGTTGTCTATTTCTCAGCATATAAATATTCCCCCAAATACATACATTTTTAATAGTCTGCTGATTCAGTATTCATCTGTACCAGAAAGGGGCTGCCAGGAAACCAAGGTTAATTTTAATTATATAGCATTAATAACATTTTGAGCAGGTAATAAAGAATACCTTAATTTTTTTTTTCTTGTAAAATATCAAAGGACAAATAGGGGAGAGTGTGGAGTAGGTTTGCCTTTTTTGATGTAACTTTAAATTGTCAGTGACATCTGGTAAAGTAAATGTGACTTTTGTGTTGTTACTGCTTAAAATGAAAAGGAATTCTCCGAAATACTAAATACTATATGTAGCAATTGCTGCAGGTTGTGCTGTGTTCCTCCTAGCTGACGGGTTTTCTCTTTTTTTTCCCTTGAGGCAATTAGTGCAAAATTCCCAACAATACAAGTAAACTCTGAAATTAGGAAGTCAGCATTCATAATCATTTTGCTATTTCTAGTATTATGTTTTCAAAGTATAATTTTCAGACTTTAATATGACTTTCTAGAACAATACTGTTGTTTCTTCTAAGAAGGTAAACTAAATAAGTTTTAGGTCCATAGAGTGGGATCTGACATTAAATTATGCTGCTATGAAAATTTACTTTTATTGGTGACTGGATATTGTATTGATGTGTATTTTTATTAGTGAAAGAAAAAAAAATTTGAATACCTTTGCTGTGTCTGGTCTGTGGATAACATTCAAATTTTCTGACTGCCCATCTGTTATGAATACAATTATTTAATTTTTTTAATTCTTGATTTATGCCTCCTCACCATGTGAAAGGACTTGGAGTTGGATTTATTTGATGTGAGAAGAACAGGCTCCATACCCATGTTGGCATTGCTGGCTTTGTTTAGCACTGATGAAAGCAAACAGCAAACCTCACACTGGGGGAGCTGAGCAGTGCCTTGCTGGCTTGGTGCTGGCACCTCCTGCAGCATTTGTGGTTAGGTCCAGGCTTAACCTCCTGTTTCCTTTTTTGTGCCACTTTTTGCTGAAGCAGGGGGTGGCTGCTCTGGCACTGGGCCTGACAGGGTTGTGGGCAGGCAGGGGTTTCTCCTTCTGGCTCCCTGGGTATCAGTGCTTTCTTCATCTGCTAGCCTGGAGCAGGGCAGTTACTTCCCTGGCTGGGGATGTCAGACCATGGGAGAAGAAGAAAATGAATGGAAAGAGCATACCACTGACCCTGGCATGGGATTAGGCAGTGAGGACAGGTCTCTCTTGCCTTTGTTCATCCCAACTGATCTTGTTTTAGTGAGGTGAAGGACTCTTCCCTCTTCTTATTCTCATGGGTCCTGCTGTCTTTGTGGTCATGGGTTTAACACTATATTAATGCTTTGGGGTTATTTGGTAGTTCTTGGTGTCAGTGTGAGACTCAGCTCTGGCCTGTCTGTGCCCTCATGCCACATCACGGTGTAGTTGAAGGCAAAGCAGGTGAAGGGGGGAAAAGTGGTTCCCCTTTCTTTGAACTCTTTTTGTAATTTGCTGTAGAGATTGTAATTGTACGCTTAGAGAGACTTACTGTAACTCTAATGGCAGTGCTATTGAAGCCACCAGTTCTGAACCTCTGAAGATCTAAGAACCTTTCCCAACAGGGAAGATAGAGATGCATCAGAATTCTCAGGAAGTATGTGGCGTCTTCATACAGACCGAACATCTGAGCAGGCCAGTTTGTTCTAATGCTGCTGTTATGCTTCTGTCATGTAGGTTTCAGTAGCCAGCTGTGTCCTACATCATGTGTTACCTTGCAGAGGTAAAATAGTATTCTCTTCATAAAGCTAAAGATGTCAGATATTTGCCATTTAAAGAGTACCCATTCATGTAAACTACCTGATGTGTAAAAATGAAAGCAATTTCATTCTTTGTGATGCACTGGATGAATTCAAAACTTGTGAGTTAGGAAAAGTGCATTTTGAAGCAATGGGCTTCATATGCTGTGGACTAAGGAGAGAAAATTGCGGCAAGTATTTCTAGTAGACTCTAGCAAGATTTGTTCTTGGGTTTTTCAAATAGATTAGTCTGTCTTTGCTGCATCATCTCTTTTGTTGACATGTGGCAGTTTGTAGCTTGTGATCTTTTAATGCAGGGGTAAATAATGGAAGCTGATTAGGTCCCAGAAGATTTTTTTCTTCTTTTTCTATGAATCATAATTTATGTATCTTCCATTTCTTTGTTATACAGCCCATTAGACTAAAATGTTTAGTAGTAACTTCTTGTTTGAGTTTATTCTACAATACTGACAAAAAACTCTAAACTTAACTTCTTGCATGTGCGCAAGCCATCATGGTAGCTTAAACGTATGTTGAGGAGAGGAAAATGATAAAACATCTTGGCAGGAATCTTGGACAGCTGTTTATGTGGCATGTTGTTAATTACAGTAATTATAAAGCAGTTTGGAAATTCTCAGCTTCTGTTTTCCAAGTGCCTTGGTACAGCAGTCCGCCAAGAGGTGGTGATTTTCATGTCAAAAACCAGTGTTACTGGTCTCCCTTTTTTTTTTTTTAACTTTTCAGATCACCTAGATAACCTTCCCTAGTCCTCCCTATTTCAGGGTGATTACACTTCATTGGGAGAGCCAGAGGTCCATCTTGTTTCTCTCTGTATGGTTGTTTGAGCTTGTATATTGGTCACAAATACGAAGTCAAACCTTGTACAGAATGTAGATCACTCTTTTTTCTTTCACAATATTTTTAAAACTTTCAGATCTCTCACAATCTTATAGTATTTTTAGTAATTTAAAATTTAAATTCAGAGTAAGCATTGTGTGTCTTATGGGCTATTCTGTTCATACTATGTATTTTGAAAGCTTCTCTTGATCTGCCTATGTGTTTCTTATGTGTTTCCTATCTGTTGATAGGAAACACATAAGACCTGGAAGATGTTTTGGTATAAACTTGTAAGTAGTTGAATCTTTCCAGAGTTTTAAAACTTGATACTGCCCTTTGGGTTACCTGCTGTGCAAAATGTCTCTTCCACTGCTGAGGAACTGGTCTGAGTGCATTAATTGGTTCCTCTCATTGTATATTAAATGGACACTTCATGGCAAACAGTGGTTTTACTTTGCTTTGCAACTGGGTCAGTTTTATTTCCACAACCTGTTGGGTTTTGTAGGTGTTGGTGGCATGTTGATTTATGAGCTTCCTGTTTTTAACTGTTATATGCAGGAGACTCTGCCTGGTTATGAGGTGCTGACAGGAGAAAGAGCATCGCGCTTGGCTGCTCACCTTACCCATTTGACTGTAAATAATGGAGGCCAAGGAGGAGAAGAAGGAACGGCGGCAAGGCTATTTTGCTCGGTAAGCTTACAGGGCTTTTTTCAATGTTGATTAAAATACAGAACTCCTTATTCTGCCTTTTTGACAAGGCTTTGTGATTTTTCAAGTATGTATAAAAATGAAACCTGTGCTGCAGTGTGTATCCAGAAAGTGCTTTCCTTGTGGTATACTTGATGTTTAAGTGGTGATTTTTTCTTTTGAGTAGTAGACGATACTTGAATTAAAATTCTAATTTGTAATATTAAGCTATTCTTGGGTATTCAGTTGCAAATTGCACTGCATTTGAGTTTCCAGCATCAAGTTCCTGGATAGTGTTGATGAAAACAAGCATATCTGAAACATATGTGTATCTAAACCTGAAGTTTATTTGTTTTCAAATAAAACAAGATTTTTTTCAAATAAAATACTTTAAAAAAATAAAATATTAAATAATTTTATTTTTTTTCAAATGAAACAAACACAGATTTAGTAGTATTTTCCAATAGGGTAGGGCTAGCTAAGAAAGAATAAGCTGGCTAAACCATATCAACTTTGTAAATAAAAGCAATGTTTTTTCAGTCATTTTTATCATTTTGAATTCATGATTGGTGATTTTAAAGAAATTTTTAAGTGTCTTTATTAATTTAGCAAGTCTCTAATAATTTCTGAGCTCTGATGTACAAGAAGAACCAAAGCTCATTTACTCTTGGGAGGGGATAGGAAATAGGTTTAATAAACATCTTTGCCTCAAAGATGTTTTCTATTCTGTTGAAGAGGAGAATTGTATCCCATCTCCACTCAGTGCTAAATTACTGTAGTTTTAGTGCATTACAGACTAGATTGAGGGACATGCCTGTCACAACGTTTAAAAGTAGTGTGGGGAAAAGTTGCTGCTGCTTTATTGCTATTAGTGTTCTATGTAATGGTGGCTAAAGACTGGAGGAAGTTTTGGTCATGTGTGTCTAGTGACTTGCTTTCTATTTGGAGAAATGCAGTTATGTTGATGTTGGCAGAATGTTGCAGTTTGAGATTCTGAGAAGGGGAAATGGATAGTGGCACCTAAAACAGAGAAGGCATTATGAAGGATAAAGCAGAAGTAGCTAAAGGGATTGTACTAAGGAACAAGAAATTTTGCGTTAAAGAAGACTCAGGCTTTGAGATGGATGTCTGAGTAAGATGCTTTAGTGTTGAGAATGTTTTGTGTTCTAAGTGCTGTCTGCTCAAGAGGCTTTCAGGAAAGTCCTTGACAATTTTATTTAATCTGCTTTCCTCTGTCATCTTGTGAGCGTTTTAAAAGTTCACAGGGGCAGTATGTCTTGTATGGGCATAGGACATGAGCAAGGTTCAAAAAGATGGGAAATCGATTCATAGTATTAGCACTTAGCTGCTGTGTAACTTTGGGGAGGTTACTTGTCTCTTTCCCTCCCAGCTTGCATCTTTTTTCTTTATGGGTTGCAGGCCTTGGCTCTTCTTGTACATCCAAGCTCAGAGATGATTAGAGACTTGCTAAATTAACAAAGATGAGTTATTAGGAAAACAACATCACTTATTTCTTAAAAATCACGAGTCATAAATTCCAAATGATAAAAATGTTTGAAAAAACATTGCTTTTATTTACAAAGATGATACAGTTTAGCCAGCTTACTCTTTCTTAGCTAGCTAGGGGTGGTGCTCAGTGTCAGAGTGGTTGTGCTTGCAATTCTTGGAAGGGAAACTTGAGAATCCCAAAATATATGCTGACAAACCAGCTCCTGAATTGCAAGATCAAGATGAACATGAAATTGTCTGCATCTCTGTCCCCCAAATTTAGCATTATTTACACATTTAAAATATTTGAAATTGCTCTGTTGAAGACACCCACTCAGCCATCATATTTTTTCTCTACAGATACAGTACCTCAGTTTTCCCAGGTCCTCCCTCCTCCCTGTGGCAAGTGAAGCTGAAATAAAACTTTCCCCATCCATTTTTGCTTCTTACCAAATGCAGTTTTACCCACTCTGTTTTTTGGTAAAGGGCTTCTTTTTTGCCTTGGTTGTCAGGAAACAAAAAAAAGTTATTTTTTTCAAACTAAACAGAGATGTCTTCAGAACTTTTTAAAGAGTGATTTAGATTCCTTGTGTAGATAAAATGTTACGGCTTGTAGGAGTTTAACAGGCAAGAAGTGAAAGTATAAGAGTAACGTGAGCATAAATTTATCTTATGCAATAGGTCCTTATTTAACTGTTACTCCTACTTAAAGACTGTTCTGTGTAGTTAAGTTTTCTTGCCTTATTTTCCCAATCATGTTTTTAGGCTGTTCTTTTGCCTTCTGTGTCACTGTCTCCCAAATGGACCAATATCTGTGCTGGTATTCAGCAAGTCCAAAAATAGATGGCACAGTGTAATGGCTGTACAGAGGCACATCTGTGTATATTGACTCTACTGTGACATTTGGTGCTTTTTATTGGGATTATGTGCCCATGAACCCAGATAAAACCTATTTCCCTCTGCCTGTGCATTTTTCCTCTCACAGAATGTAGAGCCTTGTTTTCCCTTGGCCATTGTGTAAGCTTGAGTTCAGGGGTATAATGAGTGGCCATTAAATTTTTAACTTAATTAAGAAAGAAACTACCAGAATGAGTGTTGTGTATCACATGGAAAGAATTGCCTTAGATATAAATTGGTAGTCTGGAAGGCTAAATGTACAGTTTGAAAGTGGAATTGGTTTGCATGTGCAGTTGTGTGCTGCTGGATATATTTTGCATATGCTATTCTGTGATACTGGATGTCTTTGGACAAGCAGTTAAAGAATATGAGAAATCATAAGGGACGAGTTTGAATAGTTTTTTGAAAGAATGAGAAAAGGGGCTCCTTCAGGTTCAAATTTTCTGAGCCTCAGCATTCATGACAGCAAGTTACTACTGAGCATTTTCCATGCTTTGTACAATCCTATGTTAAGTAGCTCTCTGCTGCTGTCTTAGGGAAAAGAAATAAGTGCGCTTTATATGAAAAAATGCTGCTTTTCAACGAGTTGTCTAAAATACTTACATTAATTTTATTAATTGTTATGTCTTCAACTTTTGGTGACTTAATCTGAACAATCTGTGTGGAGATGAACTGTAAAAAACATACTTATGTTGAATGATTTCTTAATAGTTTCCAGGGGAATGATGAATTTTAGTTTTCAGTTTCTTTTTGGTCACCACTGAGAACCAGATTTCTGAAGCCAAAAATGAGGCACTTTTATTAGGGAAAATATTCTCACTGGGATTTGGGTGCCTTTGTGTTTATTGAGTTCACATTGGTCTTGCTACCATCATTCTGTTGAGAAAACCACATAAATGTCTAGGACATACTCCAAAGGCCATCTCAGTAGGCAGAGACTCTCTTTAGCTCCAGGTTTTTAATAGTTTTTCAGAACCTGAAGCTAGTTGTATAACTTAATGCTCACCTCCTGTTTCCTTACGATGCCAATATCTAAGAGAAATAAAGGAATTCACAGCATGTTTTAAGTTGATTTAGGTTGTTGGCTTAGATACCTAAATTTACATCCATACAGATTAAGGTTTATACATTAAACCTAAGATTTAAAGAAGGTAAGTGTTTACTGCGGTTTTGTTTACTTGTTACCAGCTCCAATTTACAACTTTTTTTCCCTTCCAATTATTTTTAACACTTAAATAAAACCAATGGTGTATAGCTTTTCAGTCCTATAGCTGTTTATGACCTAACCATAGCTTTCCTTTTAAGTATTCACAACAATTCCAACAGTAAGAATCATTGATACATAACTACTGAGCTGTAAGCAGCTAGATTCTGGGAAGCTTAGCTGGGGAACGCATTATATGCAATTGTCATGTTGTGCTTTTTCCCTGATCCTTGCTCTTGGCAGCTGTTGGAGGCAGGATGTTGGCTTGCACAGACCCTTGGTCTGACATGCTGAGGTCATTCCCTTAGTCAGTCTTTAGTATATTGCACGCTGTCAGATTTGTAAGCATCTCATTTGGACTTTCCTTGTCTTCTGTTTTATTCCCATATTCAGTAATTGTGCACTTCATATTTTTTATTCCTGTGGCTATTAAGACATAGATGGTGAAATAAAAACACAGTAAGCACACAGGGACTGTGTGGGAAAAGGGTGACTAGGACAGAGGAAAACCTAAATAAGATATATATGCACAAAGTTACTTCCTTGAGGGAATCTCATGTATGTGAGACCTTTTCATAAGTTTTTCTGTGAGGTGCAGTTCTTCTTGGCCAGATTCATTATATCTGTAACAGACTTGAAGTGTTGGGTCCTCCTCAGCTCACTATTCCTCCAGCAGTTGCTTCCTTCCAATTGTTCTAATTCTGCTGAGCCAATGTGTTGATGTTTATTCAGGCTTCCTGTAGCACCCATACTTTATTTTTTTGCTTTTCAGAGGAAAAGTTTTCCACACATTGTTTTTAAAACAAACCATCATGGAGGTTTATCTTGGGTGTGAAGAATAGTCAAGCCAAGATCTTGGAGATGCTTAAATATTTTTTAAATGGCTCAAGGAAATAATACATCATTTCAGTTCATCTGTACAATGAAAATATCTTGACTCTGCTTCCAGATATATAAACATTACCTCATTATTGAGTTACTTAAACTGAATAACAGTATTGCATTTTATTCATATTGTTTCAGGCAATAGCACATATGCCTGAGGCATTCTGTTTTGTAAGAAAAGGGTGAATATATCACTACTTCAGATTTATGGGGTGCAATGGTTATTATTAGCTCTGCTGTTTAGGGGGTGTGTGTGTCTTATAATTCTGTGGTGCAGGATAAAATTCAGCAAAAGGGCATGAATCAACATTTTCTGTTTAGTCTTTAAATCACAGAATTATTCCCAATGTGAGTGCTTCCTCTGGGAAACATAAACAAGATCGTGGTTTCTGCAGTCTTGGTTCTTTCCATTGCTTTCATCCTCAAGAGCAGTGGAGGAATTTAGGATTGAAGAATAATTTTTTTTACTGGTAACAGAATTAGTGAAAGTATCTACTGGGGCCCTGAGGCTTTCCTCAGGCTTCTTTAAAACTTTCCAGTACCAGAAATGCTGTTTATGGAGATACAAAGCTTCTGTAAGACAGGAAGCATGGTTAACCTCCTCACCCATTCACTTCCCCCTGCATGTGAAGTGAGACTTGGGTAGCAGTGTGGCCTCTGTATGAAGAGGCTTTTTTGGGACAGAGAAGAAAGGTGGAGTTTTGTGATGTTCTTGAATTCTTTGAGAGGAGACTAGGCAGAGAAAAGAGTTTAGTTCATCTTCAAATGTACTGTGTCACACCAGTAATTTCACAGTTTTTCACCTTACAAGATTCTTGTAAGGTTGGATTGTTAGACAGAAGCATGCAATGACCTTAAATTTGCTTTTCCCAAAGAGACCTTCGGGTGTCTCTTACCAGCCTTTAAAAAGACACTTATTTAGCCTTCTTTATAGAACATAAACTGTTACATGGTGGGCCTTTGTGCAGTTTGGATGAGAGTGGCTATTAACATCATTGCAACGTAATTTGTCTTCTTCTACTTCCCTTCCCTGCAGCCTACAGCTGGGAATGCCAGGCACTGAGGGGTGTGCTGGACATTCCTGGTGGGCCATGCCATTTTGTTCTTGGAGTGATTTAAAGACTTAAATTAAAATATCTTAAATTATGAAAGTGGTAGGCTTCCCAGGGTGACTTTCTGGATAGGTGACGTACAGATTTCTTACTGTATCTGATATAATTACATTTTTAAATTGCACTGTTTCTGTAGTGTCTGCAGATACTGTCTTGTCCTTTCAGCCTCCCAGGTGTTCTCTTCTGTCCTTAGGTGCTTATGTATCTATTGCATAAAATTCTGCTTAACCCCAGTGAACTGTTTTAAAATTAAGTCTCACCTAAACACTGGTGAAAAGGTAGCATAATACTTGGCAGAAGTGTGGCTGCATGGTCGATTTTAAAGTGATGCTGTGTAAGATGCTACTGAAAGGAGGTGGTCACACTCAGCTTCTGGTTTTGCCATGTCTCTTATGGATGACAGAGCTGTCATCACTGAGCTGCTCCAGCATGAAGGCACCTTCCAGAAGCAGCCACCTAAAGAGATGCCTAGTGGTACTGACTTTTAGGTGGTGCTGTTAATCATGCTCTGAGAAATAGCAACTGTTTTACCTCCTTTTGGCAGCAGTCCTGGTCAGCTCTCCTGTGCTTTGTACCACGGGTAGTAGGGAGTGGGCTGTACAGTATTTTGAGAAGGAGAGCAGTTGGCATTGTGAGCTATGTTAGAGTTTGCTGGATTGAAGAAGACACAGGTTGATAAGAAATTAGGCATGCATCCTCAGGGAAGGTGTTTTCTGGCTCACAAATAAAATTGCCTGCCTTTGTATCTGCCATCATTTGAGGCTTTTGCCTGTATGGTTTTGCCATGTGCCATGCTACATTGTATAGTCTTTTTCTGCTAAGGGTGCTGCATGTTTAAGGGGAAAGGTATGAATGATACCTGCAGGAACATGCTTTTGGAAAGGGGCAGTTTTTCCCCTCTGTCTGAGAGACTGGAAAGCACTATATAGCTGACTAAGGGAATTCTACTGGTAAGAGAGGAAATACTGTGGGTCCTCTGTGGATACACTGGATACCTGTCTGCTTGCACTGTATCTGAACTACTAGATGCACATTCTGTAGTTTTTGCTACATACCTCTAGGCACTGGGCTCCCCAGTCTTGCCTCCCCAAGGAAATGAAGCTTTTTGCTTCTGCTCTGGGGCTTTGAACAGGGTAAGAGGCTGCGTGCATATTCCTGGTGGCCTTAGGCTCCCCATAGTAAACTCTCATGCCCTCAGTGTTAATCCAGCTTCCAGACTCTGTTTGGAAGGGATTTCTTCCACCCCACCCTGTGCCTGCCAATCTGATTATGTGGAGGTGAGTTTTAAATGTAGGTTTTTGGTGTTTTTTTTCTGTCCTACTGTGTAGTCCGAGAAAGGAGTGTTTCCTAGGATCATCTGAAATTTGAAGATGTGTGTTATCTATGCTTTAAGATTCTTATGTTATTCCACTGAGATCTGTGGATTCCTCCTATTGATTTATGTGAGAGAAAATCCCAAGAAGAGCAGCAGGAGTGGTTAGGAATTTGGGGAGGAGGGAAATAATTGTCCTTATGCTGGAAAACCTTTGTAATGTAAATGAGCCATAAATCAGCTCTCTGGGTGCCTTAATACACTGAATATTTTCCTGTGAGACAGCAGTTTTTGGCACAGAGAACTTGTCTTGTATAACACTTAATATAGTGCTAATAACTTCAGGCTTTTGCTGCTATTTTTCTGGACTGGCTATTTTTATTTCAGTAGGTGTAAGCTTAACAGCTAGCTAATCACTGGTAAGCTTAGTTTAAATTATATTATGGTTTTGGCATAGCAGTGCATTTCTGTAATGGATTTTTTACTTTCAGTAATGCTTCTATAAATAAATGGTTTGAAGGTGTCAATCACATGGTTCAATCAGACAATCTTTAAAAGTCAAATCTCCTCAAGCAGAAGATTTATCTGTATGCTCACTATCTGTTAGTGAACTAAATGTTAAGATGACGATGCTGCTCTTTCCACCTGGACCACAGCAGGTGATGTATGTTGCAGTTCTGCTTGTGTGAAGCCAAGAAGGATTTTTTGTTGTTACAAATACTGCCAAAAGTCTTTTCTTTCTGCTTATTTTTTTTCTATTTTTTCTTCTTTTTTTTTTTTCTTTTTCTTTCTTTTTTTTTTTTTTTGGCAATCCAAAACTACAGCATATGACTCTGGTCCCATGGACAGATGCATTTGAGCAATTTCTTGCATGTGAAGAACCATACTGTTAGGTGTTACAGAACAGTGAAAGCTGTTTGTAGGAGCTGAGCCGTCCAGGCACGAGTGGTGGGAGCAGGTCCAAAGCACCATGGCTGCAGGGAGAAGTGCCAGAGCACCAGAGGGGAGGGGACGCCAGCAGCTCCCTACCCACCTGCCATAGCAGGGGTAGGACCCAGCATGCCAGGAAGCTTTCCTTCCCAGCCTAGAAGGGAATGGACTGGTGGGCAGAATGGCAGGCAGCAGGACAGGATGTCACACAGCACCTCCCTTATCTGGCTTGGGCTGGCTGGATTTGATAGGAGGTCGTTGTCCTTGAAAATACCAGGAGGCTGAAGATAGCTCCTGGCCTGCTTGTCCCCACCACCCTCCTGCTTTGCGTGTGCAGGGAAGAGGTGGCAGCACTCAGCCTCCTCCAGGGTGAGCCTTCGGGTGTGCTGCAGCCTGGGTGCTGCTGCAAGGAGCAGAAGGGCAGCCTCACAGGATTAAATTCAGGAGCACTGTAACGCCCTGGGTTCTTCACCTTATTCTAGTTCAGCTACTGCCTCAAGTGCAGTGAAACCTCATGAACTTACAGAGTCCAGAGAACATGGATGCAGAGCAGAGCCTCTTGTGTCTTCCCATCTTCCATCATGCTGACAGAGGGCAAGGTTTACTTTTAGCTTTTTCATTTTCCTGGAAGTAATTGCTTCTTCCCCTTCCATATATACATTTTGACTGTAGGTTAAAAGTTTCAGCTGAAGTGAAAATGAAAAAATGCAAACTATTCTTCAGGCAAAAATAAATCCATAAATATTTTATTATTTGATATAAAACCCACAGAGGAGTTTTAAGAAGTAGTAATTAATACACATTTTATCTCTGATGAGTGTAATTGAGGACCAACTACACTAATGTAATGGTATGGCTGGTGAAAAATACCAGACCATGTCAAATTATCATTTTAAGGTATATGCTTCTCATGAGTTGCATTTGTACTTGCCTGCCATGTGACTGTCCCACGCAGACGAGCTCTCCCTGTCTTGTCATCTTTATACCTGTGGTTAAGGGTCTTCTCACTAGAGTAGTAAAAAGGTGGTGTCGTATTATTTTGTATAGAAGATGATGCATACACCTGTTCTGGGTGTAGATTGATCATGATGCTCACTTATGAAATATCCGTTGTATGAGACACTATCAGCCATTACTCTAAACAGTGAAAATACAGATTCCTTTTTATTCCTCCACGACAGCATGGCTGTGTGTCTTTTCAGAACTTTAATCCACATAACAGTATCGTAAGTGAACTTGGACATTTCTTCTGTGCTGCATGCCAGTTCATGGGAAGTCTGTTCAGGAAAGCCATTAAACTGCTCAACATGCAAAACAGGTTGCATGTTGTTTGAGGACAATGAATGCAAACACAGAAATGAGGTACGCAGTTTGTTGGTTGAGATTTGTTTTTAGCAATTACTCTGAAATATTTTAAATAAAGCCTTGTTCCACTCATGTTGCAGTGCTGTTTGCTCTAAATTTGTTCCTGAATGAATATGTTTCCAACCTGGTTGTAGGCCTGTGCACAGCATCTCTTATACTGTGATCTCCAGCTCTTGCTAACAGAATCCTTGAGAAATATGTAGTGGCGTTTGGATATTTTTGGTGTTATGAAAGTTAGCATTTAAAGCCATCAGTTTGGCTTCCATGTAGTGCCTTTTTTTAAAAGAAAAAATCCTTGGCCTTGTCTATTAATAATATAAAGGAGAAAATGTGGGGTTTTTACTTTGTGTTTTTTCTTTTTTTAAACTACTTTTGTTTACAGGTGTATTAAATTGATAGTTTGATGCAATAGAGGTTGGTGCAATGATGCAGAGCACCTTGACATTTAAATGGTAATTTGCAAAGTAACTTTCTTAAGAAGAGCAAAAGCTAATGCAAAGACAGGTACTTTAAATCCAAGTTCTCTCCATCTCTAAGATACCTCTATTATTGGTCATTTAAGTAAGAAAACTGTTGAATTTTTTGACTTTACTTTGGTCACTGACTTCTCAACCATAGCAACTTTTGGATCATCCTAACCCTTTTGGTCAGCAAACAGTGACGGTGACTTCACTTACTGATTTATGTCAACTTACTCAACATTAAGATCCTTTTTATGGAGAAAACAACACTTTGCTCTCTCTCTGCTGCTGTTGGAGAAGTAGAGTCACTGCTTCCTTTTTGCAGCAGGGGAAGCTGCCCATCTTCCAGCCCTTGGACTGCCAATGTTCATGAAAATTTCCCATCATCAAAGCACCTTTTCTGGAGAAGTGGGAAGAATCTGCCACGACCACTTCGGTGCACCTGTCCAGAGGTCTGTTGGGCATGGTGTGGTGTGTGCCTGGCTTGGCTTTCTGGCATCCTTTTTACTGATCCCAAGGAATATAACAGAGGCTGTTGCTTGACAACCCCTTCCATCTCAGCAAAGGGCTTGCTTGGAGGAGCAGTCTTGCCTCTGCTTACGGCTGCCTCCTTTTGTGTTGACACAAATGCTAGCACACCCAAATGGGATCTAATGGGGGAGTGATCAAATTTTAAAAAATTAATTCACATATTGGTATTTTTGCTGGGTTATCTTTAACCTACATAATTTCCCAGATCTGGTCCCTGTGCAGGTGCAACAAACGGGTTTGTACAAGAATGGGCACAGCTCCTGGGGCCAGAATCGGTGGTGAGCAGAGAGAGAGGGGCACCTTCTTTTGCTGACAGAAGAGGCTTAAAGGTTCTTCTTTGAGCTACAGGGTTTGAAACAAGTCTCCTTTTTCTCAAATCCTGTTTAGCTCTGGAGGTTTGCTGTGCTTTTTGCCTCGTTACTGTTGAATTCACCATTCTTGATTTCAGCAGAGGGCCAGGCACGGATGGTTAAGAATGAGGGGTGGGAAAAAGGAGTGGCTGCAGGTATCCTTCAAGTCTGCCCACATGTGTACAGCCTTTTAACAGTTTGCCACGTAGATTTCTTCTGAGAAAAAAATCAAACAAGTCCCTAAAACCAAAACAAATGAACCAAATCACCAAAACTGAAAGACTGTATCCCTGTCACTGTATTCTCCGCGGCCCTGCCATGATGAATTTTCATATTGGTTCTTTGTACCTTTTTACATCTTTGGCAAACAACATGCCTAAGCTATTTATTTTTGTCTACATTTCACTTTTATCTGAATGTAATTCTGGAAAGAATTTAATTTGGTATCTTTGGTACTTCTCATATAAGAAATACTAAGATAGTACTTATTGAGGTTTTTTTTTTCCCCTGGAGGTGAGTTCCAGCTACATTACTGCTGCATGATGTGTGGCACATTTCCTGTGGGTTTTGCTGTAAATGACCATTGATTTTCACCTACTGTATTATTGCTTCCTTGCAGATGTTTATTGCCATTTGAGTCTCCATGCACTAAATTTCTTTCTGGTTTCAGTCAGTTTAATCAATACTAAAACTGCTTTCTCTTATCAGGAAGTTTTGTTACATAGATGAGCTGAAAAAGTGGGTGTGGAGCAACCACTGTATGGAGCAGCACACATCCCCCAGAGCTTTCCATATACTCTGTTGATGCCTTTGGGATTTTCTCAATTCTTGCATTTTGTTTTCCTATGTTAATTAACTATTAATTTTAAAGGGCCTTCCTCATTTTTTCATGGAATTTGGGTTTTTTGAAGAGCATTCAGTTGAGGCAGGGAGTGAGTTTTATCAGAGTTTTGGAGAAACTTGAGATGTGTATCAGCCTGATGAGCTTATTGTCCTCATCAAAATAAAAAAGCGTTTACTGTGGTGTGACTCTTTCTGTGCAGCTTGTCTGTAGCATCCTCCCCGGGTGTGTAACTGCAGTTCCCTTTTTCTTGCCGTTTCATCCAGCAGATGTGGAGGGGAGGGGTGGCTCGAGGGGCTGGCATTAGGTGGGGGAGAGGCTGGGGGCCAGCACTGTCTGGAGGTGACAGGGCAGGGCCATCCCTCCCTTGCCAGGGCTTCAGTGCCGGGAGAATGCCCTGTTGAGCTACTTTCAGAAGAATCTCTGGCATGTGTAGGATCCCTTTGGGGTGATGAATGAACAGCACAGTAAGAGAGAGTATCTGGCACTGTCAGCAGAAGAAAGCAGGAGGAGCACGATGAGAGTGTGTTAAAAATCAAGCTGGTATTTGTGACAAAATAGTTCTCTGGTGCTGCTCTGACTGAATAAGCCTATTAAGTGAACTTCTGGCAAAGTTAGAGGGATCATCTGAAGGGAAAGACTTCGTCATTTTGCCTTCTGCCTAAGGCTATTCTTTGAGAGCTTGCAGTAACTAAGGTTATAAGGGAGAGGATCAAATAGATGTCTAAAGCAAGCGAAATAGCTTTCCAGAATCCTTTTGCTATGGAAAAGATTTTATTAAATTGTTGTCATAGCCACCAAGTGCTGAATACATCATAACCTCTTTTCCAAGTAAACACAAAAGATGCGGATACTTTTGCTTTTGAAAATTGAAAGTTTGTTAAGGTGTGTGAGAACACTGTAGTCTTAAATTTAGGAAAACAAAAACTTTCTGACCTCTTTGAGTTTTACCCAGGGAAACAAGGATTATTCCCACCCCTTAAATAAGCATAAAAGATGTTATATGCGATATTTAAAATTCCCTAATCTAAGTTAGAAAACTGGGAAGGGGAGATTAACATATTTTACTTAATCTAAGAACTCATCAGAAAGTGTAGTGTCTTTAAAATTCCAGAAAAACTTTACTACAAATCCGCCCCTCCACAATACAGATGATGAAAGAGATGTAGTGACTTGGTTTTTAAGCTAATGGCAGTATTGGGAAGAAAATAGGCATACCCTGGATTGTCAGTACAGCACTTCATTCTCTGGAGCATGCCAGTCTTCTTGAGCATTGCTGCTGGCTGACCATCTGTGAAGCCTGGTGCTGGTACTTGCTGTCAATCAGTAACAGGTGCTCCAATAAAAGTGGAAATTTCCAGCTTTGACCTGTGCTACTAACATCAGAGCTTTCAGGAGTTACGTTTTGTCCTTTGGAATGACCAGGTTATGGACACTTTTGAGTGTCTGCAACACCATACTGGAACTACATGGTTGTCCTTGATAACTTTTTCAGAATTGATTTTTTTTTTTGTAGTTTTTTCCTATCTGTGGAAGATACAAAGATATAAATATATAAGATATGAATATATAAAGATATAAAAAATATTCTTTAAATATCTGGCAAAAAAATGTGTTCTCTCCCTTACATTTGCCTTAATAGTCTGTTTTAATAGTAAACATACAGCCTTGTGGCTTGCTTGTTTCCAAAACAGGACACATGCCAACCTGAAATGTCTGTGTTCCATGGAGATGGTTCCTTGTGGGGTGGATGCTGTTCAGTGTTAGGAAGATTTCTGAGGGTGAATGGCTTTGTATTTGTTTCTGTGCTGAAGTGAAAGTAGTTGCACTGGGAAGGTCTGGGTTAAGTGTTACGGTCTTCCAAGCAGTCTGACTTCCTTTGGTTTTGCAAGCAGCAATAATTTATTTTGTCTGAGATTTGCTTATTCTTCAGGTTCCATGGGATGGGATGAGAGCAGGGCCATGCGTGGAGCTGGCTGAGTTGTGCTGGCACTCAGCTGGGTGAGGGGAGAGGGGTGATCTGAGCAGGCTGGGTGAGAAGGACTGATTAAGATCAGACCAGTGGGTGACTAATGGAGATTTTTACTGTCATATTTCTGTAGGTAGGTATAGGGGTTTTTTTGATGTGACATTTGATTTATTTAGCTCTTCTGGATGGGTGGAGAAAGGCATGGAGGGTAGAAAGAAACTAGTATATATTATAATCAGTGCAGAGATTTAAATTAAGGTTAAAATTATTAATTCTGAAGTAAATAATTGGTGTGCATATCATTTTTATATAAAGGAAGCTGAACAGGAACAGAAGAGATTAAGGTGTTTGAAGTGTTTTAAAGGGGTTTTTTTGTAATCTTATTTTATGCATGCATAAATAGATTTTTAAAATGGTATTTGAGGAACATGATCTGTTTGTGCTCTGCAGGATGTTAAGATGATTGTATGCCAGATATCAAGGCACATTTTAGAGGATGCACATTGTGGAAAATATCTAAAAAGGAAAACTTCAGCTTGTCAGCTGAAAGATAAAAAGATTTCTTCTCCCTTCCCCCTTCTTTTGTTTATATTTTTGAAGGGCCACTTTATTAGATGCTTTTGTTTCTAAAGCTAGAGTTTTTCATGATGTATGATCTTTATTAATCTAATACATCGTAAGAAGCATGCCTTACTATCAGGAGTTATTTAGAACATCCTATAATAAGGAACAAGTGCTCTTTGACTGTGATATTACGTATTGAATGAGGTCCTATTGAATTGTCTGTTAGACATTGCTATTGAATAAATGTTAAGCAAAACAATATGAAATTTCTAGGAATAAAGTTACTGCCAGATTTCTATGTCTTTACTGTCTCAGTGTCAGAGTTGCTTTACTGGTTGCTTGTAGTTTCTAGTGGAAATTGGCAGATAAAATCACCCCTCTTTTCCCTGAGCAGTTTTCTTTTTACCCTAGCCACCTACCTTGTAAGTGTAATGGGAAATTCAGGCTGTTTTATTCTAAAAATTAGTTATTTGCCTTTCATAGCCAGTCAAATAGAGTTGGGTCTGGAAGATGAAGTAGGCCATTTCTTGGAATTTTCCTAGCTCTTTTCCTGTAAGTCAGTGCCCAAGGTATTAAACAGTCAGTTGCAAATTAATTTAAGTAAGCTCTGCTAACCTTGCATTTTTCCCTGCCTATTGTGAGATTGTGTCCATTTCAGCTCATTAGTATTTATTAAATGAAATTATCTTTGTATTGCAGTAAGTTTTGCTTTTGCTGGCAAACTTTGTATTTGGACAAACTTAGAAAATGGCTTACTGGTTGTTGCTCAGAAAGCACTTGAGGGGCTGGAAACGTATCCCTCTGTATAAACATTTCTCAGAAGAAATGTTTTGCCTGTCAGAATCAACTAGCTTGAAAAATGTTATCTGGTGTCTAAATGAAATTACAGATGTGTAAGACTTTCTTCATAAACAGGAGTGTTTTTTGCAGATAAAATGATTGTTTATCCTGCTCTTTTCTTTCTTTTTCTTTCTTCCCCCAGCTGCTTTCTTCGTGGAACACAACATATCCATCAACTGATACTGAAAACCAAGCATTTTCTGTAGCAGCACTTTATTAATTCAGTGTATGCCTCTTGTTTTGCCTGAAAGGCTGATTTAATTGCAGAACAAGATCAAACTGAGAGGTTTATTTTTTTTTTTGCTGCTAAGCTCCCTTTTACTTTCATAACTATTAGGACAAAACGGAATGTTAGATTTGTTCACAGACATCCCCTTGGAAACTGAACAAACTCACTCAAAATCTTCCAAAGTAGTTGAAAAAAGAAATAATTCAACAAATTATGTTCTTAAAACCATCGTTCATAGCAGCTCTTGTTATGAAGTTTGGGAAATATCTGAGAGCGGAGAAAAGAGTAGATTAGACTTTCAGCTCCTACCTTCTTTAGGAGGTGATGGGTTTGAAATCTGAGTGGGAGAAGGACTGGCAGCTTGTGTGGGATATACAGGTCAGTGTGAGAGAAGGGTGAGTGGAGGCTGAAGGAGATACCTCAAGGGAATGGAATTTAAAATGCAGTAAACCCTTCAGCTGTGCTCTTCACAGCCCAGTCTCTGCTGCACTATACCAGTGTACATTAATAATTAATTGCCTCGTGTGTATAGAGGGCTTTGCTTTACTAAGAGGGTACATAATGTCAAAAAGCATAGTAGGTTTGGGGCTGCCGTTATGGCTTTAAATGCTGTTGAAGGCTTGTTGTGGTTCCTTGATATATTACAGGCAAGGCTTTTCAGGAGTGTGAATTGGAGGGGTTTTGGTATTTTTTACCAGGCTTTAAAAACCTCAGGAAGAAGCATCTTACAAGCAGAGATCGTAACTCTAGACAGAGTTGCAGTTACTCTGAGTCCTGTCTGGAATATCATGGATACTTGGTCTTAATTAGTCTTTTTTCCTAGTGTCAAGGTTAGCACTTTTGCAGTTGGATGGTCATGGCCTTGAAACAGAGCATTGGGCAGGAGGAGTAAGCTTGGCACCTTCTGAAATCTGATACCTACCACAGCAATGGAGTAGAAATTATGGAGTGCCCAGATTCTTGATCACTTGTGCCTGTAGTACCTATGGCACTGTCCATTCACAGCAGCAGCAGCTGTGGCTGGGGATGCTGTGCATTGTGTAATGAGCCCCCAGTGTGCTGTGGGAGTAGGAATGCAGCAGGATTAAACACTGAGGACAAGAACCAGTCAGTTTGCATTGCAGTGAGTCAGTTCAGACTCTCCTTTCTGCTTTCCTTTTTTCTATTGCTAATGGGCCAGTTCTGTTTTAGCTCTTCAGTCTAAAAGTTGCCAGGGGCATCTTTGAAAACTCCAGTTCAAATGAAAATGTTTTAAGGAAAATACTGACAGAAGCTGTTAGTATTGTCACAAGGACTGTTGACCTCTACGGAGGTTTTACTGTTTATTCTTTTCTTCCCCCTGCCAGAAAGGGTTCTATGTTTCCATTAGTGGCTCTCCTGTTGTTTTGAGATACTACATTCATACTACAGAAAACTTACTAAACAGAGTTTGTGATCAAAACAAATAGACTGTGAATCTGAAGACAGAAGTCTCCGCTGCAGTGTGAGTAGAAATGGGGTGCCAGTGGATGCTTGCTAGTTATCTACTGAAGCAGATGATTTGGGTATCCTGTGATATGCACACACACAGGAAGGTCATTGAGTCACTGGAGTCAAAAGTCAGGAATGTGGCTCATTTAGAAGTCTGTAATTGGTTATAGCCATGTTAGGAATATGCCATTTCAGAATAGAGGGCTGTGTTGCCAAGATTTACACCAGAGCTAAATATACACATTGTACATGCAAAGTGTTTGTAATGTTTTGTGATTGCTACAGCAGCCTTTTATAAGGGCTGTGGCTTTCTAGTTAAAAATAAGCCTCCTTTTCATATGCAAATTTTAATTAGTTTAGTGTAACAGTTTAAACACTTCATTTGTTATATAGATGTAGTCACTTTTATCTTTTCTAAATCCCTGTATGGTGTTTTCATATGTAGTCAGGACTGAATCCATAAATTTCATATACAGTAACTGTCTCTTGCTGGGCAGAGCATGAGCTATTACTGCTAGTTGTCTTACAGGTCTGGAGGTTTGAATGAATAGGGAACACAGCATCCTCACTGGGTGGGCTGCAGGATGTGAATCTTCCTATTTTGGGAGGCATGAAAGAAATATGTATACATACATGTGTGATAGACACCATTTGTAACACAAACAATACTGTTGTATTTTGAAGTGTTTCACTGGAAAGTGTTGGTCACATGTAGTCTGAGAAACTGACCCTTCTCAGTCTAAACATTCCAAACTTGGAAATGGTTTCTGTATTTTATTTTTTTTAAAAAGGCATATAGCCTGAAATGTCTTTCTAAAATTTGCAATTGCTCTGTGTATGTATTTTATGTGTAATCTAAAAGAATACATGAAAAGCATATAAACATGAAAGGTGGAAGAAAGACTCTCTGAAATTCTTGCATTATATTAATAACTTCATGTATTAAGTTTTCACTTACATAAACTACTGCTGTGAGCTCATGTGACCTTTTCCCATTTGTGGTGACTCACTGATTGTCTGCATTTTCTATGTATAATTCTTCCTGTGCACAAAACAATCATTTTTGGCATCAATAAGATAAGTATACTACTCACTCCCTTAGGTACCTTGTAACAAAGAAGTTAATGTACTGAAGAGAAGGAGCATTAGGTAGATTAGTTTTTCATTTTGGATGGTATGAGTCAGTGATTAACTTGGAGCTATTTTAGTGACAGTGACCCTCAACCCCTAAAGTCAGTCTTGGCTCTCTCTAAGCAAACTCAGTGTTATAGATGGTGATTGAGCAGAAAATTCTGTGCACTGATTCCTGAAGCATCTTTCTCACTTGATCTTGCTTTAAGGAGTCTCCTAAAAAGAAAATACTCTTGTTGCTATAGTGATAAGTTGAAAGATCTATAGGCAGCTCATTAAGATTTCTCTCAGAAGAAATCTAGGCAGCTGGAAAATGTTCTGGCACAAGCAGTTTGTGGCCATGTTGGTAAGGCTGGGTGACACTTGGAATACCAGCCTAGTGTGGGTTGTGCCAGAACAGCTGTGGAGTAGCATGAATGGGCTCTAGGAGATAACCTTGGACAAAATGGAAAAAAAATAACAAGTTTATATGAGAACAGATGGTTTTATAAAGCAGGAGCAGTGGACTGTGGAATTGTTGGCTGTTGTGTTACAGTACATTGTGATCTGAAGTTTTATTTTATACCAAGCTTCATGTTGAAAACATGAATTCAGTATCTTATTTTTACATTAAGATGTATGGTCCTTTTAAAAACCCCCAGATTTTCAATGGTTTCTTTGTTTGTTTTTCCCTGTTCCTTCTCCTCAGTAAACAAGAGTAAAAACTTTACTACCTTTTTCATTATTCTTAAGAAGGTATCCTTGAGATTATGATATAATGGAAGAAAGAGTATAAGGTAGGATCATCTTAGTTACCAAGTTACTGATGCCAAGTATGTGATTTTTAAAGGGTTGTAAGGAATTCTGATATCAAATTAATTTTTTAAAAACCAATTTAGAAAGTGAATTAACTTCTCAATAGAGGTTGGCTAAATCTTAATGTGGGTTTCTTTTCTTCATGCACAGTTTGAAAAAGAAAAGACAAGTCAAACAAACCACTGAGACTGTCTCTGCCAATTCCCCTGGATCTCCTGTTTCCACAACACCTTCTGAGAAAGATGATGAAAGGAAAGTTATTTTGGAGCAAATCAGTTCCTCTGAAGACAACTGTAAATTTCCTGGGGAAAAGGAAACTGCTCCAGACAAGGATAAGAAAAAGAAAAAGTACAATCAACTGAAAGACATCAGACGCACAGAACTTAAAAGATACTATAGTACTGGTGAGTTATATTAATCCTGTAGTATATTAAAATATATTTGTTTTGATAGCTTGCTAATGTATTTTTCTCATATTCTGTAGGCCTTCTTAAAAGGATCATTAACTTTGGATATCCTTCCTATAAAAGCAAATAGAATTATATGGTTCAAAATATCTGATACTAACTTAAACCTTGCATTCTTACAAAAATAACTATATCTTTTTTCTCAGTTCTAAAACTCAGTGTTGTTATAGGCAGCACTTAGTTTATTATTGCATTTTATTTTAGCTGTTTTTAAGATTAATATTCAATATTTTATGGGGTTCAGTTTTTTTTGGCAAAGCTGTTTCTTTCATAAATTGATGTATATGTTTAAGGCTTTAGTCTTAATTCATATTCATGTTGGTCTGTTGAAGTGTGAGGAAGTAAGTAAATTAACTACATATTTTTAAACAAGATGTCAAAGGGCTTGTGTGATGACTTGTTTCCCCCTCACCCCCCACAGCTGTCTAAGTAAATTAATTATAAATTCCTTTTTAGATTTTTTTGCAAGTACTTCAGAAAAAATTTAATTACGCATTAATATATGAGATGAGTCATATACACATCAGTTTGCAATCCTCCATTGTAATTTGTTAAATATTCTGAATTGATTTTGGATATGATTTATTAAATACTTCTCATTCCAGATTTTGTCTTGGTATTTTATTGGAATGAATTCTTAGATTTGGAGAACTCTGGTTCCATCTTGTAAGGAATCCTTTCCCAATGAGAAGGAATGGAACAGAAAACTTTAGCTATCCTCAAAGCAAACTTCTTTACTGCTCACATTGTGTTCATGGATGCTGACTCCTAAGGCGGAGTCCTCTTTAAGATAAAAAAAAAGAAATCTACAGTGATGATGTTACATGTTGAGTGGTTGTGCAGACTAGCCCACAACTGAAGAGTGCCTTTTATGAGGCAGTATCCTTGCCATAAGGAAGATAAACCCTGGACTAATGCTTCCTGTCTAGCTCAATGATTTACAGTGATTTCTTGATAAGGCTATAACTTTTAGCAGATTTGAATGTGATGAGATCAATAATTTGAGAACTAAAAGAACTTTTTCTCTCTGTCTGAAGTTCTGACCACCCTGTTCTGAAATAAAATCTGAAAAAGGAAAACTGGAGAGCTGTTAATGAACAAACATGAACATTCTTTCTGCTTTGGTAGTATGCTGATACAAAAAAACTCTAAACACACACAAGTATAAACTTCTGCTTCATTCCTAGTAACGTGCTTCTGCTAGAAGCACTTGTTGTTTTGCACCTAGAGGAATTTAGGGGTTTGTGAAGTAGCTAAATTTTATTTCTCAAGTTTTTCAGGAGTTAAACTGAAAATTCTGTAACAGTTGGCACTTGGGGTGGCGAGATGAGGGGCAATGGGATCACTCCCTGTCACTGAAGAATGTGGCAGTGCTAGCTAAGGAGAATGCAAAGATGTCTTTGACTTGTGATCCAGCAGTCAGTACAATCTCAGGTTTTACTTACATCTGTTTCTTAAGCGTTCCTTGATTTCATGTGGACTGACATCATTACAAGGTGACTTGAAATGCTACTGATCATCATGTAGATGTGCAGAGTTTCTGGGTTCTGCAGAAATATAGAATTTCTGTTGAGAAATAATTTCATGCTGCTGTTGAGCTGAGCACAGACCCAAATGGCAAAATCCAGAGAGATAAAAACCTTCTCCTTGTTTAAATGCCTTCTTTTCATTTGTTCCTAAAGGCTTTTACCAACCGGAGCACCAAATTGCAGAAGTGAAAGTTTAAATAGAGGCAGAAAAGAGTTGATTGGGAAACAACTGCAGTAGCTCCATATGCAACTTTCAAAATGAGGTCTTTTCAGTAGAATTGTTAGTTGCCATGGCAGTGGGCTACATGGCTTATACTGCCTTCACCCATTGCAGCTATAGCTCACACGGTTACCTGCTCAGCTGTTTGTTACTACAGAAAGCTGCCATCTTTGCCAACATCCTGAGTAGTTTCTGAGAGCTGTCTGCACACCCATAGCCATCTGAAAGAACTGGAGTTGTTTAAGTAGTTTCCCTTTTACCTGCATATGTCTCGCTGGACTGAATTCTGCCAGGTGTGCATTCAGCAATTCTCTGCTGGAAGATGTGTCAGCTGCAGTGGTGGGAATGTACTGCGAAATCTGAAATTACTTTATCTTTTTATTGTTGATATACATTCATATGAAAGTGTCTGAGAGGGATTACCCATGCATATACGTGTGTCTTAATTATTTAATGTTAGGGATACGTATAACTCATTTCCCTCTCTCCCCTTCCCTGTCTCTTTTCCCCCTCTGACTTGTCCCATTATAGATGTTTTGGAAGTGCTCTGACTAAAAAGCATGCACTCTCTCTGCTAGCCATTTTTCTATTCATGTTTTCTGAAGTTTTTCAGAGTCTTGGTGTCCCTTTCTACCCAACTATCCAGTTTTGACCAATGTCCAGAACATGGTAGGGGGCTTGGTGCTAGATGATCTTTAAGGTCCCTTTCAACTTAAACGGTTCTATAATTCTAACTTAATGAAATTACTTCTTTTTTCCCTAAATGCTAAATTCCCTACAGGAATTACTTCTTTTTTTCCCTAAAGGCTTTATCAAAATGTTTAACTTTCCTCAGAAGGAAAATTTATTAAATGTAGCAACAGCCTTGCGTATTCCCGTGATACAACCAAGCTTTGTGGATTAATGGAGGATCTGTCATTAGATGATTTGAATCCAGAGGAGTTGTGTCTATCAGTCTGACAGAATGAAGACCACTGTCTTCTGAATAATCTCCCTTTCATATTTTACAGGACACTAAATCCTTCTTTATTTATTGTTCTAAAAGATGGGGGGAGGAACATAACATCTCATTATAACTTGTTCCGTGCACACCATGTCCCTTTGTTAGAGGCTTGTGAATGTGTTTGCCTTTTTGAATTTGCAAATGCAGTGACATCCTGACTCCCACTTTCAATGCTGTGCTTTTTAATAGATTTTAATAGCTTTTTAATAGATTCTTGCAGGCACCAATGCTGTCAGGAGGATTTTGTTGACTCAGTAAATTCCTCTTAACCGGTGGAAGGACTAACACAACTTCTGAAGGCTGCGCAGAACTGGAGGTGGTTATCCCTGCCAATCTTTGTATAAGAGATAGTGGTTAAAAGACTTGGATTATTTGAGGAAGGTGGAAGCGCAGCAGTGCAGCGAGGAGCTGCTCTCCTGCATCCAGGCACGGCGTTGTGTTAATGCCGGCAGCCGGCGGGTGGCACCGCCGAGCCGAGGAGGAGGAGGGAGGAGGCCGTGCGACTGGGGCATCCTCTAGGAAGGGATCCTCCAGCATCCCTCTCCCAGCCAAGACTGTTTGGTACAGCATATCGGCTTGCACTGTGGTGGCACCCTTACAAATAACCTGATGGTATACAAGAATGATCATTTTTCTTGAGGCACTGCTAAGTGGCTGAATAGGTCCTACTGCCAGAAATTTTCTTCAGTGTAGCCTCATAGCTTCTTTCCTCTTAGCCCTTGCACTGTTCTTCAGTGGGTCTGTAGTTCCTTAACAGTTTGCAACATTCAGTCTCCAAACCTCATCCTATAAGACATTGCCTTGCAGACACAGCTCTTGTTCTCTTGCCTTTTGAAACAACAGAGATGCTAATACTTCTTGTTGCTTTTCCTGAAGATCAATGGAAATAACACTCCTTTCTCTATGTTTTTGCCACATCTTTTGGCATATGTGGTAATCTGCTTTTTAACTTTGTCTCACTCTTTCTGCTGTTGTTGCTGCAGTAAACAGCTTTCAGACTTCTGAGGGTATGTCTGTCTGGCACAGTACAATGGTTATGTAGGTTGTGTAGGCTTCTTGGTTTCGACATGCTGTCTCTGGGAAGCCTGTTTTTATTGAAATATTAGGAAATCCCAATTCCTGTCAGGAGTTGCTGAACTGGATGAAAACATTTGTGTTGTGCCACTGAAGACACTGAGGCAAGTAAAAGTGTGAGTCTCTGAAAGCAAGCAGCGTAACAGTGGTCAAAAACCACACTGTATTTCATCCATATATTTATTCCAGCATGATATAATGTGTGTTTCTATCAGATGTACATAACATTCCTAGATTCCACTGATTTTGCTTGAAAACCTAAGTATGCAACATATGTGAGGAATTGGTCTCCATTAAAGAATATGTCATAGAGAAAAGTTTGGTTTTGCTGGCTTGTCCTATATCACAGAGTTACTTTTGTAAGTAACTCAACAACATAAAATCCAAGTGACTAGCTTATCATTCTGCTCTGTAATCATAAAGCCAGTCACTGCGTGGTGTTCAATTTCTGCAGGAGTGGGAGGTCAGAGTAACAAAAGCCCCTCTTAGTGTAGCACTGATTTACATCAAAAAAAGCAGGCCTCCTAAACACCATGAGAAGGAAAGTAGTATATGTCCATTTAATGAGAGAGTATATCACATGTTGAGCAGGAGGTGACAGAGTATCACCCTAGGGGCAGAAAGCAGATGCCTTTTTTTTGACTTGTCCTCCCTGCCATCCTTTGAGAAAGGAGTGATGCAGGAGCAGTGCAGCATGTGTGCTACTCTGAATGTTATGGGTAAATGACCATTGGAAGTTACCAAACCTCTGAATGTTCTGGGTAAATGACCAAGAAAAAAATTTAGCAAGTAAAGCAGAAAGGGCATAGCAATTTTCATTAGTCGTTATGTGGTGAGATTGGCCCTGACTGGCACAAAAACAAGAGAGGCAGCTCCTATGATACCAGAAGTACTTTGTTTCAAAGATAAAAGTTGCTTGCAATGCAGTGAAAATTTATAGAGAATTTAAATGTAATGAAATGGTGGGACATCTCCTGAACACACATCACATAATAGTTAGGTCATCTGCTAAGTAGGTTTAATTTGAAGTGGACTTTTCAATATATATTGAGTTAAAAATGGAAACTTCCTTCTGCTTATGGGTCCTGGTTTTGTCTTCTGTATTACCTGGTGCAGAACAGTAAGATGCAGTTGAGACCTAATTAAGGTGCTACTCATAAAAAAAGGAAAAAGAATAAAAAAGGAAAAAAAGAGAAAATCCATATAAATTTTTACTTGTAGCTAGCTAACTGTAATCAGTCCTAATCTCTGGGGGCTTGATTTGGTCAGCCCTATTCATGTAGCAAAGTACTTTCTATTCTAAGTAATCCAAGTGATTTACAAAGCGGGCTACTCTGTGTTGTGTTTAGTTGCTTAGTACAGCAGTTAGAACAGGATCTAAATTTTCTCAGGTTCTGTGACCTTGCCTTAGTGTTTTTGATTCAGCCCAAAAATGACTGTGGATATAAGGAGGGGTGAAAATGCAAATAATATGTTTCTTTCAGAATGAAGATCTCAAATAAAATTGAAGCAGCATAGGAAGATGTCAGTTTGGTTATAATTGCCTGTGTAGAACACTAAGGGTATTGGAATAACTTGCATATGAGGGTAAAATGAAGGTATTAACTGGGTGGTGGCTGGTTGGGAAGCTTCGGGAAGCTGGTTTATTAGCAATGGTTATAGAAACCATGTGGAAATAATAAAATGGACAAATGACTGAAAGGTTTTCAGGTGACTTGTTTTGGAATGAGGACAAATGGTCTTGAATTCCAGAGGATCAATGTTAAGGCCACCAGGTTATATTGAAGCTGTGCTGTTAACATATGTTTGCTAGAAACAGTTGCTCAGAGAAGGGATTCCTTGTCTATAGGCAGGAGAATTCAATCTGAGCAGTAAGTACCAGTAATAATGTTTTTAGCATTTAAGTTCTGAAAATTTGTGTGGAAATATTAATACTGGGCAAGCTCCCCATGTGTGGCATCCACTTCAAATTCTCATCTTGGTGGATAATCTTTTGTTTGTTGTTAAACTAAGTAAAAAAAATGCAAATAGTTGAAATTTGATGTTTTGTATGTTATAGGTAGGTATTGCCCATCAACACAACCTTGGCATTATATATGCTCAAAGCAAATGAGCTAATCCCAGTGGCGCATATGGCACCTAATCTTGAGACAGAAGTCTGAGCAGTTTTTAAGTCTGCTGTTAGAAGGAAGTGAAGCCATATGGATCTATAAAACCAGCTTGTAAACTCACCTGCTGATACTCAGTAATCTAATGTATATTTCAAGTAGGAAGCGAGGGAATTGAATGGGAAAGTAAAGCACAGAACATGAACACTGTCCAGGAACATAAAAAATAAGAGATTTCTTATCTGTGTTAAGAATAACAGAGAAACTAAAAATAATTTTAGCTCAGTATGTGATATTAGCTGTTGAATTTTCAGTAATTTTCTGCTACTTCTGACACCAAGGAAGATGAAAGGCCAGGGAAGGAGAATTGATCTATCTATATATTGTGGTGTGATTTTCTCTACTCAGTTAGAAATGGAGGTAAACAGTAGCTTAATAGACACTTTTTTCTTAATTGACAGAACTGTTTTTCACATAGGCGTCCTATGTTTATTGATGAATTTGTGGTAACTGATCTGTTTTTTTTTTTCAGTAAGCCTTTAAAAATGGTTGATACAAAATTTTTATGTTCCTTCTTTAATGTTTGAATAGTCAATCAAGGCAAATTGCATTTGTAAACATTACATTGCTGATGTCATGTACTAGTATTTTGTGAGGTCCTTGAGTTTATATTCTAGAATGTCTCAAGTTTAAGATTTGGATGGTAGGTCCCTCTGGTAGGATGATCAAGTGTGTTTAGCTCTGAAGGGGTCAGTAGCTTTCTGGGTGATTCAACACTTTATAGGTGAGGGGGGAAAGTGCCCATCACAAGTTACCAATGCTGAGTTACGTGAATTGAGTGATAATTTGAGTACAGGCAGATTACAGGGAGGTTGTAGAACAAAGCTTTCCAGGATGAATGGCTTGTTAACCATGAAAAATTACTTGGGGTACATGATGTGCCTATTTACCTGACCATAAACTTGGAAACCATCATTTTACAGGCAAAAAAAAAAAAATCCTACAGGTACTTGAAAGTTTTATGCAAGTGAGTAAAAGGAATTGCAGACTCTCTGACTGCTGCTGAACCACTGTGTCCAAGCCTTGTGGTGTGTGTGGTTCCAGGGGGAAGAAGTGCTAGAGGGGCAGTAGGAAAGCCCATTTCAGACCAGAGCCCATTTAGTGTAGCATATGTTCTCCCACAAGAGCCCCACCTGGATGTCTGGAGAAGATTATGACACTGCTGTCCTTTTCTGCTCGTAGTTCATGCATTTAGGGTTCTCTGCCATATACCTATCTTGCCTTTCCTTGGGCCTGTGCATCTTTCTGCAGTATCTTTTAGTGAAGAGTGCACAGGTTTGCTGCCATTTTCTTGAAGAGCAATTTGCTTCTGCTGGCTTTGCTGGGTGGCGATGGGTTCTTGTATAAGAAACTGAATTGTCAATCCTTACTCACCATCTCCAAGACTCCTATGATTTTTCTTGTGCATTTCTTTGGTGTTTTCTAGCTGGTTGGTTGAGTTTTTGTTTGTTCTTTTCTCTCTATAAAATAGCCCTCTTCCATAGTTTCCTTTCAAGAGTGATGATCTTCAGAATTCTTTACATGTCAGCTGTTTAATGGCTTTGCTTGTCCTTATTAGCCTTCTCTGGATCTCCAGGACCCAGGATGCTGGAACAGGGGATGTTTTTACTCTTAATTTGGGTTCTCTGACTTCGTTTTCTGTGGGTTGTGTTTAGCACAGCTCAGGGAAGAAGGAAAATGTTGGAGACTAGAGGGAGTTGTGAGAGACTACTTTGGTTATAACTCTTCTTGAGTGAGAAAAAACCCAAGAACCTTATCCTAAGTTAACTGTGTAATTGAAATATCATAGCAAAGAGCTTTGACAGGCTCAGCAGACCAGGACATGGAGAGAAACAAGTGGAGATTAGAAATCAGGAATACCTTTTTAACAGTGGCATAAATTATTGAGGCAGAAAATTAAAAAGTGGCGTTTCTGTCATGAGGGAAAAAATACCAGGATTTGCTATTTTACAAAGTTACATTCCACTATAGGAATAACTCAAAGTAAGATTTAAGGCAGTGACATCTTGTGATTTATTCTGGAAAGGTCCGATCAGGTTGTGTTTAGTTAGCTAAAACTGACCTCACTGCTGAAAGACCCAGGTGTGTTTTCAAGGGCTGCCTGTTTTCCCAAGACCTAAATTTTCAGAAGAAGTGAGCACTTATGTTCTTTATGTATATTTAAGCTCAGATGCACTTAACATCTCTTAAAAGTGGTCCCAGAGGAAGAGAGGAAGTCTATGGAGTGATTGGTCCCTTAGCCCATGGTGAGACTGTGACAGGTGTGCCTGTGCAGGAGATGAAAAGAAAGCGTGTCAGGAGAATTAATAAAAAGAGTTGTCATATTTCTGCCAGGGATAATGAAGGGAAATGTGTCTTTGTGGTTAGTAAGTTCATCACTTCCAGGATCCACTGGCTCATCATGCCTGGGGTGGTCTGGCTGTCCTAGATTGTGCCAGCTGCCTGCTGAGTCTTGTGCTTGCTGGGCACGGGTGCCCTGTGAAGTTAGTCTTGAGTTCCTGCAGGGCACGTACAGCTCTTCAGAGGCAGTCTTGGTGGTGTATCCTGTGCTGGGATAAAGAGTTGGACTCTCACTGGTCTTTCTCTTCCATGTTTCCTGGGAGGGCTATCAGCCAGGCAGATTGGATCCTTTGCCTCTTCCCCTAGCCAGGCTTCCAGAATCTGCACCCTGAGAGCCTGTGGAGCAGTCCTCTGCAGCACCCACATGTATCAGCTCTCTCCAATTCCCAGTGACTCACCGTAGCTCTCTTGGGATTTCTGCCCTCAGAGAACAGACAGAATACTCTCATCTTAGTTTCAGACATTCTTCTCTAAGACAGGAATATTCATAAGCCATTCATAAGTATGTAAGAAGCACAATATAATGCATTTAAAATCATGTTGCAGATCTTTTGGTCTCCAAGCAGAAGCATGAGGTAGTAATTTTTAGGGTGTGTGCATAAGTCAGACCTGGTATCCTTAAGGCAAGCTTTTAATTTCTCTTCTTCGCCAAGTTCCCATATTGTGCTTGAAAAACACTGTTGAAAGTTAGTATAAGTGCTCTGAAAAGCAGCACTTCCTTCATGTGCATTTAAATAACAATGCAAAGTTAAGCCAGATATTTTTGATTGTGTAATGCCTTCACTCCCCACTTTCTCTACTGACATTTCCTAATATCTTCTCAGTCTGTTGCGACGTCTCTGTTGCAACTTGTTGGGTCACGCTTGGGATCCAACTGTAGTAGCTTGTATAAACTGAGTTGCTCTTTTCTATGTCTTCTGTGGATCTGTGTGATGAAATGATGACAGTCAGCAGCACATCAGATGCTGATGTCAACTCCAGACACGAAAACAGGGCATGTGTCCTGTATCTTTAGAATCTTTGTGATTTTTGTCTCTCTTTTTAGCCTATGACCTTATAAACACCAATCAGTAGACAGAATAGTGCAGTGCTTGATTTTGGGAGGCATTGTCCTGGTTGACTTACATGACATAGCCTTCCCAGGCAAGCTGGGTGTGTTCAAGCAGCAAAATAAATTAAGAAAACCAGCATGTGTAGTGTTAACAGTTTTCTAAAATGTCCATATTTTCTCTTGTGATGCCTAAGCATTCCTTCCCTCAGCCCTGCTTTGTTGACAGGCTGATTTTCCTCACTCTGTATTGTCCTTGAATACCTAATGTAGTGGATAGTCATAAATTTTATGGTGATACTTTAGTGAAAGATGAGTTTAGATGCTGACATGTTCCTGAATAGGATTCACAAGTAATGCTGTCAGACCACAAAGGAGCTAAAGCCACTTCTTGGGGATGAAGTAAGTAAAGTGGAAATTTAAGTTCCTTAAATATTTGCAGTTTTTTGTGTAGAAGCTGCAGGATGTGAATATTGCATGAAATCAGTAATCAAATTTTTATTGAAGTGTGCCTAGAAATACCTAATGGCAGAAGGAGTTACTACCTTCTTTATCAGTTCTTTGAACTGATAGTCATTTTTTGCTGAGGCTATGTATTTTCTGGTGATCTCTTTATTCCTTTGAAATAATTGCTTGGAAAATAATTAGTGGACAATCAGTTTTTATTGAGAATAGAGAAAAGTTGTTAAAGGCATAGATATTTCAGGATCGTGTGTCTGGATTTGTACTGATCAGGGAATTGTTATGTTCCTGTGTCAGGAGAAGTCTCACTAATGAAGGAGCACAAGTGTGGTTGTGATGGATGACAGCTGCCCTTTTGTTTCAAGTTTCTTCAGCAAGTAACTTCCTTTCAGCAGTAGCAAAGGAGGAAGCCAACTGATACTATTCAATAGAGTAAAAATATGCAGAAGTAAAGGTGAGGGCTTGTCAGGAGACTCTGAGGAAAGTGGGAAGCAGAAAAGAAAAACAGATGCCTGAGTGTCTGAGAAAGTGTAGGGATTTCTTTATTTCTCTTTTAACATGGTAGGAATGCACTAGCCAAATCTCAGTAGGGAGTGTTTCTGTCTAACTTGATGGTTTACTTCAGGGAAATGGTCTGATCAGATGTCCAAAAAACCTTTTTATATGCCCCCTAACTGCTGCAGCTGCAGCTGGCTAAAAGAGGGAATGGGGCTGGGGTATCTTTCCCAGAGGCTGCTGCAGCTGAAACATCAGAGTGCGTGGAAGGTGTCCCAAACCAGGAATCTGGCCCCTGTGGTGGTGGGGTTCACCCACACTTGACAGAAGCTGAAAGAAAGGCTTTTTATTTAAAACTAGTAATTTTAATGTGAATGCTGTTCAGCTCATCACTTTGAGAGTCATGAGAAATGCCAAAAAGATGCTTTAAATCACAATTACATCATCCTATACACAACTTTGCCCATAGCAGAATTGCTGAAAGTTACTAAAATGTCAGGGTAGAAAGTAGGAATGGAAAAAATTGTTCTGATAAACTGATTTGTCTTCCCCTTCTATTGTCCCAAGCAGGTCTTTCATATTCTTGAGATCTCTGTGTGTTGAATCACTTAAGTGATACTTACTGGACTCCATCTCTGTCACCATAATTGATATCAGGACTCATTCACTGATAAGGAAGCTACCCCAGGAAGCCTTGTTTGTTTAATTTATTATCAGTACCCTGATTAGGTTACTCTGAGGGATAACTGTTCTTCCCTGAATGTATTGTTTCAGATTCTTTTAAGCTACCTGTAGCTTTTCACTCCTTTGTCCTGGTGCTTGGCTAGACTATAGTAATATAATTTTATTGCTTCTAACAAATCTGTAATAGAGATGTGGGACTGGAATGTCCTGAAACAGCAGTGACATACTGAGCAGTGTGGAAAAATGACTAGTATGTAATGTGGAAAAATGGCTAGTATTATACATGTTTAAGGAAACCCTCTTTTCTGTCACCAGCAAGTGTTATTGTTTTTTTCATAGCTTAAAATCTGTGTTTGGTTTCACTTCCTCCAACTCAAAAAGGATGTAGTAGGAGAAGAAAAGCTAGCAAGAAGGGCAGCCTGTGTGATCAGATAAATAAGAGAGTCAGAAGTATCACAGTATTAGTCAGTTGGAAAAAGTGAAGTAACTAAGAAAAGATGCTGGAAATCTGTGACATCATGAATGGTATGCAGAAGGTGAATAATGACTATTTATTTGTTCAACCTTAAAATAGCATTAATTAGGATGTTCAGTGAAGTATGAAGTACAAGAAGGGAAGCATTGCTTTATGAGCACATGTTAGCGTGGGGTTCATTGGCATAGAAGTGGTGTGGAGCTCTTGAAAGAACAGAACAGTTCAGTGAATGGTGTTACTCTGGGAAATCTGTGGTTTTGGGGCTATCATGGGAAAGATTTCCCTACTGACATGCGGCCTAAATCTTTGGTAAGACAGAAATTAATGAGTAAAATGGACTTTTGCACCAGGTGTGCCATTGCCTCTATCCTCTCAGGCTACTGAGTTTGTTTGCCAGGTGTGGAAAGCAGTCAATCCTTTGTCCCCTTATTTGCTTCTGCATTCCTGCTAGCACTGCCAGCCCTGAGGCTGATGGGTGGCTCGGGACCTGCCCGATGGGTTCAGCTGTCACTGGCAGCGCTGCCACATCTCGCGCTCATCTGGGCTGGGCAGCAGTGGTGATGGCATCATCCTCCAGCGGTGATGTCCTGTGCTCCATGTGGGCAGCCCAGGAGACTCCTGATGCTCCTTGACCTACTTTATCCACTTACAGAGCTATTTACACAGTTGCAGAGGTGTAATTCTTCTATCATGTGTCAAGGTCTTCTGGGTGATAAACTGATTGACCTCTTTATCATACTCCTTCAGTAGTTGGTTTCCAAATCACTCTTAGGTAACTCTTTTTTATAAGGTTTCCTGTAACACTGCTAAATGAAATGTCAAGAGCCTGCTAGGAAACTGAGATACAAATAGATCATTACAGGCAGAAAAATTCCCATTCTAGACCTGTCTGTTTTCAGTAAGCCTGTATTTTCTTGCCTGTTCTCACTAAGCATTCTTCTTCTCACTCCTTATTATTTTACTATTTTTACATAATTCCCAATTTACAAGTTTCCCAAAACCACAGAGAAGTTCAGTCCACCCACTCTGCCTTTTGCCTAAAAATGCGGTGTGATCAAATTTGCATTAACACCTAGTCACTTCTCATGGATGTGCAATCCCATCTCCAATGTACATGCAGTGCAGGAAAATTTAAGAGGCAGAACCATGAGTCATTTCACCACTAAGCAAATGTTCAAGTTCAAAAAGTAGCCAAAGGCAGTTGTTTAAAGCCTGTGGAGCTCTTCATCTAGTTCTGACTGAAAGAAACGTGGTTCCTAAGGCTTCCATTATACCTGTGTGTGCTCTGGGTGCTTTTGTGGCTATACAAGAGCTTCCTGCCTTCAGATCGTGTCAGAAAACGTTTGGCATCCTGGAGGAGAAATGGGAGATAAGGGGAACTGGAGAGACAGTACATTGTGGTGTGTTACTTTGCCAGGCTTGCCAGTCATTCTACTGTAAACCGTTCATGTAGAGCACAGTTAGTGACCTCGGCCTCGCCACATGAGCGATATGTGGGCTTAGCAGTTCCTGTCAGGTTTAATGGGTTCATGGTAATTTTTTCTTCTGAAGGCCTGATTTTAATTCATGATTTTAAGTTTTTAATGCACAATTAAAAGCATAGACTAGTTAAGAATTCACATTATTCAAATAATTAGTATGTTGTTTTGAATTGCCCAAACCTGTCTAGCAGTTAGGCATAATGTATGGACAGTGTTCTCAACCCTTCGTTGCTGGGATAGAAAAAAAAAAAATGGGGGCATAGGAAGTAGAAGAAAAAAGTATCCAAACACAAAATGTCAGATTTTGGTTTTAGGAGACAAATTCTGCTTCTTTTATCTTGCAGCTAAACAGCCTTAGACAACACATATTCTTGCACATGGGTGTGAAAGAAAATTGTCTAATTGTTCAACTTATTTAGTATTTATTAACATTTATTGACAAAAAACCCATGGTATTTTGTTTCATCTAAACTGAGCTTGTCTATCAAGCTTCTCCTTTTCTTGTCTTGCAGTTAGAGGTTTTCAATTATCTGTACATACTTAGTTCACTCTTCTCTATTGTACCATGCTTGTGTTCAGGACCCTACTAAACAAACAGGTTCACAATTCTGTCAATCAAGAACTAGAGCATATTGTATGTCTCCTGTGAATACAGTATATATGGGTTATGAAAATGTTACACAGGTTATAGCATTTTCCTGGATAGTATTTCTTTATCTCCAAATTTAGCAGGCAATGCAATTAGGAGGATGTGGAAAGTACTGATATTTGTTTTGACGGGGGGGGGAGAAAAGGCATCCTTCTCCCAGGTTGGAAGCTGCAGGAGAGAAAGTTGTGTGTTTTGCTATTTTGTGGTCTTTTTGTGCCACAGTGGCATAGGGGTGCTACTGTGTTCAACTCTTCACTTTTAAACACGAAACTTTGAAACAAAAAATGTTCAGCTAATAGTAAGTATTATAAGCTCTTCAGAGAAACTGCTTTTATTGCATATCATTATTTCTCCCATCTACATGCAGACTTAAACTTTTTCCTATTTTGCAGGAGGAAAATCTTTTTTCTGTCTCTACATCTCTCTGGCCTACTTTATTTTTATTCCCATCGCTCCAAGGTCTTACTGGTACATGTCTAGTTAGTGTGAGATTATTGCTCTTAACTGTTTCCTACCTTGTGTACTGTTTCAGAGATAAGTAAGGGTAAAATATCTGAAAATTTGTCTATTTTTTTCAGCTAGACCAAGTCTAGCTGAAAGGTCTACCTTTCTTGTGTTTCTCCAGGGAAAGGTCACAAAAAGTTCAGGTAGTTTGCCTACATGTGTGATATGTAGTTGTAATTATAGTTGAAGTGGTATCTCCCGGTAGCACAAAACAGTGTGAACTCAGTAGCTGGCAGGGTTTCTTCAGGCAAGATTCTGCCATGTTGGAAGTTTTATTTAGGTAATGGATAAAGAAAACATCCAGTATTTGTCAGATTTTTTGTCATGTTGCCATTGTGTTTCTGATGTTTTGATACTGTGCCCTGCTGATGCTGCCATTACCTGTTTCTCTACACACTGCTTTCACTTTGATCAGCAGAAGGTGGCGTGACAATGCTGAATATACAAATGGACGGAAAAACACAGTAGGAAGCTAATTAAAAATGTTTCAATGTGGTAGTCCAGTCTTAGAGATGAAGTGTCTGAGATCACTGAGTGACGCTGTGTTTCAAAATGTTGTCAGGGAAAAGCCAGCATCATCCTGACCTTCCCTTTCCTCCCGCTGTCCTTCATACCATGTACATTATGTGCATGTACTTAAACTGGTTTCTACAGGCTTTCTGCCTCTGTTGCCCTATCTGTGGTGTCCCTAGCCAATGCACTTCTCATGACTGCATCCCTGGCAGGTGGGGGTGGGCTTTGCCAGCAGTAACATCTGGATGCATATCCAGGGCTCTTGTGAGTCTCTTCTGACTGAGGGAGCAGCACACTGAGGCAGCCCCACAAGACTCATTTTGCTGTGGACATGAGCCATCAGAAGGCTCAGGTCCAGCACACTGGGCTGGCCCCTCCTTGTTTCTTGTGTACATTACAGTGTGGCAGGCGAGTCCTCGCCCTTCCTTTTGCTATGTGCCTCTTGCTCTCTGGAAATAGCAAAGGTTGCAGCAAAGCCTGAATGCAAGTCAGAAGCCCTGCGCTGCCATTTCTAGTCCTTTCCTCCCTGATCTTCCAGAGCTGCTGGCTTGGACCAAGCGAGTCCTCCCTGGACAGTGTGTTCCTGCTCCTGGCAGCTGGTTTTGCTGGGCTCAGCCTTGCCTTGTCTTCTTGCCTCTCCCCACTTCATCCAGGCTGCAGCATCCTACTGGAAGCAGTGGGACCTTTCTAAGGGCTTGGAGGCAGTCAGGTGGGGAGAGCCATGAATTGCCTCCTGGCACCCCATCCCCACTCCTGGAGCTGGGGCTGCATGCTGCCCTCACCCCCCCCAGGTATGTGGGTCTGGGCTCTGGGTTTGGAGGGGAACCCGGTGGGGCTGGGGCTGGCTGGGCAGCTCCATCCTTCCTGGGCTTTGGCTGTGCTCACCCACTGCTGTCGTAAGAATTGGAATTTTCTACCCTGCTCTGGTAGAGAGCTCTGGTGCTGACAGGTCACAAGTGCCTTTTGGGTCCTGCCAGGTTTCTGCGGCTGTAGTGAGTTCTGTGTATTGTAGCTGATAGAAAAGGTCTTCTGCACAAACTTTCTCCTTTCTCTGCCCAACTACACATGCATGCTTTGCAGGACCCTTGGCACACTTTTACCTTCAGAGATTAAAGTAGTGTTTAAATATAAGGTACTTGTGAAGTGGTGACTAACCAGTGTTTGTTGTGGTTGTACCAAGGCAGTAGATATAGGTATATTCACCTGACAGTCCAAAGTACTTGTATCCAGCAGCTGAGCTGTGTAGGAATCACGGAAGAAACCACGGGAGCAGTTGTGTATTATTATGGTATCATATATACATTACTCCTGCAGACTTCTTGAACAATTACTAAACCTGCTGTACTTGATGAAGTTTTCTTCCCTTACAATTCAATCTTAAGGCCTAATAGGCATTTTAATGTGTCCTCTTGTTCTTCACAGCTGCAATTTGCACATGCTGTAGTAATTTGCACATTCAAATTACTTGAATTTTTTTTTTCTCTTTAGATGACAATCAAAACAAAAGCAATGAAAAGAAAGAGAAGAAGATGGTTTCTCAGAAGCCTCATGGTACCATAGAATACACAGTAAGTGCTGGTGTGTGGTGTGTTCATGCTTGCCTTTTGAAGGTGGAGTTGTTGAGGGACGAGAGGGGGGCAGCGGCACAAAACTGTAAGCACTAATTCTTTCTCAGTTTGCATTTAATTCATAGGGATTGCCCCCATTGATACCATTCTAATACTACTGTATGGGGGGAGCTAGGGTCACATCCTGAATCTCTGTTCAACACAGGATTTCTGCCTCCTGCAGCTGCCAGTTCCATTTTTACTTCTGCGTTATGGCTCTCTAATCAAGCAGTAGTTTTGTTATTCTAAAAAATATTCATATTCTGCAGTGTTGCTTAAGTCATCAAGCACAATAAGTTTGATCTGTGCTTGAGGAGATCTGTTTCTTTAAGCTGGAGCAGAGCAGCAATGTGCTAGCTCTGCTCTGTCCATGTGACCATACAGAGCTTCTGTGGAAGGTGGTGTCCCAGCTGGGAACTGCACAAATGCCTGACATGCTGTGACTGCTGGAGGTGTAGTGATCTTTGCAGTGTATCACCTTCCCCCCCTTGCCAGACCAGTTGTAAATACAGATGTGCTGCTTTAAAGTTTTAAGAGAAAAGGAGAGGGACATCTGTAACACCTCTACATTTTTTTGACTGTATATTGTGAAAGAATATTTCTGTGCTTTTTTTTGATACTGGCTTATCACCTAAGCTATTAAATAGATGTCTATCAAGTCTGTCCCTGCAAACAGTCTGTTAAATGGGTTTAGTTCATGTGTGGTGCTGTGTTCAGTATGGTATCTTAGTCATCAACTCTTTCTTCAGGCTGGAAATCAGGACACCATAAACAGCATAGCATTAAAGTTCAACGTCACCCCAAACAAGCTTGTGGAGCTCAATAAGCTTTTCACACAGACAATTGTGCCAGGCCAGGTAAATCTTTTATTTATCTGGGTTTTTTTTTTTTTTTAATACCTGAAACATAATTATTTGCTATGTATTTAGAAGTTTTTTTACTAATTACATGTATCTTTTAGGTACTTGGATACAAGGATAATGGACAGTAATTTAAAGCCCTCCCTCAAAGTGAAACTCAGTAGATTATTACTTGGAATTGGTGTTATGGGAAAGCTTTCTAATTGCCATATCTGACTTGTAATTCATGTACTGGCGCTAAAGCTTAAAGATGACTCTGAAGCTCAAGAAGATAATACAGGTGTTCCAAGGGAGTTGGATTATTGGGAAGTCTGGATAAATGCAATATGTAATGCATTAAAAAATTAGAGAGAGACAGAAATTGAAATGCCTTTGTGCCATTATGTTGGGTATGAGTCAGTCTCCTGTAAGATGAGAAATAAATGGAGAGAGACTTTTTAGGAGAGTCCTAAATCCTAAAATTTCCAAGACTGGAAATGCAAGTGTGGAGATTAACACTTAGTTCATAAAGAGCAGATCTGTACTTCTGCTTTATGGCCATGAGGAGGTCGAAGTGTCTTGATTTGCAGATAGGGAAAGTGAGGCACAGAGAGATGGTGTGACTTGCCTAAGAATACCCAGCAAACAAAAGCTGGAATAAGGAAATTAGTTTCATTTTTCTCAATGTTTTTAAGGTGTACGTTGCAGCTATGAGTGGTCAGTATTGTGTTGTCTTTCTAATACAATATAGCTGTATTAGAACCTTTTAAAGCTCTTGCCTCAATGTTTTGAAATACCTGTTTGTATTTAGATTCTCTTTGTGCCAGATACAAGTACTGGAAGGCTGTCTTCTAGTCCTGGTGCTCCTGTTTCTCCTTCATCATCAGATGCTGAATATGATAAACTCCCTGTAAGTCAAACATGGTTCACCGGTCTTAAACTCTCAAAATATTTTCTGATTTTGAAGCTGAGAATCAAGGCTGTATAAATAGGTGTTTTTTGAATTTTACAGTCCTTGTGTGTAGTGTCATGTGTTAAATTAGCTTGCTGTACTACAAAATTGACCATTGTCTTAAAATTATTCCAAATTAAAGGAATTCTGAGTGTGGAAACCCATTACAAGTTCAGTTGGGCCCTAAGTCCATCAAAACTACTAAAAATAATGTAGTGCATAATCTTTAAAGAATAGTGTTTCCTACTGGAGATTTTTGTGCTGCTCTGTAGTCCAGAGCCTTCATGCTGCACTGGCATCCTTGAACAGGGAGGCTGTTAGTTTAGTCTGAGCAGTCAGTTCTTTCTAGTTAACTTGTGATGGTACCCTTATGCAGACTTGTCTTAAGTCAAGACTGCTGGATTTAATCTTTGTGAAAGGCCTTGGCATAGCTGATCTTTCATTTTCTTTAGAAGGGTGACTGGCCATGATGATTTTTAGATAGCACCTTTAGGCAGTTTAGCTGCCTTTAACATCTGCTGAGATTAAAATAATTAGTCATTTCAGATACATCACTAATCAAAAGTGGAGAGGAGCTTGGAGTGAATAATTGTTTAACTTTATGCCTATGTCATCTGCATGGGGAGTCACACCAGTGCTCTTCAGTGGAGATGATGTGTCAGGGCAGGCCCTCTCCCTAATGAGAGTGTTTAATTGATTTTCGGTGAGTTGACCTGCCTTGGTGTTTTTTAATTTCTTGCCTGTTATTTGTATGAAGTTTCTTGTAAAGTTAAAAGGATGGGGGTTTTTTTTCCTTTTCAATAGAGGATACTGTAGGAAGTGTAAATATATACCTACATACATGACCATTGTTTTTCTTCCTTATGCAAATGGAAAATAATTGTTTGAAGCTGGCCTTTTAGTTTTCAAAAATCTGGAAGTATATGATTCTGGTCCTGTTCCTCTGCACTGACCTTTTTATTTTCTAAGGATGCTGATTTGGCAAGAAAGGCTTTCAAACCAGTGGAGAGAGTCTTGTCCTCTACTTCAGAAGAGGATGAGCCTGTGGTTGTCAAATTTTTAAAAATGAATTGTCGTTACTTCACAGATGGTAAGGTAGGTGGAATCTGATTTTTGGGCATTGTTTGAAATTCTCTTTTGATAAGTGAGAGATGAATACTGGGGGAGTCAAACATGCTTCGTATTTTTAAAGAATGTAAAAGTTATGTTGGCTTTATCTATTACTGTTGTGTTTGTTGGTACTGTGATAATATGCTGTATAATTTGTTCTTTTGCCTGTGTGTTGCTAGATATACAGAGAGAACTGTGCTTCCGAGTTATGACATGTCAGGATTAGTTGTCCAGTTCCATCAAATTGAGCAACAGCTTTATAAAATGAGTACATTCCAATGTGTTTCATCTATGACGTGAAGATAAAATTTAACTGTTTCCAGAGCAGTGTTTCCAAATATGTTTGTTGCTTCTGCACTTGCTAATGAATGTTGTGCAAGCCTAATAAAAGGATAAATATTGCATTATACAATCTTTTCATTCTGTTTCTTGTAACATAGGCCAGGACTGCAATCCTGAATTACAGCAAGTGTTTAGAAGTACAGAGCTTGGGTAGTATTTTAGCCCTTTCCTCGAGATTGCAAGACACTGTCTTCTTGAACTGCCTACTTTGACATATCTGTCCTTGTTGACTCTGGCTTCAGCAAGCTGTCTGCGTGTTCGGGTTTTCAAGTTCTCTGGAATTTATAACACTAGAGATGCTAATCATTGTAGTTGCAACATTTTTTTTCCCTTAGTCCTGACTTTTGTAAGATGGATGTGTTTACACTTACAGTTTCTGGCTTCTTTTTGCATTGAGTGGATGTAGACTGTATTTAACAACTCTGCAGTTTTAAAGTCTGCATTTTGTAGAATGTAATAGAGGACCACTTGATGTAAATTAGGACAGTACTGTCACTTGCTATGTGATACTTGTTAGGGGTAGAGGATACAGATTGCCAATTTTATGGCTGCAGGATGAAAAAAGTAATTTTCAGTCAGAGCAATCAAAAATGAAATGGCTTCTTTGCCAGTGTAGCTGAAATCCATTGTTGCCTGGCTTCCTGCAGTGGCTGGGTGGGAAGTACATCCTACTGATGTATTGTATTCTGCCTTCTGGGAGAAACCTCTGCATTTGTTTTCATTCTGTCACCCAAACACAAACCAAGCTTGAGGCCCGAGTCATACAGGAGAAGCAAATGGGAAATACAAAGAGACTTTGCCATATAAAGGAGCAGGCATTCCTGTGCTCATTTGCCAGTGCCAAGCCAATCATCTTGATAGCTTAACTGCTTTTAAAAAAAGCCTCATAGACCAAGCTTGTGGTCTTTTACCTGTGTAATTATGAGCCTTCCTTGGCTTGTATTGTAGATGACCTCGCATAATTAATAGTACCTGCAGCGTAGGCCTTTCCAGTTGATCTCTGTCTCTCATTTGTCAGATGTCATGATTTACATACAGATTCTGAGTTAGTCTGGTGAATTTTGTAGTTCATCTGGAGGAGAAGGTGCAGAGGCAAGACAGTGAAAATATTCTTTTTAAACCTTGGAAAATGGTCAGTTGCCATGGATTGATGCTGAATAATGGCTGATACAGCAGCCTTTTATCAAATCCATTGCTAGAGCACATTTTGAAGAATTAAATGATGCAGCTGTACAGAATATGCTTGGACCAATCATAGGAGCTGTTTCTAAGTTGGGAAGAAGCTGTCTCATATCAGATCCCTGTATGGAGAAGCTTTTTGCATGTACCTCTGGGAAAGTAGATCAAGGGACCTCTGATGTTAGCTTGGCATAGTAACCTGGATGTTACCATGAATAAAACTGCATGCAGGTGTGTTGATTGCTTGTAAATTCATGGATCAAATGAAAGTAGCTATGTAGTTTTTTAAAAAAATAAATCCACTAATCTGTTTTGTCTGAGAGTAACAATCACATTTTTAGCTTGTAGCAGTCAGCACTGAAAATTGAATAGTTCAGATGTTCTTCCTTATCAGCCAGGAACTTGGATGCTACTAAGAATTTTTTTTCTCTCTTTATAATGTCTGACTTGATGCAATTGGAAAGCAAAGTATTTTGCTAGCAAACACTGCATGACACAGTATAAAGACGCAGGAAAGTGGTTTTGCTTTTGAGGATAGTAGCCTAAAATCCAACACCCAATGATAACTGCGTTACATGTGATGTGCTGACTCTTTCTTCTCCTGTTTTAGGGTGTTGTTGGAGGAGTCATGATTGTAACTCCAAACAATATCATGTTTGATCCACATAAATCTGATCCTCTGGTAATTGAGAATGGCTGTGAAGAATATGGGCTCATCTGCCCCATGGAGGAGGTTGTCTCTATAGCTCTCTACAATGACATCTCTCACATGAAGATTAAAGATGCATTGCCATCGTAAGGAGTGTTCTTCCCTGAACTTATGTTTGCAGATTTTCAGTAAGGGTCATGGAAGAGGGGTGGGGAATGGGGGAATAGAGGGGAAGAGTTTTAGTGCAACAGAGTAAAGTGCCAGCAAAGGAATGATTTACTTGTGTTGTTCTTCAGAACAACAACTTTCTCTTTAGAACACTGAAGTGGCATTAAACGCAAATGGGTCACAAATGTGGGAACACAGGTTTCTACAAGAGTAGAAACCAGTAATTAATAAAAGTGTTTGTAATATGCCGTGGTAGGGCTCTTTGAGTGAATGTGAGGAGGTTTAGATTTTGACCATTATTGTGTTACCAGGACTGTTCTCAGAAAAGTATTTGGAACTTTTGAAGGTAACACCACCATAGCTGCCATCTTCAGGACTTACAGAAACACCAGACTGTGGAATACTTCTATCTCAGAACCAGAAATGCATTGATAGTTATATTATAGACTTTCTGGGTTGGGCTGCTTTCATTTATGCACAGATCAGGCACTGCTTATCTATTTGTTCTAAGCAGGATTTTGTTCTTACAGGCAATACCTGTTTGAACAGTGAAATTCATTGAATTTCTCATTTCAAGAAAAACTCTAGATACTTGATACACTCATTTCTGGAGTGTTTAATAACTTCCTATTAATTTTTAAGTGATGAGGATCTTGTTTTCTAATTCTCATCAGAGCTTTAGCAGTAACAAAGAGCTCAAGTTTTATGCTGATATGTTTATTCCGAATTTTTCATTTTGAAATGTTTTATGATTGTTCTGCTTTAAAAATAAATATTTGAGGAAGCCTGCATTCAAGCAGTATGTTTGAATAATGGAGACAAATAGAAGAAGAAAGCTACTAACTGTGTTGTCTGTTACTGTTCTGCAGTAAACGTGTTCAAACAGGATACAGCTTATCTCTTATTTTTTTTTCTCAAAAATACGTTTGTACTGACTAGGGAAGCATGGATGGTTGTAGATGTTGACTCATTGTCAGATGTGGGAAATTACAATATTAATATGATTTGAATTAAATTCCAGCAGCTAAATACATGTCCTGTGTTTTTTTGTTATGGAACTTCTGGTGACTTGCACATTCTTACTACGTGTTACATTTCTTCACCCACGTGGCATATTCTGCCAAGTGGTTTACTCATTTTATTTTGATGTTATACTTTCAGCATTTTTCTCCATTGTCTTCAAAGTCACTTGTTGCCAGTACTATATGTTTATTTTGGAGAAAATTATTTTTTTATGAGTTTCATGGTTTATGTTAAGTTGATGTTTAGTTTTTATTTTCATTTTTTTTCCATTTCCATTTTGCTTTTAACATCGTATGTACATCCATCATTTCCCCTGACAGTGACATACCAAAGGATCTTTGTCCTCTGTACAGGCCAGGAGAATGGGAAGACCTGTCCTCTGAGAAAGATATCAATCCTTTCAGCAAATTCAAATCCCTTAGCAAGGAAAAGAGGCAGCAGAATGGGGATGCATCTGTTGCTCTGGGTGCCAAACAGATAAAGCCTTCAGATAAGGAAAAGTCTGATGATTTTGAAGTTCTTCAGTCATCAGAGAGTATAAGCTCAATCAAATCAAAGTCTCTGGAGTTTCCCAACAACATCACTGCCACTGAACATTTGGAAAAGTTTGATGCAGATGCATGTACCAAGGACCCTTCCAGGAAAAAAAATTCTTCAGATACCAAAACCAAAGAAAAATCCTTTCCAGGAGAAGGCGAGGATGACTTCACTGAGCTGGAAAAGACATCATCTCATATGGATAGAGGGTTGGACAGGAAAATCTCAGTAATGGAAGGCTTGCTGGCTGACCCCAGGGACTTGGGGAGAACTAAGCAGCAGGTAACCAAACCTACTACAGAAGTCCAGGAGCACTTGACAGTTGATTCCTTGGAAAAAAAGGACAGTGTTGAACCTAAAGCTGACTTAGACTTAGAGCTGTGTGAAAAGCAAGATGTTATTCCAGAAGTAAACAAATGTGTCAGTACTCCGACAGGTAAGGTGGAGACTGAATTGGACACTAAGAAAGAGCTAGAGAAAGATAAACTTATTGAGTTTTACCTCAATAAAGATGGAAATGGGTCTCAGTCATCTGAAGATTTACACAAGGCTGAAATCCAGAAAGGTGAAAACAATAAAGCAATTGGCATAGACCTTACACTTAGCTGTTCAAAGTCCCAAGCTAATGAAGTCCATACAGTTAAAAGTATGGAGCTTGATTCCTGCTGTGTTGAAAGGAAAGCACCTTCATTAGAAATCAGCTCAGCAGCAGCAGAGGAAAAGGATCTGAAAGAGTCTGTGGACTCTTCATTAGTACCAGCTGTAGACAAGACTTGTCAAGAAACACAGTTAGACAATCAATCAGAAATCAGACTGTGGCTGATGCAGAAAATTCAAGTGCCAATTGAAGGTAGGTTTCTGGTTATCCTTGTTTCCTCTGAGACTTGGACAGCATTATGATGGTAACCTTTGAATTGACAGCCTTCTCTAAATTTCTTCTTTCTGTAATACCTGGTCTCTTTTTTACTTCTTGTGTATTTTGATTTTATATTACCTGCTATCTTCAAATTCTCTAAGCTTCTAGTTTGATAAATAGCTTGTGTGCTCTTTCCACATTCAGTGATTGCTGCTTATGTAATCTTTACCTCTGTTTGCTGGCTTTAAGAAGGATAGTGAAATGTCATCCAGTTTCAGTATTGGCAGGGGCACTTCATGGCCTAGGAATTGTCACTTGGTATTGGTAACCACTGTTGCCTCATTGAAGTCTGTCAGTTTTGTTTCTAATAGTATCCAAGGTAGTAAAGCATTGCTGTGAAGGGGGGCACCAAAATATTCTTGACAATATTTGCGTGTGTCTGATGTCTCTCATGCTATGGAAACCCTTAAGGAAGTGATAGATAGGAATACATGTATAGTCCTACTGAGTGATCAGTTTTCTCCTGATTGGTCATTGCATTATCAGAAATAATTCAGGCTGTTCCAGGAAAGCACATGCCAGAATGAAATCTCTGTTCAGAGCATGTGCACACATATTGCCATTTTTATGGCAGCCCAGTGCCTCTAAGCAGTAGTCTGTCCTGGAGCACTGATGCTCATCTCTGGGTAATTTAATGAACCAGTGGACATACCCTTGAGTCAAATCAGGTGGTGGGGGATGAGTAAACTGGAAGTCTCTATTTTAAGAAAAGTTGTTCTTAAAATTATTTTTCCTTTTTTTTTTTTCCATAAGGATTGATATTTGGCTGTACGTGTACTGCTAAAACAAAGAAGGCAACTTCAGTGTGACTGAAGCTATAGTTTAATAAGCAAGTTTTTTTTGTCACACTAGCAATTTAGGGAGCCTAAACTGCTTTTAGGCTTGGCCTTGTCTTATGCAGATAAAACGTGCTTGTATGGCTGTGTGACTGACAAGAGTTGGGAAACTGATTGAGCTTTTAGTGTGTGTACGTGTATGTGCGCATGCAGGATTACCCTTCAGCCTGAGTGGGTTTTCTGGACCCTAACATGTCCCCTTTATTTGCTTGCTTTGTGTTGCAGGCAGCACCCAGCCACGTCATCTTACCTATTTATTTACAGAGCTGTTCTGTACACAGCTGTATGGCTGAGGGGGATACAGGCTGTGACAAAATGGGAATAAATGGCCTCAGTTTAGGATGAACGTGGTTTTACTAAACCAATTCTGCTGTTGAAGTCAGGTGTAATTCTGTGGAAGGATGCCTCTGAGTATTCCTTTGCACAAGATTGTTAATCTTTGTCACAGTCTTTTATCAGCTGCAGTATTTGTACTTTTCTGTAAGCAGACCATTTCTCTTGTGTCTTGTTCAGATATGCTTCCTTCAAAAGAGGAGAAGAGCAAGACTCCTCCAATGTTTCTGTGCATTAAAGTAGGCAAGCCCATGAGAAAATCCTTTGTGTCTCAGAGCATGACGATGTCTCAACAGTACAGTAAAAAGATAAAGCAACCAGAGTACTGGTTTGCTGTTCCTCGGGAAAGGTAAGCTGCACTTCTGTTAGCACAAAAATATCTGTCTGTTACTTTTTAAATGTGAAGTTCGTTCCAGAGCTGAATCTTACATTACCTACACGGTCCCAAGTTGTGAAGTGCAGCCGGAATGCTGAGGGGTGCTCTCATTTCATTGCAGGCCAGCAACATAAAGCAGTATTTATTGCTGGTCTAATATGGCTCTCAGTGGGAAGGAAAAAGGGCTCATATACCACTTGAAGATGGAAAGAGGGATATATGTGCACTTAATATATGATAAAAGAACTGGGAGATGATCAGGGTTTCAGCTGTAGTCTAGGAAGTGCGGGAAAGGGGAGCTGGAGGGGCATGGAATCTACTGAGGTGTCAATGCTAAAAAAATAGGTGTTTCAAAGGGCATCATGTGGGAAAAGGGAGACACTCCTAACTAAATAGGTGTGAGGATTTCTGTCTTTTGTCCTATTAAAAATAGTCCCTTTGCAGTAAAATTGAGGGACACAAATGTTTTCCTGTAGATGTGTAATAATACATAAATAGTACTCTAGAAAAAAGCAAACCAACAAACTAGAGAAGTGGAAGTCTATTATTTTCCTCATAAATCACCCAAGAATTTTCACTGGCTGTGAAGAATCAAATATATGATCCTTTTTTTGGCAGAAGGCAACTAGAGCAATTCTCTGGTCTGTTGATGAACCAAAATCGGTGATTCTGGTAAATTAGATGCCAGGAAAGAGGAATCTGAACTTGTGATCCATCTCAGAGATGGTTCTTTCAGATGCAGTAAATTTTTTCAAAATAATTTTTATTTAATAATTTTAATCTAAAATTTGTATAATGTGTGTTGATGTAAGTGTTTCTATTTTTTTTTGTGGTTTTAAAAGGAGTGTTTGATTGTCTGTAGTAGTGTGGAAGTTGCTGTCTTGGAACAATTCCTGAAGGCGAGGGAGAGGTTTAATCCAGCTGGACTGTGGTCCTTGGGAGAATAGCTGGATAGCTTTTGGTTTGCTTGCTATCTGTGGATCCCGGTCCTTGGCTCCTCAGGGATTGCAAAAGGGTGGGTTCAGAAAATTCTGGGTTGAAGTTTGAGTAAATACTTCAAGGAGTTGGAGTGATGAGTTGGAGTGATGCTGTAATACAGCACAAGGTTAGGTAGTGCTTTGGGGATAGTGCAGCTAACAGTGAATAAAGCTGCTGAGCTGCCTGAGATCATCTCTAATCATTGCTGTGTGTAACAGGTAAATCTATCAAGCTTCTAACCACAGACTTGGAAAACAGCTTTCCTGGTTGTCTTTTTATGAGCAGAAACTTTCTGAATGGTGCGCAGACCTGATGTAAAGTGAAGTGTTGACAACTGGTTTCAGTTTTTATTACAAGAAAAAAACAACTTCTGCAATGAGCTGCTGTAGCCGCACCTGGCCATGCTGGCTGACATACCAGGTCTTTGATGTCAGGGCTGCTGTTTGGATCTTGATCAAAAGTAGTGGTGAATGATTGGTTGTAAGTTTCAGTCTTTTTAGTGCTATTCATGCCTGTTTTAACACCCCAGAATTGCATGACAGATCAAGTAGAACTTGGAGCAGAAATTAAATGTGAGACACATTTCTTTGTATTAATGCCAGGCATGTCTTGGCCTCTTGAACAAGATGGTGTTTTCTCCAAGCTCTTCTATGCTTTCCCAAAGCAAAACACAATACTTCCTACCTTCTGGAGATATTCTTGAATTAGTATTGTGTGAAATATAAATATAAGTGTTGCATCTCAAGAGTGGCATGAAAAGTAGGTTGTTTGGGATAGCTCTGCCATGTATTTTAGACAAAATATGAGATAATTCACTAAGTCTAAAAATACTTGGAATGCAATTTGTATTCATGTGTGAAAATATCAAGAATAACACACTCATCTTGTTGGCTACAAAGCAGCATAAATAAAACACTTTCTCCAGTCCAGTCACAGTAGCTTGTGCAGCATCTTAATGTTTTGCCATAATTAAAAAAAACAAAACAAAAAAACCCAAACAAACAAGCAAAAAAACAAAATCAAACAAACTGTCCAAATTTGGAGTGAGATTGTGAAAAAATCGGTCTGCATGTCTATATTTAGTGTAAGTTAAATCTTCCTCTGATTTGCTTTTAGTTACATTGTTTCCATGATCATAGTGTTTGTTGTTAAAATAGCTTCTGTCATCAGTTATGAAAATGGCTCCAATTTCAGCCTGGTCCCGTAACTCACAGCTCCTAGCAAAGCTTAGCAAAGCTGCTCTTCCATGTGTAGGTAGGCTCCAGCTACTTTCTGCTTTCTGGGCCCAGCAGTATTTTGACCTTTTTTTTTTTTTTTTTTTCTTTTTCTTTTTTTTTTTTTTTTTTTTGGGGAAGCCTCTGGAAACTTTGTTAACACAGAAGGAATACTTTTAGGCTGATAGTCTTTATAAAGGCACTAAATCTTCTGTCTCATTTGCCTTTTGTGCCTGCTGGAGATGTTCTCTCTCCCTGCGTGGCCTCCCAGGCGCCGCATGTGTCCCAGCTCACGTCACCCCACGACCAACACGGCGTGGCTGAGTTAATCAGTGACTGCAGCATTACTTCGTGCTGCCTTCTTGGTCACTGCAGTGCTCACCTCAGCACACAGAAGGGGTGTTGAGCATCTTGAGTTGCCTTATATACAGATTACTCAGGCTAGGGCAGTTTCTTGCCACGTTCAGCTGAGCAGAGGGGCACCCATGCTTTTGGACACAAATAGAGATTGACTGTTTTGCTGGGAAGTTTTGCAATGGGTATAGCTTACAGTATTAGAGGGTAAGTCTGTGTGTGCTCTTACTATGTGGATTTATGTTTAAGTGGTATGCAGGTTTCCCACCTTAGTGAATTTTGACTACCAGTAGCTCAGAAACTAGGTCACACATTTCCTGAAGATCTTTTACAAGAAAATGCCTTGCACCAGGACACAGATAGTAATGCAGAATTTCTCTGCTTGTAAGTAATAGCATTGACTAGTTCCTCAATCAATAACTAAATCTCTTTAATTTTCCACAGTGTAAATTCTGCAAACATGTTTGATTTATGAATGTATAATTTGCACTGAAATTGATGTAAAAGACACTGCACTGAGATTGTGCTGCTGAGAAGGCATCTACTTTTTTGCTAGATTTAGAATCCTTTTGAATTAGCCTTTTATAAAGAAAATACTCCTGGACTTCTGATAGTAAGATATCAAGCTGTACAGAGGAAATTTGTGAAAACCTGTTTGTATATATAGCTTAATGTTTTATAACGAGGGCTCATAGAAGTCTCTATAAGCTCATAAAAGCATATGAGGGCTTACAATACCTCAGCCATCAAGATTTGTGAAGAATCATCATTTAGTCAAGCACATTTATAAGAAAGTCATAGGATCCTTCTGGATTAATGTCTTTCTCTGAGCCAGGAGCAGTGGTTGGACTTAGAGCCTTTTGAATATTTTCTTTCTGGAGTTACTGACTTCTATAGTTGTCTCTTTCCAAGTACTTTACTTTTTGATGTCTCTCTTCTAGTGCATGATACACTCATAAGCATGTGATCACCAAAACAGCTATTGAGTTCTAGGATAAATTTTTTTGCAGCTGCCTAGTTGACTGTAACAAAGTTCCTCAATGGTTTTTCAATTTAAAAATTGGATTTTCAATTTGCTTGGAAATACTATTGTAGCATAATGTTAGAAATATATTAGCAGAGCATCCGTTTTCAGAATGACATCACCTCTGTAATCACCTATTTCTATTTTATGCTGCTGCTTCTTAAACCTGGACTGTCTGGATTTATTTATCAATTGTCCATTGCAGAGGAAAACTTAGTTATGTACTGCTTAAATAAACTGAGCATATACACGTCCATGGGGCCTGACAGGAAATGTTCTGAGTATATTGAGGAAGTTGGCTGATGTTATTACAAAACTGTTTTCTATCATCTTTTGAAAGGTTGTGTTCAGGGGGAGGGTTCCTTAATAATTGAAAAGACAATTGCTGCAACCATTGTCAGAAAAATCAAGGAAGTATCTGTGGGAGCACAGGGCAGTCAGCTTCATCTTAGTCCCTAGGAAGCAAGTCCTTATAGACACCATTTCCAAGCACACGGGGGTAAAGACGTGATGAGGATCAGCTGTCATATATTTGCCAGGGGGAAATTGCTTTTCTACTGACCAAATAACTTTTCTGCTTGAGATTGCTACCTCCTTGAGCAAGGAGAGAGCAAGGGATTGATACCATCACATTACTAAAGCTTTCAACACAATCTTCCATAGTACCCCTGTGGCCAAATTGGAAAGATATGACCTGGACATAAAGGTTGCAGGTGTTTGCAAAATTGACTGGACCTCAATTGATCAGTCTCAAAGGGTTGGTAGTTGGTTGGAGTGGCAGTGAGGTACAAATGGTATTCTTGGGGACCGATACTGCTTAATGCCTTCACTGGTGACATGGACATTGAGACAGAGCACACCTTTGTCAATTTGGGGAATGACACAAAATTTGGAGAATGCTCATAATTGGAGGACAGGGCTAGTTCAGAGGGGCCTCAACACAGCAGGCTGACAGAAATGTCAGGACGTTCAGAATAAGCAAATGCAAAGTTGTGCACCTGGGAAGGAGCAGTTCCTGCAGCAGTAGAGGGGGGCAGGCAGCCTGGGGAGTAGCTCTGCCAAAAAGAAGTTGGGGAAGTTGAGAGCAAACTCAACATGTCGGTGATGTGTCCTTGCAGTAATGAAGGACACACCACTTCTTGCTGACTCAAGTAAGGAGGTACAGCCCAACAACTTGGGTGGTCATTAATCCCCTCTTTCTTTTAGACACTTGGTTTAAAAAATGGAGAGGAGGGGACAAGAAACAGAAAATGTAGGATGGCACCAGACCCTTCTCAGATCATATGCTGCATTCTTCAGGGGAAATGGTGATGAGATAAAAGAGAAACAAACCCCAGGAGACAGGCTATGCATGGAGAACTTGCAGAATCACTGTTGTAGATTTTCCAACTCAAATGGACAAGAATGTGCAACCTCCTCTGACTTGGAAGTTAGCTCTGCTATAAGCAAGAGCTGGCCTAGATGATTTCTAGAGATAGCTTAAAACATAAATACATTCTGTGATTCTGATATACAAGTGTGCTAGTCTCCTTCATCCACCTGCATAAACATGCTTTCAAACCGATCTTACCCAGACATCAGAAACCACTACTTTTATTGTCTTTTCTTAGTGATTTGTGGGAATTAAGTAGTTGCTTTTCCAGAGTAGGACTATTGTATATAAAATACACAGTGCTCAAGTCAGTTGTCTCTCTCAGTTAAAGCTCAAATTAATTAGCAAAGAACTAATCAGACTGCTTTTTCTGAAACCTCTGTGAGCAATGCTAATTTATTCCTTTTTCATTATTTCCATGATGAAGCAAAGTAAATTCTTTAGACTCATTTGAAAAAATCTGGACTTATACTAGTGACCCTAACAAATTTTAACAGTGTGGAAAGGGTATGTTAAGATTATTTGTGCATACATATAAATCCAGGTAATTTGAAATATGAGGGGGAGGGGGGAAGTGTCTGTATTTCTAAAAGTTTTTTTCTGTTTTCTGTTGATCTAAGAGTTGCTGGATGTAACTTTCTGGTGAAAAGCTGGAGGAAGATCTAATGGCATAAGCACTTCTATCTGCCCTCTTTACTGTGGGTCTGATTTTTTTGTTGGCAATTCAGCTTCTTGTAAAGTGGATCCACTGTTGTATTCCTGTTTGAAATTGCACATGTTCATTTTAACTTAATACATAAATTCCTTCTTCAGAAATTGTTTTGTTGTTTTTTATGGATGTTGTCAAGGAATATCTTTTAAAGACGGTGGCTGAGAGCTGACTACATTTATGGAAGAGCATGTGCTGCTGGTACTATATCATCAGCAAAGCTGTCAGTAACAGCTTATTTTCATAATACTAAGAGAATGAAAATTGTTTTGTGGCTAGCCTCTTTAACTTTTAAAGGGCAGCTAAAACTGTAGTGTAGACTTCACTGGTGATCTCATTTGCTTGTGCTGGAGGTGAAACTAAATGGATAAAGTGAATGTTTTATAGAGTTAACTTTTGTGTCTATGACCTAATATCAAGCAATTTGACTTATTAATATGAATTGTGTGGGACTGGACAAGCCATATTGCTTTACCATGATGCTTTGGCTTTGCATATAGCAAAGGGAGGAGAAAAATACATTGTGGGGAGTGAAAGCAGAGAAACCTTGAAGTGGTTCAAGCTGCAGGTAGAGGAAGCTGTTGCCTTCTGTGGTATGGGAGGGTGGAGGTACACGGGTATAATGTTTGTGTAGTTGTCCCTGCTTTGGCATTGGGAAAAATCCCTGTGCTACATGATAGTGTGGGTTCATGGACTACTGAACAATGGTTGTCTCCTCCTCTTCTCTTCACAGGGTGGATCACTTGTACACATTTTTTGTTCAGTGGTCACCAGAAATATATGGGAAAGATGCCAAAGAGCAAGGTTTTGTTGTGGTAGAAAAGGAGGAGCTTGACATGATTGACAACTTTTTTAGTGAGCCCACTACTAAAAGCTGGGAGGTGAGTGCTTTCTGCCTTTACATGAAGCATGTGGGTATCAAGTGTGCATCCTCTGCTAAGAATCTCAGCAGTTGTTCTTTTGAGGATTTTATGGTGTTTTTTTTATAACAGTTGCTGCTTCATATAGAGAATTCCTTAAGGCTTGTATCTGTTTCACAAATGTATTAATTTCCTTCAGTCTTCATTTCTTCTCTCCCTAGAAGGAGCATGTAAACAACTGGGAGCTCTCTGGTGTGCAACCAGCAGAAGTTGTGTAAATATTTTGACCATGTGATACTAGTCTTTTGCAAAGCTATACAGGCATATGTGGCCAGCATTGCTAAATTCCTCATGTATTTCCTACTGCATTTCCTATAGCATTTATGTGCTACAAATAAATTCTTCAAAATGTATATATGTATGTAAACATCAACACAGACTTCTGTGTGCTGGTTGAAATGGATTGGTGTGTGGTGACAGGCCAGACTCTTGCTTCTCGGGTGCACACAGCAATACTGTTTGAATATTGGGTGTAAGTGGGATAAGTTTATAATTGGACTTTGGCTTTTTCATGTGTGGTCTTCTGCAATCTGTTTTAACCACTTGGCATGCCTATGCTTGTTATCTCCTTCTGCATACAAAGCCTAGTTTCTAAGGGAAATAAGCTTACACTCATTTTTAAAAGCCATATTTCTCACTGCTCAAACACTTTCTGTGCTAAGGATATGGGATAAATTAAACAGACAAATAAATTTCAAAGTGGGAAATATCTTGATGGTAATTTAAAAGTAATCTGATTATTCATCTTAAACATAAACTTGTTTTCTTCAAATTCTACTACCCTCTTTTTTGTTTGTTTGTTTATTTGAGCATTTTGATCTTCACAGTATGTTCTGTTGAAAAATGACACGAAGTGGGACCTGTCATTTTAAATGTAGCAGCCTCTATTCCCAAGGAGCTAATATTTTTACAATTCTGTAGCTTCTCGGTGTCAATGCTTTGTGAGCTGAAAGATAAAAAAAAAACCACCTTCCTTGTTTTGCTTAGAGCTGTGTGCAGTCATACATTGCTCTAGATTTTACTGTTCAGTTATTTGCATGCCATTTTCATAAAACCACAATGAAGAAGAGTCAGTGATCTAAAGACAGCTGTAGGAGAGATCTGGCCACACGGGGAGCTTGTCTCTCATTGTTTTATTTAGATATTTATTGGAAGGAAGAAAAGCTGGAAACTGCTTTTAAAGGTGTGTCTCTTTTTGAAATACATTCTAGCTTCATCAATTTCAAGTAGGCTTGCCAGGAAATCTCTATTGAATAAAGTCCAAATTTGGGCATGATGACTGTGAAAGTTTCACTCTCCCTTGCGGGGAAACAGAAACTCTTAGTTGTAGAGCAGTATATAAGCAATTTTATCACAGCATGCCATGGCCAGTAGCTGTCTGTCACTCTTGGGGCTGAGAACTCTTGCCACTAGAGCAGGGGTAGAGTAGTGGGTTTATTGAAAATAAACTGCTAGATGATGAAAAAGAGACAAATACCTTTGAATGTTCAAATTATTTACTGTGCCAGACCAGACCAGGAGGAACCTTTTGTGGAGGTATGTTGAATTGTTTCCCATTTGAACAGTGTGGATCTGATGATGGAACTTCTGTCCTAGTTATAAATGTGCTCTGTACTCAGGTGAGGGGCACCTTAGGTGGCTTCCTTTCTCAGCCCTATAAAATCTTTGAAAGACTTTGTAGATCTGGTTTCTGTAGTGGTCAGTTCTTTTCATCCATTTCTGCTTTTGTGTGGTCTGTAAATCTCTGATCTTGCAGATGGCTCATTCTGCAGTTGTTTACTGAACTTCATTCATATATCCAGTTCAGAGACTGAATAAATGTGTATAAAGAGAAGAGGTGGGGCTTGTCTGTCTCTGGAGCCAATTTGCAATTTACAACTGTGTTAATAAGTTTTCTCTGGTTGCCTAGGTGAATTTGGTTGTATTTTGCTACAGATACTTCTTGGTTGATATGCTGTTGTCTGGTACTTTCCCCCCACTCCTGGAAGGGAGATTATTCCTAAAAGAAGGTCCACAAAAGGGGAGTTGTGTACTTTTGATTTAATGTCTTAAAGGTGTTAATTAAAAAATACACAGTAATGTTCTGGGAGATGAGGTAGGAAGGCAAACCAGTCAGAAGGTGAAAAAAGAACAATGATACAAGTAGAAAGATTGGGTTTTTTTGAACAGTTTGTTGTGAGCGGTTTTTTAATTTTTAATTACCCAATTTTGCAGTGCAAAACTTTCCTGAAATTGACCATATGAAAAATTTTACAGCACAGGATTATCTGCAGTCTCAGAAGGAGAGGCTGGAGTGTCAGGATGAAGCTGTAGATCTCTTGCAGTATCTTGGGCAAGAATACGTGTAACTGCTCAGGTGTGCAGGGACACATAGCAGTATTTCTTCTGCAGGCTGGATTTTGCCTTGTGACCTCCCTTCCTCTCTTTTCCTGACCCTGCAGTGGAGTGCCAGTGCCCACATGCCCTGCTCAGTTCCAGGCATCTGCAGGAGGGCATGGACTGGACATGAGTGCATGCAGCAGATGCATGGCTCTCATCCCACTGGGGATGCCTGGTGTGGCAGAGGGTATTGGGGCTGTGAGGGTTCTTCACCAGCCCTGGTCCTCATGCAAAACTTCTGTGCTTTGTTGTGTGGTTAAATCTACACCTGGAGTCAGTCTAGCACATTTGCCTTCTCTCCTGAGGGGCAGGTGTGTGCAGGGCCTCCAGGCTGTTGACAGCTTCTGCAAGTTCCAGCAGTGATCATGAAGGCATGGAGGAATTATGCAAAACTTGATCCATGTGTAACATTTGGAAGCCTTATTGGCAGCGAGGTGCATAGCAGAGCACAGTGGACTCTGCAGCTGCATCCTGAAATTCCTGCTCCTAAATAAGACCACTGTGGTGATACATTCATGGAAGGAAAAGGTGGTTTAAGGTTTCCTGTTTGTTTTGTAGCTAGGCCTCCTTGCTTCCCTTTCTCTTTCTCATCAGCTCCGTTTCAGAGCTTTTGCTGTTGCTTGCTATGTGCCATGGTGGCACTGAGCTCTAGCTAAAGATTTTCCCCATTTGCTTAAGGGTACCTATGCTTGATAAAATTATCCCATATGGTGTTTTTTCTCCAAACAGTGTGACAGCTGAGGAGTAAGTTTTAAATGAATTGGCTTCAACAGAGGATTGATGGTGTAAGAGCTGTGCTTTAGGTTGGACACTTGTTCTCTTGCCACAGATAATTACTGTAGAAGAAGCTAAACGACGAAAGAGTGTTTGCAGTTACTATGAAGAAGAAGAAGAAGATGATACTTTGCCTATCCTAAAGCATCACAGCGCTCTTCTGGAGAACATGCACATAGAGCAGGTATGGCTGAAAGCCCACAGGTTTCCTTCTTAGATGTGGTATTGTCTCTGTCGAGTGTGAGAAAGAGAATAGGCTGGGGCACTGCCTGTGCTGCTTGTGTAACCATTTCCCTCATTCCCTGCTCCCTGCCCAGCTTGCCCGGCGCTTGCCCGCGCGGGTGCAGGGCTACCCGTGGCGCCTGGCATACAGCACGCTGGAGCACGGGACCAGCCTGAAGACCCTGTACCGCAGATCGGCTTCTCTTGACAGCCCAGTTCTCCTTGTCATCAAGGATATGGACAACCAGGTAAGGAGCTCTGGTTCCACAGGGGTGAAGCAGAAAGGGCAGCATTTTGTTAAATGATCATTATTAAATGCTAGTCATATTATGAAGTCATGTCATACTAAAATAAAACATTGGTGTATTCTTTTATATTTTCTACTGCTTAAACTAGAGTTACCAGAGGAAAGTACTACGGCACTAATAAAAGCTATAGAATTGCAGTGAGCGCAGTAGTGCCTTTCTTAAGTATCTCAGTTAAGGAGCTGTCACAAGCAATGCCTCTCTGGAGGTCTCATTCTTCAGTAGCTGCTAGAGTCAGCAATGCTGCTGCCATTGTTGCCATCTGGCTTTTAACTTGCAGGATACAGAAGATGTGGAGAAATACTTGCACATCTGATACACTTCACTAGTTGGTTCTTCTAACATGAAAATCAGCTTAGTTGTTCTTAAAAAGTATTTTGACATTTCTGGCGAGGTGGGGGGGGGGGGTCTCTTGAATTCAGCACTTTCCACAAAAGTAGTGTAATCATTTTATTCTAACAGATATTTGGAGCGTATGCTACTCATCCCTTCAGGTTTAGTGACCATTACTATGGCACTGGTGAAACATTCCTCTACACTTTCAGTCCACATTTCAAGGTAAGTGGGTGGGTGTCCACCTTCTGAAATAAGATTTTTGGGTTCCACTTCTGAAGCATTTATGAGATTTTTATTAAAATAGCATGTTTGAGTGTAGAAAAAGAATTGCCAGATGTTGATGAATGCAGTTAATTATTCATTGCTTCAATGCTATTGCATTCAGCAAAAGTGTCACTTTAATTAATTACAGACACTTCAAGCAAAAGTGTCTGCTATTATCTGAAGAGAGGACAGTCTGTAAGGGCGAAGAGAGGGTTTTAAGTGAGTTGAAGGGGAGGACCTCAGGAGTGGAAGGACTTCAGGTGTGGACTTTCAAAGACTCACCTGGAAAGGCAATGATATCAAGAACAGGATATAATCTCATGCATTCTTAGGATCACAGTGACGCCAAAACAGAGATAAGAGTGCTGCTGAAATACCCCTTGATGCTCGTAGCTTATGCACTTTTTCCGCATTGAGCACATTGTTCCTTTTTAAGAGGGTACCACTTGATTTAGAGAGGGAAGCAGCATTTCAAATAAGGAGAAGGTGCTTTGTTCATAGTTTTAAATATGTATTGATGCTTTACTTTCTACCTTACCTTTTCCTCTTTCAAGAAAAAGGTAAAAGATGACCACACCTCTTAGCTGCCAAGTGTGAGTACCTAGTAGTTTGAGATTACAAGAATCCTCAATCCAAGTATGTTCATGCTTTTTCCCCTCCTCAGGTATTTAAATGGAGTGGAGAAAACACCTACTTCATCAATGGAGACACTACCTCTCTGGAGCTTGGAGGTGGAGGGTGAGTGAGTGTTTGCTTTTCAAATCATATAGCCACCTTTTATTTTTTTTTAATTTAAAATGGAAATAGGGACAACGTAGGTGCAGGAAAAACTTAGCAGTAATGTGGCTGAACTTGATTACGCTGTTTAGCAGAGATACCTCAGCAATCTAATTTCTGTTACAGACTGAAAGCAATTTTGTTTGCTTAGAGTGACTGATGTTAGGAAAGTAGGGTCTGTTGCAGAGTTGGGGTTGTTTTCAGTCAATAAAAGAAACCAGATGTTTTGGGTAGATAGATCGCTCATTGCTGAAGCGGTTTGTCACTGGAAGATAATCCCTAATGGCAATTTTGCCATCAGTTTCTAGGGTTTATCAAGTGGTCCTTACTATGTTGTTGTTTTTCTGTTGATGCACAAAGCAAGGATACAGACAGGGCATAATCACATCATGAGTTTCAAAGGTCAGTAGGTACAAAATCAAGGGCTAAGGCTGTACAACCAACTAAAGCTTGCTTGGAGGTTGCACCATGGGACAGCTGGGCATGGTTTGCATCGGGTGGATAACCAGAAGGTGCTCTGTCCACATCCAAACAGGGAAGGGACCCCAAGGTCTGTGCCCTGGTGTAGCCACAGCTGGCAGTGAGAGCAGCCGGGTGGCCCAGGGCTGTGGGCATTTGCAGGGTCCTACATGCTGCCCCACTCACTGGTGCAAACAAAAGCAAGGGAACGGCTCCATGACTTCTTGGGGAGTGCTTTGCCAGTACTGAACTCTTCACATTTGGCCTCAGAGTCACCTATATTCCTCTGTATCGCTTCTTTGATTGTTTATACAGATTCCAGTGCTTTCACTGTTCCATGTAACACCAGATCTTTTGTGTATTTCCTTTTAGTGGCCGGTTTGGTTTATGGTTAGATGCAGATTTGTATCACGGGCGAAGCAACTCTTGCAGCACCTTCAATAATGACATCTTAACTAAGAAAGAAGATTTCATAATACAAGATGTAGAAGTATGGACATTTGAGTGAAACACTGATTGCCTTAAGGACTGGATCCATTAGGCACTTAAAAGGTATCCAGAAGGCGCAGGCTGCCTCACAATGTTACATGCTTTTTCCTCAAGTTTGTACCAGAGCATGACTACACAAAAAATCCAACCGAACGGCCCAAGAATAAAGAATTGATTTTGAGAGGCAGTAAGAGACAGAGCAGTAAGAGTTCACTCTGAAGTGCTTTTTACTTCCTCTTCAGTACTCTTCCATTGAAGATACAATGCTTATGAAAATGTTCATGATGTATAAGTTGAAAACTTTTTATGTAACTGTGAAAAAGATCCTGTGGAAGAACTATAACTGTCTAGTACATTCCATGTGTATTTATGTTCAACATGCAAACGCTGACCAAAAATAAAAGGTTACTTTACCAAAATCTATAGCATACTGTTTGCCATGGAAAAGAATCAGAAATAGGTGTACACAGCACTTAAGGGAACATGTTTTTAAAATTATTTTATTTATTGTTACTGTATAGTAGATTTTTTTTGTAAATGTATTAGCTGTGAGTTTTTTTGTTTAATGTTTCAAATCTCATTTTGATAATTACTGTTGAGGTGGGTTTCTTATGCGTTGGCATTTATTCTGAATAAATTTATTTGATTTCTGAAGTTAATTTTTATATTTTTATTTTGTAAATGAGATTTGGTTTTCATTATACCCTAATTAGAGGGTTTGTTTTCCTGGGAGAAACACTTGAGTGCATAATTCTGTTTCATTTTCTTTTCCTGAAATAAAGGAGAAGGTGCATAGTGCTTTTTCTTAACTTTGCTGTCACATTCCTGTTAATAGATAACTATTTTGGCAGTGTATGGAGACACTGGGCAACTTGCCCCCTGGTGTAGACTTTATCAGTTCTGTTGCAGTCCACAGAATTGGGATAGCATGCTCTGAGCACCTGCCTGAGTATTATTTGACTGATTATGAAGGAGATTTCTAAGAGAACTGTTGTTCTGTATGACCACCAAATGGTTCAAAATAAGCCACCCACTGTGCTTTGATGAGCACTTCTCTATAAATTGAAGAATTTGTTAAGGAGAAAATACAATTGAGATTTAGAGAAGAAAGTTCCTAACAGGCCAGGTTACATTAGTGTAAAACTTGTTTTCCTAATAATTACACATATAATTTCCTTTAAAATAATACTTCAAGCAGCAGTCTGGTTTAGGATTTGACAGTCAATTAAATATTCTTGTTTGTTTTTAATGAATTTATCAGATCCTTCCCCCTCCCCCCACCAAAGCTGAAAAGACTATATTACAAAATCTGTAAAATTTATTTTACAAATAAAATATATTTCAAAATTGTAAAACATTTGGTAAATGGGAAGAGTGTGAGAGAGGACTGGTAATCTTCACTGTTTGCTAAGGAATTCTGCATTGCCATTAAGCTGTGGTTTTGTTTACACAATCCAGGCCTAACTAATATTAGGATGTTGTCCTGCCTTAAGACTTGAATATTTCATTGTCCTGAGAAAGGCAGGTTTTAGAGGCAGTAGTGTGCATTAAAACAGTACAATCTAATGTTGGAATATTATTAACTGAGTAATACTGCTCTTTCCTTTTTGAATAGATGAAATAATAATTTTAAAAAGCCATTTGCTTTTCCTTCAAAAGCATAGCATTTTAAAATCTTTATCTTGCACAGAAGTTTCACAGACTTAAAAAACAATGCTATACACAGTAAGCCTGTAACACGCTGCACATGAGCTTTTCACGCTTCCTTTCTTTGTGGTCTACTACAGCCATAAATGAAGTTCTTATTGGTAATGCTTTAAAATATTTTGGAAGTTGTTAACAGCATAATGCTTTGAAGATACCCAGAATATCTAACACTCTTTGCTATTTTAAATGGTGGCAGAAGACCACTTAATAGTTTAAAAAACCCAAGCAAACAAACACCCAACAAAAAAATCCCCACAACAAACAAAATGAAACAAAGTTCAACATTTTGCATACATTTCACTCTTGCTACCTACAACTTACTCCATTATATTATCCTTGTCAAAGCATATCTAAATGCTGTGGTCTATATTCAAAACAGTGTTGTTCAATCAAAATTCTGTGACCCTTTAAACTATGAATATTGAATATATGTAATGCAGTGCTATCACAATATTTTCAATAAAGGAATTTATGCATTCAGAAACTTGTTACAGATGCTTTCTCTTTTATTCACAAACTTTAGAACATTTTAAAGATGAAAGGATGCAGCTTAAGTTACAGGTTATGCTGACAAATACCTGTGCTAACTAATAAAAAGAGAATTTCAGCAATTCTGTATTTTACAAGCACAGATAAGGAAGTTGGAGGTTTTGGTGGGGTTGGATTTGGGGTTTGGGTGTTTTGTATGTGTAGTATGTTGTGTCCGTAAAGAGACCTGTGTTTTGAATTCACTCTGAGACAGGCTGAGACAAAGGGCTAAGAAATGCTAGTAAAGAGTTAGCAGTTTACCTGGTAGTTCTTGCTGCTACTCTCAGCTGCAGTGAATGACATGTATCCCCTTATCTTTTTGACCAACCTCTTCCCATAAATCAGAAGTCCATGCACCCTTTTTGTATTTCCAGAGTATTCACAGATATTTTTATGTCCAGCCAAGCAAAGCAAAGATGTCTTAAAAGTACATGGTTCTTGGGTTTTATTGGTTTTCACTGTATATAGCAGTGGCATTAAAAGAAAACAAACTACAATTACGTGTGAAGCTGAACAAGTGTGCTATCCATGAGCCTTGCTCTGAGTGAAATGGCAGTAACAACTTTCCTAAAATAACTGGGAAATTATGGTCACTAGTAATTTTTCTCTCAGAGAAAACAAGATCTTGTTCTTGCAACATGAAATATGTGTTTCTTCAGTGGTACTTGGATACAGATTTTTGATACATGACCGTGTTCAAACACAGACTCACAAATTAGGCTTGTCGGTGGCCAGGTAATTGCAGATGTTTTATTTGGTCCTGGTTTAAGTGCAGGTTTTGTGTTGGATGTTTTGCACAAAGGCTTGCTTTAGAGCAAAGGAAAGTCTAGTTACATTTTGAACAGTCCTTATTTGTAAACTAAAGATTTGATTTGCTTGTTTGTAACAAAGAAAGGGAGCAGGTTAGGTTATTGCAAAGGAACTGCCTAGCACTGCAGGTTGGCACATCTGGCAAGTTGAGCTACCTCAGGTAGAATAGGCAACTGTGTCCTATTTGTGCAGGCACAGCTTGCTGTAAAAAAAAAAGGCATTTTTTTAAATCTTTGAAAGTCTTTTATCTCATTACCTTTTAAAACACTGTAGCCTGTCACCTGTGGGACAAGTACTTTGTGCCTTTTGAGCTGCATGAAAAATACATTTAAGTTGTAGGATCAGTGATTCTGCAGCTCTAGTCTAATGAAAAGTGCAAATGACTTAAAATAGAAACTATTACTTAGAACTTGAAGGCAAACTACCCTTTATTAGATTCAGAAGTAGTTGATGGGAGGAGGGTGGAGAGTCACTGGAACAGATTGCCCAGGGAAGTTGTGGATGCCCCATTCCAGGAAGTGTTCAAGGCCAAGCTGGATGGAGCCTTGAGCAACCTGGTCTAGTGGAAGAATTGTTGAAATTAGATGATCTTCAAGGTCCCTTCCAACCCAAACCATTCTGTGATTTTATGAAAAATCTTACTTTGGCTTTGAATTAGTGTAGCTGTCATGAGCCGGCAACAATTTCAGGCTTATGCATTTAGAACAAACATCAGATTTTAGCCCTCACTGCTGGGAGTGTCGAAGAAAAAATGTAGATTCAGTTGGAAAAATCTCTGGAATTCTATTAGCGACCCTGAACAAACTGCAACAGTGCTGACATGGTTTTAAGATTATTTGTGCACATATAAAAATCCAAGTAACTTGAACTATAGGGGCAAAATGTCTAAATTTTTCGAAGGTTTTTCTTGGTTTTGAATTGCTGGACATAACTTTCTGGTGAAGAACGAGAAAGATCCAGCGTCATAAGCATCCTTCTATCCGCCCTCTTTACTGCGTGATTGATGGGGTTTTTCCCCCCCTGCGGCAACTCGAATTTTAATGAACTCTGAATTCATTCACATGGCTTTAGTCCCCCCATTTTTTTAATTATTTTTTGTTTTGTTTTGTTTGTTTTGGGTTTTTTTTGGGAAAACTTCCCGGCGAGCTCCCGTTGCTGTGCGCGGCGGGCGGAGCGGGCGGTGCCAGCGGGGTTGCCAGGCCGGGCGCTCCTCCTTCGGCGGGCGGGGCCGGCAGCGGGACCGGGAACGGGGCCGGGAGCGGGGCCATGGCCGGGCCTGAGGCCGCGGGTGCTGCCGCCGCCGCCGCTGCTGAGGGGAGCGGAGCCGGGAATGGCGGCCGCGATGGCTACGACGGGAAGTGCGTGTTCTGCAGGATCGCCCGCCGGGAGGAGCCGGGCACGGCGCTGCTGCCCTGCGAGGTGCGTGAGGCGCCGCCTTCCCCGCCTCCTTCCCCGCTCCCTCACGGGCGGCCCGGGGGTCGCGGCGGCTCTGAGGCCCTCAGCTCCTGCGGGCACAGCGGGGAACATCGCTCCTGCGGAGAGCACCCTGCCTTCCCTAAGTGCTGGCCCAGCCGGAAGCCTCAGAGCTGGCGCCGAGGAATGCTGACTGCGGAAGGTCAGGAAAGACAGGAATCCTGACTGCTGACCGCGCCGTGCCTGGAGGTTGCCTCCAAAAAACCCTCAGCTTTTGCTGCTGGTCGCGTCAGCTGTGACATGGGGGGTATGGACATTGTTACCTCCTCTGTGCCAGTATCCTCGTCCTAATACATTTTAAAACGTTTGCATCCTTTTTTAGGATGAAGACCTTGTTTGCTTTAGAGATATAAAACCTGGTGCTCCCCACCACTACCTGGTGGTGCCCGTGAAGCATATGGGAAACTGCAAAACCCTGAAGACAGAGCACATACCTCTAGGTAAGGCTGCAAGTGTGTGCTTTACCTCAAGGAAAATCATTTTTCACAGCCTGAAATAGGGGGTTGTCAAGTAAATTGCAATTTTAGACACGATTTGTAAACATGGAAATAGCTGATGTGGGTGAGTGTAGATAGGGGCTTACCCTTTCTGGGAACTTCTATGCGCTGGTCGAGAATGGCACTTCTTTTGTGCAGTTCTAGAAAAACATCGCAGTTTGCGTGGAGTATAGATGCTTCTGCATTTTGTTGGAAGTACAGCTTTATTTTTAAAGCATTTATGTACTGCTTCATTGCATTGTCTTACATGTGCATATGCACTTCTAAAAGCTTACATAGAATTTTACAACATGAATACTTTCAGATAAATGCTGCATTATTTGTCAGGAAAAAAAGGGAGTGGCAGATGGAAAAGGGAAATGATGTTTCAATTAACTTTAAAAATTTTTGAAAAATAAAATTCTGAAATGTTGAAGACATTGTTTATTGTTGCTAGGCATATTTTGGTTTTTTTTCCCTTTAAGAGGACATTGCCCTGGAATTTGTTTCACAAGATATGGCTAGCTAAGTGTGTTGAGTAACAGAAGAAACTGCAGCCATGAAGAAATTCCACCTTAGGGAAATTTACAGGTGATACAAGAAAAGAGTTATAATTTCATTTTGCAAATCTTGCATCGCTGTATTTCTCTTGTAAACATAGGGTGGTTTTCTCCAGAGAAAAAAACTTCTGTATGTGTTTGGTTCAAAGCAATTCCTCTGACTTCTGCCTTGAATTTTTGTATTGGGATTACTGCATTGTTTAGTGATAATGAAACTATGTGCTAGTAATAAGAAATATTGACAATTTAATTTTAATTTTAATTTATGTACCATCTCAGAAATGTACTCCAGGCTTCACAGGTTCTGTAGATCAAAGTCCTGTAGCTGAGTAGAGATAGAACACTGGAGTTAGTGTAAAGTCATTATTCTGACCAATCAGTACTTGCTGGGTTTTTTAATAAGGATGTGGTGATAGCATGGCTTTGGCCAAAGTTCTCATAATAATATCACACTGGAAAGCATTGCAGGTGTGGAAGTTTGTATCAGTAGAAGTTTTCAAGTAAATAATTGTGCAACTCTCTTGATTGTCTTTTCTTTGACTAGGAGTAGTTACAATGTTTAGATTTTGAAAAATCCGTGTCTGTGATCTCAATGTAGATTAGGCTGTTGAAGTTAATATTCTAAAGAATACCTTCTTAAAATGAAATGTATTTGTGTTTTAACAGTGAAGAGAATGATGGAAGTGGGAAAAGCTGTTCTCCAGAAGAATAATTTTAGTGACTTGAATGATGTAAGGTATGTAATAGAAACCTTCCATCTTCTATTGAGTGTGCTTTTTACTTTTCTGAATGTTACTTTAGAGATGGTGGCAGAACCTGCACTGTGATTTATGGAAGAAATCAGGTCTGCCTTTCACTTATTGCATGAATTCTCAATTAAAATCTGCTGGCATTGAATATAAACTTTTTTTTTTCAGATAAGGTTCTGGCACAAATTGCGTTCCAGGTCTGAGATTCTTTCTCAAACACATCTTGGAGTAGGGAGGGCACTTCAAACAACTTACCAAAGAGGCTACTCTTTCATTATGTGCTGCAAATATGCTCTAAATCCTAGATGCTAGAAGAGAGGTAAACTTTGGCCTTTTGAAGCAGGACACCACACTGTGTTTCAGTCATACCAGAATTCACTGGATTTTGGTGCTGGATCCTTCAGTTTAAGGCCCTTGATAGCTGAAATAAACTGTAACATAATTTGAGCACAGTAGAGGAATAGGGAGTCAGCTCTTCATGATGAAAATTGATAGTTGGCTTTCCAGCTGAAAACTAGATAGGATACATTTAAGATACTTTTTCTTTTAACTCCTTCTTTTAAAAATGTGTCTTAAATACAGAGATGTGAAGCAGGCAATTAATGACCTTTTGAAGAGTTTTTTGTGGTATAATGAAAGGGCATGTTTTTGTTCTTGCTTCTGTGTACATCAAAAATGCAACGAGTTGTTAGTTCTGTGGATTGTGTTAAATAACCTGCGATGTTCCACTTTTTGTTGAATTAAAATCACCACTATCTTGTACTTCTTTTCATTTTCTGAAGGATGGGTTTTCACTGGCCACCGTTCTGCTCGATTGCCCACTTGCATCTCCACGTCCTGGCCCCAGCCAGCCAGCTGGGGTTCTTATCCAGGATCTACTACAGAATCAATTCCTACTGGTTTATCACGGTAAGTGTAAGGCAGGTGAGCTTTGCCATAGGTTTTCAGTTGTGAGCTGAAAATGCCATGTCTTTCTAACCTGTTAACTGTGTCTAAAAATTCTCTGACTAATTATTTTTGTTTTTGCTTTAATTCTCCGTTATGTATATTTTGCATTAACTGAGAAAAAATAAAGGCAAAAACCTTAATGTTTTTGCTTATAAACATTAAGGAATGGAGTGCTAATAACTAACAGCAAACATTACAATAGTTTTGGATCTTGCCCAAGGCTCAGGCTCTGTGATTTGTTTCTGTGACACTTTGTAAATATTTGGGTTTAATATAAAAGTCTATATTCAAATGTGATGACTGTTTTGCACATAACCTGGTTAATCCTGTGTAGATGAAAACATACCCGCCTAATGACTGCATTTATCACTTCATGTGGTTTTTCTCATCTTGTCATCTTTAGTCTAGACCTAGTGCCTGCTTTACAGAAACGTTGTTATTGATTTATGTCAGTAGAGATTAGCAATGAGACTGAACTGACACTGACTAAAGCACTTTGAAAATCTCTCTCTCTCTAGAGATCTAAACCTCACTCTCACTGATTTGATACAGCAAAGCACCTGTCCTTGCAAGGTAGCTGCAGCATCCTGGTACCATTGCACAACCCCAAATCAAAGTTGCTGAAGAAGGTCTGTCTCATCTAAAGAGTATAGACAGCTTCTTAAAGAGAAGAAACACGGCTTCTTTACAGTGGGACCTTTCTGAATTTCACTCCTAGCTCAAAAACAGCAGATGTGTCTGCTGTGTTATTGAGCATCTTACAAATATTTGTCCCTCAAATACATATGGGTGTGTAGTTTTACTGCTTATTATCTTGGATTAGTTCAGGCAGATCCATACTAAGTCTTATCCAGTATGGATGCACTTTGGTATTTTGCCCTGCTGTCAGGTTGGAAAATGTTCTTGGGTTGGTGGTGGTTCTAGTTTTTTTTTTTGGCTTTTTAAATTACAGTGTCCTGAATGTGGTACTTGTTTAAGAATGCAAAAAAAAAGGATTCAGAGAATATAATTTTCAGTTGCTGCATGCTTTATGTAGCTTTATTTGTAAATAAACTGCAGTAATCACTTAAGTCCTGTTGAGTTGCTCCTACCTAAAGTATCTGATTGCATTTTTACTGTCTGCATTTATAAAACTTGAGCTTTTCACCTTAATGCAGTTCCTTTGGAGATCTTAATAAAGGCTCAAGCACTAGATCAAATTAAAAGATGAATTCAGTACGACTGGCAAAAAAAGTAAAGGCTGACAGTAAACGGATCTGTTTCAGAAGTGCCCCTGTTAGCCTCTATGTGCCCGGTCTGGCTTGCTTGTTGGCAGACTTCCTCCTGCCCTGAGCCTTCCTGAGGGCTCTGTGAGCTGGTGCTGTGACGTGTACAAAGTACAGCTGTCCCAGTTCTGCCCATGATGCAAAAATAGCCATGTATGATGACAAAAGTATGTGCTGGTGCAGTGATGTGACCAAAGGACAGGGTAGTAGCTCATGACAGGAGCCACACACTTGAATGCCCTCTGTCCCTCAGCAGCGTTCATGGCTGGTGGTGCAGCTGGGTGGGTGATGAGAGGTCACAACACGCAGTTCTGGAGTGGCTCACAGAGAGTCCCATGTCTCACCACTGCGTTGTTCTGAGCATGGCTGTCTTCTGAGGACTATGAAGTCAGTGCTTTAACAGAGCTGCTGTTCATTTGTTCAAACCTCCTCTGACCTCCATAGGTTGTTTCCTCTTCTGATCACCTCATGAGTGTTTGGTGGAAACTGTGAGTCTGCTGGTGAAAGGAATTGTTGTATTCTGCTTCTCCTGTACACTTAATCTGTAAAAGGGAAAATCAATTTCTCTGTTAGTGTCACTATTTTTAACATGGAATTTTCAGTAAAATGAAGGCTCATGGTGTAGTTAATATATTGCTTTCTCTCTTTCATAGGCTGAACAACTGATTGAGAGACTGCAAAATGAAAATGCTGCCAGCTGAAATCTTGTGTTGTCAGCCAGTTTGGTCTTTGAGCTCTGCTTTAAGGTTGCTTGTTGCCGATAGTATCCCAGGATAAAAAAAAAAAGCTTTAGTTCCTTATGAGGAAATACACACAGAATTTGTAGCTGCTAACTTATTTCTTCCATTTGGATATGTCAGTCTGTATACTTCCCTGGCAATAGCAGAATGTATTTTAGTTAAAATTTTAATTTAATTTGTGTATACACACACATACACACAGGCAGAGAGCTCTTCTATTAAAAGGCAAAGTGTAGCAGCAGAGTGTATTGCAACCAAGGCAACAAGTTACAAGTAACGGCATATGAATGGTACCAAAGTGAGTATTTACTGCAGAATCAAGCTTTCATTTTCAAGATGCATTGTTCTGGATTGCAGGTAACATTTCAAACATTTGTTCCCACCTGCATTTGTATGATGTGTTACTTAGGCCTAGTGGTGAGTAGGTACATTGCTGAAAGTACAGTAATGACTTTCTGGTACAAAACCACTTACCTGACTTGCTTGCATCACAGTGACACATTAAACATGAATACAGTATGTGCCCAAAATATGATAATGCTGTATAACACAGAAGATAGTTTATGTGTAAATAGATCTAAAGATTTTCTTTCTCTCTTATGTGCACAATGTTTGAAATTAGCTACTGTATGTTTACAAAGAATGTGAAGAGTGCAAAAGAATGGTTTTAATATACTGCTCTTCTGCATGGCAGTAGATAGAAAAGTCTAGATTTTCTGGTCTTATTCTCAGTGCAAGTCCCTTGCAGATTACTAATGCCTTGGCTAAATTTGGATTATAAATGAAGTCATAAGAGAAGCCAGTCTGAACTGCAGTGTGTGTGGCAGACTTACATAAGAGCAATGTGATTTGACTTTGGGATAGCAGGGACTCAGCCCAAAATTGGAACATGCCAAGTTGCTTAAGGAACCCTGAACATTTGCCTTTACTGCATGACTCTGATCAGGAATGCTAGCACTTGTTTTTCAGTACCATAATAAGGCAGACTGTTGGGCAAGTTAAAACACCAGAACACATGGAGTGGATTTTCTTTGTTCACAGAGCTTGTCTTGGTGCCAAACTAACCAAGTGCCCTTGCCTAACGCATTCAGATGCAGCTGAGGTGAGAACATCTGTTGCACCTGCAAGCTTCCCTGAACATAACAGTCTGGTATGTTTTCCATGGATCCAGCACCTGTTGCCTTAGTGATACAATGTGTTGTAATATTCTTACAGTACTTCAGAGAGTCTGCACCCTTCTGAAGAACTGCATTTTCTACCTGTCAGAGTTTACACCTCTCTGTCTGTAAGATCTTCCTAATGTCTTGTTGTATATAATAGTGGGCACTTGCATGTTATTTGCAGCCCTTCAGGGTTTTAATTTATTACATTTGGTAGGAAAAGTGTGACTTAAAGCCACCGAACTTTGTGCAATAGATGAAGCAGTTTGAGCTGGCTCCTAAATTAGTGAAATACCTGTACATTAAGGACTTTCAAGAGTTAATACTGTGTTTGTGTTCTGATCTGTAATTAATTTATGTAAGTGTACTGAACTGTGACATGTAATATTTAAAATATCAACATGAACTGTTGTCAGAAAGGATTAATAAATGCTAATCTTGGGATGATTTTCCAGTGCAATGGAATAGTTGACTGTGAAGGTTGACTCTAGATAGCCCTTTGCTCACTCTTCATCCCTTAACCCAGTGGGGTGGGAGAAAAGAAAGAACAAAATGAAAAAACTCATGGGTTGAGGTAAAGATAGTTTAGTATGTGAAGGAAAGAGGAAGAATAAAGCAAAGGTAATCACTCATGACCTCCCAGAGGCCAGCCAGTAGCAATGGCCCCCCACCCCTTCTGAAGAAAGAAGCCCTTTCTTCAGCTTTTATTCCAGACATTATATATAATGGAATATCCCTGCTGGCCAGTCTGTGTCAGGTGTGCAGGTTGTGCTCTCTTCAAGCTTTTTGCCCACTGAGGGCGGGCAGAGCAGGAGAAAGAAAGCCCTGACATTGTCGATGCACTGCTCAGCAATCACCAGAACTGCTGCGTTACCAACACTTCCGGCCACACCCAAAATCTGGGATGCTCTGAAGGAAGTTACCTCCATCCCAGCCAGACTCTGTATGTTGCCAAATGTATATGAAAGCACAAAGGCCAACTTTTATGTCTTAATTTTGGAGAAGGGCCCCACTAATGACAAGACTGGAAAGGTAAAAATTTGGGTATAATGTTACTTCCAGAGTTTTGCTGATGAGAAAGATGGGGATATCCTGTGTTCCCTGACAGCAACAGACAGGGCTCAGAACAGCTGAAACAGCAAAGCACTAAACAGAGGCACAATAATTACCGAGAGGAATGCTCAGCCTCTCGTTAGTGTTTTTCAGCACAGAACTGTGGTCTGTTTTCCTTCTGCATTGACAAGCATTCTTGGACTCTGAAGATAATTGTTTTAATTAGGTGAAGAAATACTTTCTGAAAAACCTAACCTAATACTTCCAATATGTTACTGAATTACTGGCTAGCTCCTGGAAGAGACAGTGGGCAGATCCTATTAACTTTGTCACTGTCTTCTATAGAAGTTTTTAGTAATTCTAAAACTTCAGAAATCATCTCTAGAGCTTTCTAAGGAGCAAAGATCAATAAGGAGCATGAACTCAGCAGTTCTTATTCTCCAAGAGCTGGGAGAAGCAAAGCAAAGTGGTTTAGCCACTGTTGCTGGCTCTGTTCTTTGATCCAGTATTAGCAGCCTCGAGAAAAGCTGCTTTTTTGACCTCATGTTTAGGAATGACAAAGCTTTATTTGTACTGTTTTGCTCACTCGTTTTACATAAACTCCCAACCTAATACAAACCCAGAGAATAATGCTTTTATGGTGAAACGATGAAACAGATACACATAAAATGCTGTTAAATATAAAAAGAAATTGTGCTTAAACTGGTAATAATGCCTTAGACTACTCCAAAGTCTTTTTAAGTGTGAGTTGTAAATAAAAATAGGAGAATGGGAGCAAACCAGTGAAAATGGTCTTTGAAATCTGAAAAACTTGTAAACAATAAAATGCTGCATAAAAACTCTTGTAATTTCAAACTAATGTGCAATATTTATTGAAATGGTGACAGTGCCTTCAGTGTTTGGCAAAACAAACCACAGATAATCCGTGTATGATATACAGTCCAAAACAGATGCAGAGTTTACAGACTTCAGGTGGAAGGAGGGCAAACACCACTGAAGTAATCTGTCACAAAGTGAAGTTTAGGAGAGATTTAAACAGCTGAAAGATGCTTAGTAGGGCAAGAACACCTTTTAAAAAGGTTGGGGTTTACTTACTACTCCAAATAATCTGTAATACTAAAACCCGTCACATGCTACAATTTTTGCAAAAACAATAAATTCTGTTCCATTTACTCTAATGGGAGCCTGCTGAAAAAAACAAACTTGCATGTTGAAAAGTTTAAATTCCTATTTCATCTGTAGATGTTAATCTAATCACAGATAATGCATAATTTTGTAAAACTTGCAGCTAAACTGAGTCATGTGCGTTAGATATAATGCATTCATGACTATACAGGCTTTAGGAGTAATTTTTTATTCTAGTGTACCAGTGGGCAAGCTGACCAGTTCTATTATCTATCTTTTAGTCTTTTTTTTTTTAAATACTGGCTATTGCTGGAAGCACAAGCCTGGATTTGTCAACCTGTGTGCTGAGCCAGTTTGGCAGCTCGGTGTTTATAATCATTGCATGGGCACACAGAAAGATTTCAGTCCCATTTTCCAGAATGCTCATCTAAAGCTGGCAGGTTGGAAACATAGCTCTGTAACTTAAAAAAAAATCCCTCTATAAATAATAGTTTTGTTATATAGTCATCCTTGGTTCTATTAAGAATAAAATAATAGAGCTAGCTTTTATTTAGTTGCTTATAAAGTAGGTAAGACCATGTCATTAAGGGTTTGCTCTGCTTCTGTTTTGATCAGAGGTGTACTTAAAGTGCTTGTAGATGTGCTCAAGCATCTACCACTTACATGGCAGTGACAACTTGGATTGCTGATATTTAACTATTTGAGCCAGCCTTAATTAAAATGTAGTAAATTTATGTGAGCTGAACTTGCATCTTATGATGCTCAGGCTATGTACTACCTCACATGCGTGTCTTGCAATGAATTATTTGTACAAGGTCCAACATTAGATTATTATTGTATTATTTTTCCTGATAGTGCCATTCCATTAGTCAGTTGGTGATGCTTGAAATGCCTGATGCTGCTTCCTGCAAGTTATTGAGCTAACACTACAGCAGAACTGAGAGAATTTCAGAATTGTTAGAATTAAACAAAATTCATTCCATATCTGCACTATAAAAAGCTCAATTCGTATTGAAATCTGAATGCATGTAAAGACTTCCTCTAACAGGAGCTGAAATACCCTGAGAGGTGTGCTCATATCATTTGGCAAGAAATGTTTTTCCAAAAAGAACAAAGCATTTTAAATATGTTAAGATCACAAACTACATGTCCTCTTTTTCAGCTGCAAGATGTAGATCTGTTTAGAAAGAAGCAGTAGGTTTGAAACCTAAGGGAGCACACCAACAGTGCCTAGTGCAGCACATATTCCCCCTTTTCCTATGGGGTAAAATTATGTGGTGATTAAAATCCATTCTCTACCTGCATCTAACTGTCCTGTTCCCCAGATATACTTACTTCAGCACATTAATTTATTCCTTTTTTTTCCTCTTTTCATTGTCCTTTCACCAGAAAAAGAAAAAAGGAGGCAGGAAAATAATGAAATCCTCAGCCAAAGACTTAGTTTGATTCAAATCCCCATTGGATGAAAATATCAAAACAAAACCCCATTCTTTTAGGCTTTTTGCAACAGAAGTTCTTTTATATAAATAGCATAAAATTACACATCACTTTTATCAAGTTCCTAATTTATATTAAATTTTGATATCCTTTTTATGCAAGAACAGTATCTTAAAGACCCATCAAGTAGTATAGTTAAAACCACACAGAATTTGCACTGCTAAAAATTAGAACTTTAGATTCTAATTATACAGCTTTATTGGTGGGAACTATTGTAAATACAGCTTCAGGTTACTTTTCATAGCACTACTACAACTATGTTATATAACCAATCCTTTATTTTTCTTTCTGAAGAGCTCACAGCTGTGCTCTGAAAGCAGGTAAATGAGGTATGGGACTGTGCTGCTATATGCAGTTGGTACTATAGTATCTCTCCTCTTGTGAAAAACATTGCTACATTTTGGTGAAAGAAGAGCCTTTTTTTCCCTTATGAATGCACAGGTGCCCCAATACAGAGTATCTGCTGACTTTTGCATCTTTACATTGTGGCACCCTACCTTCTCTGAAGGGATATGGCTGAATTCACCAAAAAGAGCTTTGCAGAGCTTTGTGGACTTCTGAAGCATTAGAAGAACAGAAAAGGTAAAAATGGTGTGAGATATAAAGCAAAAAGAATAAGAGACACAGAAGGTTTGGAGAAGATATGATTGTAAGATTAGACTATTAAATACCAGAATCAGTGCAGCTGTCCAAAATCCAAGCAAGATGCAACTAATTTAGGAATCATGAAGTATTCTTGCTGTGATATTTTTGTAAGTTTGGGAATTTCTATCTACTTCATGAAAATAACTTCCATTTATTCAGTTTAACCATGTGAGATTGAACCTAAAATTTTGCTATATACCAGGCTCTTTGTTTGAAGAAGTATATAAATTCCCTCAAGAGTTTTCAATTCCACATTCTACAAATCCCATTCTCCCACACAGTAAGTATTTCACAACCTGCAGCAATCAGTGGTGTAGGATAGCAAGTTAGTAATTTGTACTTTCAGCAACGTAGAAGCAGCAGGCCAGCAGTTATTTGAAGAACTCGCATATACTTGCTAATAGATGATAATAAGGACAATCCAATGTCAGCATGATGGAGTAGCTCATAATCTGTGATTTCTGTTCAAATCTCTACCATTTTTATAAAAATATCCTTCTCACCCATTTCCTCTCCTGCTTGTGTCCCAGTAGGTAGCTGAGTTGAAATTCTGTAACCAAAACCTGTGAAGATGGTATCTAGATGTTTTTCCAAATGGAACCATACAGCAAAGTTCATTCCAGGACAAAGCCTTATTGTAGTAAAGTGATGACCACATCATCATCTTTTCCTTGCCAAAGCATTTCTCCTTCAAAATTAACCAGACCGTGTTTTCTGGCTCTTAACAAGATTCCCACTACTTTATTGGAAATAGTCACATATGTTTCAAACAGCTGCCCGAATGTCACTCGCACGTGTCCATCTTCTCCCACCTCTCCAGTTCTTCGGATGATCAAACACAGCTCTTCTACTTCCTTACCCACGTGTGAGTGAGCATCTTTCCCTCTCTGCTCTGTCCGAGACCCTTCAGGGGGTCTCCCGTAGGTAGGATCTCCTCTGTGAGTATGTGTGGGTTTAGACGCAAGCCTGTCATCACTGCTGAACGGATTTTTCCTCTGATACTCAATGTGATCCTCTGCCCAGGTCTGCCAACTTTTCCTCAGGTCACCCACTGCACTGGTAGCTTTAGCAGTTTGAGCCTTTTCTCCTTCCATTTCTGAAAATGTTTTATGGCACTCAAGCAGCAAACGAATCGGTGACCGCCTGTAACTGTCGTTCCTGTGTGCACTGTCAGCTGTGAAGGAAGAACAACAAATCAGCCTGGTATTTTTTGGAAGAGTTTTGCCCGAGTGAGAGGCCAGGCTGCAGAAAAATAGGTTAAGTATCTGAAAAATTTAAGTCCATTAATACTTCAACAGCAATGAAGAAAGTAGAAGTGATTCAGGTGAAATTCAGAAGTAATTTAGGAACACCGGGTAGTAAATTACGCTTACAAGATAACAGGGTGCTCCACTGATCCCGCAGTTACCGAACAAAGCCCGCAGCCTCCGTGCAACGCATAGTGCGGTACTCACTCCTCGTGCAGTGACGCCTTTCCAAGAACTTTATCCTGGTACCCGGTAGCCCCGCTGACTTCCCAAACAATCTGATGGAGTGCTGGCTGAGCTGCGGAGAGAGCAAACCATTCCCGAGCGGCAGCAGCGGCACACCAACCCGTGCACAGGGGTGGGAAGCCGCCCTCCGGCCTGAACGCTGATTAAAGGTGGACAAATTCACGCCGTGCCGACAAGGTTCCCTCAGACTGGGCAAGTTATTATACACAGAAAATATTATCTGGAGCCGAAACGCCAATACATGGTGGGAGCAGGGGGATTTTCCTCGTCAGGCACTGCACGGAGAAGTAAAAACCCAGTTCGCGAGCGCGTCTCTGTCTGCAGCAGCCTATTTAGTGAAGGAGAGAAAGGCAGAATAGATTGTTCTCCCTTAAAAGGCTGTGCTGCACGGCCATGGCTGCCGGCTACAGCCGCGGGCAGGCAGAGGGGCAATGCGGACTGCCCGCCGCCTGTGGCAGTGCATGCTCTTGGGGTATGGACTGTCTGTGAAGAACATGGTTATTCAGGTGACTTAGAGACAAATTTTTATATCCCTACAGAGATCCGAAGGTGCTATAGCCATGTCTTTGCTGGTTCGTATGGTTCACCTGTAGAAGTACGCAAGCCGGGGTTTCCAGGTAGCACATAAGTAGAGTTGATACTTCTACCGACATTTGAAGTTAAAACACAGGATTAGTGCTGGATTTTCTACGGGGAAGTGGACAGAAATGCAAATTCAGAACAGTTAACAGCTGAATTACAGATTGGGTATTTCTGTATTTTGGAACTATTGTTGTTTTAAAAGTAAGTCTTCATGGGCATTTGCCCACGTACATATGTTGGTGCTGTTGCACGTGAACCCATGAGCAGGGACAGGATTCCTTAAATTCCCCAGCAGAACCTCCATATCAGTCAAAAACCACTTGTGTTGCCTCTGGGTCTAGAAGAGCACACAAGATGAACATAGAGTGGCAGCACAATCGCCAGAGAAGGGAATTGGGAATGGTAAGCAACAGTGCACATGAAATAATGGCTTTTCATTCATGGTCTCTCACTTTTTAAATTGAGACTCATGATTGTTGTATATTACCATTGTTATATTTTTTTGTGAGAGGAAGGTGGTTAATTCTAGTTTCCTGGTTAAATTTCAAGTTGAGTAATTACACTTTGTATATATAAAATTCCCCCGAAGGCTAAAAAGTGTAAATTTTTTTCCTTTCCCTCCCTAGAAGAGTTAAGAGTTATGTAATGCTTTTAAGATGACTCCCCACATCCACACTAACAAACTGCTTGATTCTCCTCAGTGGCATTACAGGAATGTATGTTCTGTTTCCAAAGACAGGATCTGAAAAGCATTTTGTTTTTATGTGAGAACCAAATACTCCGTAAATCTTAGTAATGTACATCCACTTTCAAACTAAGTAGAGCAACGTGTATACACTGCCAGAGATTATGCATGGATCCTCAAGTCAAAAGCAAGAAAAAACTAGGGCTTTCATTAAAGTCTTCTGTAGGAAACAGTATCAGGTTTCACAGGTAACAGGTATTCACCTCGAGAGAACAGGCAACAATGCCCCGAAGGTAAAGCAGTGCAGATAAAGTAAGCAAAAGCCAGTTTCAAAGAGATTAATCTTAAAAATAATACCAACAACCCCTTCTAAGGAGTTTCTAAAATGGAAGCAATACAGCTAAGAAATTTAAAGTGAGACAGATTGGAAAAATAAAAGCATACTTCTTCCACTAAAACTCTCTCAGCAATCCCAAGATTTTGTAAGCAACTTCAGACTCAGCAGTTTGTCAGCAGTTCAACAATGTGTTTGTTGCTGTGTCTCAGTATTCAACTACTGAGGCGAACAAGCTGGACCCACATCTACCTCTTTTCTTTCTCTTCTAGGAAAGCTCACGTTTAGGTACCAGGTCGCTTTAGATTACTTTCTTGTCAATCATCAGGGCTAAAGCTTCACAGTAAACTCAGTTTTGATTACTGCAGGAAGGGATAACAGGAGAAGCTCCAGGATGAGATTATGGAGATGCATCGAGAAGGTGTCCCGTGCAGTGCTCACAAGTCATGAGCAAAATCTTAGCCATCTAGAAAAAAAACCCCAAAACTGAAAAAGACCCAAAAAACCAAACCCACAAACCTAACAACATCAGCACATAAAACATAGAACATGGGTTCAGTGCTGAGCTGGCCTGGTCCTAATGAACAGTTTACCAAAATCTGGCTAAGATGAACCTTTCAGATCAACACAACAGGAAGACCAGTGAGTACGGGATTACAATTACCAAGACTAGATATTAAAATAAAGCATAATCCGCAAGACAAACCCCTTTTTGCCCCTCTGCCGGACCGTCACACCTCTGCCCCTTTCCTGGGAATGTTTCTCTACCTGCTGCGACACCCACGCCGCCGGCACTGACCTCCTTCCCACGGAAAAAGGAATGCGACTCCTTTGGCATCTGTTAATTCTTAATGTTATTTAATGCTCCAGATCCTTAAATGTGGCCGGGAGAGGCCGCAGCGCGCCCCAGACAGTGAAACACCCCTGAGCGAGCGTGTCCCCAGTGTACACGGAGCTATTTATAAACCACACGCAGGCACTGCTGCAATGACACGTGGCGTGCGCGATAAACCACAACCAAAATATAACTACAAGGAGGATGAGAATGAGATAAAATGAGCAGTAACTTCCGAAGAGTTCGCGCACCCCGCGTCCCGCTCCGGGAGCCGCGGGGGTCTCTCCGTCACCCGCCCCTTCCCGGGCTCCTCCCGCCGCTCCCGCCCTGCCGGCAGCGCATGCGGGAGGCGGGGATGGCCGGACATGGCGCTGCCAGCGCCGCCGCTACGGCGCTACTTGCTGCTGCTGGCGCAGGAGCACCTCGAGTTCCGCCTGCCGGTGAGCGCTGCCTGGGGCCGGGACCGGGGCCACGACCGCGGCTGGCGGCGGGCCCGGGCGAGGCGCTGCCCTCCCGTCCCCTCCCGTCCCCTCCCGACCCCAGCCGGGGTCCCGTCTGCCCGGGAGAGCGGCCGGCGCCTCTTCTCTGGCCGCATCCTGTGGGCAGGAACCCCCGGCTCCCTGCTCCCCTCCTGCCCCAGGCTCTTGGAGAGCCTCCGCGTGGTGGCTTTGAGGCAGCACTTTCCTAGCCGCTCGCTTTTCCAGAGCCTCTGGCGCTAGGAGAGGTTGCCAGCGCAGTACCCGCGGCTCCGTGTGAGAAGCGGAAGTTGGGGTTATAAAAATGCTTTCAAGGTTTTGGTGACTAATTTTGAAGTTTGTTTAAGTTATTCGTCAGCTCCCGGCAGCGTGCCCTGTGTGCAGGAGTGGCTGGTGCTGCCCTGGGCCGCTCTCGATGGACTGCCCAGGGAGCTGCTGGGGTCACCGTCCCTGCTGGCGTTCAGGAGGGGACTGGATGTGGCACTCAGTGCCATGGTCTGTGTCACAGGGTGATGTTCCCTTGTCGATTGGACTGTTACATATTACAAAGTGCTTAATGTCTCTTGAAGTTTTTATTTTCATTGTTTTCATTAATTCCTATTTGCTTTGTGGGACTAGAACCCGAGTTTCATTTATGATCAACCTGATTTTTCTTTAGGCAAGGTCATCGGATGAAATAAAAAGGAGATGATACATATGCAACACAGAAAGCTTTTCTTTATATCACCAAGGTTTTGTATGACACTTGGTTGATATAGCTGCTGAAAGAATCAGAGCCATTTCTCTTTTATTTTAGTGACTGCTCAGCTTATTTGGTTTTGTGATGAGCTATGCTAGGAACATCATTTGTCAAAAACCTAATGGAGCAAGCGAGGACAGATTGTTTTTAGCCAGGTGATCTGCTGGTCCTGACCCATGGTCAGTGTTACTAGTGAAGCATCACTTTTATGTGAAATAGTTAGAAAAATATTTTAAGAAGAGAATGGATAATATTGTAAGAGGAATGTTGTTGTGACAATGGAGGATTGAACAGTAAAGATTCTGATGAAGGAGAATATGTGAAATGGTGGGGTTTAATTACTGAAATTTTCCTGACATTCGCCGATGAATTTTGAGAAAACTGTTTTTCTTAAGTTTCTCAGGGAAGTCTTAATTTTCAGTTCACAAATAGTACATACAATCTGAATTTACTTGTGAACTTCTGCCCTATCTACCATCTGCATTAGAATTTGTGTCATGCTGCTTCTCTTTTCTCTTTTTTCCCTTTTCTTCTTTATAAGATTCTAAAGTCTGACCTGTATATTTTCACTTTAGGAAATAGCATCATTGCTCTCCCTTTGTGGTGGACAATTCAGTGGTGAGCAGGAAATTCGTGTAAATGTAAGTAAGGACTAAATATTTTACTTGTGTGTGTATGGTCTGCAAGTATGTTCCTTACAGTATTTTTGTTAACTGTAGGCAGCTAAATAAATATTGAAGTTTCTTAAGAAAATCGGGAATCTTACCCAAACTGAGGACTTCTCAATTTCAGTAAAGACTCAGAACTGGAAAAAAAGATGCACAAAATGCACCTCAGGTTGTCTTCATTTACCAGCATGAAAAGAAGCAGTGCCATCTGCTGTGAGGCTCTTCTTGCTTTTTAGGATAGCTAAACCCTTAAAACACTCAGCAACAGTTTGGAATTGGTGTTTGCCTCTAAATCACTGAGACAGAGGAGGAGTGCGTTTAGGAAGCCATATGATTCTGGTCTCAGTCCTTGAAAAGAGAATGTTTTTGGGATTTAGTTACTACTTGTGTGTAATGAGGTGTTTCCAGCCTTCCAGTCAATTATATTGGAAAAATTAAATACATAACAGAATTTCTCAGACATTCAGGCTGAGTAAACAGTTTTGTCTCAGATTAATTATTTTATCCCCACATTCTCTGTATGATTAAAGATAGCAGATGTATTTTTTATTAATTTTTTAAGTCTTCAGTATGCATGTTCTGTTTTTTAAAACAGAATTGTGTAGTTGTGTAATTCATGTGACGTTTTGCAGCTGGGTATTTGCATCACTTACCTTCTCTTTATTGCAGTCTCCCTTTTGGATTCTCAATATTCCTTCAGAAGAGATGGCAAGGGGACTAATGAAGCGGACAGTATGTGCAAAGTAAGAGATGAAAAATCTTGTAAATAATAACCTAAGCAGTGGAATTTTGTTCTGTTATTGCAAATATAAATTTTGTATGGCATCATAAAAAGTCTCTGATTCCCTCTAGAATTGGTAAGGTGTTGCTGGAGCCTGTAGGACTGATTATGTAACATGCCTGTCTGTCATCTTTACTCAGTGTATGATCAATTCTGGGTCTCAAAATGGTGTTCTTCACTTCAGAGACAGCACTTGTAGTGTCACTCATGTTTTATGTGCCTTCTATAATGTTGAGTTAGAGACTTTTTCTAAAATATGTATGGAATTGAAAGATACAACTAGTGATATGTGAAAACTGACAATTATGGAAGGGAAAGTTTGAGTCACCCTCCCTCAGTCCTGGCATCCAAGCCTTCAGCCCTGACTGCTGCAGCAGAAGTCCCTTCTAGGATATTCAAGAGCACAAGAATATGCTGGAGAGTGATTGTTCCAGCTGGTCCTTTTTAGTGGTGTCTGAATAACATGCTTCCTAGTGAGGTGCATGAGAGAGGCCTTGAAGTATGGTTCAGGATGAGAAGCAGCATAGGTGTGTTATGTCCCTCTGATCATATTAAGCTTGTGGTGTCTGTGCTTGTTCTTCAGAGCTTCAGGTCTCCTCTGCAAAATGTTGCACAGTCCCTGTTGAGTACTTGTTGTCTCAGGTATTCAGTTTTACCTACAATGACTTGGGCTCTCCACTCTTGCCTAAAGAATGGAGCACTGCACTTCAAAAAGCAGCTGCAGGCAACTAGGGGAGTGAAATGTGACAAAACAGCTTGCAGATGTTCTGCACACCATGCACTCTCAGCTAATGTATGCTAATTCTGTGTACAAAGCCTAACTAGCCCATGGCTTATGTTTCTGTCCTACTGCTGGTTGTGGGGAGATGTGTTAGTTTTAGAATAAGGTCACTGGAGTACCTCCGTTGCACTGCTAATCAATGTGAAAAGCTCTGAAGCTTTTGGTATGTGTTACCAAACAAAGAAAAATATCAGTGAAATATCAGCCTGCGATTAAAAATACTTGTTACAAACAAAAACTAAAACATTTGTCTAGAATTAAATGCCAACTTTAATGAATGAATTAAAGCCTAAATACATTGGCCAAGTAAGTTAAAAGGAGTAAGTGTCTGTAAGGCGTTTTCCCTGCTCTGTGTGACTGACTCTAAAAAACTTTGTAATTTCAGGTCTATATTTGAACTGTGGGGCCATGGAAAATCTGCAGGGGAGCTCTATGCATCTTTGAAGAACTATCCAACAGAAAAGATGGTATACATATAAAGAATCTGGATACTATGGTTCCTTAAGCCCACTGAATAGCACTGCATCTGTACTAATTAAAGTGTCTTTGCCTTTTCTTTTTTTCTTCCAGCTTCCATATCTACAGTCAGACTCTACTTACAAAGTACACATTCATACATTTAATAAAACACTGACCCAAGCACAGAAAATAAAAAAGATTGATGTAAGTAGATGGTTAAGAAATCTTTGTTTAGTTTAATCTATTCATGTTATTCTTATTCCATGCTATCAGTGTATTTAAGTTTCTTCAAGATCTTAAGGAAGTTTATGGTTTATGTCTTATCAGGTCTAAATGAGATTTTTATGTCTGAATTAACATTCACTCAAAATTCATGACTTTTTTTTCCCCCCCTTATAAACAGACTGTTTAAGGCTTATACAATACCAAACAAATATCACTGCTGATTTCTGCCCAGTGTGCTGGGGAAATTGAAGCTTACTGCTGAGAACTACAAGATTCAAATGCCAAGAGTTAGGTGCTAGATTTTTGGAAAATCTGTTACTTGATCTCCGTATTAGGCTTTTATTGTTGCAGAATGTGGAACAAGTGACTTCAGCTGCAAGCTGTGGATTGTGTGCTGATCTCCTGTTCTGTCATCATGTTCTTATCTGTACTTGTGCTCTCCTCCTAACTTTATCAGTATTTCATTTAGGAAATTTTTCCAAATTATTGTTTATTTCTGCTCTTTCACATTCTATTTTGGCACCTATTTGTTCAATTCACTTCATTTACAGAGACTGAAATTATCTGTATAAGTCATAGCTTTTTTCGCTGTTTGTTCAGTTTTTGTGTAAATGAAATAATGCTAAGTATGTAAACTGCTGTAGCTGCACATCACTGAAATTTCACATCCCATTATTCATCAGCAGTGTTGTTTCTATAACTTGAAAATTGTATAATTAATATGCACAGTTAATTTCCTCTGAAGCTGAGCTCTGTTCAGCTAATAAAAAGTGTTATGGTTCCCAATTCCAAACCGTAATCCTTTGAGCTATTTTTGTTAAGAAGAAAGTAATTTCAAAAAAACATTGAAAATTGAACTTGTTATTACTAGTATTAACAAGTGAAATTTCCCACAAGTGAAGTTGTGGGTTTTTTGCTGATTTTTTGGTTGGTTGGTTTTGTTATTTTTTTCTTGGGGAGGATGGTACCTATTAAAAAAAAAACAGACCCTGTTTATTTTTGTATGTTTTCTTTATTGTATAGGCCCTTGAATTTCTGCCATTCAGAGGAAAAGTAAATTTAAAGAATCCAGAACACATATTTTGGATTTTGGAAGATTATGGAATGAACCCAAACGATGTTCCAGAAGAGCCTATTCATCTGTATTTTGGTAGATGGGTGCGTAAGCATGTTTGCTGCTGTTCTTGCAAGCTTGTATTTTCAGGGAAATGTACTTAAGTTTAAATGTAAAAAGTGTTTTGACTTTTAATAGAAGCAGAAAATAACCATTGTCTGAATTTGTCTTTGCATAATACTCTGGAGCAAGTCTTGGTAGGTCTTACTGTGACTAGGAAAAAGTGGCTTTAATGAACAATTTAGAGGTAGAAAAAAAAGAAGTTGCATGTAGAAACACACCTTTGTTTTGCCATCCACTGAGAGAGCTTAGCACAGCAGTGACACTGAACAGCTGGGGTAGTGTGTTAGATTTTTTTGGACCTAGGTGCAGCTGAAAGCCCTTCCAAACACGCAGAAAGATGTACAGAACTGTAGATGGCTTGTGGCCCTGCTGAGTGGCATCAGCCTCACTGCAGCATTCTGTAAGTGCTTCAAGTGATCCTGGCAGGGACCTTCATGGAAAGGTACAGACTGATCCCTGAGGCTTTGGACATCAGTGAGTCAAGCCCACAGGCAGGTACCTGCCCCAGGGAACACCAACAGTGCAGAAGGAACCAAGTAAAAAAACTGTCTGGAGCCTCTCATCTGTGGTCTTCACTACAAATGTTGCTGCCTGCTGGCCATATGCACTCTAAACCTGCTGCATTATTAGGATACCATGAGGAAATTCGATCTGTCTTTTATGTTTTTGCGAGGGAAAACTGGCTCCTCAAAGGATCTCCCAGAATGACTGGGGGAATATGGCCACTGGTGGGAATATGTGCTTACAATGTTCTGGGTCAAGGGCAGCTGAAAGGAGTGAGGAGCACTGCAGAGGTTGTGTAGCTGTAGTCAGTGGCTTGTGTTACAGGGAAGCTACAGATTCAAGTGATCTGTTAGGGCTTGTGAATAGTCTCCATGCTGTGATTGATGTGTGAGCACCCTGTGTTGTGGTAATGCTGCAAAACATTGCAGTTGTTGTCCCATCTGCGCTGAATTCCTAAAGTGTTCAAAAATGAGTAAACCAACCTGAAAAAATAGGCAGGTGTATTTTGTTAGCACAGTAAGACTGATGCTGAGAGAGGTGGGGGGATGGTATTGAGTAGCGTTTGAATGTGTTTTGTTTTGGATTGCTTTGGTCTCGTCCAACATACTTCGGAAGTCTGATGTAAAAATGCCAGCATTTGGTCTTTGTTTGCTTTTCCCTCAAATTCTCACCTGTCAACATTATCCTAAATTTGGATTTTGAGTGGGACAGAAATTTCAGTGAAGAAAGAAATTCTGTCTGACCTTAAGCATCCATGTGTGTGCCTGCATGTCTTAATGAGTGTGTCTAATCCTCATATTTTTGAAATCCTTTTAACTCTGAATTGCCAGGAATTGTTTTTCTGATGCTTAGAATAACAGCAAAGTTACTCTAATTGTAATTTCTTGAAAGAATTTTCTCTTAAAATGATTGTACATTTTTAACCTCTGTCTTGAAGAGCTTACCTAGGTGTTGAACCAAGATACCTGTAGCTTGGAAAGAAGTCTGTCATATTTTCAGATGTCAGAAAGCAAGGTGATGTGTTACGAAGTAAAGTTACCTGTTCTTGGATGGTGTCACTAAAGAAAGTCTGTTAGTGTGTCTGTTTATATCTTGTATCCAGGATCTGACAGAGGTTTTAAATGTTTCAACAGATTGCAGATGGCCAAAGAGAACTCATTGAATCCTATAGTGTAAAGAAGAGACACTTCATTGGAAATACAAGCATGGATGCCTGCCTCTCCTTCATCATGGCAAACCACGGGAGAGTAAAACCCAATGACATTGTATATGATCCATTTGTTGGAACAGGTATATGTTTGGTTTTTTTCAGCTAGTGGTAAGAACTGTAAGATTGTGTTAGTGTTTGCACTACTCTTTTACCTGGTGTCATGACTTCTGGTGCTCAACAGATATTTGAGATGATACCAAAGACAAAATGGTGTTTATAAAATTAATGGATTTTGGAGGAAGGACACCAAATTCCAAAGATGTAAACAGTTTATTTTGTGCTTTTAAAAGGTCTGTCTTCACTGGTGTGTTTTATGCCCACATGGCCTAAATGACCAATCCATGTGTGTCATAGAACGCTTAAGATCAAAGTGACCAAGAATTGGAATTTGGCCAAGCACTTGCTGCATTCACTTCCAGGACATTACAAGGCAGCATTTTAGAGCTGGCTCTTTAGGGGAGTGCTGAGGGCATTTCTGGTCATACGGCACAACACAGCAGTAGTGAGGTCATGGCAACATTCCATGAGGAACACTTCGTTGTGCCATTAGAGCCTGTCTTCAGGATAATATTGCTCATACAAGTACCCTTCCCCAGCTGAGTTTTCCTTATCTTAGCCAGGAGGGGGAGCTTTTATTCCACATATTGCTGTGCATGGCACAGAAGTAGTTTTTGCCTTAGGGAAACTCTGCTGTACGTGAAATAGCTGATCTATTGTGTCAGCTTGTGCCATATAATTATAAAGCACAGTATATTGTGTTAAGCTGCCTATAGTAGTTTCTTCAAAAATGTAGCAAAGGCTGTGTTTCTGACCTAGAACTGAATCACAGAGTATCCTGAGTTGGAAAGAACCCAAAAGGATCATCAGAGTCCAACTCTTGGCCCTACAAAGGACACCCTAAGAGTCACACCATGTGCCTGAAAACATTGTCTGAATGTTTCTTGAACTCGCTCAGGCTGTGACCACTTCCCTTGGGAATCTGTTCTAGTGCCCAACCACCCCTGGGTATTATTTTTTTAATATCCAACCTAAAACTTCCCAGACACAGCTTCAGGCCATTCCCTCGGGTCCTGTCACTGGTCACCACAGAGAAGAGATCAATGCCTTCCTCTCCTCTTCCCCTAATGAGGAAGCTGTAAATTGTACTGTGGTCTCCCCTCAGTCTCTTCTTCTCCAGGATGAACAGACCAAGTGACCTCAGATCTCAAGGCCCTTCACCATCTTTGTTGCCCTCCTTTGGACACTTTCTAATACTTTAATGTCTTTTTCATATTGTGGCATCCAGAACTGCCCCCAGCACTAGAGGTGAGGCTGCCCCAGCTCAGAGCACAGTGGGACAATCCCTTGCCCAACTGCAGTGCTGTGCCTGATGCACTCCAGGACACGCTTGGCCCTCCTGGCTGCCAGGGCACTGCTGACTCATGCTCAACTTGCTAAATTTTAGTCAAGGTGACTCCATGTGAAATGCATAGATTTAAAAATACTTATATTAATGGGAAGATGAAGAAAAATCCCTGCAGACAGGTTAGGGAGAGAGAAGACTACACTAGTAGGATAAATTCTTATTAGCATGTGTCTTCTCTGTGCCACAGAAAAAGACCATGGATATGATATTTTCAGAAACAGCGGGGTTTGGTGAACTCTATGTTTTTTGTCTTAAATTTGGTTCTTATAGGACCTGATTTTTTTCTTGCATACTAATATCTTATGAATTTTTTTCCTCTTTCTTGTGCTTGTTCTATGGAAGGTTCAGGAAATCCCTCTATTTACCTCTTCGCAGGTGGTTTCATTTTGATGTCTGTGGCATTTTGTTGTATTATAAAACCTGCAAACTTAAATCACAAAATAAAGTCTCTGAGAGCATTCTTTCTCATGGGAGTGAAAATTGAAGAAAAATAAAAAGGAAGGGTAAAGAAGAAGAAAGTCCCATAAAAATGATGAAGCTATAGAAATTCAAGATAAATGTTGTGTCTTGGTTCAAACATATACATAATTAGTATACATGTATATGAATTATGTATATGTTCATATACATCCATATATGTAACATATACAAAATTCTTCCCAAATTGCTTAGTGGTTTGAATTACAATTTAAATTGGGTTTTTTTGTTAGGCATTTGTAATATAAAGGGTAGGGGTTAAACGGTGCACTGGAGATACTGGGTGGCATGCCATTTGTCAGTAGAGTGTATTTATGGCTAAATAATAGTGGCTTTTTCACTTACTTCTTTTGAGTAAATCCCAGAAATTTCAGTTGTCTTATGAGGACCTTCGGAAGATTTTTAAGCTTGTCAGTACAACAGTGCCCTGTCACTGGAGTTTATGGGAAATGGTTTGGAGTTGAGAGTGATGCAGTCATTTTGAGCTGATGGGTTTGGAAATATATTTATTCAGAATCTGAGGAGCATTTTGAAGAACTGCAGTTCAGGTTTCTTTATTAGTGTAGCTTTGTTACCTGGCTGTGTTTCTGCCTGGTTTTTTACACTGAAGAAGTGAATAGTACCAAACCAGAAGGCCTTGCAAAATGGTTCTCGCTAGTTGCAAACTAACTGTTTTTTGCTGCATAAGCCAAATAATAAGTCTTTCACATTAGTATAAGAATGGTCAGTTGGCATTTTTCCTTGGAATATAAAGTGCTCTTTGACCAGGCTGGCTTTTAGGAGACTTGATTCTCCTTTTTACTGTCAAGCAGAATTGGAATGACCAAGACTGTTTTTAACTTCCATCCATGTTTAGATAGTCTTTCCTCAGTGCTGGGCAGAAGGAAGCCTGGAAGCTTCTAGAATAATAAATCAAGTCTTTTACCTGAATATTTTGCGCTTCCTCGTAGACAGTCAGTTCAGGTTATCTCAGTAATCTTGTTCATTGTTCTTTTGGAAGATACCTGTGATACTGCATGGTTGTAAATGACAGGATGTTTTTCTTTGACATCCTGGAGGACCAGACTTCGTCTGTGCTGAAGAGGTGGAGGAATAGTGTGTGATAGAAAGGGATGAAGCTCTGTGCCATCATCATTCTGCTACAGGTCACCAGGGACAGAGTGATTCCCTGATTAACCCTTTCATATACTGATCAAAGGGCTGGCCATGTAAGAGTATGTAAGTCTCTGTGCACCTTCTGCATGAACACAATTGAACTAGTACAAGCTGAGATTTATTAAAAGCTGTAAAACATTATTTCCAAGCTTCTTTTTTTTGCCTGTGATTAAAAATATTCTTAGATGGGCAAAGGACTCTCTTCTTAATTCTTTTGTAGGACTGGGTGGTATGCCATACTTGGGGTCAGGGCTAGCTAAATTTGTCTTGACCCTCTGGATGTACTGCCCATCTGTTCTGAGGGATTGCAGCCAAGAAGGGAAATGGGTGACTCCTTTGGGGTGAGTAACCTTGTTTTTCCCTGATCCATTTCACAAGAAAAAGCAGAGGAATATTAAAAGTTTTTTTGTTCTTGCTCACCTTTGGTTTTGGTAGAGTTCATTACCATATGGTGTAGAAGTTTTCTGGTGCGCACAGGGCACATTAGGGATTTGCTGGTGTTCAGTGGGTGGCTCAGGACAGTGCAGCCACCTGAGATGCTTCTTTCCACGTTCCTGGTGAATGGGAAAACTGGTGTCACCCCCAGTTTGCAAATTGTCAGCCCTTCATCCTGCAGCAGTCATCCCCTTTATTTAGCAGGACTGTTGACATCAGTGGGGTTCACAGCCTTGTTCTCAGTTGCTGTTCTGTTCTAAACCATTCTGGTAGCCACAGACTTCTTTATTAATAATTTGACCACACAGGTATCTGTCCATCTCCTGCTGTCTGTCCATTGTTTCATTTGGAAGCTGTTAAAGAATTAGTGTAATTTATTCTTTTCTACAGGCTGTTCAGCTGTTTTCAGTTTCAAGAGAAAAACACACTTTTCTTTTTTGGTATGGTGTTCTTTTCTTTTTTAATTAGGAAGGCAATAGCAGTAATTAAAAAAACTGGTTTTATTACAAAGTAAGTACATTGGCAAAACTAGTGACAAAGTAGGCAGCCTACTCACAGACAAATGCATTTGTATGTAGTTTTCACACTTGAAAATTATTACAGAAATGGTTTTTATATTTATATTTACATTGGAGATATTTACATTTGTAATGGTCTTAACCATTGTTTCTTAAAACATGGGAATAGCCCCCTAATAGAAGTTTGATTTTTAGACACTGTTAAACAAACTGGCTTTGAGAACAGACACAGTGGAACTGCCATTTGTTCTGTGATGCTTTTTCCAATTGTTTGACAACAGTTTGAAATTCTGCTCCTTGCAAAGTAGAATCAAAAGTTTTGGTTCATGATTAAAGGATCTTACTGCTTAAAATACAGAAAGCCATAAACAAAACTCCTGAACAATCTCCAGAGATGAGGAGTGACATAGGGCATTGCAAGATAAGGAAAATCATGTAGAGCGGACAAAGGACTTAGTGTTATTATGTCTGATTATAATTACATAGTGATTATAATTGGTTGATAGTTCTACTTCTTTTTTTAGTGTTTGTTTTGTTTTTTTTTTTTTTTCTTTTCCTTGGGTGTAGTGTGCTGCTGTTGTAGGGTCCTGAAGTTCCTGAGGAAAAAATCCTAATGCAGGTAACATGTATGACAGAATTTTATACTTTGCCTTTTTTCTTCCCTGTGTAGGTGGCCTTCTAATCTCCTCAGCACATTTTGGGGCATATGTGTGTGGTACTGATATAGATTACAACACAATCCATGGATTAGGTATGTTACATATTTCGAAGCCACTGAAATCTTACCCTCTGTAATTTAAGAATACTGATGGTAGCAGATGATACTTAGTGGATTTTAAAGCAGCATTAACCTTCACAGGATTTATTTGGTCATGCTTAGTTTTATTCACCAATTTACATGTACACTAGTTAAGATATTATCTTATTTTTAAGCAGGAAACATTTTTGAAAAAGAATAATGAAGACCAAAATGAAGTTCCAAATAATCATTACCACAGCTATGTGCTCTTTTAACCCATGATGTGGGAAGCTCTTCAAAACCTAACCCCGAAACCCTAATCTTATTGTTACTTCTCTGCAAATATGCAAATTATATTTGACCTAGTGGACAGGGTTGTGACTGGTGGATGGAGAGAGCATCTTGCAAACCAGCATTTTTGCAAATGTGTTCTTTGACATGCTGTGCAGATGGTTCAGCAGAACTTATCTCATGTATTTTCATTTTTCCTTAATGCTTGTGAAGTTTATTTTGAGTACTTTTGACAGGTTTTTTTGGTGACATTTAATTATTTTCTTTTAATTTAAATGGTAGAGTATATGAAAGCTTTTCTTATATAATAGTTTCATGTTGAGTATGCTTTTTTTTTTTCCCTTTCCATTCCCCTTCCCCTCCCAGGCAAGGCAAGCAGAAAGAACCAGAAATGGAGAGGGCCAGATGAAAATATCAGAGCTAGTCTCCGACAGTATGGTTTAGAGAAATACTACCTCGATGCACTTGTTGCTGATTTTTCAAGACCAATATGGAGAAAAGGGATATTGTTTGATGCAATCATTACGGACCGTAAGTTTGTTACTGCCTTTTGTTTCCCAATAACAGCGACTAAAACATTATTGCCCATGTACATTGATTAAATAAATGCCTGGACAAGTGCTCAGGTCTGCAGCTTCTGTGTTTCCAAAGATTCTTGAGAGCAACACTGGAAATTGGATCTGCATTTGACATCTCTGCATTTGTTTTAAGGATAGTTATTAATGTATAATGAAGCTGACAATGACACTTTCTTCTATGGAGAGAATGTTACATTCACTGGCATAAATCAATATGGCTGAAAATCATCCTTTGAAGAAGTCTCCTTCAGTAAGAGCATAACATGATTGATGCATAGAGACTTCTTACCAGAATGGTCTGTGTTGCTGTTGGCAGCACAATTGGAGTCTGCCATGCATCTCTGATGGACTTTGGGAGACTTGTGATAAGTGCTTAATGTAATGCTTCCAGAGAGAAATTTTAATGTGTTTCCAGTACACTTAGCTACTGGAAGTAGGAGCAGTTTGAAAGGATCCTCTGCTCTTTTAGAAACCTATTTACTAAACACTATTTGTCTTGTAAGAGACCGAGAGGATAAATGAAGACCTTGATACAGCAATTTCTGATCTCAAGTGCTGGCTTTTGCAACGACACACTCATATTAATTCGGAGTGGGAAGTGTGACTTTTATTTGTGGGTTGCTTGCTGGTTCTTATTTGGCCTGTTCAGCAACAAGACAATGTAGAATATTAATATGGACTTAGAACTGAGTGTGAAACCATTTGTAAAACTTCTGCAGTGGTTACATCGGTGCTTTTGTGATGCTGAAACATGTCTCACAAACTCAGGTTTTTTGAACATGAACTAAGTATATTGTGCTATTAGAGATGTGCAAAAAACGTATGAGAAAAAACCTTCTCTTGGTTACTGTGTGTGAGAATTACCATTTGTGTAAGGTACTGACAAGAAATTTTTATATACTTAATTCCATTTTGTAAAAGGTTAGTTAAGTGCTGTAGGGGACATATTCATGTCTCTCAAACAAAAAAGGATGGGATTATTTATCACATATTGGAAATCGAAGAAATATCTTTTAAGAAAAAACACAGCATTGTCCTTTGTCTTGTAGTAAACATGTAGGATGCTAGAAGCTCTTACAGCTGAAGGGATTTCCTTGAAACAATTTTAAAATAACTTTTTGGAGCAAGAAGCTTTCAACAGATTTTGAAAAAATTTCCCTTACTGACTTCTACTTCGTAAAAACATTCAATTTTTTTTTTTACCCTGTATAAGCCACAGTTTGTGCACTGTTGTGTATGTATGGTGTAATTGTATGTTATTTGGACAAAGGGTGAGGTTCTCATCTCTGCATTTTGCTTTTGCTTTGTCTAGCACCATATGGTATCAGAGAAGCACCTCGCAGAATGGGATCACAAAAGGAAACAGTTAAATCAGTTGAAAGAAGGTGGGGAAACTGTCTTGTCTGTTACAGAATATAAATGTCTTAATGGAAAGCTAGTTGCAGTTTTAGAATATTTATTACTTCTTAGTTGGCTGTCAGAAGTTAAAAAATGTTAGCAGTTATAATTTAAGAAGGAAAACCCTTTTGCTTCTGTTTGCAAAATTACCGTGTCACTTCCTGCAACCTTCCTGGTTTTGTTTTCTCTCATCCATTACATGTGTTCAGATTTCAAATCCCATTTCTCACCACTTTGAACCACCATTAGCATGTATTTCCAGAAAAGTTCTCTTTGGTCCCTGCAGGCTGCAAAATCACTCTAAACTGGCATACCTGTAATTTTACCTTTAACATTTTTCTTTTGCATTTTCTACTGCTCCTTTCTTTTCAGAGATACTGTATGACTTCTCCACTGCCTGGCCTTACTTGCCTTCTGACTTGAATTCCTCTAGAAAGATGCTGTGCAAAATAACTATTGCAGCATAACTGTAGTTCTTGAAACTTATCTTTAGTACATGTGGAAGTCAAAGAGAGAGTTAGGGGGGAACTTGAGAAGTTGTATTCCTCATAGTAGAAGTTGTACTCCTGGATTGTCTTAAGTAGCTTTGCAAAGCTCAGAAAGTGCTTTTGTATTGATTTTTTTTTTAAATTAATATTAAAAATTTTGGATTTACCTGTGCTCTTGTGTTTGTTGACACTTGTACTTTTTCTTTTCAGCACAGAAAATCACTTCTTCATTTCATCCAGTTACCATCTAAGTGATATCTTTTTTGACCTCTTGAAGTTTGGGGCAGAATATCTGGTGATGGGAGGAAGATTGGTTTACTGGCTGCCCATATACAGACCTGAGTATGTACTGTTGATTTCTGCTGTGTTGTATGTCAGAATGGATGCTGCATTCTCACTGTGCTTTCCTTTGGGACATAGGAGCTTCCGTAGTACCAGCACTTCAGAGCAATGCCCTGACTTTTTATTTTAACATTTTATATGAGGGAGGCCACATTTTGTAACAGAGATTTTGAATGGAGATAATGCCTGACTGTTACCAAACAGAAAATCCCTTTGCATATCATTGTAAATGAATGTCCAGTAGGTTGAGGTTTAAGCTTAAAAAGTTAGACTTTCAAGGTGCAGATAGTTTTCTAAGACAGTAGAAGCAAGGCTAGTATTAGTATGTGTTTCTGCTAAAGTAGTTGATAGAGGTTTGTGAAAATCATCTTTGGTTTTTTGGGGTTTGGCACTACTGATTTGTCGGAATCTGTGGTATTGATGATTCCGAGATTGTAGAAAGTCTCTGTCTTTCTGCCCTGTTGCCAAAGAAGAAGCCATAATTTATCTGTGCTGTTTTCAAGGTTGTTTATTCTTGCTTATCTATAACATGTTCTGCTGCCCTGCCACAGGTCTGTCCTGCAGGGCAGCGTGCGGGGCTCTGCCCCTCAGTGGGATGGTACAAACATTATATACCAGAAACTACGTGTGCTATATTTACAATAGTGTGCCAATATCTATCATCTACGTTGAACAGTGTGTCCCCAGCCTAAACCAATAGAAAAATGCCAACACTCCAGTGAAACATGGAGGGCATGAAGAAGGAGAAAAAGGACAAGACACACCCAATTTCCTCCATCTTGTCCCCTCTGAACCCCTAATCTAGAAACCTAAAATTTTACTTCTGCACCGTGCCACGCTAAATTATTACTCATATCAAACACTCAGAGCTTGTAATTCATCCTGTAAGATTGAAAACTCTTTTCCATGGACAGAGATACAGACAGTGTCTCTCGGGGCTCTGTACAAGGGGGTTCCTGACCCCTGCCAGGGTCTCAGACCTTCCAGGGCAGCCAGAGGGAAGCCCTGGATTCCCACACTGATTCAGCTTTCTTCTGAGAAATAAAAGTCAAGTGACCAAGAGATGGCAGTGAGAGGCAGGAAGCATCCGAGAGCAGCCCTGTTAGGGACGAGAGAGGCCAGCAGAGACTGCGGGATCCTGCCTGCTCAGGAGTGCAGCCTGGAATCAGAGCTGAGTGCGTAAGGAAAAACAGCTCTTTGCATGCCTTATTTCAGCATCTCTTAGGTTAGATTAGAGAGGGTTTTTTTGTTTTGTTTTTGTAAAGATTTTTTACTGTAAAGTGAGGAGTTGATGTACAGTAGCCATTTCAAGGTGTCCTCCAGCTACAGATGTGCTCTGAAGGTAGTTTCTACAGTGTCATATATTTCTATGTACAGTCAAATTATACTGTTATATAAAGTGGTGATTGTCCCTGGTTTCACCATGGAAATGGCTTGTGATAGTCGTATATATCTCATGCTGTTTTGCATATTTAGAAATCAAAAGGAGCCATTTCTGTTACATGTTTCTGTAACAGGAGAGTGAGCTTAGTAGTTTGCACTTCTTAGTAAATCATTAAATTTGTATTGTAGGCCTTTTTTTCTCATAAGACAATACACAGACAAAATAATGAATGCCATTCATAGTATTATAGCTAATTTTCATGTCAGTGAAATCTCTTTGGAATTACTGAATTTATTTTGTTCATCAAGATACTGGTGTTTTTCTTTCTGCTCATTGAACTTTGGTAAAAGCATGCTTCCTCACTACAGCAGTGTAAAGTGTTTTACTTCATATTTTGGATCAACTTTAGTTGCTGTTTTGGGGAGGTCTAACTGAGTTGACTTTTAAGAAGTGAATTTGTACGTCATGCTATGACTTGAAGTACCAAAGTTGCTAGAATTAGCATTGAATAGTAGGATAGTCACTTTATTTTAGCTGTAAAATGAACATGGGGCATTAAAGCAATTAAGAGGGGAGAAGATACTTTCTATTAACATGTTTCGTTATCAAATATCCCTTGGCAACACCTGCCTTGAGTTTCATTTTTTGAAATCTTTGTATATTACCTGAAATTAAAGCCGAAACTATTGGATTGGATGTCTGTTAAAATCATTGCTTCTGTATTTCTTTCTTGACATGTTTCTGAGCTTTACCTGAAAGAATGTAGAAATACATTCATTAATGCAAACAGAAAAGGCTTTTTAACAAAGTGATAGTGATCTCTCCCTCTTCAAGATAGCATCTCACTCCAGAGTTTACTCTTTCAATCAGACATTGAAATCATTGTTGAGTCCAAATTCTTCTAATTCCATTAAAGTCAGCCTTCGGTATGATTATGGAGAGAAACTTCTAAAATGCTGTGGCAGGGTGCCTGCCTTTGTAAAAGAAAGTCAGTTTGGTGCTAACGGATGCATCAAAAGTCTTGTGTAATAGAAAAAGCAGTTGAGAATTAATTTGATTCTCCTTTGCTAAAAACATCCTCTGACTTCATCGAGCTGAAGCAGAGAATTGTACATGGGAAGTGACTGAAAGGTAGTTTTATGGTTTGGAAATTTTGGAGTAAAGCAAAGAGGCAGTACTGTTTGGCTTCTTCTTATTTGCAGATCTGTATTTGGGATTGAGTTACTTATTTAACAGCTGTTACCTTAATAAATGCAAGTTTTCCATCAGCACCTAGATAGATCCTATTTTAATCCAGACTAATACCTTTACTTTCATTCAGAAAATCTACCTCTTTATAGGAAAAATGTGAAGCTCCTCCTTTGCACCTTTTAAATTCAAGCCACAGGTATTAAGTTGTTCAGTTCTGTGTTTCAATGTCTGACTTCTGTTAACTCCCAAACACTGGAGAATCATAGGAGCAGGTGTTTTGTACAAAATCATACCTAACAATACCAGAACCCATTTTCTGTGTTATCTTTTAGTATCTTTCGTATTACATGAAAGCTTATTACAAAATCTAAGAATAAATGACTGATCTATGTTTCAGTATATAGGAAGAATATCTCATATTTATCATATTAGCTAGGTTAATACTTCTTGCTGCTGTAGTCCCCTACAAAGCTCTTAAATCTTTAAATTTCTCTTTCAGCATTTGGAGAAATAGAAGGATTGAAAGCAATGTAGATAAAGCACTTTCTATATAGAAGCTAGTATGCTTATGAGGTGGGGCATTTAAAACACTGTAACTTGCTTCTGTAGATAGTAGTAACGTTGTCTTATAATTAAATCCTATCTAATGTTAAATGATGGTGGATTTTTATTTTGCCATTAGAAAAAGTGATTATAATGAGATAAATTTGTAATACCAAATTTTGAAGTTTGGGAATGTTGCTGTCTAATAAGAGCTGGTTTAATAAGATTTGAAATTGAAGTGCAGTGATCTCCCTTTTAGGAAACCAGAGTCTCTTATTCCTGCAACTTCATATATGTTGACTGTGGAAAATATTTTTAAAATCACAGCTCTGACTGAATAAGTTCTTATTCCTGGTTGGCTGAGATATTTTATTCTTGAAATTATAAATACAGGCCCATGTGTTCATACATTAACTTCATTTAAATATATGCAGTAAATGGGGAGAGTGTCTCTTTACTATGAGATTTTAATTTATTCTACACACTGCATGTCAAAATGATTGGAATATATGATGTCAGAAATTTGGAGCAGCAATATCTGAATTTATTTAATCAGGTTAAAGTGCATAAAAACTTTCAAGTGTGAACCTTTTTGTGAAGTGTCTATAAGAATTTTGTTTTAGATGCAGGTCTTCCACTTCATGAGCTTACAGCACTAAGAATGATTATTTCTTCCAGATACACAGAAGAGATTATTCCCCGCCATCCATGCCTGAAACTTATTAGCAACTGTGAGCAGCTGCTTTCCAGCCACACATCAAGGCGCCTCATAACCATGGAAAAGGTGAAAGAATTCAAGGTAAGTTTGAATTCTTGATCATATTGTGTAAAATAGTAGCTGTTGCGTTCGTGACAAGTTCGAGCTATTCAGCATTTGATCCTTGTTTCTGTCACACTTTGGTTTTTATGATCAGAGTTAGTGCTTTTGTAAAATTGAACAGTGATTTAAGGTACTGTTCTGGTTTTGGTTTCTTCCTTTTTATTCTCAGTTTTTGGTAAACTCTTCATCCTGAAAAACTCCCTTGATAGTGTGAAAAAGATCTTTGAACTTATGGTTACTTGTAAATCCTATCTACAAAGGCTTTGCCTTAATGCCCAAGTTTCCATTGATTTCAAAGTGTGTCTCAATGCCCAAGTAAACACTAAATATCTTTGTGGGTCTTGCAGTAGGTAAACCTTATTTAATTGTGTTACTTCATCTTTAAAGTGGTACATTTTAGCTTTTGGAATGATACTGAAGTTGTGACAAGTACAGCAAAGCACACTGGCTCCTTTTTCTGTTTTTGTTTTGTGACACACTAAGTGCCTCTCCTGAGGCATTGAGACCAGGGAATATTGCATTCAGGTCTTCTTTCCATTCTTGCTGCTTCTCTCACTTAATACTGTTAAAAGAAAGGCTAAACACATGTGAGGTAGATTCTTAATGAAAATGCACTCGGTGAGCAAGTGCTTTTAGTATATTCCTTGTCAACTGGAAGAGCTGTTTCAGATGGCAGGAGATGCAGTCAGGCTGCTGTGTCTGTGTGGTGCTCGAACTACTGACACAGCAGGGCTTCAGTGCTGCCTTCATAATGCCTGTGGTGACTGCAGTTCTCAAGCAACACCTGATCTTCTATAAACACTCTGTGTGGAGTTCAGCCTCAGAGCTGCCAACTTCACCAGTAGCAAACCAGGAGAGGGTAGATGATGAAAGTTTTTGACATGTGCATCTTAGGGTGTTCGGGGAGGTTTTGGCAGCAGTTTTATTGCTACCAGTGCTGTCAGGTAACGTATTCTAACCCAAAAAATTTATCAACCCTTCTGCAAACAGACTCGCATCATTTGTTACTCTCCTCTTGTGCATCACGTGTTCTTCAGTTCGTGGATTGGCAGGTTCATGTCTGGAAGTTCTTAGCTCTGAGCACCTGAGACTAATTGGCAGGCTTGCTGCTTAGATAAGACTGTGCAAGTGCTTACATTCAGTATTCCAGATGTCTGTTAGATAATTTAAAGATACCAGAACCCATGTGTGGTTTCTGATGATGCAAAACTTGTCTAGAGAACAAAATGCATCTTGAATCCTTAGCCACTACCTGCTTTGTTTAGGACTGTGTTTTGGTGTCTAAGATTTCCCCACCCCAATGTCCCTTACCTGGAACATGTTTTTTCCTCTATTAATATCCTGAGCAACCTTTGAATTGGATACTTCTGATTTACCAGATATGACCATAAAATTCAGTAGTTATACTTTTGTCTGCTTTGCTTTTTCCTAAGTGAAAGAATGAATTTTTATGGATATGCCTAACATTTATGTTTCCAGACTGTTCCTGTCTGCATTATTAAACTGGTTTGTAACAACCTTCAATTGCCTTTTAATTCAGCTTAGTGCAGCACTTGCAAATGCATGAGAAATGTTACAAATTGTGTTACTATTATTATGCAGTTCTTCGGTTTCCCCAGTGTTTGCCACCAATAAAGAATTGCAGATTTCAAAGCAAATTTTGATTTCACTATTAACACTTTAAATAAACTCTTAACTGTCTTAATTCAGTCAGTTGCTGAAATTGATGGTGCAATTTGATTGGAATTGTTTGTAATAAAACTGAGACCAAAGTGAAGGCAAAAAGTTGAGTTTGTCTAGGTGAAGTATTGATCTGTCATTAGAAATCATAAGCATGGAGATCATATGTTGTATTAAAAATCTCACAAACCTGGTATATAACTCACTGTCTTGTAAGCATCCAATCTGTTATTTTGAAGTTTAAAGTGAAACTGTGCCAGCTGAAAAAGGTTTCTTCCTGAACTCAGTGTTGATATGAATATGCTCTTCCAGTATGTGCACAATATGAGAAGAAGAGTTTTGGGTTTTTTGATTACTGTTTCAGACAACTTTTGCCACTGTTCCTCCCAGCACAGCATTCATCCCAAAATGCACACTCCCCTCCTGCCTCCCCCACAGCACATCTGCACACTGTCCCCACAAAACCCAGGGTGGGTGGGGCAGGGGCAACTGCAGCCTCAGCCCAGGGCCCTGTTTCTCCCTCCCTGTGAGGCATCCCACTTTTTTTAGTGCCAAGAGAGATGCCTAGAAATTATGTAGTAAGATGTAACAGGAAACTTGACTGGAGGACAAACTCTGAGCATATGATTGTCTAGGAAGGGACTGTGGAGGACCAGGCACACAAACCCACCCTGCTGAATGGGTGAAGCATTTCCAAGTCATGTGGTCACTCTGGAGTTGTTACTGGTGTAGAATTTTTCCTACTGAATTTAGCAGTGTCTGTTCCTGGGTGTATGACCCTGCTGTCTCTGGTTTGGTAACTGCTCCTTTTTGTTTATAGCTCTATAACATTAGTACAAGTGGTTTCTATAGCTACTGTCCAGCACCAGATGTAGAATGGTAGGAAGCAGTGATAAGGCTAGGAAGACTTTTTTTAAAAACAAAAACTAAATGTGGCTAATTGCCTTGAAGCTGAACTGGGGCATGCTAGATGAATAAAAATTTTTAGAATGTCACTTCATATTTGCCAAGATCTAAACAACATTTTCTTGTTGTTTAAAAAATAAATTGTTAAGGTTTTCTTTACAAGTTATTTTCTCTGTAGACTTTAAATGAAGCCTGTCCCTGGCATTCAGATTGTACCTATTCAGCTCCTTGATACAAAATACTCTAAGTTAGCATTTGCTTGGAAATCCTAAGTCTCTGAAATCCAGGAATTTCAGTTACTTTGATAAGTCCTCACACTGACTTTAAATCTTTAATTTGACTAATAAATCTCAACAGTGACTGGTATCTCCAGGATAGTTCAGGATTTCTTATTTTCTTTTCCTTGTTTTAAGAAACAATTCCCATTCTTGTTAGTGTTTGGTGGTTTTTGGGGGTTTTTTTTTGTTTTGTTTTTTGGGGGGGGGGGGGGGTTGGTGGTTTGTTTTTGGTTTTTTTTTGTTTGTTTTGTTGTTTGTTTTGGTTTTTTTTTAAGCAATTGCCATCTTTATTAGATAGTCGTGCCTGTACAGGTGAGAGGTAGGGAATGGAACCTCTTAGACTGGAATTACTGTGATGTAGGCCAGGAACTCCCTTTGTAATCTCTCCTGTGAAATCCATGGCTGACTGCATATCTCTCATTTAGCAAGCAGTATTCGCAGAGCTCCTGGATTTTTGAGATGAGATTCTGCTGTGGAGTGGTGGGTGCATTACACCTGTATTCTACATGAAGTTTATTCTTCTACACAGCACATCCTCTCTTTGCCCTAACCAGCTTGGAGGTATAGGAGAGGGTAGTTTACTCCTTCATCTCTTCTCACCAAATCAGCATTTTATTTCCCAAGGAATCAAGATGAATGTTGTACACATGCATGACCTCTTAGAGGTTGTGGGGATTAATTTTTATCTTAAAGTATCTTTGATCTATGTATCGTTATACTTCAGGGTCAAATATCCCATCCATTTCTCAAAATAAGTGAATGTTAAAAGCTTGTTGTTTATTAGCCTGAGAATAGTCATGGAGATGGCAGTCTCTCACAGATGACCAAAATAGTAGATAATACTGTGCCTGCATTGGGTTTCCTGAAGTAATTTTCTCCTGCTATTTTCCAACAGTGCAGTATTTAAACAGAGCTGCTGCTACTGGTGTACATGCTTTAAATAATGGATATCTACATGGCACTGAACATTTAGCAAGTTAATTTAAGCTGGTGTCACATTCCTGATGTCTGCTTTCATAGCAGGTGAGACCTTCTTCGAAGTAATATCTCATTATGTCCAGAGGAGGGCCCTTCTACATGCACACAAGCGTCTTGCTTTGTTGAAAAACCTTTTCTTTCACTCCTTTAGAATGCTCGTTAAGATATCCGGAGCCAGGAGAGATGTTGATCTTGGTAGCTGAAAACCTGGAAAAGGCTGCAGAAGCTGAAGGGAGAGATTTTCCACTAGGATTGTGTTCATCCTTGCATTGTAATACTCTTGTAATACAAAAATATTGACCGAAATCTACTTCCCTGTTTCTACTAATGCTAAAACACTCCACAGTAACTTTATTTTCAAATATGAACAAATACCTAAATGTTTTAATGTACGGAACCAATGTCTATGTTACTGCATTGGTTAAAAAAAAATGAGAAGAAACACGTGGCAGAATAGAGGCTTGGTTCTGTTGTGTGCTTCTTTTTATTTTCTCCTTGTGCAATTCAGTTGTTCTGTATGAGGCTGGTTGTCACTGTTTCTTCCTGCTTTTGAGCATAATGATAAACTGACATCACCCAGAAGCATAAAACTGTTTTTAGAAGTTGCCATCAGTTTTCTTTAACACTCAGATTAAAGTTTGATGTAATGTTTATCTTACAGCATTGCTAATGTTAGCTGACAAGTATCTTAATTGTATAAAGCCACAGTACATGATGAACTAAACCTTTGTATATACAGTGGGCCAATTTTCTAAACTGTGTTTTTGGCTGGTGTCAAATAGGTATTATGTGTAGGGATTTACTGTGTCAACTTTAACTTTCAGAAATACATGAATGCTGCACAGAAAAAAAAAAAAAAAAAAAATCTGTGAATGTGCTTCAGGAACTGTAGGAACTCATTTTAGCCATTTGTGTTCGTCTTCTGTTTGTGCCTGCCTTCCACAGACCTCTGACTGACTGAATGCTCCTGAAAATATTTTTTCTGGAAAATAACCTGTGTGGTGCACGGTACCTGTGCTCATTTGGTCATGTAAGGGTGGGATTCTGATGATGTCAGCTGAGATATTTTCAGCAGTTTAAGTGTGTGCTGTTGAACTGTAAAACAAAAACCTAACTACCTTACCCTTGCACGTAATGGTTTGAAAAAGTCTGGAGGCAGAGTGATGGCAGTACGTGCTGAACACGCTACCCTCAAATCTAATGTTTGTCTTTTGATGCTTTGCAGGATCAAGATGCGAACTCTTACTTGTTGGATGGTCAGTATATGCCATACAGGGGACACAATTCTTTCCGTGACAAGTATTTCAGTGGTGTGACAAAGAGGATTGCCAAGGAAGAAAAGGACAATCAAAAGTAAAATATTATATAAACAGCTTAAAAAAAGAGAAAATAATGAACACCATATTTCTTTGTAAGGACATCTGGATATGAACATTCATTTGGATGCTTCAGAAAAATAAATACTGCTTTTAATTTTAAAACAAGATGAAACCCACAACCCAGGTTGGGAGCAGTTCTTTTTAATTAGCTTTGTTTATAGCAGATTTTATTGTACAAGTTTTTTGAGTCTTATTTAATTTATATTTGTATTTTCAAGTACTAATGATGATTGACTAAAACCATTATTATTGTTCTTTCACCATTAACGTTTACAAGAAAGCAGTAGTATTATTTGGCTTCTTAAACTGTGAACATCTGGCTGTTTTAAAAACACGTGGTGATGATCAGGCATTGCTGATTAAGAAGACCATTTTCATTTGTTTTGTTTTTTCTGTAAATGGTGTACAATAAACCAAGGTTGGCGTGAGTTTTTTTTTAATTCTTGCATGCAATAATTGCTCATATGAATTCCACTTGTTCTGGCTGAGGTCACAAGTGTTTAAAACAAACAACAAATGCAAAGAAACAACTGGGCTCATGCACACCCACAAAAAGAAAAGCCTCTGTGATCTGACAAACTCTGGAGAGCCTATTAAATCCTGTGAAACCTGTCCACATCTGAAGCTCATCTGTACCTTGGATTTGCTTTTGCATTCCTAAACCTTGACTCTTGGTAACGCCAACTGTCTTCAATTTTTGGTTCAGAAATCGATAGTTAAACCAGTAACAACAACAGCATAAAATCAGTAATGGTTCCCTAATGGTATTAAGCCTAATCAAATCTTTGAAACCAAAGCTGTATTTGTTAAAGGGCAGACTTTGCTGAATCCACACCACGTCCATCATGGAAATACCTAATTTGAAAACCACTAAGCCCATTAATTCAGGATGTTAATGGCTCTGCTCATTTTGGTGGTCAAATATGGTCATATATCCTTCTTGGTCTGTGTTCACCAAGCAGAGCCTTGGTGAATGCATCTGTGTTCCAGCCAGAGGAATCTTGCTTCTCAGTTTGCTGCAGGTTGCTGACTGTGGTCATGGTAATGTCTTTGTAGATCATAATTTTTAAGTGGCTCTCCAAGGAAGGCACAGGTCATTGTGTGTATCTGGCTGAGTTCATTAACTGAATTTATTTTTCTGTGTATTGTGGTCCTCAGCTGCAGCAGGAAAGCTTACAAACTCAGTGACAACTTAGTCTGGCCTTCTGGCTCTAATCTGTGGTGTGTTAAAAAGTTCTCAAATAGTGATTTATTTTCTGTGTTTCCATTATAAATCACTTTGTTTTGACACTTTTAATGTCAGCCATATAATAGTCGTTCTGGACTCAACTTGGAGTGAGATCAAAGCTCAGAAAATTTTTCAAAAGCAGAATTTAAATTGATCATTTGAAAATATTACATCAAAAACGGACTGCTTCTGAAAACGTGTCTGCATTTCAGCATTGCAATTTAGCATTTATCTTATATTACTTAACAAATTAAAAATAATTTTAGTTCTTCATAGGCAAGGAATTTTTCTAGATGTATTTATTATGTACTTATAACTCCATTTTCTTGTAAGTTACCTTACAAATGATCTAAGTGGTTGTACAAGAGGTAGAGTAGTGGCAAATCTGGCTCTGTCTGCTCAGTGAGAATGATTTGTTTATTTCTTCTTTGCCTGGTCCAACTTCTAGTTCCTTCAGCAGTGGAGTGGCCTTTATTTAGCAGTCCATACATACCAGCTCTGTCATTACTGAAGGATACCATTTTGAACAGAAACTATTGGTGTATTTGGGGTACTGCATCAACATTAGCTAACCAGAAATCATTTAGAATTAAAATCAGATGTTCAGTCTCTGCTGATCCCCAACTTCGAAGCTATCATTTGGAAATGTTCCTCATCTTTAAATTTCTCCATGCCTAGTGTGCACGCTCCAGCCTGTTGTGCGTGCAGACTTCCAGAGCACAGGCATGTATAGATCTAGTGCTGTGACACAGTCCTGGCTCTCTCCCTAGTGCAGGGCTGCAGGCCGGCCGGCTCATCCTTTCGGCAGGATTTGGCCATCGGTGGCCGCGGCTTCTGGCACTTCTTTCACTCTGGTTCCATTCAGTCTCTTTCCATGAGGTTCCAGTTTCCTGTCCCTGGCGGGGAGTGTCAGTTCATGAGCCCACACTGAACTCATGCCGTTGTCATTCTCTCTTTTGGGGTGGTTTGTGTCATTTTCCAGTTTTTAAAAATAAATGTTATTTTTGGAGTGCTTTGTTGTGTGCTGTGGCAAATTGGATGGAGGGAGGAGCTGAAAAGAGCTGCGAGGTCCTATGGGCAGAAGCTGTCTTTTGCTGTAGAGAGCAATTTGTTGAGGCAGCAAAGGGAAAGAGCTCCCTCTTTTTACAGGATCCCTTTACCTGGCGGTGGTGTTCTGAATGCAAGCCTACCACATATGTGTGGGAAGAGGAAGGGGAAGAGTAGTGGAAATACATTTTCTGTGTATTTACTGTGTACCCTACCTGCCATCTTTCTCTAATACTTTTTATAATTGGTGGCCAATTTGACCAAGTTTAACAAAAGGTCAAGGTTTGATGATGTCTTACAGATAAGGGAGCTTCACTTTTGTTGAAATAGGCAGAGGGAGTGAAGAAGAAGACAATCTCTTCCAAGGAAAAGGCTGATTCAACTCTCATTAAACAGCAGAGAACCCACTTGGAAACAAGACCTGGACACAAGCTGTAACCAATTTTTTTTGTTTCTGCTACTACAACCAGTGCTGGCATTGCTGCTTCTTGATCTTCTCATTAAAACAAAGAGACACAAGTAAAAGCATACAAAACAGCTTTTTTAGTAGGAACATGAGGGTCTTGGCTGGACTTCCAACTTCTGCTCAAGCTATGAGGCAAACTTGCAGAAACTCAGACTCAGTAGTTTCTCCTTATCACTGGGTCAAGCAGATGTATCAGCTTGGTGAACTTCTCAAGGATAGTGCAGCTCTCCCTGTAAACCATCCTAAGAAGCTGGTGTCTGGTGATGGGATGGCATCTGGATCCCTTACAGTAGAGACGCAATGTCCTCTCGCTGGATATGGGCTTTCCAACAGCAACTCTTGATGGTTGGTTTTGGTGGACCCCTCTCTGCCTGTTCTAGGGCCTTGGAAGGCTGTGGTGGAAGTCCTTAACAGTTCAGTGTCTCTTTCTATTAGACAAGCATTCAGTGTTCTGACTTAACCGGGTCATGGGTGTTCATATGCACCACAGTACCCAGAAGGCAGTCAGATATTTGTGAGTTGTCAGTCAAGGCTCACCAAAATTACTGAAAAACGGTGCTAGGAAGAAATACCATGGGCTTTCAGGCTGCTTTGATATTGGTTAAATGTATAAATGTTACAAGGAGGAAATGGCCTTAATAATTCTGATTCTTTGCCTTCCTTCTATCTTTGCTTTTTAAGAATTCTTCCTAATGCTTTTTTTCCAATGTCTCCAGGACTATTCCACAACCATCAGCTGAAGAAGGGTATCCCAGAGTAGTGACCCTGTGGCTTTGCATTGTCCTCTGGCCACAAGTTTTCCAGAGACAAAAACTCCCACTTAGAGCAGGGAAGCAGGATGGGGATGATACACAGTGGTTGCAGGTTTCACTGTTGGCCAAGAAGAACTCGGGTTGGTTGACAGGAGGTTCAGCTGCTGGCTCGGCTCCCATCACCACCATGTTTCTCTTTTCTGACTCTCCACCCCTTCATAGAAGCTGGGAAGAAAAATTTAATGTGCTCTTGTCTTTGCTGTTTAGTTTGGTTTGCAGTTTAAACTGAGGTCCAGAGTTGAACAAGGCTGTCTTTTCAGTCTGGAAATTTCTTCCTAAAAAAATAGTATTGTGGGTACCCAGGAGAATGAAGAGACCGGTATCCCTCTCCACCTTTCTTTTTTGTTTGATATTTGCAAAAAAAACCCCTCTATTTCTTTAACCTTATTCTCTCCTGTAATTGATTTTGGTGATCAATTTAAAATTTAAAAATGCAAAATATATCTTACCTGCCCCTGTGCTACCCTTTAAATACATTTCTCTGATGTTCTCTTACTGGCTGAGTGGGCTGAAAAAATCTGTGTTTATGTATGTATTCTCACAGCTGTTTTCATTACAGTTCTCTGTCCTGGATGCTGTTATTTTGTACACTGTATTTTGTATTTTGTACTGCCTCTCACCAGTTCCAGCTTTCCCGAGCCTGTGTGTGGGGAGGACACCACTCCAACGAGGTGAAAGCTTTCTGTTAGCTAAAACACCTCATCAGAACCAAGGTCCTGGAGAATGGACGTTCTGCCTGGCTGCACTGAGGGCACTGGTCTTTGAGACAGGTTTGCCAAGTAAGATCTTTTTGAACTCTTGTGGGTTGCATAAAGTGAGGTGGGCAGCTGAAAGGTAAAGTCCATTGTCAGGAGGAAAATTGTGGTGTCTTTGCTGCAGCTCTTGGGATATTGGCTGACTGTGCACTCAGGAGGTGCTTCTGAGGCTGCTGAAAACCCACAGCAGACCAAGGTGCAGGGGATTCCACTGAGTGTGTCAGGTTTGACAAGGAGCACTTTGAATAGCAAAGTAGGATCAGGATATTTTGCTTCATTTAAAACTCCCCAAAAGTTAAATTTTTTTAATTCAGTTTTTAGGTGCTGGAAAAAGATGATTTTGTACAATGACATGTTAATGATCATCTAAGATTCTAATCCAAATTTTTGTTGCCTTACATAAAAGAGGTGAAATTGAAAAACTCTAAACATATTCAAAACAGCATAGTATCACTGTGGTAATTCTTTCCAAAAGGAAAAGTTTATTTGAAGTTATTTGATGTTATTTTTTTCAATGAAAATGCCACTTGATGAATAAATTCTGTTTTAAAATTTGTTCTTCATGGATTAGTTCTCATAAATATTTCATTAATACAGTGCAAAATAACAGGTTATGTTATTATATGTAATAGGATAAGTAGTTAACTATAATCAAATACATAACTCCTAAAAGCCTCATCTCTATAAGGTGATACCATTGGCAAAGTAGTCACAGTTAATTGCAATATTTCCTTCTCTGGAGTCTGTCGCAGAAGATGGGATGTCTCTGACTGATGTCTAGGGATGGATGTTCAGTGCCATGACTGGACAGCCCAGAGTGTCTTTGCTTTATTCTGAGACCAGCATGAAAGGTTCCCACTAAACACTGAGAATTATGCTGTGTATTTTGGAGGCAAAATTAATCCTTGTTCTATCTTTTCTTCTACTGATGTAGGCCTAGGGGAAATGCAATTGGGTAACTGCAGTACAGAATCAATTTAGTTATGAAAGTTCTTAACTAATAGCCAAAGTTCCTTAAATACTATGATTTTTGGCTAGACATGAAACACAGCTGTGTGGAGAAAATCCTTTGAGTAGTTGGATCTATTACAGAACCACAGAATATGCTGAGTTGGAAGGGACCCATCAGGATCATCAAGTGCATCTCCTGGCCCTGCAGAGAACATCCCCAAGAAATCAACACCATGTGCCTGAGAGCATTGTCCAGATGCGTCTTGAGCTCTGTCAGGCTTGGTGCTGTGACCACTTCCCTGGGGTCCAGTGCCCAACCACCCTCGGGGGAAGAACCTTTTCCTGATATCCAACCTAAAGCTCCCTCAGTTCAGCCTCCTGCTGTTTCCTTGGGTCATGTCACTGGTCACAAGAGTGAAGAGATCACTGCTTGCCCCTCCTCTTCCCCTCACAAGGATGCTGAAGACCACAATGAGGTGTCTCCTCAGTCATTTCCAGGCTGAAAAGACCCAAGTGACCTCAGCTGCTCCTCATAAGACTTCCCTTCCACACCCTTTACCTTCCTCATGGCCCTCCTTTGGACATTCTTTAATAGCTTAATGTCTTTGTTATGTTGTGGCACCCTGAACTGCCCATAGGGTTCAAGGTGGGGCTCCCCCAGTGCAGGGGACAATCCCCTCCCTTGCCCAGCTGCAATGCTGTGCTGATGCACCCCAGGACAGGGTTGGCCTTCCTGGCTGCCAGGGCATTGCTGGCTCATGTTCAATTCTCTTTTGACCAGGACCCCCAGACCCCTTTCCACAACACTGCTTTCCAGCATCTCATTCCCCAGTCCGATTCCCTGGTCTAGCTCCTTACATTCACATACAGATGGTCTTCTCCCCTGAGTTGTTCATGGTTGTTGTCTTTGTGAGTGCATATGATGGCCAGAATGATGCCTCTGTGGTCACAATTTATGCCTTTATAAATCAGGTTTGTTTTGAGGCAGTTGGCTTGAAGCTTTGAGATCTGAGATCAGGAATGCTGGGCAGGTGCAATGGGTTTATTACAATAACAGCTGTGAAAGAGACTGGGATAAAACCACAATCACAAGCAGCACCATAGGACATAGGCTTCTGTCCTCAAGGGAACCTTGTGTCTCATTAATATACAGACCCATAGCAATTTAGAAGCATTTTGGGAAGTTCCTACTCTCTCTTCAAAATGCATATGTGGCAGAGAGTACTTGTGTGCCCTTGCTCAAGACTCATTCCTTAACACAACACTTCTTGGATAAATGAAATTACATGAGAAAAAAGGCTGGTTTGCTTAACAAGTACTTGTCAAAGTCAGCATTTGCAAAATGTCATGTTTTAGTCTCCACAGCTTGGAACAGGAATGGTCACAGAAGTGTGTGTGCACCTCTGGTCCTGTCCCTGCTGAGGAGCTGGTCCCAGGCAGTGTGGATGTGCTGGTGCTCACTGGGTGAACACGCACAAGTGCCAGGCACCACCTGTGCTTGTGCTGCTCTGGTGTTCCCTCTGACAAGCTGCAGGCTGAACTCGTTAAACTACTGCTGTTTGCTACAAGGAATGACCTGCCAAAAATCTGCACAGCCCTGTGCCACTGGGGCCAGGGGAGCTGGCCCTCCCCGCTCACCCCCAGCTGCCCTGTCTCTTTACAAAGAAAAGAAATTAATTCTGTAATAATCCAGAATGGCATTTTTAGCCTTATGTAAAAATGTCGAGGAAGACAAAGATAAGGATTATTTCTTAATTAAATATGGATTTTATTTTGGTTTTTGTTTTTACTCTAAAAGCAAACCAAAACAAGTTTCTGCCAAGAGCTGTTATAGCCCACCCTCTTCCTTATTTTTTTTAAATTGTATTTTTATATGCCTGGCAGAATTAATGATGAAAATCTTTCCAGCTGTGACTTTGCCAGAATCCCTTTCTGAAGCTCCTACTAATTTGGATTAAAACTGGATGGATGAAAGCCTCAAACAGCAAATCCTGGCAATAGATTTGCTGAGGCCCCACAGCATATACTCCTCCAACTGTTCTTATCTTCTGAGGAAAGAAAAAAAAATTAAACATAATTTTGTAATTACACAGTTGTTAGTATTCTCCCTGCCTTTCACTTCCCTGGCCTGGGACACAGGGTCCCACCACCTCAGCAGCCTGCTGGGGCTCCCCTTCTCCCCTTTTCAGAACAGGCCCCTGGCTTTTGCAGGGCAAGCTTTTAATTGCAGAATGGTGGAGTTTTTAAACACTATCTTGTACCAGCCACACTAAATGTTAACAGCCAGCCTGGATTTTAGAGAGAGTTGCCACCCTGGGATGTAACAATTCAGACTGGAAACGGTGTGTGTGCAAGCCTCTCACTGCAAGGGTGAGAAGCCACCAAGCTTCCTGAGTCCTGGCTGCCGGGTGTTCACCTCACTTGCTTAATTCTAGCAGCATTGGCGCCGCGTTGTCTTACTGACCAGGCTTCCTGGAGCCAGCAGCTGCAAGCTTTCCTACTGCCACAGACAATTCAATTAATTTCTTTAAATTGGACAAATCGATCTCTGGCAAGTAGCCCATGTTCCTGCTCCTCTTCCCTCTCGCCAGGAGAATCTTCTGGAAACTTGTGAGCTTACTAAGCCCTTGCCCCGTGAGTTCCTCCCTTCATGGCCATTCTGAAGCCAAGAAAAGGCAGTGCTCTGAGCATGGGCAGTGCTGTGGGATGCTGACAGCCTTGCCACAGGCTGCCCTTTCCACCAGCACAGCTCCTCCAGGTCTGAGGCTGCAGCTCACAAAGGCACCTAAAAGCTACTTGTGAGCACGATGTCTTAGATCCCAGTGCTTCCTGGAGGGGATGGCAGGAGCTCCTTGCTGCAGATGCTCCAAGCACCTTGCTGGCCTGCCTGGAGCACCTCTTGCATGGAGAAGGAGCATGAATATTACCAGTTATATTGATGGCATAGTCTGTTAATTATTAAGAACAATAGCAACTTTCACCACTTGCAATTTCTGGCAACTCTGAAGAATGTGAAGGAGGTGGCCACTTCTAAAGCATTTTGGGAGATAATGTAGGCACAGCAGCATCTCCTGTCTCCAGGCTGTGCCTGCTGGCATGGAAAGACATGCAGCCCCTCTGTTCTTCTGTGGGAGACCTACCCGTTCCACTAATTTCCAGTGGGCCAAAGGCTTTGTTTTTGTGGGGTGAGCTCCTTGTCCCCATTAGCTGCTGTTTTGATACATCACTGTTCAGCAAGTATGAGCTGAGAGGCTGTCTCCAGCTGCTTTGAGCTTTTCTTTCCTTCTCAGGATGCCTTGAGGTAGTCATGAGTGTAGTCTCAAGGCACTTAGTCTCATGTCAGTGCCAAATCTCAAGCAGCTCTGTTAGTGTCCTTGTAGTCAGTGGACAGGGCACTTGTCCATCTGCTCTTCTGCAGCTCTTGCATGTGCACAACTCAGCCTTGCTCATTTAGGAGCTACTCTGGTTGGTAGTGTCTGTTTTTTTACTGAATTTTGTTTACAGTGAAGCCAGTTAATTCACCTTCATTTCATACATGCATATAAGCAACCCCCTGCTTCTGTTGCACTGGATGAGAATATTTGTTGGGGTGTGTTTTTAGTTCCCCCATATTATGGTTTCTCCCTCTCCCCCTCCTTATGTTACATGATCTGTCCCTCCTTCTCCTCCTCCCCCTTTCGCCTGCCAATCCTCCCTTTCCCCACCCCAGTTATATAACTTTCCTCTGAGTCATTCCCCAGACCCCACCCCAGGGCCTGTCTGTCACCCTGAGGCCTCTCCCTTCTATCTAGAACCTTCCAGCCCCTGCCTCAGGTGATAGGCTGATCCCCGGGGACCCCTCCTTCCCCCTCACCTTATTGGATCCCTCCCTTGATTGTCATTCCCTTCACCACTCCCTGGTTATTCCCCATTGGCCCACAGTTGTTCCCTCCCCATGTTGACACCCCCTGTTATAGCCCCTTGCTAGCTGTATCCCTTTGCCTTTTGGGGCATACCCTATTCAGGTTGAGGTGTGTCTCGTCGACCACCAATAAACTTGAAGTTTTGGTACCCCCTTAAGGACGACTCCTGCGTCTTTGTCTACGTCCCAGAGGGTCTCTCTCTCGAGTCTGTGCAGCAGGACTCACGGGTCACACCCCTCGCCAACGGTGGCCATAGGGGGTGGCCTTTGTTGTCCAGTGTGCCTGACATCTGGCTAGCTGCGGACCACCAGAGGCACCGCAACAACTTGGCGTCAAACGTGGGGCCTGGAATCGCTGCCAGACCCCTCGGACAGGACCAGCGGGGCTGCCGCCCCTGCATTACAAAACCATACGCGACAGCCTGCAAGAGGTCCGTGGCCGCTGAGTTACCCCCAGTTGTAGCAGGCCTTGTTTTAGAGGTTGCGCTCCTGGGGAACGGGAGAGGCAGCTTCCCTGGAAGTCTCTCCCCGACAAAGACCCCACCCCGGATTTTCTGTTGCCCCTACAGACTTGGTAAGTAGAGAAAACTCCCTACATCTTTTCTTTCTTTCCCCCTTCATTTTCTCTTCTTCTGGGTGCGGGACGAGGGGATTCTTTCCTCTTTTGTTCCCTGGGTGGGGGGAGAGATTTTGGGCTGTCCGGTGGGGGCTGTTTTGATTCTTTTTCCTTTTTTCTCCGAGGTGGGATTTTCATTTGCTCTGCACTGCACTTTAAAACAATGCAATGGGCAATAAGCTGTCCGCAGAGCAGAAGGGGGTCTTTCTCCAAGTTTTGGGTGTCCTAATGGGGGGGTGGGGTGTCTGTTAAGAAAAACCAAGTTAAAGATCTAGTGAGATGGCTCTTTCTCCATTTACCGGAGGTGACTACCACCGAAAAGGTAACTGATATTCAATTTTGGGATCAAGTTGGCCAGAAATTAACAATTTTAGGAAAAACGGGGAGCAGTCAGATTTCTAAATTAACATTTTGGGCCTTACAAATTCGAACAATTCTAAAATCAAAAGAGGGGATGGAGACAGAGCCACCATCTAATAGATCTTCCCCAGTTATGTTCTCCCCTAGCCCTCTTCCCTCCCCGGTTTCCCCCAGACCTGGGATTCTGAGGGGAGCAACCCGTGATCCACCGTGGGGCTGCTACCGCCTCCCTGGCTCTCCTCAGAATTCCAGATCTCCCCGCCTGGGGAGTCATGGACGTCCGACTCCCCAGGAAATTTCCAGTCCCCGTTTCTCCCCGAAATGTACAGCGCTATCCAAAACAATCCCCCAAGTTTGTTCGGTTTAATGTCCCCGATTCTCCTTCTCCTCAAAATGGCCCCCGGAGAAGTCAAGATGGCGGAGGCCGCATGGCTTTTCCCGCCTCTTGTTCTTCCCCTCAAAATGGCGCTGGTGCCGAGGGGAGACAAGATGGTGGGTGCCACGTGGATTTTCCCACCTCTTGGTCTTCTCCTCCCCAAAATCCCTTTCTTTTCTCCTCCAACCCCTTCCAGTCCTTCGACCCTTCCCCAGGTTCTCGCTCCTCCCTCTCCGTTGCCCCTCCTCCTCCTGGCAACCCCGCCCTCAGCTCCGCCCCCAGTTCCCATGAGTTTTGCCCCTCCCCGGGTTACGCCCCTAACCTAGTCCCTCCCCTAGCCACTCCCCTCAGGCAGAAGGCCCTCCTCCCATGGGCTCCACCCACTCCCTTGGCCCCTCCCATTTGGAACCATCTTCTGGTTCCCACAGTCCCCCTTCCGGTTCCCACGATTGTGGGGCCCGGGGGGTGGGGCCGGGGAGCAGAAGCTGCTCTCAATTACCAACAGGTTCCCTTCCCAGTAACACCAGTCCCACACAGACCCTTCTGGCTGCGCCGGTGACCTACATCCCACTGGCCGAGGGCGGCACTCGTGCCCAGTGGACTCTGCTGCCGTTCCAGGTTACCAAAGAGCTATGCAGAGCGCAGCGGGAGTTCATTAGGGAGAGCAAGTGCTTCCGGGGGATACTGATGGCCACATTATCAACGGACCTTACCCCCACCGACGTCCGCCAGCTCTTCTCCTGCCTCTTGACTCCTACGGAGTTCTTGAGGTGGGAGACAAGAGTGGCGGAAGGAAGTCCGGGCCTCCCTTTTACAACTTTGGGAGAACCCGGCCACCGCTAATGACGCGGGGGGAAGGATGCTCTCCACCGACCACTGCGGACAAGCAGAGTGGGCCGATGGAGGGCGACAGGCCGCAGAGATCCCCCGGAATGCATTGCGAAAATCCGTGTGGGTGGCGGAAAGGGCGTTTTTAAATCTTATACCTAAGGGTCCGGTCTTGAACTACCTCAAGATCGTGCAGGCCCCCAATGAGACATTTTTAGATTTCATCGAGAGGCTCCGCAGGTCGGTGGAGCTCCAGATTAAGGATGAGACCGCGAGGCAGGAGGTGCTGCGTGAGATAGCGGCTGTCAACGCCAACACCCAGTGCAAAGCAGCCATCCTGAGCCTCCCTCTGGAGCCGAAACCAACCCTGCAGGATATCTTGGAGGTTTGTGAAAGAAGGTTGACCTCTCGATGACAGAAGATCCACCTGCTGGGGGACCTGCACCGGCCACACCACCGCCATCCAGACCAAGACCAGCCCGACATGCCTACGCTGCCAACGCCGGACCGCCGACACCACATCATCGCCCTCGACCCATGCCGCGCAGCCAGAAACCGGGATACCGGTGCTATTTGTGTGGGACTCCGGGACATTGGTTTGGGGACTGCCTCCTTAAAAGGGAATTCCAGCACTTTAGGAAACAGCAAGGCGGAGTTCCCTCATGTCCAGCTAGCCCAAGCACTGTTCACACACAATTTTCTAAATTGTGCATTTGAAAACCTGAACTCTCCCATCACGCAGCGCTTTACAACCTACCCTCAGCTGGAGCTGAAAGAAAAGCCCCCGGTCCTTAAAAAAGACCCTGAAACCTGGAAGTTACAAGGACCATTCGAACTTATCGCCAGGGGGCGGGGATACTCATGTGTGGCTATGCCATCAGGACTAAGATGGGTGCCTGCCACGTGGGTGCGCCCGTATATTACAAAATCAGTCTAGGCTGCATTAACCCGGCAAGTCAAGGATGTCTGTTGGAGGAGAAGGCGACGGATCAATTCAATTTAAGTTAACCCTCGCTAATTCTGTGTTTATATTTATTTTACAGCCTCAGCCCGAGACCATCAGAACAACATGAACCCCAACCACCTGCTCATCCTACTATGCCTCATCATCCCCAGCTATACGTGGATCATTCCCCAGCCAACCAAAAACTTGACTTCCAAGGCTGGGGACGTCCGGAAAGCCATCAACCAAATGAGAGACATGATTAAGGACATCAAAACAGAGACTGGGGATGGGTTGAGTGACCTGGTGGGAAATTGGGGTATCTCGGGCTGGGCCACTTCTATTTTACATTCAGGTTTAGTGATTGTGTTTATTCTTATTTTAGCCCTTGTTATGTTCAGGATTCTGAGACGGTTGGTGTCCAACCTTATCACTAAAGCTCTAACAGTCCATGCCACGAACCCGGCTGTGCTCCTCTCTGCCCAGGGACCCGAGGTGGACGAAGAAGACCAACCAGTCCCTGAACCAGAAGGACCCTGGGTGGAGACGGCTCCCACCTGCCAGCCGTGGTTCGCCGACACCTACCCGGACTCAGAATTCCTACCCTGACCCAAATTTAATTCATTTTAAGAGACTTTTAAAGACTTTTATGGACTTTTTCACCAAGTTTTTCGTTTTGTTTAAAACAAAAAAGGGGGAGTTGTTGGGGTGTGTTTTTAGTTCCCCCATATTATGGTTTCTCCTCCTCCAGACATGGTCTGTCCCTCCTTCTCCTCCTCCCCCTTTTGCCTGTCAATCTTCCCTTTCCCCACCCCAGTTATGTAACTTTCCTCTAAGTCATTCCCCAGACCCCACCCCGGGGCCTGTCTGTCACCCTGAGGCCTCTCCCTTCTATCCAGAACCTTCCAGCCCCTGCCTCAGGTGATAGGCTGATCCCTGGGGACCCCTCCTTCCCCCTCACCTTATTGGATCCCTCCCTTGATTGTCATTCCCTTCACCACTCCCCGGTTATTCCCCATTGGCCCACAGTTGTTCCCTCCCCATGTTGACACCCCCTGTTATAGCCCCTTGCTAGCTGTATCCCTTTGCCTTTTGGGGCATACCCTATTCAGGTTGAGGTGGGTCTCGCCGACCACCAATAAACTTGGAGTTTGGTACCCCCTTAAGGACGACTCCCGCGTCTTTGTCTACGTCGCAGAGGGTCTCTCTCTCGGGTCTGTGCAGCAGGACTCACGGGTCACACCCCTCGCCCGCGGTGGCCATAGGGGGTGGCCTTTGTTGTCCAGTGTGCCTGACATCTGGCTAGCTGCGGACCACCAGAGGCACCGCGACAAATATTTATGAAATAGTTTTGCCCTCTTCATTTTCATCTACTTTGTCCATCCAAAATTGAGCCAGTTTGCTTTTGATATACAAGAAAAAACAGTAATTCAATAAACACCCAGGAGAGCAAACACCCAAAGATCAAAATCTCTCTTGTTCTCTTGGCAGTCACAGAATTTATTTCCTTTTGTCCATTTTATCAGGTTTGTGGCTCATAATTTCTATGAGCTGCTGCCTACTTCTCCTTTTATCGTGGGTTATCTAAATATTTGTGCAGCTAATTTTATTTCCCCTTTCACTAGATTGTTACTTTATATGTATGATGCTTTGGGGAGCTGATGGGTAAGATAGAAATTCTGCTTGGGAGTACTGGGTTGCACTTCATGAAAGGTTCTGCAGATGAGTTATTGCTCCACAGCAAGTCCTCAGCCTGCGGTTTCACAAGCATGGATGCTAATGTGACAGTGCAGTGCTGCTGAAAGGAATGGGGTTTGTGCCTTTTCCCTATTCCCTGGTCCTGGCTTTCTCACCCTCTACTCAGCAGAGTTACACTTACACTGACCCTGATTCTTACTGGAGCATTTCTTGTGCCAGTTCAGCATACTAAACCAGCATAAAACTGGCGGTTTTGCTGAAACAGATTATCCCAAGGAAATTAATCTGCACCTTCTGAGGTGACCTGTTGGATCAGCTTGTGGTCATGAAGCTGTGGTCTCTGTCATATCACTCCTAGACCTCAGGCTGACTGTGGAGGCTGTGGAGCTCTTTGCTGAATTGCCCAAGGACCTTCTGGCAGAAGGAAAGCAAATGATGGTCTTTTGTGTGACAGAGACTGTGGCTTCATAACCACCATGAGCTGATCCAACAGCTCACCTCAGAAAAAGGAAATTGAGACCATGCCTTTGAGAAAAGGGACAATACGCTAAAGTGAGAAGGGCTGCCTTTGGGCGTTGCTTATTGACTTGAGACTTAATGCTTTATTACATTTTTCCCTTAACTGAAGAGCTGTGTTGTGGGTGCTGAAAGATTTCTTTCCTCTTGTGATCTAGGGGCAAGGTGTGCCAGAGTTAACACAGGAGCCATGAAGATCAGTAGTGGAGATACAAATGGTCCATGCGATTTACCACCTTGGAGGGGCATAAAGAGATCTGCAGCTCTGTGGCATTTGCAGTCTCTCTTCAGATTTTGGAGGGTTTTAAGGTATGGAGAAGTCCAACCACAGTATATGCCACAGAGCAAAAATCACCTTTTTTGTGCATGTGATTGTGGATATTTGTTATTCAGATGGTCTCTTTTAAAATACCTCCTAATTACTACTTTTCTTTTCCTTTCAAAATCTCTCCAAGCTGATTTGGCTTGTAATAGTTTCCAACACTGTGAAAGTGGCCCTTTTGGAATACAGTGTTTCTGCTTTGGTCTTTGGCCTATTTGGAATTGCATCTCAGTGGCTACTGGTTTTGATTGAGAAATCAGTCCCTTTCTCTCAGTCTGTCGGCTGAGGGTTGTCCTGGGATTCCTTTCATTTGGATGCTGCAATGTATTAACCAAAGCATTTCAAGAGCATGCCTGGATAGTTGGTGTGAGGATGCTGGGCTGTTGATTTTTTTCTCTGTGTGGTTTGGTGAGACAGTCCTTGTCGGTGTGGGTAAAGTCTTGAGTAGGAGGACGTAAGCCAGACTGAAGATGTGAGATCACTGACTGGTTAATCCAACCCTGAATAATACGAGGGAGCAGCAGTGTTGTGTAGCAGGTTGTCACTTGCCAGCCAAACAGCAGCACACAGAGGAGTTTTGGGATGTGCCATGTGGGGATATTTTTACTAGACATGCTGAGATGATGAAGTGGTACAAGAGTGACAGAGCAGCAGCTGTGACTGCAGTGGGTAACCCAGAGTTTATATCCTGCCTGAAGCAGGAAGGTGGTTGCTGTATGAGAAATGAAAGAACACATTCATCTCGGGGCTAGGGAGCATCTTCTTGTGTGGAACATCTGCCTTCAGGAAGGCAGGGTTAAGACTGTTTGCTGTGGCCCTTCCTTCTGCAGATTATATGGGAACCCAGAACTCCTTATCCTGCAATGTTTCCAAATAGAGAACTTACAAAGTTACTTTTGTTGGAATTCTGGATGCTGGAATCCTGGACTTCTGTGCTGAAAGGCACAGACCACACAAGAACATTGCATCTGACCTGAGGCTGTGGAGAAGAGTTTAAAAATTGATTGATAGTATGGGGATTACTGAGTATGTAGTTGGTTAGAAGTGTGTAATATCACGGGGTGAAAAACTTAGAGGTTGGGGTTTTAGAATATAGAAATAAATATGAAGCAAGATGGAGGTTTTAGGGTGGAGACAGGTTGTTCTTCTTTACCTTCTTCTTCCTTCTTCTTCATGGGTTTGGGTCATGTTTTGTGATTGGACAGAAAGGTCTGCATTGCGGGCTTCGAGGGATCAGTTATTGGGTAAAAGGGAAAATAATCTAGGTTTCATTTCTTAATTAGATACTTTACTTTTAAAAGGCCATGTAGCAAGAGTTAGTTAGCCATTTTGTGCCTTGCTAATGAAAAGCTGCCAAACTCATGGTTGTGAGACTATTTCACTGATAAGAAATAGTAAACATCTGAGTCTGAACATGGAAAGCTGTCTCAAGTGCCTTCAATCCCAACCTTGAGAAACCAGTAACTTTGTGTATTTATGTAAACCACAAGTTCTCAGGCTCTCAAGATAAGAAAAAAAACATTGATTTGTTCAAACAGGTCTAGAGGAAGCCACAAAGATGATCAGAGGGCTGGAGCACTCTCCCAGGATGACAAACTGAGAGTTGAGGTTGTTTAGCATGGAGAAGAGGAGGCTCCAGAGAGACCTTCTGGCAGCCTTACAGTACTTAAAGGGGAACTACAGTAAAGATAAAGAGGGGAATATTTATCAGGGAATGTAGTGATAGGAAAAGGGGTAACAGTTTTAAAATGAAAGAGGGTAAGTTTACATTAGATATTAGGGAGAAATTCTTCCCTGCAAGGTTGTTGAGGCACTGAAACAGCTTTCCTAGAGAAACTGTGGATGCCCCATCCCTGGAAATGTTGAAGCCAGATTGGATGCAACCTGAGCTCTGAGCAACCTGGTCGAGTGGAAGGTGTCCCTGCCTATGGCAGGGGAGTTGGAAAGAGATGATCTTTAAGGCCTCTATGCTCCTATAGTTTCATAATTTGAGTGCCATGCATTCCTGAATGCATTTGTACTCAGAAGATCCATATGAAATAGACATTTTTCCCATGTTAGAAATGGGACTTGCCCAAGGCCATACATGATGTCATGAAAATGAACATCTCCCCAATGTCAGGCTAGCTCCCAAACCACTCCACCAGCTTTTCTTCTAGGGCTGATCACAACCAGCTCACAAATCCGTATATCCACTGGGATTTTTTTCTGTGCTAGGAGATCAGGGAAGCAAAATGTTCTGGATCTGTAAATCTTAACCTGGATCTATCTGTAAAACTAGTAGTTTCATAGATTCTGTTGTAGCATTTAATATTTTACTGCTTGTAGGCACTATTTACATTGATTTGCATTCTAACTGGAAAGAACCAAAGAACCACAGGACTGTACTAAAAATACATGAAAGAATGATTTTAAAATAAGTGGGGAAATTCATGTTGAATGTTCTCTTGAACAAAACTTCCTAGTACCATGAGAAACAATGCAAGTGAATTTGTCACTTACTGTTCAATTTTTCTGGACAATTAGTACAATCTTAAAGTAAATCTTCAAAGGTTGTAATCTGCACAATTGGTTTCATTCACTTTGGCTTGTCAGTTGTAAGAAGGCTACTCTTTATTTTATACTAAACTACAGCAAACAGATCAAGACCTAGGAAACTGAGAAAATCAATCCTTTATTGTAGCAGTTATCTTCAAAGCTTGTCTGAAAGATTTCTTGCAGAAAAGCCATCTGTGTTAGGATTTCAAAAGTAAAAAATGAATGCCTATGATTGCTAACATCAAGAAAAAATAATTTATCTATGGAATATTGCTACTCTGTGAGCACTGATGGTGCTGGGACTGAAACACACTCATAGATTTTCATTAAAACTGGAGTTGTTGCTTATCCTCCACATCTAAACCAAGTGTCTGCCTTATTTAAATCAGCATTGGGCTGAGATACCCAGCACGAGAAACAAGAAGAATAACATTTAATTTTTAAGAAAGCTTTCTGCTATTAATGGCAAATCTTCATGGGAGTCATACGAGAGCGGAGATGTCATTTAAAACTTACTGTTCTTCCATGTCACCTTCAGGCACATTTTACCAGATCTGAAATCTATAGCAGTGTTGACACTATTCTCTCACTCCAGAGAGAATAGACCATTCAGTCCTCCTCCATCACTCAGCAGAGCTGTGACAAGGTGAAGAGAAAAACATCACAACATTTCAGAGAGGCTGTCTTAGCCTTCTTCACAGGATGCAGCACATCAGCGCAAAGAAGAGGACGGCGTGGTGAGGTACCTCCAGCACATGCCCAGAAGATTATTTTCAAAGTTTTATGTTTGTTCTTCTAGAAATGAATTCCCATTATATGATGATGGATATTTTCAGTCTTAAAGGTAAGAAACCAGACTATCAGATTACTGGCTACCAGATATGGATAACTGATCGTGTTGGCTGTTCCGGCAGCCTGTGATTTAATGTCTGTGCTTAACTCTGCCTTTCTAGCATTTACTGCTGCAGATGGATACTGGACTGCTGTTCCTAAATGAAGTTGGAATAATAGACTCTAGAGATGGAAAAATACCTAATGGTTCATTTCCCCATAGATGCCAAGAAGACATTATTAAAAAAAACACAGGCAAATATCTTCCATGGCAATATTTTACAATGAAATATTACACCCTCTATATAATTTGGGTGGAGAAAAGGAGACTTAGCAGCTCCTTGGCTTAAGGTTTTGACAGTCTGTAAGCTTGGTACCCAAGAGTCTTCTGGTACCATTCACCTTTTGCTTTGCAGATTTGGAGCACCTGGGAAATCAGATAGGGCAGTTTGTAGTGTCCCACTAATGTGCTATGCTAATACAAAAGTTCTAAAAAAGAATGTCCAGAACATTTGTTGAATCGCAAACATGAAGCACCCAGTCCCACAAGTAGCTTTGTTCATAAAAAAGCACAAGGGTTGTACCTTTGCAGGAGTCCCTGCCACAGCTGTAGGATGTGTTTGCAGCTATAGTGGTGTCCAGGTGTGCTTCACTTGGACTCACAGCTGCTCTAAATGGGGCAAAGGGGGTGCCTTTCTTCAACAGGATCCCCATCTGCTGACTGTCCTATTGCACTGTTAGTTTTTGAGTTTCCTCAGAACTGATCTCAACATGTGACTCTATAAACCAGGAGTTTCATCATTCAAAGACACGCATGTTTGTATGTTTTTGTAAATCTGTACTATACAGAAGTAACTAAAATACCTCATTTAGGTTATTGAACCTATAATGGAAAAAATGTCCTGCAGGCACTACAATGGTTTAATTGGCATTCAATTGCTTTTACTCTTTCAGGCTTTTAAAGAAAAATATCAAAGAATGAACTGTAAAGCCAGATGTATATCTCCAGAGACTTAAATAGTCCAGTCTCCAGTGACGTGCTTTAATTCTCCTCCCACTTAGTAATTTTACATTGATGCAAGTTCTTTGGATAAGAAAGGGCAACTGACCCCACTGAAATTACTCTTCTTGCATTGAGTTGGAAACAATGAGATCTCACAAAATATGTAATCTCATTAATTATGAGTGTATCTGCATTAATGTCTTGGAGGTAAGCCAGAGGGAGACTTCAGTCTATGCAGTTTTGCACATGCTTAGGTGCTTAGCCAGGTTTAGGAATTATTATAGGTACAGAATTACTGATGACCAAGCTTTTCCACTCCTTTCCCCATTCTTTCGCCACTCCTTTCCTCACATTGTTACTTAGATTTCAGTTAGTTCAGGTGCTCTCTGTTACATTAATGTTTGCCTGAAAAAAATACCAAACCACAACAAAACCCAGCCCCAAAAAGACCCACACCAAAGTCTGGGTTTTGGTTCTGAATGCCTTTATTTCAGATAGTCCTTGTCATAAGAGGGTCCTGCTACACATAGCTTTGAGGCAATGTACCAGCAGCCACTGTCAGGTCTCCTCTGAGCACTGCCCACATGGGCAGTCAGAGGGAAAGGGGATCTGTGCCCAGCTGCCTCAGGCTACCACAGACCCCCATTCTCCTAAAGTCCCCTTCTCCCCCCTGCAGTGGGAAGTCAGCTGCTTTATTTTGTGCTATCAATACCTCTTCTTCAAAGCAGGACATTGTGCTTTGTGGTGCAGGGCTTGGAAGGACCAAAGTGTGCCATGTCCTTGTCTCTAAAGGTGTCAGCTTAGTGTCAGTAAAGACACTCGCTCCTTAGCAGGAGCAGAGCAGCCGGTCTCTTGAGTCCTCCTGGTGGCTGCAGTTCTAGGAACACACTGGGCTTATCCAGTCAAGTGAATGGTCAGGGCCTCTATGTATAATGTGCAACCCAGCAATAAGGTGGTGTAGGGGTTTAAACCCAAAGGAAATAGCATCTCTTTATATGAATTGGAAGGGAGTTTGAAATGCCAAGGTCTCGTTCTGTTTTTTTTTGTGGGTTCACCTTCCTCTTTACAATTCATTTCTTATGACAGAATGAAGTTTACTGAGGTCTTTCATTTTACTGACTCCTGCCCCAGAAGCAGAAACTCGGGATGATGTAGGATCTATGCCAGCCTCGGTTTCTTTTCTCTTCTCCAACAGTTGTCATCTGATTATTAACAGCCTTGAAATGCATACAATAAGATATATATTGGAGAAACAGATACAAAGTATGGTTTCAACTAATGAAACCATATAATAATAATGATCAACTTATATATATTTATTATGGAAACCATGATCTTTCCTGTTATCATTGGTTTAAAATATGACTAATTGTTTGGAGAGACCAGCAGTTTAGTTGGATGCTGGCTAAATACTGTAAGTTGCTTAAGAATGAAGTAGTTGATTCTGATGATAAAATATGCTCAAATATTATTACAGTTGTGTGTTTGCATGAAAACCGAGGGGAAAGGTTCAGGGTGTGTTTTTTCTGTTTCTTTTTTTGGCTGATTTCTTGGTTTTCTTGGCCAACAAAATTGTTCCATGTCAATCTGATTTGCAAAGAAATTGTTCAATAGAGACCTGTAACAGCTTACTAGAGCTGTTGGGGTATTTTTGAACTCAGTGATGTTTTGTTAGAGACAGAGGATAGAAATTGCTTTAATTCAAGGGTCTAACTAATAGAACGAACCTAAACTTGTTATTAATTCTATGTGCAAGAGAAGAAATTGGGAAACCACAAAATAGTAGGTCATTCATATATATTCAGCTCCATTTCTGTTGTAACAAGGATCTTGGGAGAGGCTGATATGTCTGTTTTAAGGTTCTATTTTTCCTTTCTTAATATAACTTTGAAAATCATATGGCAGAGAACAGGGGGATTTGTAATATTATATGTCTTTGAATATTTTGAAAAAGGGTAGTATTTCTCAACCTTTCTTTATTGAAGAAACATATAGTCTTATAAAATTTATGAAACTTTCTCTTTCCCTCTCTTTATTTGATAAAACGGTCAGTAATAAGTTAGAAAATCTTTGGGAATCGAGTTAATCACGTTGCAAAATCCTAGCTTAATCTTGTAATCAGACAATTTGATTATATGTGTTAATAATAAAAATGTCTTTATGCCAGCCAATAGGTCCTCCCAACACATAAAACCTGATGGCTGAGTGACTGGTTCCCACTTGTTTTCCCCAGCAGGTGGTGATGCTTCTCAGCAAACCTCCTTAGAAACTGTGGGTTTGCTTGAAACAAGGTGTAATCATTTTACCAGCCACCTCCTGGTATTGCAGAAACCCTGGTGCTCTGTGGACCTTCAACTGAGAAGCAGAGATGAAAGTGAGCAGAGCTCTGGCCTCTCACTTTTCTTGGTTTTCTCTCCTTTGTAAAGTTTCTGCTTTTCAGCTTTGTCTGGATAAAGTGGGGATGCATTGATGTTGCTTCTTTACCAGGAATTGGGAAGCAAGTCCATTATCTCCCAAAGAAAGAGAGGAGAGCAATTCTAGAGGAGGAGAACAATCTCCTTTCCTGTATTTTACTTGGGAAGATGATGTGCCCGGGAAAAAGGATGAAGAATCTTGAAGGAGAGTGTTGAGAAGCATTTAGCATGCTGTTGTTCACAGGCCATGGGGCTGGCTGCAGAAACAGAAGAAATGCAGATTAACTTGTTCTACAAACTAAAGACTTTCAGGCTGCCTATACTAGAACTCCAAGGTGCTTTTTCAGCCGTTGCCAGCAGTACTATTCAAATAGCTCCTTTTGTAGACTAGAGCTGTGTTCAGAGATCATGTGTTAGTCATCCACAGACACAGGGTTTATCCAGTCTTTATCTGCCTCGATGAAATGATCTCCTTTCTGTGACTCTTCCTATTGAAAAATGAAGTCTAAGTTGTTGCCTCTGATGTGCTATAGACCTAGAAGTAAAACTGGAGCTTTGAAAATGCATTTTGACCTATGTCCTGAACATAAGAAGAGCCAAGTCCAGCAAATGAAGTTTACTGCTGTCTCAGTATCTAGTGGGGTTAAAAAGGAGGCATTACAGTAACCTACTATTTGGAGTCTGGCACTCTGAGTATACTCATCATTTCTTAATCTGTCACAGGGTCTGGTTATAATTTGCATCTTGAGCAATCGTATTGCATTCTGTATTTGCATTTGTGTTTTCTTTTTCTATTGTTAAACCTGTTTTCATCTTACACGTTTATTCTTCTGCAGCCCATAGCCAGTGACAGATGACAAGGTTCAAATGCAGAAGGTCAATTACATCATCCAGTGTCGTCTCTGCCAGCACAGGACTATTGTTTTTGTGGTCTATTTGCTATTGTTTTGTCCAACCAATTGCTAAATAGGTCCTGTGTATTCGACAAAGTTTTGCCACCAATAATACCCCACATACCCTTAATTATAACAAGGGAGTAGTCTGGGGTGCTGTTGAGAGGTAGGAGGTGGTCTCCTATGGTCAGAAAATTTGTCTATTTTCTGATTCTTTTTACTCAGACCAATTTGGGTACATCGTTCTGAAGAACATTCCATTAACTGGTAAGTCAGACTACATCAGCAGCACTGAGTCCTGCTTATCTCAATCCCTTCAGTCTAGAATGCTTAGCAGAAATCGAGGTGGCTGTTGGCATCCATCCTCATTAACTCAAAGGTTGTTTTGTTTATTCCTTGCCTGCATGTTTACAGTCATTCTGGGCAAAGAGGTTTGCAGCTTGCTTCCCTGTGGTTTCAAATTGCAGTGGTTTATCTAGCAGGGAAGCCTGTCTTAAGGAGCTAGATAAGACACTAATGAAAATTACTTGCCTGCAGAAGGAAGGTTCACTGGCAGACCCAGAGAGAGAATTCTGCTGGATTTGAGACTGGGAGTGATGCCATATTGAAAATGGGTTAGTGTACATTTATCTTAAATGAAAAAAAAATCCTTAATACAAGTCTAAAGCATATATAATTCATGCCAGTTTCAAAATGTTGGTTGTTTTTTTGTTTTTCATGTTAGACTGTCAAGATTATTCTCACTTGGATAATAAGAAGTATATTTTAACTATTTTAAAGCATGTTTTTCTAGTACCTGATGGTCAGCATACCAACCAAAATGGGTGGAGAGGTTGACTGCAAGCAGTATAAAACCGTCATAGTTGTAACATTGCCCAAATAGATTCTGCTCATGCAGAAACATTTTACTCTTACCTGCATAAAATCTCATACATATTCTTTGGGATAGTTGTTCCTTTGATATATCAGCTGGTTTCACATGAATATTACTCTTATACACTTAATAAGTGGGCATAAAGAGAAGGGCGATTTCTGACAGGGCTCTGGTGCAAAAGAAATATGCAGCTGCACTTTTCTTCCCCAGGAGAGCAGAGTCTTCATTCACAAGGTAGCAAACATAAGGGAATACAACAAGAATCTGTCAGTTTTCCATGCTTAATACAGGGGTGAGGAAATCCTGACAAAGAGCTGGCTATGAAACTTCCTCATTGAGCTTTTACAAAGGTTATCTAGACCTGCACATTTCCTGTGGGTAATGCAGGCAGCTATGGGACTGGTGTGTTAGTGTCAGATGGGTGGATGTCTCAGGGCACCGAAGTCCTGGTTTCTAGGCACACTGGAAAGGCCATGCTGTCCACCTCAGCTTCAGTCTGCTGTTGTGTTTATGGCAGCTGCAGCCGGTCTTTTCAGAGCCGCACTTACCTCGGAGTTTTTGCAGAGGGAGCACACCTTCCCCCAGCAGAGCTGTTTGCTGTCCTCAGAGTGGGCTCTGCTCCTCCTCGCACAGCTGCTGCGGGACACAGGCTGGGGTGAGCCTGCTTTGATGGGAGTGCTTGTGCAGCAGTCGGCGCCGGGTCTTGCTGCACATCAGGCAGCATCGGGGTTTGAAGCAGGTGTTTCTTCTCTTTTAAGAGTGACCTAGCTGCTGAGATACTGGATGCAATGAGAGGTGAAGAACAAAGTGAAGAATCTTTCTGTGACAAAGACTTAACTGGGCTTGAACTATTTTCCTTCAGGGGGAAGATTTGGGCTGAGCAGAGAGATAGTTTTGCTGTCTGTGGCTGTGGTCCCATTCTGTTATTCTGTGGTTTCTCCAGGGCAGTGTGAATAACTTCATACTCTGTGCTGGTTTCTAGGAATACTCTTCTAAGGCACCTAATTCTCCTTGGAAAGTGTATCTTGACTGTCTAATGCTTGGCTGAGGAGTCTGCTAGGCAACAGGAAATCTGCAAATTAAAACATTGCAACATCTAAGTCCCTGGCTGTATCCCAGCTTTGCTGGAGGACGAGTTTTCATGTGTTTGCCTATGAAAAAATATACTCGGATGTATATAATTTCTCTTGCATCATTTAAATGATTCCTCATGTTTCCCACTGGCTATTATTTTTATTACCCACATGCAGTCACTTTGGTGCTTATTTTGTTCATTGTTATGCAGACAGTAGCACTCTTGTTTCTTGATCCCCCAAAATATGTGGTGAAGGTCCCACGTTAGCAAAAGCTGGTTGAAGTTAAGTGGGTGTAGCCCTCCACCTTCTGCTGTTTTGTGGTAGGAGCTGGACCAACTCATTTACTCAACGCAGAGATGGACTGTCCATCCTGATTTACTGGCCTGGATGGCTTCTCCTGTTCCCTAGTCTTTTACTTTTCCTTATAAAGATGTTGGAAGGGACTGTGCTCACTTCTGACAGCACAGTCACTTCTGACAGCTGACAGCAATCAATATGATGCTAATCATCTTCACATCTTCTCCCATTTACTGATCACTCCAGGGTCATTTCTGTATCAATCTGAGAAATGCCTCTCTTTCTTCACTCACAACATGATCTGAAAGCTCACTGAAAGCAACACTACTCTGGTGTTAGGAGGGAGCTTTGCTGCTAGCTGCATACTCTATGAGAAGACAGAATAATCTATGGTTCCATGGCCAAAGCCAATAAATTGCAATATTTATTCCTAGGGATACCTTTTAGTGTGGCCACAAGTGTGTGTGCCCTCTCCTATTATTTGATATCTCTGTCCTTCCATAACAGTATGACGCTCAGCGTTAAACAAGATTTTCTTTCAGATGACATGTAGGCAGAAATATGAGATATTCTTTCTCGTTTTCTGATGTTGACACCATAACCCATATTTCTCTGGGGATCTTTCATCAGCCTTCCACACCTGCATTTTAAAAGCCTTACCAGAAAATCAGTGTTAATATGCAGGATTTCTTGGCAATATACTATTGAAACCCTGGAGTGGGGAGCAGAGCACCTCTGCCTGAAGGTGTTTGGTCATCTGCTACACACAGAATCGGTATTCAAAGACTGGCTGACTGCCTCAGTTCTTACCTCTGATGGTAAAGTAAGGCACACCCTGAAAGACTGAGAAGGTATTTTGTGGAATCACAGAATGGTTTGGGTTGAAAGGGACCCTAAATATAATCTAGTTCTATCCCTCCTGCCATGAGCAGGGACACCTTTCACTAGACCAGGTTTTTAAATCTGCATCCAGCCTGCCCTTAAACACTTTCAGGGATGGGGCATTCACAGCTTCTCTGGGCAGCCTGTTCCAGTGTCTCACCACCTTCATGGCAAATAATTTCTTTCTCATACCAAATCTAAACTTACCCTCTTTCAGTTCCAGCTCTGCCTGCTTACCCAGTCTTTGGGACACACGGTTTGAACACATACACACCTTTACCAGGGAGAACCAGGGCTGTCTAACCTGTCTTGTAGGAGAAAATGGGTTAGAAAGCTTTGTGATTGTGGACTTTAGGCTCCCCATTGCAGCTGTCATCCTGGGGTTCAAGGATTTAATTACCATGTTCAGAGGAAGCCGGGGAAGAGGCAAGGCTGTCTCCCTAGGTTGCAAGACCTCTCTGGTGACCATGGAGATGTAGTTCCCACTCTCCTGCTCGGTCAAATCTTTAAGACAAAGGCAAGAACTCACTTCTCCCTCTCTGAGGTGACTGTCACAAATACTTTAGTTCACATAACACAAGAGAACATGTATGTAAGGGAATTCCCTACAGAATGGAGAGGTCACCCTGTTTTGGTGAGGAGGATGTGGGAAGGGAGGAGACACTGAACTGAGAAGGTCAACATCTTGCAAGAGGAAGGGGAATCATACCTGGTTATGCTAAAAATATATGCAGCCCATGCATACACAGTGTCACAGTGCAAAGCTGGACCTCTGGTCTGAGAGACAGATAAATTCTGAATTTAGAAGGACTTGTGCTGAGCCACAGGAAAAAAAGCTTGTTTATAGTGCACATGGTAGGATTTACTGAGCATTGTCACTATTAATAGCATGAGCCTATGTAAGATTTTACTCCTTTCTAGATGACAGTTCCCTGGCCCAGGCTGAGAATCCTGGACTGTCATCAAGGACTCTGTTATGGATAACATCTTAAGAGCATTGCTTCAGATGATTTCTGATTACAGCTCTCTCTTTGTTCTTTCCCAGTTTTCTTTTCCCAAGCCTGCTCATTTCCACTCTGCTTTCCTCTGTTCTTCTGGCTGTTGAGCTGCCAAGTTTCTAGTCTGAGTGTGTTCTGCCCCATAATGTAAGCCCTGCACCCAGGGCCAGCCATGAGATCCCAAAGAAAGGCAAATGTTGGGTTCCACTTGGGTGCCACTTGGGTGGCACCACCAGGGTCCTCAAAGGGAAAGGGAGCCACTGCCTCTCCAGGCCAAGAGGGGAATGTCTGGCCCTGTATTTCTGTACCAGAGCTGCAGGTTCCTGCCTACTGTCACTGAGTGTTGAACCAACCAGGGGAGCTTTACAATATACATTGGCAGTCTGCTTCAGAAACTGTGTTAGATGTAAGGGTGTGGAAATTCCTTCATTATTAGAATTCCCCAAACTTCAGCAGTCAGCAGATTTCATATGCTAATAATATTTGTGACAACAGGGAACCTATGTGGAGATTAAAAGGAGGCTGGAGGTAGAATTAACCCAAATTCCTGGCTTTTGTCAGTTACAAATAATGCTGCACTATTGAAGTTTTCATCTTAAGGATTTTAAGAATCACATCACTATAGCTAAAGGTGATGGGAGCAGCCTTGCATTGCCCTACAAATTCAGCTGACTAAACTAGGAGGTCAAGCTACATAATTAGATTTAATCTTTTCACGGAGTGGTGTGTGAAGTGTATTAGGAGAAATGGTTTTATTTCAGATGCCATCTAAGGCAACTGATTTTAATAATTGAACAAGTGCTGAGCCAAAGGCCTGGATTTTTGGTTTATCAGCAGTTTTTTGCTACTTCATATGCAAATTTGATTATATTATGAGTGTTGAGACCTAGTTTGTCCTGGAGAATACATGCAGAGCTGGCTGACCCCAAGGACAGGAACAGGATACGTGCCTCCAAAGGCATCAGGGGACGCTTCATTTACTTTACATAAATCTCAGTCTTCAGCCACTCGAGAGAGAATGCTCAAATACTTAAATGAGCATTATTCTTGAACATGAAGTTTTAACAGTGTACCTTTTAAGTTTGTCATCAACCTGTATAAATTTATAGCAGATGAGAGTCTGTGCACAATGCGTTAACTGCTTTGAAGTGAAAGCCTGTTCCATGAGTGAGGACTCCACCCTCAGTTCACTAGATCTCACAGAAATCAACTTCCCAGCTAGAACTTGCTGGGAGAAACTAATGATGAGCAGGATGGATAAAAGTATTCCTGCTGCAGCTATCTGTATACACTTTAGGAGCAACAGCTTCAGCTTCCATGGTAATTTTGCTTTTAGCTTTCTGTCAGTATAACGAAGAAAGAAAAGTCTGCTTTTAACCACAGCATTAATTTTTTAGGCTAGATGTTAGTTGCGTGTCAAAACTGAAATCTTTGTTGCTGGAAGAGACATATTCACTGGACGCATTTGAAAGCCTTAGAATTCAAAACAATACCGAAATACTTTAACTATGTATGAAGTCAAATATACTTTCAATAGCATGACATGTGAATAGAGCCACTTCTGGTTTGATTTCAAAACAGCCAGCTTTTATTTTCTGTCTGAAACCGCACACCGTTGTAGTTGGGTGACTTCCTCACAGGGTAGGATGGAAAGGAGCCATGGAAGCATAAAAACCTCCTTGCAGTCTCCTGTGAAACAGCCAGTAAAGGAAATCCAAGCATGGATGATCTTAGGTGCTTCTGCTGTCTGTGGTGGGACACCTGTGGGGCCAGCCGGGACCGGGAGCAGGGATGCGTCCCTGGAAGTGCCTGTCTCTGAGTCACTGCAGCAGCTGAGCTGGGGCTAAATTGGAAACAGAAATACATTGTCATGTCACCCGGATGCTCTGCCTCCAGCCAAATAGTAGACGGAAAAAAATGCTACCAGATGTTCTTATGTTATTAATATTGTTATTATTGTTATTATAAATAATATTCCACATTGGCTGGCGTTCAGTCCAACCCATCTGGAGTGCACATGCTTGGGAGGAGAGCCCCAGCCGCCTGTGGGTCCCCCAGTTCCCACACACCTGTAAAAGAGGCTGGGCAGGCCCCCCTCCCTGTGCTGCAGGACGGAGGATGGAGGGGCTACCGTGTGACAGGGTGCTCCCTGCCCCACTCCCCTCCCTCTGCTAGCTCTGCTGTCATTCCAGCAGTGACACCTCAGCCAGGCCTTTGTTCCACTTCTCTCTTTCCATCAGGGTGGGATTCTTTCCCCCTCAGCTCTGTTTTGGGAGCTTTGTATCCATATGCAAGCTTGGGTTTATGTGATGAAGTCAAGCTCTGCTGATGTTCCTCTCACTGGACATGTTGCAGTAGGAGGTGCCAGCCTGATATTCCCATGGTCTGAAGCACCTCTGACCAAGGAGGCTAAGGTGCCATTTCAATGAAAAGTTCTCTTGCTAAACCTTCCTGTCTAATATTAGACCAGAAACTCTTTAAAAATGTCTAACTGCTCCCACTCCATGTTAACAAAAAAAAAAAAAAAAAAAAAAAAAAAAAAAAAAAGGACTGACTCTGTAGGTGAATATGGAGATTATGGCATTGCTCCAGTGTGGGTTTCACCATCAACTTTGGCATACTCTCTGCTTCAAGGGTTCAGCAGCTACCAAACTACTGCTGGAGTGGAAATGATCCCATTATACCCATTTAGGCCATCTGTCTAGGAATACAGGAATGAGAAAAAAATTACTGGATGAGGTGATGACAGTGGTTCATTAAAAAGTCATAAAATGCTAGGATATTAGTAAGTGTGGCATACTGGTATTTGTTTATATCTAAGCTTAGGAAACGGAGATCCAGTATAAATAGATGGAACTTTATAAATGGACTTTTGTGGTCATACTAGTTGTGCAGTAAGACAGTGTATTTTTAATTATTACATTGTGGTGACATACAGAATTGATAAAGCGCTTCCCAGGGATACATGAAGATCTTGTGTCTGTCACTAGATGTTTACAGCCACCAAAAAGTGAAGTACAATCCTTTGAAGGTCATATTTGCCTGAGAGGGCTGTACAGACAGAACATGTCCCTACATCTAGTTCTATGCCTAGGCAGCTGAGGGCCCAGTGTGGCTCTCAGTCCCTCACCATGGGTCACAGTTCCCAGCTAGGGGAGCACAGACCCACCTGTGGTCCTTGTACTCTTGGCTAGAAAAAGGAGTGCAGAATCTGGCAGAGGGCAATGATGACAGTGGCTGGAGAATCTCTTCCCAAAGGCAAACCTGGACCAGGGACAGACACCCTGGCTGAAACAGCCAGCTGTGTTCTGGGTGAAATCTCAGCTGTTCTGCACACAGGAGCTAGCTACAACCACCAAAAAAACCAGTAATCACATCTGGATTCAGTTGGTTTGGGTCTGTATTGAAGCAATTCCTTCCTTCAGTAATGATCATCAGTCTTTGTCTCAGAGCAATGCTCATCCTATGCAGTGAGATGTCCACACAATCACATTTTCTGGAGGGCATCTCCTTTTCTGGCGGAAAGATTTGTCTGACCAGAAGAGTTTTATGACACTGGCCACAGGTTTTCTGTCCATGACTACATGGAGATGTTTGGGCTTCTAAAAATGCAAAAATTGTAGGGAAAAGGCTGGGGGCATGCAGAGCCTCTCCATACACACCATGAACTTCCCAAGCAGGTCATGCAGGTGCTGCCAGCCAGAAATCCTCCTGGGAGCAGCGGAGATCCTTGCAGGTCTGTGGCTGCAGACCTTCATTCCTCTACAGACTAGCTTGGTATTTCTTCTTTCCTCCCACGCCCCTCCTTTTCCCTTTGCACCCCTGGGGAACAGAATCAACCAAGGATATATTAGTGGAAGTGGCTTTTTCAGACACCTTGCATTCCCTCAGCATGCTGCTGGAAAACAAAACCGGTGCTAGTCTGAATCCATAATGAAACAGCAGGAAACCTTTTCTCTATGAAATCAACAAGGCATTGCCACTGATGTGAATAAGTCACAGACTTCATGCTTGACACCTGAGACATCCACTTATCCTAGGGAAAAGAGAGAAGCAATTAGTCTAAATTGTGGGCAAATGAAAAGATAAGGGTGTTTTCCCTCTCTTTCTTTCCCCACTATTATAGAACCCAGCAGTTTTCTACCCTAAGTGGAAAATAAGGATAGTTTCTGTATTCAGCCTTTTTTTTTTTTTTAGACACTTATAAATCTTGCTAATTAGCTGTAGAAATCATAAGAGCTCAGCATAATGTTTTAATCGTAAGCTCCTGAGGACACTGATGTTCATGGATCCTCATTTCCATGTACAAATTACTGTGCCCATTACACTTTGGCAGCTTGTCTCTCATGCCAAGGATATTTTCAACAGAATTATTATTTCAGTAACTAAGCCACAAGCTTACACCTGCAAAAACTAAAACTAAGAGAATAGCAACATGCAGTGGAAGGTCCCTCCTCCTTGTACTGGTGGAATATTAAAGCTTCTTCAAAGTAATTAAACACAGGTTTCAAGTATTAATCCTGGCTGACTGATCAGTTAAACAATTTTCTTGTTTCCAAGAAGCTAAAGAAAAGTTCCCCAGTCAGCAGCTGAGGAGGATAGGAATCAATAAGCAGCACACTTAGATACTGGAAATTTCTGGGGCAATACAACAGGTCCAAGGCATCATGGACACAGCTGTGAAACCAAACCTCGCTTGAATTCTTATCCCAATCACCATAAACAATGCCAGCATCTGCTAAGACACTGGATAATAATGGCTTGCTTAATTATACATTTTGCCTGTAATTTATTCCAGATCAACTTTTCTAGTGGCAATGAAGGAGGGTGTTTTCCAGTTCTTTTATGTTCCTGTGATTAGTGAATAATGCCCTTGGTGTATGTGCATGCATCTAATTTTCACTTTTGACGTTAATGCAATTTAACATCATCAAAATATTATTCTTCACTTTTCCAAATTTTGTTTCAGCGCTTCTAAAGTAAATATTTTGCTTAAGAATGTGGAAAGCCTGTGCCTGCTTACTGAAGCTCTCTCTGAGGGGGAGAAGGAGCCAATCTCTCTATCTTAGCAGCTCAAGATCACTCAACAGATGATGGTGCTTCTTTCAAGGTGGAAAAAACTTTCCTAACCTGTGGCAGAAGAGCAGGGTTGATGTTCAAGAATACCTGCTTTAGCCACTCTATCAAATTTACCTTAGATTCAGCTCAAACAGTAAAGGATGAAGGGATTAATGTGGTAAAAGTTTTTTTTTGGTTTTTTTTTTTGGTTTTTTTTTTTGCTCCTTTACATGAATTGTCAAACTACATTCATCTTTGAACCACAACACATCAGTCACATTCCTTTACTGTCTTCGTGCTGACAATGTCAGTCAAATTCCTGAGCAGCTCAGAGCTCCTGTGCTGGGCATGGCTGCAGAAAACTGAGCTGAGCCAAGCTTGACCTTTGGCATCCCCCACCTCTGGAGTGGCGTGGCTGAGGTGCTACAGGCCTATAGTGGTTATTTGTCATACACCTAAGACTGTTTGCTGGCAGTGAACATCACAGTTTAGAAGAATATCTTGGTTTGCAGCTGCAATGGAAATGTGGAAGTAATGGGAATATGGAAAGCACATAGGACGTGGTCTGCTCTGAGTGTGTGACTCCAGCCAATGCAGGAAGCTTTGTGACTGCTCCCATGGTCAAACAAAAACACCCCTCAAGATAGATGAGTTACATTTGCTAAAAAATTGGATGAAAAAGTCACTGATCATGAGTTTCTGGTTAAGTCTTATTTTCTGAGCTGTTTTCAAGCAAAAGTGAAAATTGAAAACTGGCAAACCTACAAGATCAATAGGTTTTATTTAAATGACTCACCAATTAGCATGTCTGTGGCTTTTAGTAACATTGTAGTCTTGCCAATCACACTGGTTTAAACTTTCACTCATATATAAATTACACACCCAGATTCATGACTCCTCTCCTCTCCTCTCCTCTCCTCTCCTCTCCTCTCCTCTCCTCTCCTCTCCTCTCCTCTCCTCTCCTCTCCTCTCCTCTCCTCTCCTCTCCTCTCCTCTCCTCTCCTCTCCTCTCCTCTCCTCTCCTCTCCTCTCCTCTCCTCTCCTCTCCTCTCCTCTCCTCTCCTCTCCTCTCCTCTCCTCTCCTCTCCTCTCCTCTCCTCTCCTCTCCTCTCCTCTCCTCTCCTCTCCTCTCCTCTCCTCTCCTCTCCTCTCCTCTCCTCTCCTCTCCTCTCCTCTCCTCTCCTCTCCTCTCCTCTCCTCTCCTCTCCTCTCCTCTCCTCTCCTCTCCTCTCCTCTCCTCTCCTCTCCTCTCCTCTCCTCTCCTCTCCTCTCCTCCCCTCCCCTCCCCTCCCCTCCCCTCCCCTCCCCTCCCCTCCCCTCCCCTCCCCTCCCCTCCCCTCCCCTCCCCTCCCCTCCCCTCCCCTCCCCTCCCCTCCCCTTTTCTCATTTTTTCTTTTCTTTCTTTTACTTTTTTTTTCTTCTCTTCCTCTAATCTTCTCTTGTCTCCTCTTCTCTCCTCTGAATTTTCGTCCGATATCTCTCCACTGGATTTTTTTTATCCATTCTCTCCAGGGAATTCTGTCTGTCCAACAGGTTAGAAGTGTGTTTTGGGGGCAGATGCCCTGCAGCACTGGTTGCATAAGGACTGAAACAGAGATCAAGGAGATATCACCAATCTCCCTATTAGCCGTGTAACCAGTATTTCTTATTTCAAGTTCAGTGGTCTGCAGGGAGTAAAGGGTCTTAATAAATGCATTTTTTAAAGGATCAAGTGAGAGTGTGGTCAACACTGCTCTTCTGAGTCTGACCGGCAAGGCAAGCTGTCACTGTTTTGGAGTTAGCCCTAGCTGCTGTCATCCGTGCCTTGTCCCCTTGCGGCTCGCAGGAGCTGGGGAGGAAAAGGCGCAGAGAGCGGCTGGCCTCGCCACCGGCGTGCCTGGGCTGGGGCCGGCGGACTGCCGTGCGCAGATTAACTTGCACAGAGCCTCAGATCGAGTGTAAATTCCCCAGACTGAGCTGAAACATCTGCAAATAGCTCGGAGCTTGCGTGCTGTGGAGGCCTGTCCCTGTTCCTGACTCCTTCATCCATTCCATTTGACTCCGCTACCGGGAGAACGAGCTGCGGGCGCGGGGTCCTGCAGGAAGCTCCCGCTGCTTTCCCGTCGGCAGCCGAGGCTCGCAGCCGCCTTGTCCTGGCTTGAGGGAGGGGATGCGGCCGCCACAGGCAGTGCCGGTGCTGCGGGCCCCCGGCTGGGAGCGGGGATGCAGCCCCGGCTGGGAGTGGGGATGCAGCCCCGGCTGGGAGCGGGGAATGCAGCCCCGGCTGGGAGTGGGGATGCAGCCCCGGCTGGGAGCGGGGAATGCAGCCCCGGCTGGGAGCGGGGAATGCAGCCCCGGCTGGGAGCGGGGGTGCAGCCCCGGCTGGAGTGGGGATACAGCCCCGGCTGGGAGTGAGGATGCAGCCCCGGCTGGGAGCGGGGGATGCAGCCCCGGCTGGAACGGGGATGCAGCCCCGGATGGGAGCGGGGATGCAGCCCCGGCTGGGAGTGGGGGTGCAGCTCCGGCTGGGAGTGAGGATGCAGCCCCGGCTGGGAGCGGGGAATGCAGCCCCGGCTGGGAGCGGGGATGCAGCCCCAGCTGGAGCGGGGGATGCAGCCCGGCCGAGCCCGGCCCGGCCGCGCCCGCGGGGCCGCCGGCAGCTCCGTACGGCGGGGAAACCCGACCTGGTGTCTGAGCCCTCGCTCAGCCCCAGCACGCCCGATTTGTTGACCTTACACTGCAAACCACATTACCCCTCATAGGCTTTTGCAGAGGTTGTGAGCCTGGGGAGCATGTGGTTAAAAGGGAACTAGGCCATGTAGCTACATGGGTTTATTTTATTCTTTTCCTCTCCTGGTGCAGCACATTATTTTATTTGCTACAAAATTGCCTTTGGCAATTCGATGGACGCTTTTCTGCGTGTGAGAAATCTAAAGAAATTAAAAGTCTTTGAGGGGCTTAAACACCATCTTGTGTTTGGCTAAGATGAAGCTTAACAACAAGCCAGACTAAGATGAGTTTATACACAGACACATAAAGCTCCAGGGTGGTCTTAGTGGGTCTGCTGAATCCGCCCTTCATCTGCAGTGCTCCAGCCGTGTTTCCTGCCGTGAGTTTGCACAGGTGTCTGCATAACTTGGCTCCCAGTGTACTTATTTCTTGTGATGAGACACCAGACTGAAAAAAATCACATTACACCAGCTTAGCCCGAGATCAGTCTGCTGGACTGACAGTCAGGGGAGAACATTTGGTGAACTGTGCACATCTGACACAAGAGTGGGCAGATTGTCAGGCTTTGGACCCCTCAGGACCATTTTTAGAGATGTGCTTTCCAGGCCTGACCTGCCCCGAGCATGACATAAGGGAGCCCACACAGTGAGTCAGTGTTAGAACCGAATTCCTGGCGCTCAGTCCTCTGCTCACTCTGCTAAACCACATTGAGATTAAACCAACAGAGGCAAAGAGGGAGCCTGGATATAAGGGAATTTAGCAGGAACCTGCCTTGACTTATTAATGGAAACTTTTGAAAACAGGCAGCAGCAGTAATTTTATTATATTTTTCCCATGCTGAAACAATTTGTGTGTAGTAGAGTCATTCCCTGGAAAAACATTTCTTTAATTTATCTTCTTTAATTATCACTCATCTTTAGCAGCATCTGGTTCTGATATTTTATTAGAAAGTTTGCATGTTTAAACCAGGCCTGGGTGGTATTTCATTTTTTCTTGTTCCCATTTTCTACTGTGCTGGTACTTCCCATGGTGGGAAGAGATTGGCTTTGCTTTATTTCATAAGGTACAATAAATCATAAAGCCATTCTATTTAACATCATTATTACCATGTAAGCATGCTCAGAGACATATCCTGCAGATTATGTGGTGTATTTACTTGAGGTTAGGATGCCAAGCATTACAAACAGCAGACTGGGTTCCTGTTGTGAAGAGATGCATGCTGCTTATGGCAAGATGTAGTTTCTACCCAAGATCTTAGCATTTGACTGGTGGTGCTGAACAGCTTATGGTGTCCAAAACAAAGACTGGTTTTTCAGAGGACTCCTTAAAACTGGCCCCCTGTAATATTTCTCAAGTTGTGCTTCCAAAGCATGAGGTACTCCACATCCAGCTCTCTGCTGAGATTTTAAGCTGTAGTTTCTATAAGGGATTGTGGACAGGAGAAGAAAGATTGATGCTCTTGTGGGCCAGTTCTTCCTTTGTTAGTAGTGCTTTTTGAGACTTGGTCCCTGCTAAGGGACAAGGTGCTGCTCAGGCTATCTAAGATTCACAAACCTTTTGTTTGTGCTGCTGATTCTTTCTTTAGTTAAATGAAATTTTATGCCATTTACTCTAAAGTAACTCAACAGTGTTGCTGGTGGATTGGTGAGAAATCATCAATCAAAGATTAATTCAACTGTAACAAGAAGGTACCTGTTTTTCAGAACAGGAGAAAAATGTCTGTAAGAGAATTGCAGATAGAAGCTATCACCACTTTATTGAAAAGGATTAAAATGAGATTATGATATCAGGTATTAAAGGAAAATTTTAGCCAGAAATAAAGAAGAGCAGATGTCAGTTCAAGGTTTTTAGCACCTACCTTTATATTGCATTTTCCTTCCTGTGACATCTGCTTACTTAACATGTGGTGTATACTTAGTTTGTGGTCTGCCTGTTTTCCCTATCGTGCAGTGTTTTCTTCTGGTTAGACAGAATTATGGTCTGTGTGGTAAGGGGAAATTAAATATGACCTAGCAGTCACTTATCCTCTTATACATAAGCCAGTGAGTCTTTGCTATTGTCCAGCAGGGCCTCTGTCCTCTCTTACTGGTGCGCAGCTATAATGCCCACAGGAGCCTTGATGAAATTTCATCTAAACTAGCAGTTTGGTTTTTGGAAGAGAGGAACTGCTGCTCTTGAAAGGCAATGCTGTGCAGATATGGCTCACATGATCATGAGCAGGGCATGCATAAGTACTTGTTACTGCCCTGAAACTGGAAGACAGGAGCTAAGCAGACCTGGCACATACTCTATTGCAATGTAATGCAAAATCACTAATATGCTGATAGGATAAGTATCAATTTAGGTGACCTAAACAAGCCTAGTTTATGTATTTGCAGAAGAGCAGATGATACTAGGCCTGGCAAAGAGCATTACCATTTTCAGCACCAACAGGCAGTGCTTTCTCCAGGTGGCAAGAGCTGCCCCATTGTGTCTGTTCAAGCCCTCAGACAGCAGGACTGGCAGCACTTCTGCCCCTCTGGTGTCTGATGGGCCACAAAGCCCACAAGAGAAAAGGACAGTTTGGCTCAGACACCAGGCACTGTCTGATGCTCTCGTTGGCATGAGACATAGGGTGGAGACAACTGCTAGTGTCTAAACTGTGGGACTCACATCCATAGTTTCAGCAGAATTTGTTTCTAGAAATGGGGTCTTGGCCTCACCTTGGCCATATGGGGTACATTTCAAGAGTCTGGGTCTCAACTTTCCTTGAGTTGCCAGGGATTGTAATACAGGGAGGAAAGGTTTCACCAAAAGCCATGTTTGGATGCCTGTGGACTTTCCCTCAAGGACAGTGGGACAAATCATGCCCACAAAATGTCAAAACCATTCTCTCAAAACTATAGTATTGTTTCCTTTTCCAAAAAGCATTTACAAAATGAGCAGTTCTTCCCCATCCTCCAAATTATCCACAGCTCTGCCCCTTTGGCAACTGAGGCAGGTCTCTGCTTCTACAGACACTACAGCGAGTGCCTGTGTCTTGGTCTGGTGCCCCTGAACAGCTCCCCAAGATCTCCTTGGCTCTGAAAAGAGAGTCCTGCTGATGCAGCCAGAGTTCATTTGTGCTTCTCGCTTGTCAGACTTCTGGCTCTGTCTTTCCCAACCAGTTCAGTAGGCCCTGCAGGAAGCTGAACCAGACTCCTGGGAGCCCATGACTTTCCCATTGTCCTGTGTTAACTGCAGGGCTGGCTGAGTTCAAGCCATTTTTCTTCCTTTCTGATTGATTTCCTTACAGTCTGCTGTTAAGCATAACCCAAATATTTGTGCAATAAACAGTTATTAGGCCAGTGCACACTGTTAAAATTATTGTGAGATAGCTCTGTGCCTATCACAACATACACTACCCAGCTAAATAGGCAACAGGAGGTTCCTTGTCCCTCACAAATGCACATGACCCCAGGACATCAACCTGTGATGCAGCACCATGAACGGAGAGTGCCACCTGCCCTGACACCTGTGCTCTTCTGGTCAGACTAAGCAAACTACTGCTTCAGGGATGTCTCCTAAAAGGTTTTATTATGAAGATTTGAACTGAGGCCATGTGGCAATACTAAGGTTTGGTCGTGGCTGATTTTATCTTGTGTCATTGATTTTGGAACAATGGTGAAGAGATCACCCAGCTCTGAGGTCAAGGATGAAGAGACAGCAGCTCAGTTTAATCAAGGGTATAGCACAAAGGTAGTGGAAGATTGTCTTTATTTATCCAATGGACTCTATTAGACAGATGACATCAAAGTGTCATTGCAGTGACCAAAGACTGTAACCATTTTAACCAGGTAAGGAGAAAAACACATCTCCAGACTCTTTGCTGGATCTTAACAGGTAACTGAAAAAAGAAAATGCACATGGAGATTAATGTGCTCTTCAACTCTAGTTGAATCCTATCCTTGCTCCCTTCTGGAAGGGTGGTCCCTTTTTTTGTGGAGGTAGTTTTATGGGGAATGTGGAGACAGGAAGGCATTATGGAGAGAATAGCAATCCCAGTCAGGCTGAAAACAACCTGACCTCTGACCTAGAGGGGACAAGAACTGCTCCAAGAAAGACAAGTCCTTTCTGTCCCAGCTACCCGATCTTGGGGACGAAGAGACTTCATCTTCCTAGGATACAGAAAAAAAAAAAAGTTATTGCATGGATAAAGCCACTGAAATAGAAAGGAAAAAAGCCTCCCTCAGAAAGGTGTAAAATCATCATGCAATTATCAAGCTGTATTTCTTTTTTTCTGTGCTGTGTTCTTTGTCTGTCATGGATGTAAACTTGGCCTTGCGGTTGAAATGGCAACAGCTGTAAACTTCAAAGAATAAATTCCTCCACGCTTTTTTAATAAGCGTCTACCCTCATCAGCAGACAATCTGCATGGTTCAGCTGAGTTTCTAATTGTCCAGTACTTTCATGCACGAAGTACAAGCTATGGTTTCCCAGGCTTGTTTTAGGGCACAGCACTCACCCATTAGAGGGAAATTTTTCCATATTGCTCACTGACAGGATATGGATGGAGTGAATATTTTGCTGGAAAGACCTGGGGTTTTTCCCTAACAAATTGAGTGTGGTATCTGTGGTTTGGCATGAACATCAGCACTGATTTATCTCACTGTAGCCCAGAATCACCATGGGCTATCTGACTGCTTCAGCCAACACATAGGAAGGTTAGTGCACTACTTCCAAGTATTTTTTCTCTTTTGTTCTATTGATTAATTCCCAGGTGTATCCTAGAACTGACCCTTAGTAAAACACAAAATCCTTTCTTGCTCTGCTTTTCTTTTCAGACATTTTCAACCTTTCTATGTCTGAAATGAAGTGGAGAAAGGAGTAAGTTAGGCCAGAGGTCCCTGGCTCACTTATTTGGCAAGCACCTGTTTTTACTGTTGAACTTTCCGTCTCTTTCCTTTCCTTTAAATAATTTTTCTCTCTTAAGCCCAAGTGATTGGGTGCTGCTGAATCCTCATTGTATTGCATCTGGGTCTTGGATCACACCTTCACAAAATTTGGGAAGAGCCTTCTATGCCGTGGGCTTCTGGAAGCAATAACAAACAAAAATAATTTTTGCATTAAATATGAATGATGTGACTTTGCTGAGGCTGACTTCAGGATCATAATTTGTGTCTAATCAGTGCCATGGCCTGTGATTTTGTGAAGTTTCTGAATACACTGAAAAGCCATCAGAATCCAGCTGCCAAGCCATTGATGTACTGAGATATTTGTGTCAATAGCAGTGGATTTCTTTTTCAAAGGGGCCACTTTCCACTTCTTCCTTATCCTCTTCTGACTATTCTGGACAAAATAAAGGCACCAGCTTTAGCACTGGGCATTTGATCCCAACAACCAGTACTTCTCTTTTTAACTGATAATTGAAATATAGTTTATTACTTCAATAAAGCATCTTTGCAGATGATATGTAGGTGAGCTTCCATTTGGAAGGCTGGTAGTGTGTTTTGAATTAATTTAATTACCTTATACCCCTTAACATATCCTTGACCTTTATTAGAGATTGGCTTGACCTCTATTAGAGATTTTTAAGAACAAATTCAACATATACTCTCAGCTGTACTTAGCCTGCCTTATAGAATAAATAGCTGCTTGAGATCTCTTCCAGCTTTGTTTCTGGGATGTTTATGACTCTCACTTTACTATGACACGCTATGAAAAACATTACCCTGTGTTTTACATATACTGCCTGTGAGACTGTTCAAGCTGGACCCCTCCCCAGGCAGGACACCTCTGGCTGTTTTCAGTCTATATATGTGGAATGTCCTGCAACTCCAATTGCTTATTTATACCTGCTGTACAGTTGTCTTTTAGTTGCTTTGTCTCATTTTGGATGCCCTCTTACGCATTTCAATATGCAAAATCAGCTTATTTTCCTGGTTCTCTTTTTAGTAAAGGGACAGCTTTTATGCAGGGCTCCTTAATTTCTCTGAATGTAACCACTTCTGGGGATCCAACTCTGCTGTTTTAGGCACTAATAAGGGGTGTATTGTTCAAAAATCCTCATTTTATTTTTATGGATCATTGGGAGCCTGTACTGATGCAGTGAGGCTGCACAATGGCACGAATAATTGCTGTGTCGATTGACCTGAGTTTCCATGTGGGATCAAGTAAAAATCTGGAGGGTTGCTTTGGATCTATTCTATGGATCAAGATAGAGATATTTGGATTTTTTTTTAACCAAGATGTGTCAAAGTCCTGGACAAATTCACAGAAGGCGTGTTTAAAGGGCCAGTTCAGGAATATCTGTTCCTAAGGAGAAACAGCTCCTGCCCAGGGCAACTGGTTGATGTACTTCTGAGGATACACGCAGTCACTGTAGTATCAGTGATGTCTCATTTACTGAAATGCTAGAATTATCCCCAAGACATGTAAAAAATATTAGACTTGTCTCTAAAATTTAGACAGCTGACTGAATTGATCACAAAACTTTAGTTTTGAGTACCTTAATTTTGTGGGAAATTGTTTCGTAGGGATGTTTCTGCTTATGTCAAATCATTTTTATTGCTGTTTGGTAGGGAAGCCAGATACCACTGTCTGCATAAGAAAATGCTAATTTTTTGGCACACTGGGATGCCAAGTAGACATGTTAATATATGGCTACATGTATACATTCTGGTATCAATAGTGGATGAAAATAATACAGATGTATTTACTGGAAAATCTGTGGATAACCAGAATAGTTAAAAAAAAAAAAAAAGTTTAATTTTGCATTCTTGATCAATTATAAATACAGTCCAAATTTTCTGAAAAAAAAAACCAAACCAAAAACAGAACAAAAACCCCACCAAATAAAACCCCAACTCTGTAAGAGCAGTGAATGATTGAACTGCAGCCTGTATTTTTTTCCTAAGAGGGGACATTGAATGAGATGTTGATGAATGCCTTCCCCTGTTCTGCTTCAGCCACAAATGCTGTGGGAGTGCAGGGTGAGTTATCTCCAGGCACACACTCTCTGTTCCCATCAAGGGAGCAGCAAGGGCACTTTGCAGTCACCTCCTGTGCCACAAGTCAGGGCTCCCACCACATGGGATGGAGAGAACTAGACTGTAGCTGGGTCTGCTCTCAACATAGCAGTGGAATAGCTGGCATGAATACCTGGGCAGAGGAGTTAGGAACTCCTGGGTCCTGCCAGACAGACATGGACAAAATGCCCAGTGCTTGTGAACCATTTTGGAGCAGGGAGAGATGATAGATAGCAAATCTTGCATGCTTATTACTTACAAATTACCTTTCCAAAGACACACTTCCTTCCCTTCAGCCAGCTGTTCTGCCTCAGCACTCTTAGCTGGTAGATCTCCAAAGCTACAATGTTTTTTTTTTTTACACTTGAAAAATCTTCTTCCTTGTTGCAGTCAATTAAATCTGCTGGGCTATATAAGAAAGAGGTAGTTGAACTAAAATTATTTTCAACAATTATTGTTTTATTTTATCATAAAACTCAATGAGAAAAAGACTGATCAGTCAAATATCTTCTCTGGTCTTTTCTGTCCATTGTTTGCTGTCAAAACAAAATGTTTTTGAGTGTTTTCTTTTCATTTGTATTACATGGGTTTAGGCAAGGGCTCAGTCTAATAGTTACCAAAGGCAAGAGTCCTTTCATTTAGAGATTTGTGTGAGCATTGAATCAGCCCCTAACTGCCCACATCTGTATTTTTGCCATGGAAGTTGAAAGCTTAGTACGACCCCTCACACAGGAAAAACAGGGAAAATCCAAAGGATATACATGGGAAATCTACTTGAACAGCACCTTCACCTTTCTTCTATTTCTGAAAATCTGGAACTCTGGCACAGCAAAAGATTTTGAGTGATGTAGGTACTCAGCAGTAAGTATTTTCGCTGCTCCCACTTATCCTGGTAGGTATCCCTATCCCTTTGTATGACACCCATGGTCCATGTGCGGATAATGTATGGTGGAAAGGGAGACAGACCTCAACCTGGCATGTAGGATAATGTGCTCAGATTGCAGTATTGTCAGTCTTGTCTGATCATTCATACAGGTCTTTACATTTTTATATGCCTTATCTTCTTATAAATAAAATGAGAATAATAACATCTTGAGAAACAACCATAGTCTACTATGGCAAGCATCCATCCATCCATCCATCCATCCATCCATCCATCCATCCATCCATCCATCCATCATCCCATTATCTTCTCTCTCTTACCACCCAGTAGCAGATTCCAAAGCAGGAATTCTTGATCACAGCATTGGTGATTCATGTGGGAATTTTAGAAGATGATTGAAGATTTTTTTTTCTTTTTAATATGCCAGTGCCAGTTCAGGTGTCATAATTCACAGCCTGGCATATGAAGTTAAATCTTGTTCTCACTTCCCCTTAGCGCCCTGGTTGGTGGCCTGCAGCAGATCAGTACTCTGACCCCTGGTCCCTGCTGCCTGGTGACTGATGGATCGTGGGAACAGTTACCTCTCCAGCCACTGCCACTAGATTTGACCAGGGTCGTGAATCAGAGTTCCAAAACTAGGGGAGGTCAGTGGATGTCTCTGTAGATCTAGCTGTGACTGCATGTCACGCCTGTGCACACCATTCACACACAGCCTCTCTCTAGGTTATCTGCACAGCACAATCCTCCCTGTGTATTTTGTAAATGTTTAACCTTCCCAGTGTCATCATTTTGTTCTTAATTAAAGACAATTGCTATGAAGCATCATGGTTGAATTTATTACTAAAAATGCCCTCTCCAACTGTGCAATGCATTTATTTTAAAGTCTAATGGTCTTACTTCCCTTCTCACTACGCAATCTTTATTAGGGTCTTCCATGATTGATTTTGGAGCAGAAACACGAAAGGGGCAGATCTCCAAGAATGGCATTGTCTGCATTTACTCTTAGATGTTTTTTTTTTTTTTAAATTTATTTCTTTGTTAAAAGATATTTCATTCAGAGAATTCCCACTGAGCTTTTTATTGCAGAAAATTAGGGATCATAAATCGTCTCCCAGAAAACTATAAATCCAGTACTATTGAAACATTCCATGGGCAGATCTTGGCTCTTTGATGAAATCACTCCTTTTTCTTGTATAATTTATGAGCTTTTTTTCAGCATGGGGGGATTTATGCTTTTAAATTGCTCACCAGGGTTTTATTGAATATAATTTGCTAGCAAATTTATATGAGCCAAATATATTGCATTTTATCCACAATTATGAGCAATAAAATTGATGGGGCTTTACTTTTCATTTTCTTCTGGCAAGCAGAGGAAACATGAGTTTATCCTGAACTTGGAGTGAAGTTTCTCAGGGATTCACATGTACAATTAAAAAAGAAAAGAGTGTAGTCAGCAAGGCAGAGGTGCCATTTTGGAAACTTTATTTGGTGTGTGGCAGGGGGCAAGTTAAATTTCTCTTGCTCCAAAGGGACTATAAAACACTGAGGAGCTGAGTTAAAACCGCTGAAGCCTGTGACACACATCAACTTTTGCAGAGTTTGAATCATACTGTTGGGAGGCAGGATGTGGATAATCTGTGTAAGAGCTGCATGTCCTTCACAGTCCCCTTTGATCCCATTTTCCTGTGATATTTTGATTTTCATTTGATTCAACCTCGTATATTCAAAGGCACAAACAAAACCTCCAGTACAACTCTACCTTCCATGATTAATTTTATTTACTGTATCTGAGTTGTGTTCATTCTGATATGCCCATATCCCTTGAGGACTTCTATGACTGACAAAAGAGAGGAATAAAATCCCATGTATCATTAATCTCTATAAGGCATAAGAAGCCACCGAAGTGTTCCACGTTCTGGTTCTTAACAGGCTCTTATTTCCAAGTACTGATTTCTCAAAATAAGATTTCTGAACCACAGGAACCTGCACAACACAGTCAGATGCAAATATTGCAGCTTGCTTCCAAGTCAGTTGTGTGTGGGTGCACTGGGGTAAGCTTTTGGGATGCACCACATTGCTTAGGTGATAGGGTATGGAATAGGAAAAAAATTCAGGTGCAGGACTACACCTGGGCAAAACACCTCTCCATACAGGGGCTTACACTGCTTTGAGCATTGTTCCATAGACTCTCACCTGCTCTGCCTGCCTTTATGTCCATCTGTTCCTCTCTCTGTTGGCTTCATCCCCTCTGAATCTTGTCCTTACAACATAGTCTTGTGGTCTGGGAGAAGAAATGTTTAATCCAATTTAGCTGAACTGGGGCAAGCTGGTTTGTAGACATGCATTACAGAGGAGTAAGGAAAAAGGCTGAATTTAGCTGCTCTAAAAATGGAAATAAGATTGCAGACATTTCAACAGCAGGGGAGCACCAGCCCCTGGTCCACACCCTGTGGCTGTCCAGGGGACAGAGGACTGACCTCTTTCTGTCACCTCACTCCTCACAGGAGGGAAACCATCTTCTGTTCTGAGAGAAGTGCTCAGAGGAGAGATCCTGGGGAGGATCCTTATAACTTACCCTCCTTTTTTGGCTTCCTGCTTCAGGTTTTACAGCAGCAAGGCTCATTTTGACACAGAGCAGGTACCTTGAGCTTTTCTTTGCACTAAAGGAAATTAAGGCTGCAAATTGAAATGGGCAAATCAAGGGAAATTCAAAGCTTCAGACACATAACTCTTCGAGCTGTTTGTCCCACAAGAGCCCAAACTGCTGGTATGGTCAGTGCATTAACAGTGAATAATCTTGTGAATAGCCTGTCTTGTTCATGCCCATTTTTTGCCATAGCTGTATTATTATTACTACATTCTATAGGTTTTTGGACTTAATGTACACAGGGTGATGATTGCTGGGGCCGTAATAATGAAATATGACTTTCTTAATGAAATTTCAGTCCCAGCTCATTTCACTGCTGACATTGAGGTGACTGCAAATAAACACTTTCCAGAACAGTCAGTTAAATGGCTGCATAAGCAATTTATCAAATACTGCAACATTTAAATAAATAATAAAGAAGTATTCAAGTGTGCTATATTACTGCCTGTGGCTTTGTTCCCAATAACCTCACAACTTGTCTTTCTAATAGTTAGATTCCCACTGACAGAAAACAAATCTCTCTCCAACTTGGAGAATTTTATCAGATTTATCTGAATGCCAGATCGATGTGTAGGAAACAAATGGAGTCAGCAACATGATTTAAATTAGAAGTCTAACAATTTACAGTCTCCACTGGTTTCTCATAAACCTTATAAACGTTTGGCATTGGGTACCAAGGAACTATAAATAACATTCCAAAAGAACATTTATATCTGCTTAGACTCTCGTTATGTCTTCAACACAGCTTAAATAATGTCAGTAATACCTTCATCATGAACAGGAAATGAAAAAGTTGCCCCATACATGTTTTGTCTTTTAATCAAATATTATTGTCTCCTTAGAACTGCAGAGCTGGTAGGGTTTTTTAATTTATTTTATTTATTCAAAACTTATGTCTGCAATTTCCACTTGTTTTTCTAGATCTCAGTAGGGTACAAAGCTCTCCCATCCAAATAGAGCACAGCAATTTCTTCACATCTTTCATGCAGTTCTTCCCTCCTACCCCCTCACCTCAGCTGCTGTTAAAAGCTGAGCTCACTCCTCAAAGATGTGGGCAAGGCAGCACCATAATGCCATGAGCTGCCTGTGGGAAGAGGCAGCACAAGGAAAGAGGGCATTATCTAAAATAGGGTCTGATGGTAGCAGAGTAGGATATGACAGAGATTTATAGATGGCCATCCTAAAATGCCCTCACTCATCTCCTTCCTTCCTTTCCTTCCTTTTCTTCCTTTTCTTCCTTTCCTTCCATTCCTTCCTCCCTCCCTCTCTTTCTCTTTCTCTTTCTCTTTCTCTTTCTCTTTTTCTCTTTCTCTTTCTCTTTCTCTTTCTCTTTCTCTTTCTCTTTCTCTTTCTCTTTCTCTCTTTTTCTTTCTCTTTTTCTAGTTTTATTTTATCTTATGCTCTGGGAGATGGCCACGATGAAAACAGGGCTGGGATGCCTTGGGAGAACACCCTTGTTTAGCTTACAGTGAGGAAGTGAAGCAATTTCCCAGGGCTTCCTGCACCTCCTTGCAAATGAACTTCTGTCCATCAACTGCTACCCACTCCCCAGTTCTGGCATGTTCTGTGTTCCTGGTTCCCGCATTGGTTCTCCCTGAAAGACCACTGCCTCATTTCTCCCTTATTGGTTTTGCCTGTATCACCCCATTCCAGCTCCTCCCCTGAAGCCTCTGCCCATTGGACTGTTTGTACCCTGATCCCTCCTACCACTCCCCAGTTATATATGCTGGGCTGTCCCGCATCTCTTGCTCTCCACTCTTGGATCACTTCACTGGTGGTTTTGTTCCTGTCCTATGTGCTCCTATCCAGCCTCCTTGGACCCTATCCACCTTTACTACTCCTGGACCCTACCCTTGGATCTACCCACAATAAACCCTAGTGGATTTAACCAAGCAGAGAATCCTCTTGTCTCTGGTGAGGCAATTATTATGCTATCCTGGCTTGGGCGCCTGGTGGGCTGAGGGAACTGTCAGCGCAGCCTGGAGCGGAGACACTCCCAGGTCAGCAGGCACCTCAACAGCCCCTGCCTGAGGAAGCACCTTCAGCGGGGAGGGGAGGCCACCCGCATTATGCAAAGATTTCATTTCCTTCCGTAGAAGATTTAACCCTGATTTTCTTTTCTGCCTAACATATCCAAACACTCCTGTCCAAAATTCAATTCTGTTCTGAAGTAGTCTGCTCCCAGTTTGCTGTGTGGTCCTTGTTATTTTCATGGAATCATGGAATATCCTGAGTTGGAAGGGACCTACAAGGATCCTCGAAGTCCAACTTCTGGCCCTGCACAACACCATCCCCAAGAGTCACACCATGAGCCTGAGAGCATTGTCCAAACACCTCTTGAACTCTGTCAGGCTGGTGCTGTGACCACTTCCTTGGGGATCCTGCTCCAGTGCCCAACCACCCTCTGGGTGAAGAACCTTTTACCAATATCCAGCCTAAATCTCCCCTGGTACAACTTCAGACCATTCCTTTGGGTCCTGTCACTGGTCAGCACAGAGTAGAGATAAGTGTCTGCCCCTTCTCTTCCCCTCAAGAGGAAGTTGTAGACTGGAATGATGTCTCCCTTCAGCCTCCTCCAGGCTGAACAGACCAAGTGACCTCAGCTGCTCCCCATATGGCTTCCCCTCAAGGTCCTTCATCATCTTTGTTGCTCTCCTGTGTACACTCTCTAATAATTTGATCTCTTTTTAATATTGTGGTGCCCAAAACTGCCTGCAGCACTTGGGTTGAGGCTGCCCCAGTGCAGAGCAGAGTGGGACAATCCCTTTCCTTGCCTGGCTGGTGATGCTGTGCCTTATTCCTCGCCACTTTTGGCCCCCTTGGTTGCCAGGGCACGGCTGATTCATATTCAGTTTTCTATTAACCAGGACCCCCAGGTCCTTTCTGTGGTGCTGCCCTCCAGCATCTCATTCCCCTGACTGGTGCCAAGTGGTGTATGATGAGTGAACCCATGTGATGGGAGAGAAACTGTGCTAACGTCCTGCACACAGCACTTACCTCCAGTGGCTCCTTGTAAGAGATCATGGAAAAGTTGCATCCTTGTAATTACCTTTAGCTTGTTTTCAGGCATCCAGACTCCAGGTCACCTGGCCTGCTAGATTCCCATCGTGGCCTCTTGCCCTTGCCACATCACTTGCAGTGCCCACAGCCAGCTAACTTTGCAGGGCTGCTCTCTCCTCTGTATCCTGCTCATCAGATTCTGTCCATGCCTGTCTCCAGTTGTCCATGACACCTCTTTCCATTGAGACTGTTACACTCTGAAGCAAATTCCTGAGGCTGCATCTCCACCCAGCCACCCACACTCCCCGCCTCAGTCCTGTGGGACAGGTGAGACCCTTTTCTACAGTAATAAGGAAGTCAGCACACAGCAGTGAAGCTTCACTTGCAATTTTTGCTTTTAGCTTGGCTCCTAACAAGGTACTTAGATTCAGAAGGGTCTTTGGAGCCAGAAAAAAAACATAAAAAAAAGGAAAAAGAAGTGCCTAAGGCAGAAAAAGAAAGAATACAGACAAAAATTAAAAAGCCATAGAAATGGTAAAAGAAATATATCAAAGAGGTGGCAATTAGATTTAGCTCCTCAGAATGATGTGACAGATTCAAAGGCAGAAATATTTTACAATCAGTAGCAAAAGAATTGGTGGAAAATTAATTCCAAGAATGTCTAGCCATGAAGCCAAATATCTCTTCACATACAGAAGCCAACTACAAGAAAAACAGAACCTTTACCCTGACCTTCAAACAACAGTTAGTGCTGATTTATTGACACGATTTTTCAGAACATGGACAATGCTTATAAAGGCATTGAGAAGACTGTATAATAAATTATATTTTCTTTGAGCTTCATGGGATGTAAGCAGTTTTCCATTTCAAACAAGCTCTACCAGGGTGTCCTTTAGTTAAGTCTATGAATTAAATTAAAACAAAACAACAGCTTTATTGTAGCATGTGATTTAGCAATAGACCTGAGGCTACTATTTAATAAAAAAGAGGAATAATTACACACTTTGTTATGAAAATTACATGATAAGTTCCTCAGAAACCTCTCTGAAAATTAAGTTAAGTACATGGTAATTCAGTTTTTCTGCTACTAAGTTACCTCTTCGCTGTGACTACTTGAGGGAAACTGTAAGTTGCAAGGTTCCATAGTTCCTTCAGTTGAGAGAAGGAGAAATAGAGTTACTTTTTATTTCTGATGCCTTATTTTTCCTTTTTCTCCAAGCATTGTGATTACTGGTGGCAGCCATCTCTAAAAGTGCCTCCAAAGTTATAGTGGCACTCACAAAGCTGGGTTTAAGCTGCAAACATAAATGTGAGATTTGTGTATTTTTTGATGTGCTTATGTTCAATTCTGGAAAGAGATTTGGGAGCCTACGAGCCCAATCAACCCCAGAACCCCTGCAGCATAGCAGATTACCATGTGCCCACTAAGCTGCTTTACCTCCCTGTGTGCCTGCTTTCAGTCTATGGCAGCTCTGAATTCACCTCATAGCATGAGAGGTTTAAATTAGGTCAAATTACATTGTGCTTGTGTGCACCCAGACACTTACTGCCATTCAGTTCATGCACAACCCCTGGTAACTCCTGGCTGGACAAGTTTGAGTGACCTGACCATGTATTTGATCTCTAAGCACCACTCAAAATCACCAGGGCTTAGAAACAAAGGTACTTTAAAAATTGTGCTCAGAAACTGGCAATTGCTTTTGAAACACCCATGTCTCCTTAACCCTGGAGTTAAGAAGATCTTAACAATTCCAGGAATAGAAGAGTAGGTACCCTGTGAAAAGACAATACTTGCCAAAGGAACTTCTTGTCATGAGGTGGTCAGTGTGGCATTGGCCCTCATGCTATGTTATATGATTGATTGTCCTTATATTAAGGTTTGTTGTTTTAATTTTTTATATTATCTTCTTTATGGAAAATGTATAATTTGTGTGATGATGCAGATGAGGGGGATGAATTTCATTCTTCACAGGCCCACCAATAATCCCTGTCAAGGAGCAGCACCTAGCACAATGACTTGTAAGGAGACCTCAGCCCCAGAAACTTTTCCAAATGCTGCCTGCTTGGATGACAATGCTGGAAACAAAACAAAACATTCTTCATCTTAGCACTGACAGGTGAGAATCGAGAGAAGTCCCTGGGGAGTGCCTGGGAGACCTGAGAGGAGCGAATGTTTCTACGTGGTTGGTGATCTGTAAAATTGCAAATTGTTTTCATGACACTTGTTTTCTGAATTGCTCTCATTCTGTACACTTCTCGCTTTGCTGTAAGGAAGCTGGGGAGCCCTTTCAAAACCCCACCATTTTATGCAGACACAACAGAGCAACAATGGTTGAAAATAAGTGAATGCCTGTGACTGGTGCAAGTGAAGTAATCCGAAGCAATTGCCAGAATGTGGCTTCATTCAGAGACAGCTTATGCTGGAAGAATTTTCTTTTGCAGATACGACCAGGGGTTATTAAACCCCTGCTGGCTCTATAAGATTTGGTAGTAGATCACAGATTTTAACAATTCCCTACTGCCTTGCCACATTGTTTGACTGGATATTGAGCCCCAGCTGTCCACAAATCCTGTATGAAGGCTTCTTGGCACAAGTGGCAACAGTCAACCTGTACATTTGATTAAGGATTCTTGCAGCTGGGACTTGTTGGACTTGCAGTAAACACTTCAATCAAATGCCATTAAAACTGGGCTGAAAAAAAGACCATTCTGGATTGCCAGCAAAGGAAGACCTCCTTATGCTGTCTATACAGCACATGTACATCCTGATTCAACCTGACTTTAATTCTATATTGAAATAACAGACACTAAGTTTGAACTTATTCAAAGTGAACATCAAAGCTTTGTTTAGATTTTACATAGTTGATTCCCAGTTCTTTGTTGATGAAGCAGATTTATATTAGCATACTGCAGCATTCTGAAATGGGGAAACTGATACAGTCATTTAGGGCCAGTAACTTTTAGTTAAGTTGCTAGCTGAACACTTCAGGACAAAAAAAAAAAATTGACTTTTTGCAGCAATGTTAAGAGAAGGCCTACAGTGTCTCACACTAGCTAGAAGCACAACAGTCCAGCTCAGAGGCTGTTTTAAAAAATTGCTCCAGCTCAGCATCCAAAGCCACACAGGGAGTCAGTGAGAAAAGCCAGGTGAGAGCTAAAGAGTTTCTAATCACTGCTTGTGTTTTCCCACTTCTAACCCAAGCTTCTGGATTAAATATAAAGTGAGCTGTCAAGTAAATCATAGAATCATAGAATCATTAGGTTGGAAAGGGCCTTTAAGATCACCAAGTCCAACCATTAAAGGCACTCGCACCATATGCTAGAAACATCACACAGCTTTGTTGGCCATATAAAAATTGCTGCACATGGGAACAATAACTCTTTCTTGAAACCAAATAACTATTCTAATCTAAATCAATCAGATCTTAAAAAGACAGAAAATCCAACCCTTTCAGGATACGGTCATTGTGCAAGTGTTAGGATATAACAGAGTTTTAAAAACACCACAGCCTCCGGTACCTGCCCTTTTCAGAGCTATTGTTTTTAAGTGTGAGCTGTAAGACCTCTTCAGCCAAGATTTTAGCTCAGAGAAAATATTCCTCTCAGTGATGTAACCCTTTACAGGTCAGAGTCCTTAACTGAAAGCTAGCTCTCCGGGCTAGTGGAGTGACCACAGCGCAGCATGTAGTGAAGTGTCAGTCAGACCTTTTCTCGCACATTTTCTCCTTCATTCTTCATTTTCAGCATATGATAACTTCAGAAATGAACTCAAGATCATTTGTAGAAACTAGGCAATCACTGCTTTTTCAGAGGTGCAAGATCTAAATATAACTGTATGTCTTCAAATTTAGTTTCTAACTGCAAATTTATTTGAAAGCATAAAGACTGTTATATCTGGGTAGATCTAATTTGCTGTTTATATTTAAGTGGACCATCAGAGGCTTTTGAGCATGTTATTGTGCAAAAACCCCAGCAACACAAAGGAAGACAGCACATCAGAAACCTACGCACCTTGTAGAGAAGTGACAGAGGCATATATAGGCAGGAATTTTCATTTTCATTTTCACACTACCTTCTGTGATGAGCATAACTAATTTCTACCTAGGTCTCTCAAATGCAACAAAAATGCAAGCCAACAAAAACAACAAGCTTCCTCTGTCTTGCCAAACCATTTTCTGTTAGGACAGGGGTGCTAGGTGAGGGGGGACACAGGATTTTCTGCAGCCCTCATTTGCATTTGGGTCATTCTGAGACCCATTTGTGAAGAGCAACCATGTCCCTACTGACGCCCCAAATGAGCTTAGCTGGGGCGACAGCCACTCCATGAGGCACTGGGATTTACATGGTTCCCTTTAAAAACAACTTTGGCTCCTGTGGGCTGGAATGAACAAACCTCACTCACTGTGGTTTGTATCCCATGGCTGAGCAGGCACCAGCCCTGACTGGAGCCCCTCCTGGAAGCGTGGCATCTCTGGGTTCCTGCCCACGTGAGAGCTCACCCAGCCGTGCTAAGGGCACCCTTTCCCTCCACAGGGCACAGGTCCCACAGCCAGCCTGGGGAACAGCCATCATGCAGCTCCAGAAGTGGCCTGAGTGGAATGGAAAGGCAGCAGATGAATGTGCTCATGGGTGGAGTGGCTGCAGTGTTTCCATGGCAGCCAGACAAAAAAATAAAAAAAAAATCTGTAGTGTTTATGATTTCAAATATTACAAATGCAAATGTGGTGATCTGTAGGGGGAAATACGAAGAAGAGCGAAGGAGAGAAAAGGGGGTTATGACGTTATCTGGAAGAACACAGCAAAGTTAGAGAGGGGTTTGGGTTTGCAGCTGGGCTCTTTAAGTTCAGCCACCAGTGTGGTTATCATTAAATGTTGCGAACAGAAGCCAAAATAGAATCATGCGGCAACAAAATTCAAACTTTAGAGACGGTTTGGGTTTGTTTTCTTGCTTGTTTGTTTGTTTGTTCAGCTAGTGTTGCACTGCTTTATCCGTCTCATGCTTCCTGAATATTTTGGGTAGATAGTAAGGCCTCAACAAAAAGGCTTGCAGTGTGATCAAAGCCAACAAAAGGAAAAGGTCAAAGCAGAGGTTATGTGCACGCGGTGCCAGGGAGCTGTGTCACATGTGCATGTATGTGCATAAACAAAGTCCCCTCTCCATAGTGCACTGACAGCAGATGAGAGTCATGGAGTGCACTAGTCAGGAAGCAGCACTGTGCTGACAGAACTGCCTGGTGGCAGCGAGATGAGCAGTGCAAATGGCCAGCTGCAGAACAGAAGCCTTCCAGGCAGGCCTGGATACTTGTCCCCTGCTGAGACCTGGATCTTGCAGCTATTTTTTACATGCAGAAAAAATACTGGGAAATGTTTCAGATTTTTTGTCAAAGGTAGCATAAAAAGTGATGGCAATAGCCTCACTGCTTGGCTTGGTTGTGACTTTCCTTGCATGGTTCCTACTTGGCTTCTCCTTGTGTGACTCCTACTGAAGTGCTGCTGGAGCCACAGCGTATCTTGCTGGGCATGAGAGAGAGCTGTGTTTTCAAATGTGAATTCATATATTCAGAGATTCATCAAGTGCAAGGCCAGCTGAAAGCATCATGGTAATTTGCTCTGACTTTCCTCACCACGTGGGTTGTGATGTATATATTTATATGTATATATATGTATACATACACATTCACACACATACACATACATACATACATACATATATATATACACATACATATGTATATATGCACATTGACCCACACACACATACATATATATATATGTATACATATATATACATATATATATATATACACACATAATATATATGTAAGAATCACCAAGTTCCAGTTCATGGAGCTTTAATTTATTTTATCTGGTTAAAAATCAGACTAGTCTATTACTTATATTTTCATCTTCACTGCTTACAATCTTTATTTGGCTTCAGTGGAGTTGCCCTGCTCAAACATATTTCTACATGCCTGTTAGGTCTCTGTGTGTAGATGTACCTTGAGGCCCAAGGTCTCCTGCCTGCCCAGCACCAGGCAGAGTTTGCTGGGGGAGTCCACCTTGTCACACTGTGGCCAAGGCCAGCTAAGCTTGCTCCCCAGTACAAGCATCTGTACTTTTTCTGTGTAGTGTGGTTGAGCAGAGTTGCTGGGGGAAACTCTAAGACTGGGAGTCTGCCTCTAGCTCTGCTTTGCTGTTTCCTTCCCCAAAATTCCTTTCCTTCTTCTCCTCACTGTCTCTATTCAGCCCTCAGTCACTGACATCTCTCTTTGCTGCCTTGTCTCTATTGTTTGGATGTATTAGTGCTCAGCTACCTGATTACTTTTTATTCCTTTCTTCACTCTATTGATTTTGCCATAAATGAATCCATCTGCTGCACATGATCAAAGGGAGGATGGCAAGGCTGTTTTTCAAATGGCTGCTTTCCTCCTTAAAAGGGCGGTGTTTTACAGAACTCAGCATGAGAGTTTTGGTGTTGTCTAGAAATTTCCACAGAGTATTATTTCATTACCACTCAGCTATTTACTGGTTATTATTAACAAATTTGATTATGGAAGGTCAAATCATATGTGAAATATACAGTGTTTCCTTTCCCTTCCTGTTCCTCTGAATAGCTCTGTGTGCCAGTCATGTACTGTGCTTCAAGCCAGCGACAGTCCCACAGCTGCCAAAACCACAGCTGGAGCAGGAGTTTCCCATATTTGCATCTTTCCATTTGGTGACAGTATCACAATGACTTGCTCATAATACACTATACATCTCACTGAAGGTTTATTAGTATTTTTAAATGTGGATGCACTGAGTAAAACTTCCTGCCTGATGGTGAAGCAAACCTTGAGGCCATGTGAAAGAAAATTGAAGCTCTGTTTCCACTGTCATTAAGTGCCCTGAATATTGAATTTGTGCATAACAGCGAGGAGTTCAACCCATAGACTGGGGGGAAGCTTTGCATTTCAAGTTGTAGAAGGACCTAACACCTCAAATCTGCTGGTGGGACCAAAGAGTTGGCCATTGTGATTAATAACATCTCTGTCATGGCCTGTTCCCATGTTCCTGTGAAACACGGTCAGTGATGAACCCCAGCACAGCCTTTTGCATCTCCCATGCATGCAACAAACCTGTAGCTTTTCCCCACCTCACGTTTTATGGTAGTGGATGGAGCCAAGGACAATGTAAAGATGTGTCAAGATGGAGAATGTTCAAGGATGATGCCAACCAAAGTTAAGAGACCTTCTCTCATGAAGTTAAGAGAGCGCCTTAGTGCTTAAGAAAATGATCCAATATTGCTGTAGCCTTCTGGCTGACATTTTGATACAACATATATGATGGAATCAGCATCTTAATTTCTGCAATAACTGGCACAGTACAAAAACATTGTTCAGAAATTTTCTATTGCTGCCTGGAGTGTTAGTTTTTATGGTGCCATATACACGTGCAGTATGGACAAGTTACAGTTGCCATGGGAATGTTAGTAATGAAATTCTTGAGTTCTCAATGTTTAAAAAGTCTCAAATGAGTTATAAAGGAGACTTGTTTGCATTTCATTTCCTTTGTGAAAGACAGAAAAAACCCCTGCCCACAACCCTTTTAGACAAAATTTGCCAAACTAAGAACTCTCCGTCTCAACGATGTTTAAACTTTTTTTTTTTTTAAATTTTGCTATCTGCAAAAAGAAGGTCTCTCTGTTTATCCACCTTTTTGTTTCTGTTTTTGGTTTTTTCTGAGTCTACTAAATACTGACTCTGGAGTGCTACTGGCAGTCTGAAAAGTTGAGGTAGAAATTGGAAAAAATCCAAGTTTTAATTCATGCTGTGTAAGACGGTTATGCTAGAATATGTCAACATAAAATCTGGTTTTGGAATTACAATTACAATACTCATAAGTATTAAAAATTTCTGGAGTTGTAGGGGTGAATGCAGTGTGTGAAACAATTGCAGAAGCTACAAAGTAATCCTTGGTTTTTGTGTGAGAGAACACACACAGCTCCATAGAGCAATTTGGTATCATTATAGTGCAACAGTATAATGGTCAGGGGTCCATGTGAAGGGGTTAAGATGGGCAGTTGATATTAAGGATCTATATATATACATATATATATATATAAGGATATAAGGAGGAAGAAGTGATATAGAGGAGTTGTGGTAAGAGGGAGAGAAAAGGGTGTAGTCTGAAGTGAGTTGAGAAAGTGGAAAAAATGAGGTGAAAGAAAAGACAAGAGAGAAAAAGAGAATGCATAATCAAGAGATGCTGCAAGAATTCAGAAAATCAATAAGGCAAGCTACAATAAGATTAATCAATGTATGTTATAGTCACTGTGACCAAGAATTAATAATATGACAACAAGCACATGTGCCTCCAATGCCCTTTGTCTTCCAGAGCGGTCCTTTACGGACTTGAGCATTTTGGAAATTTGGATATACTGAGCAGATTAGTTGGCAAACTGGAGAGTACATGTATGTGCTGGCCCAGCTCTACCAGATGGTCTGTGTAATCATCACCCAGTCTTAGATTCTGGAGAAGAAGCAGTCATTTTCAGGAAATTAATAAGCAGCACTTGAGTGTGAAAGAAAGGTTTGGATGCAGCAGTATAAGGAGAGGGATCTAGTGATCAGATGATAAGAAGATAATATAAATGTCTTACCTTTCATTAATATAGTCTCATTTATTTAGTTGATAGGACTATCCTGACATGTAATTGTTGATTGCGGAACTGATTCAACAGTGATTTAAGCAAAGGAAGTATCTTCAATGAACCTTGTATTGACATTTTTTTCTGGTCCAAGTAAAAGGAGAACCTAACTTTAGCTGCTTGTGTTTGATTCTTAATAAAATTGACAATGTATATATTCACATAAATATACATTTATATAAATATATTAGTTTTTCATTTGCTGAAAATAGAGCGATCAAAAAGAAGGGAAATTATTTCTAAAGGACACAACTGGGATTATTTCTGAAAAAGTTCACAACTTGCTTTAAAGATGAACTTGCATTTGAGAAAAATCAATACAGAGCCAGAGGAAGTAGAAGAGAGAATAATAAAAATTACTGAATTACTCTTTGAATAGCATTGTTTAAATGAATTGTTTCATAACTGTCAACCAGATGTTCTATTTCTAATCATTCCCAACACATATCCTGTACTGGACAGTGCTAACATTTCAGCTCAGAGAATATGATATCTCAGTTTCAAATGCCCTCTGAATTCCTAAATCTCTAATGTTATATAGCTCTAATTACTTCTATCCAAGTTGACTTACTTTATGAATGGGGCCTACATGATTGGTTACAGCAGTGAAATTTGGCTCAGTGCAGCAGATCCTTGGCTCTCAAACTTCAGGAGCATGGTGACAGCTCTGCCAGTCAGGAGCCTGACTTGTAAAGTGCTGCTGGCTCAGACTCCTGCAAAACACTCTGTGCTGTCAAGATTTTCTAAAGGTGCCAGCAGCTGTGTTAGCCTGATAACTTGCACAATTGCTTAGCATATCAAAAAATGGAGTCCTACGGAGTCCTAAACTGATTTGATAATCTTTTTTGTTGCTGTTATTGTTGTGGTTTTTTGTTTGGTTGGTTTTTTTGGCTGTTTTCTTCTGTCTCCTGAAAAGTCACAGAAAAATTTGCAGCAGTGCTGTTAAAGCTGCTGCTAAAGGTGGAGATGGGACATAATCAACCCCATCCCCTCCCCCACTGTTAGTGATTTAGATAAAATGGAATGACATCCAAACCAACCCCAAGTTGTTTTTGTTTTTGCAGAACCAAAACCCGAGTGATGAGGTTTTGCAGCATTTAAACCCAAACCACTCCAGTTTGTCCATTATAGACATGAGACTAAACTCAAACCCTTTTATCTGGGCTTTCTATCCCCTCTGGACTTGGGTGGTTTGGCTAAAAATGGAACCTAGATTTAAACCATCCCCTATTTGGGCTGTGCAAATCACAACCTGACTAATGTAGTTCTTCAAAACCAAAACCATAACATGGCCTTCTTGTTCTATCCCTAATTAAATTAAATGTTTTGTGTCCAGAGCATAATGGAGACTGAAATATACAGAAGAATGTTATCAGAATAACACAACCTTCTATTTTATTCATTCCCAAAGGGTCTGGTCCTGAAATCACAATGCCCTCTCTCTGTCCTTGTGGGCACTGATGATATACTTCTGCTTTGAAGAGGGCTCTTACTGCTTTGTTTGAAAACAGTGAATTAACCTTCATTGAATTCCAGAGAAATGTACCCTTTCTCACTTGTATTTTCTGGGTACTTTAATATTCTATTTAAGTATGATATTCTAGAATATATAGATTATAGTCTAGACTATATAGAATATAATATTCTATATATTTGCAGATCCTTAAATTTCTTTTCTTTCAGGAGAGGCTGAAGAAGAGCAGAAATGGCCATGTCCCTGTAATGACAACAGAGAAGCTTTCATTATTGAACAATTATTTTGGCTGTCTGATCTCATCCACGTCTTATACCAGAGGATACAGGCCTCCCTGTATAGCATCTTCTGGCATTTCTGATAGACTCTACCATGCTGTTGACCTTCCTAAGAGAGTCTCTCCTGGTGTAAAAGCAGCCACTGCAACTCCTAGGGCAGTCTAAGCGAGCTCTTTAAGGATTCTCTTTCAAACTTTGCCCATCCTGGAATTTTGCTTGTGATGGACATATGCTTTTTCTGCTTTGTCACTGTCTCTGTCTTCCCTTGCTGCCACAAACAAGGGGCCAAGGGCAATGGTTTTTCTGCCTGTGGCCTGCCTTGAAAAGGCCTGTAAATGGTAGGTAAGGAATGTATATAGCAATATAAGGTAGGTAAGGAATGAATAGCAATAGGATGTAAGGCAGTACCATGTACTCTGCCTCTCCAGCCTAACATTTTAGGGAATCTACAAATAAAGACATGCCTGGAACTCACCATCAGAGTTCGCAAAGAAATCTGGAGATCTAGGAAGGGATATATGTGCTGCCAAGAGCTCCAGCATGGCTCCTGAAGGAGGCACAATGTCCCAGCTCCCTCACTCAGGACCTGTCATTTTCCCAGTAGCTAACCAAGGATCTTTTTTTTTTTTTTTCCTAGATCTGTAAGAGTGTGGCAGGTTAAACTTCAAAAAATACTTCACTTTATTTATTCAGCTGGAACCTATTTTCTGATAATTTATTACAGGTAAATTTTTAGTTCTCTGTTAGTGTTTTGCTGTTGCTGACATTCTCTGCTGAATGTTTCCTTTTTTTTTTTTTATGTTTGCATTCCAGTAGGTAATTTAGAAGTAATAATCACAAACCAGAACATTTTAAGAGCAGCACATGCAGATCAAAACTACCCTACCCTTTAAATACCGAAACCTGGGGACTTTACAGTAATAGTTTTTCTTGCCTCCTCCAAGTGCTAAGATATGTAGTCTTTTCTGTACTCTTTTCTGTACAGCTACAAGCTAGTCTGAAAAGAAACACTCACAGAACTGGAGCAAGCTGGACATTTAACTAGATAGCTGGCACAATTACAATTGTACCACAAGCAGCTTGGACTAATAAGTTGAATGAAACTCAAAGCCAAATGTCTTTTTTTGCCCTAAGGAATGACTTTTATCCGGTATATTCTTTTAAAAAGAAACAGGCTAAAATCTAAAGACATAAATGCAATTCTGTAAGCTAAACAAGGAAACCTGTGCCAGCGGTGCCTCCTTACCCTGCCTGGGAGCCCCAGGGGAGGGGTTGTTGTGTGTTCATCATTTCTTTTCATCCAAAGTGCAGGACACAAGGGAGAGGGAGAATTTTGTTTCATAAGAGGAGGAGAGGGATCTTCCTTTCTCCTCTTCAAAGTCAGGAAGGAAATGGCAATTGAGATAGGAGTAAGGAAAGGCAGGGAGGCCACGGCAGACAGTTGTACCTTCTCCTTGGCATCATGGGCTCCCTCCAGAGAATCCCACCAGTTAGTTATTAAAACAAGTAGAACTCCCTTCCCCTGACTTGTATTTTCCTGTTCACCCAGAGCATCTCCCTCCTAGTCTTCATTTGGTACCACCAGCATATATGATCTTCAGCAGTTCCACCTGTTGGACAGTCTGCAGGGCTGGAGCAGAGCAGTAAATGTGCATGCCTTATGTCTGGGGCTCTGTCATACTGCACATCTGGGTAGCTTTAAACAAAGCCAGGGGCGGGAAGTGCCAGTATAACAAATTGTATGAGCCTTAAGAGCTCAGCTGAGAACCTGTACATATGTTTTCAATGCTAATTTGAGGCAAACCTGTTCAGAATCATGCTCCAGTGTCTTTTTGCAACGTCTCGAAATGATGTAACTCCAATGCCTTTCATCCTTGGGACCATGCCATTACTTGACCTATCCTGCCCAGACTGTTAAAACAAAACTGTTTGCAACTCAGATGTTTTCCTGTCAGAGCAACTGTCCCTGTACAACTTTTCATCAGGCTGCCACTGGACATTTACTCTGGTGTGGAGCCAGAGCCAGGCCTAGAGGGCTATGGAGAGAAAAGAGCTCAAAGCCAATGAGATCCCTCATATAGCCTTGGCATGAGTCCTCTGGAAGTGCTGGGCAGAGACAGGTGTGAATGTTTTGCTGCTTAAGCCCCCAGCAGGTCCCTGGGCTTAGATCCTGCTGAGCATGGTAAGAACTGAGCCCCAGTAACAGACTCAGAAGCACTCCTGGAAGGAAAAGGTGCTCCAGAGGTGTTTCTGGCTCCTGCCATCTCATGGCACCCAGTTACCCTTTCTATGTGGGGAATAAATTGGGCAAATATTGAACCACTCAAAACTTGCTTCTCTGGGGCAATGGGAATGTAAAAACACTGGGAGATCTGTAGCTGCACTAAATCTGTAGGTTTGTTTTACAGCATATAATTTTTCCACTCCCATGTGCTCCACTTTTAAACAAGATCAGGCAAAGCTCCAAAGGAGACCCTCTGATCTGACCTGCCAGCTCAGCTCCATGGCTGTCCCATAGCTTTCCTTCTGTCGCTCACAGGTATGACTAGAGAGAAACTGAAGGAAGCATCACAAGGTGAGGGAAATGAGGAAGACCATGACTGTTCAGAAGGACACTGAGGGGGCAGGTCAGAGAGAAAATATTTTTAATGAGAGATATTAAAAAAAAAAAAGTTAGAAAGAAAATGCTTGTGAGAAAATTCCCCTCCAAAGACAGTCATGGTAGAAATATTTCAAGGAGCCCAGTCTTCAGGTCTGCTTACTACATTTGATTGAGTTGCACTGCACAGCTCAGTTCTCAAAAGTCATTAAAAGCTTTCCTTCTAAGAAGGGCTATCCTCCTTGCTATTCATCTGCCATGAAAAACAGGTTTCCCACCATCAGAAGCAGAACCTTTAAGGCAGAACTGGCTTGAACTATAAAGTTAATAGCATGTCCATAAATAAGTGAATTATCCTCAGACATTTTGGTGGATCTCTTAAAATATTTACTTTTTAGGGGCAAGTTGGGTAATGGGTTTTCCTCAAACCCTAAAGTTTTAGTGGGCAACAAAGAATGCAGAATGGAAGCTGCTTACCAGATGTTCCACAGCCTGGAGAGATAAAAGGAGATTGTTTTTACAAGTATAAATGGTGACATAGTAGCCTGCAGTGTGTAAAGTATGTATTTTTATTAAGTCATTATGCAGTTGGATGAATAATTTTCCATATTTCCCAGTCATAACCTGCCTTATCCATGTTGAATATTTTGCCAGTTATGACTGCTTCTTTTTCAGTTTACAATGCTGGCAAACTTGTAAGGGCTTGGTTGGCTTTTTTTTTTTTCCTGTTCTTTTAATTTTAAAAATTCCTCTTTAATTTTATTGCTTTACTAATTTAAAATTACATAATCTGTTGAAACTTTAGATAAACATAAAAAAGCTAATGTCATTAATTGAGTGCAAAATGTCTTGACACTTTAAAGTAATTAAAACAGCTTGGGGAAATTGCTTACTGCAGAAGACATAGCTGAAGGCAACATATCATTCAGATCTAGATCCTGTAAATGAACTTGCCTTGGTTAGCAGTGCTGCACTAATTTATTAGATGCTGTAGATCTGGTCTATAATTTATAAGACTCAAGGAATCACAATAAATTAGGTGAAAGGATTTAAAGCAGCAAAACAGCAAGAAGGTAAAGGTTTATTTTCCCAGAGGATTGACCACATTTTGAATTTTTCTTACAATGTTCATGAAGTGAAAAATCCTGAAGTCTTGTCTATCATAGTAAGTAAAGAAACCTGAGGAAGAAGAAATGTGCTGTCATCAAAAGCACATGGGAGCTCTCCACATATTCCTACCTCAAACAGGATTCCCCAGTAGTTAGTTATCTTTTGGAGTCTGCAGGATTAGTCTGGCCGTGTGTGCTTCTCTGTGTGCAGTCAGTCTTTTGAAGAAAAAAAAAAGAGAAAAATAATAAGCACAAGATCTATTTTTCTATTACCACCTCCCTCAGGCAATCTTTTTTACAGCCTTATATTGTCAGGATGCACAAATTTCTCTCTTTTCAAACAGGTTTTGTCCTACAGATGCTTTTCAGAGTTCCAGGTGAATGTGGAAATCATTGCCTTTGCCCTGCAGAGGAGAAATGACAGGAGCCCAAGCAGACAGATTAGTGATAAGATTTGCAATAAGTAAGTTTTTACAATACACATAAGATACTTGCTTTTATCAAGCACTGGATTGAGGTGACACAGACCATAGGAGACAAACCAGCCTGGCACAACTGACCGTCCTGTGCTCCTGGCTGCAAAGTGCAGGTTATTTCCACCACTGAAGCTGCTAAAGCAGTATGATGCTGAAGCACTTCTAATTTTTTTTTTTACTATTCTGGGTGTGGTCATACTTCATGAAGTCCTGGGAAACTGGTGGTAAAGTCTGCTTCCAAAGGATTTCTGCTCTCATGCTGTGAATTTTGTAGCTTTGAAAAGGCCTAGATTTGAGAATTAACCAAAACAGAACTGAAATTATAACTATCAAAGAGTAGTCTGTTGCTGGTGTTATGAATTAAAGCAGTATTATGTGCAGTATACCCTTGTAGCCTACACGGTGTCTGATTTGTAGAAATTGCCAAAATGCCTTGTTCCTGAAAATACTTATCCTGATTTTAACATTGCGAGGCCATGGTGCTTGATTTGGGTGAGAACATTTCACTCTCAATTTAAATTTATAGTAAAAATTAAGATAAAATAATCCAGTAAAGTGCTAGATTAGGCCACCTTAAATGCACCATCAAATGTAAACCCCAGCCATTTGAAACTTAAACCTCTGCTTCCTGAACCTGAACCTGTGGGACTATACTCTGCAAATCTGACTACATTTGGGTCTGTGACATTTAAAGCAATTTTATGTTTTCTTTCTTTTCCTTTTTAATCTAAATGAGAAATAAAGCCATGGAAATAAATGGAGCATTATTCTTGGCTTTGGTTCACTTTCAGATCCAGACCCTGAACCCCAGCTGAAATATGCCATGCATCTAAAATGGTGCTTTCTTGAACTGCCTTTGGTCGGACTCTGCTACCTTTCACATAGATCAATGCAGTTACTACCTCTGAATTTAATGCTTCAACAACAAATGGACTTTTAAAAATCCAAAGCTGTCTCAGTTATTGCAACCTGCACAAAAAATATCATAATATATTACTTGTGAATATAATCTATATAATTTTGAGATCCTGCTAAAAATGAATGGCCAAAGCATAAGGCGATTAAAGAAATCCTTCCTTTCTCCCAGTCAGTTAAAGAATTAGCTTAAACCTAGCTTAAAGTTTTCAGAAAGAACCAAAAATGTTCAGGTACAGCAGAAGAAGACTGGATCTCCTCCCATGAAAGCATAAAAATAAGAGGAGAGATTTCATTCAAGAGAAAAAATAGCCAACAAAAATTTCTTATTGAAATGTAAATCTACTTCTATTTTCCACAGATGTTTAAATGGGAGCCAGAGAAATTTAACAAGCAGCAAAAGATAAAAATAAAAAGATTAGAGACATCCTAAAATAACACCCAGACTTATATCTGTATTTATTTCAGCAGGGGAAAAAAAGTCTGAGCAATAAAAGAAATTTAATTTACAATTTGAGAGATCTGTAAATAGCATTAGAAAAATACATCTGCTTTGTAATTGCATATTAAATGACCCATGGGTGAGGCAATTTTTGGCATAAATTCACAAGAAGTATCATGTCTTAGAACCTTGTATTTTTCAGTCTTTACTTTCCCTAGAGAAGGGTGTCATCAGCTCTCGCCTTGGTCACAGTGTCACATGCACAGCAATAAGTCCCACTGCAGCACTAGCTGGTCTATGGTGCAAGACACTTCATTACTTTTCCTGAACACTCCTGTGAAATAAGCCTTTTAGCTTTGTTCCACTTCAGAAACTGCTGTGAAAGATGGATCCACTTCAGCATTAGAAAGTGAGTGAGGAAAAGTTGACTCGTGCAGAACAATTCTCTTCAGTAATTGAGCAACACTCAATATGTTTGAGTTAGCAGTCTGATCTCATTTGTATGCTGTTCTGCCAAAAATACTTAGCAAGATGGTGTTTGGGTATAAGTCTAGCCTGAAGCCTTGTGGCAGAGGTGTCTGGAAGCTCCTGAATGACCAAAGGGGATATCAAAACTCCAGCAGTGAGATCCTCCTCCAGGAGGGTAGGATTTAGACAATATTTTATTTAACATAGCGACCCCATGTCCTGCTCCTCTAGTGGGTACATAATTGATCTGTGAGACTTACAGTCACTGAAACTCTGATGTGTTGCTTTTCATATCCCTCATTCACTGAACTCTACTGAAGGTCTTCCCAGCAGTTAGTTTCCAGTATTTTCTATTCTTTAAGTGCCTCAAAGGGCCCAGCCCCATCTGGAAACATGGAGGCACAGGAATTTTGTAGGAAATTCTATACATTGTAAGAAATGTAACCTACTATATTAAATGTAGGTGGAATTCAGGCTTTGTGGACTTAAGCTATTGTTGTGAATGGTGGTTCAGTGCCACAGCATCTTGGGGTTATTCAGCTGCTCTGTACAAACAGATGAAGATGTTGTCTAACCAAGCCAACAGCAAGAGGGCAGCCAGAGCAGTTGTCCAGGCTCCCCAGTGCTGTCTGTTTCTAAAGACCTCAGGTGCTGCTGACGCTGGCCTCCTTTGTGTAAACACCAAAGGGTAAATTCAATTGCCGTGTCTCCTGCTAGAGTGAGGTAACCAGACATCTCAGACTCCCTGCTTGGCCAGAAGACCTGGGATTTTTAATAGCCATTAAAAATATATTTATTTTTTGCTGTTCTTGGCTGATCTTCTCCTTTCATGCTGATTAACAATGCTCTGATCTTTTACTGCTGCCTTTTAGTAACATAACAGCCTTCCAAGATGGAAGAAGGCCATGCTATTCCTCTAACTAGTGTTTATATACCCTGCAATAATTTTTATTCCACGGTTGCTGCTATTGCTAGTTTTTTCAACATCCTAATCCACACATTTTATTTTAAATGTTGGAGTGCTTCTTTTAATTTTTCATAATGCTTTTTATTTGTTTAATTTAGAATTTTGAGCATTGCTTCTTTGCCTGCAATCCTTGCAGACATTTGAATTACCATCTGCAAATTTATAATATTGATAATAATTTCTTCTTTTGTTCTAAGTGGAATATTCTATGATGGCTATTCTTTTGATTAATCTGATGTTCTTTTCAGTTAAGAAGGGACAGCATGGCTCATGGAGTAGGTAATAGGATATGAAACTTTTTTGCCACTATCTTTTTGCTCCATGTCTAGACTGAGTAAGTTATCAAAATGGTTTTGTATGAGATGGGTTTCTCTCTCTTCTTTTTTTTTTTTTTTTTTTTTTTTTTTGGCATTTAATTGCTCTAATTTGGTCCTCAAGAACTGATTTTAATAGCTGTTGAGAGTGTGACATTGCAAATGAAAATGAACAGATTGTTTTTTAATTCTACAATAAAAATAAGTGCATGTAAAGATATTATTAAAGGAGAAATTTTGCATCTGTGATATTTCCCTTCCCTATATTCTGTTTGTTTATAGTGCAACAAACAATTTACTGCTAAAACAAAGGCATGGAGTAAGCAGACTGTTTCAAATAAAATCAAATTTGTTCTTCCAAGTGGCACACTATAAAGACCCACTGAAGACTTGAGTAGCAAATACATATATATGGATCCTTTTAATGTGATAATTTTTTAATGAAAACCCTACATGGATGGAATATTGTAAAAATGAACTTTAATTACAGAAATGCTTCAGCTTTTGCAGGTTGGCAAAAATTTTGCTGTATAAATCTCTTAAAATGTCTTGACTTTTAAAAAGCTTCTAAACTCTGCTTTGTGCAGTATCAAAGTATTATAAGTGTTATGCAAAGAGAATGTGGATTATGGGTATTAAATAGGAAGACTACCAGGGGTCACATGGGAGAAACATGAAGAAGACCATGTGGATAAAAGGATTTTTGCAGTGGAATATTCTTAGGCTCCCCTTCATGAACTGATGCCTTCATAAAAGAAAAGAAAATACAATAAATATTTCTCTCCAAAACAGATTGTTGGTTATTGCTGTACTCAGTGTTTTATCTCACATTGTCTTGGTTCAGCTTTGTATCAGTGGGTTTCAGTCTGGTTAAGGCTACTGCAGCTCTGATGCTTTTGTTTTTACAAGAAAGAAGTTGTTCTCTTAATACCTCTATTAATTTACTGGGTAATTACCTGGTCACAGTGCCGGGGAATATGGATGCTAGTGGGAGAAAGAGGCAGAGAGTAATATTCTCTCTAGGAAAACACTTTCAAAAAGATCTTTGCAGTACTTTTGAGTCAGCCCTACTGTCAATGACCCTAGCTATATTTGGAGTCATTCGGGGAACTTATCTGAAGCTAGCAAGCTGCTGTTTCTGAAGTCTCAGGGAAGTTCTATTTTAAAGTCAATACTGAGTCACAATTAGAATGTGTATTCTGTTTTGACTATTCATGTGCTTGCTTCATGTTTATGAAGCCTTTTCTAGGGCTGCAACCTTGCTGGTCTGAATATTGCACATGTCCAAAGGAAGTACTCTAAAGGCCTTGCAGATCAAAACAGATCCTATGGAGCATGGGAAAAGGGAAATGTCTGCTTTGCACAGAGAGAATTGAGGCCCAGGTGCTTCAAAATGCTTCTTTATTTATGTACCTAGATCTGATTGAAATCAGTGTGACCCAAACATACAAGTCACTCGAGCATCTGAGATGTCAGTGCAGGGGCTGGCCTGAAATGGCACTGCTCAGCTTGGTGGAGGTGAGGGGGCAGATCTGGTGGGGATGCAGGGTGGCTTGGCTTGTGAAGCAGCATCTCTGAGCCACAGGGATTCCTCTCCATTATGCACCATCGTTACGCTTTTCCAGTAGCTTCTGGTCTCTCATTTGGTGTTAGGTTTTTTTTGTGTTTTTTTTTTTTTTTCCTATTTTTATTGTAATGCTAATGGAATCAGCAGTGTCATGTCTACTGACCTATATTGGCTAATGACTGGTACTTGGGCATTTAGGAAGCCTGGAGCTGAGCCAAAGCCACCTAAGCATCAGTTGTTATTCAGTGGCACTATTCTGTCTCCTTTCTAGGTTCTTTCAGAAAATACTGTGTACAATGGTCCTCTGTGTAACTGCAGTTGTGTTCTTGGGATGTTTGTTTTTTGGTTTTGCCTTTTGTTCTTTTTTTGGTAATGTACCTCAACCCACACAGTGTCTAATGCAGGCACGTGTGTACAATGATATGTTTCAAACCAGCTGGGTGTCACAGCACAGGGACAGTGAAAGTTCTGCTTCCAATTGGAACAGTCAGTCAGCTCCACTGGCATCACCAGAGATCACAGAAGTACTTCTGGGAGGTTTCCCATGCCCTATTCACAAGGGTGTGCCATTAGTCAAAATCCAGATTAGCTGTCAAAATCAAGCTAAATGAGGACTCAAATGACCCCTGAACAAGAAAATGTGGGAATGAATTTTATCTGTGCTGAATAAATCTCACAGGATCAAACCAGTTGATAGTGAAAAGTAAATAAAATGCTAGCAATTCACTTTAATCACACAAGACAGTTATTTGTAACAGAATTGGAGAAAAAAAAAGGGATAAGTTATGCTAAGTATCTTCCTTTAGAAAGAAAATTAAAAGAAAAATAATTTCCATTTGCTTGAGCTGCACTTTTCCTATCCCGCTGTCTTTATCTGTCAGCTGCCAAGGGCAGAATGATGTGATTCATAGACTTTTAAATTGAAGTTGTACACAGCCAAATCATAGGGCTGCTGCTCCTTTGGAAGTCAATGGCAAAATTCCCACTGCACTTTTATAGAAGAAGCTTGGTCTATCAATGGGTAGAGAAAAGCACAGCATCAACCTGGGTGATCCAGACAAGGAGTCGCTTACAATTGTGGGACCATGCTCTGGTTCATGTCCTCTGGTATGTCACTGGTGCTTGCATAGCTGCAGATCTTGTGGTTTCATCTGTCTCTTTTCAGAGCCTGAAATTCTGCCCAAGTGATTTTATAGTTAAGTTCTGATGTTTAACCTAAATTTGTCATCTCAGTGTGTAAGGCTGTTCCAGCATGTCCTGTCCCTTTTGAAACAAGGACTATTTCCCTTTTGTTAATTCTGTGTTGAGTAAGATCTCTTAAAACATCTGGTTTGAATGTTTTCTTTATTATCTTTAAAGATTACACCAGTGTAACTCTACTTCTGACCTTCCTACATCAAATCTTCTGTGATTTATCTACTCATCTATGAATATCCATCACCTTTTCTTATCCTAAATGCAACTCTGTGTCAGGTATTGCATGTACAACTGCAGAATCCAAGTTTGCAATACCAGGTCTTAGGTGGTGCTGAGTGGCTTGGTTTGCTCCAGCAAAACACTTAAGAATTGCTCAAAAACAAAGCAAGTGAGTAATCCCAGAAGCAGAAGACATGCTGTATTTCTGGAATTCAATGGACTTGTCAGCCTCCAGCTAATAGATGGGAATGATTGCAGAGTAGCTGGCCATACCAGGGCTGTCAGACATATAAAGACCGAGGAAGACCACGTCTGACAAGCAGCACTTCTACACTGAGAGAAAGAGGACATTTTTACAGAAGGATAGGCTTTTGTTAGATGTGTGTTAGAAATCTATGGCCAGAGCTAATTATTTTTGTCTCATTCTGATTATTATTCAGATGCTTGGCTGATCAGTCAGCCTGCTGGACTACTGTCAGTGATCTATGGGCAATATAAATGGGTTATCAGACCTTTTACCAATCATGAAAGATGACAGATTGATTAATGCCAGAGACAGGCTCTCTAATGAAGTCATTCTCAATTTCTGCCAGACTGTGACCACAACTCACAAAAAGAGGGGACTTTCAGAATTCTTCTCTGATTTTAATGAGTGTTTCTTCCACATGTGTGTCTATCCCTGCAGACTCATCACATCAGGAGACTGATTTAAGTATTATTTTCTTGTTGAATGGATTAGGCTTCTGCAGCACTGCAGACATAATCTCTTTCACATCCACTTACTATTAAGTGCTCCATGGCTTTGCAAGCCAGTGATCTACAGATCTGCCTTACAGTATGCTTTTGCACCTCCCAGTCTGAAAGTGGCCTCTTCAGCTACTTGCTTTCTTCTTGGCTACTTTAAATCTGATTTTCTGTTTGGAAGAGATATATCATCCTTGCCAATCTGGGGGAAGAGGAAGAAGACGGTTCATATATTAACAAAAAAAACAAAAAAAAAAAAAACAACAACAAAAAAAAAGTTCCTGCAATGTTTATGTGAATAGGTTGTCTGATCAGCAAATGAATGTAAAAATTAATTTGATTTTCATGAACCTGCACACTCCAATATTACACAACAAGATATCTTTGCAGTGTGGACAGTTGCAATTCCTACAAATTTTCTAGCCCTATTGATCAGTTCCAGTGAAAAAAAATCAAGGTTTTTCTACCAAATCTCCCTGCATGTACTTCTGGTGAGCTGGGCAGCACTGTGCTGTTGAAGAGCACTGCACTAAACATGTGAGCAAATTTGTAAATGTAAAGGCATTTCAGAGAGACAGATTTTCTCAGCAATAAGTGGAAATGGCAAAAAAAAAATTACTCTTATCTTTTAGATGAAAAACTCATCATAGGTCATCCATGTGTTCTTTTTTTGCTCAACTTTTGCTCACTTTTAAAGTATAATTTAGACTATTTTGGTCAGAGACTTCACCATGCCAATTATTCTGGTCTGCTTCCTCTTCCCACAATTTACATGTTTGAAGTGATTTTTCTTTAGAAAAGATAATTTTTTTCCCATTTGTGAGCTAGAAACACAGGCTGCAGACATCTGGGAGCAAAGTGGATCAGGGTCAGCTAGTCTGAAGCAGGAGAGTTGGCACAGGAGAGGTTCTAGTCTTGCCTTTTCCTCCTCTCATGACTTTTGGGACTGAGATTTTTAAAGAGTAGTATGGCAAGCATCACATTACAGCATAGAGAGCTCAGCTATTCCTGCTGTGTAAGAGGGGATAGACCTTGGGGAGGCTTGTTCTTGCCAGGGGCACACTCCCTTCTCCTCACTCTGGAGTCCTGTGGAATAGCTTTGGGAAGACTCGTGTACCTTTGTTGTGTTGGAGCAAAGTTCCCAAATTTCATTGTGGCATCAGCGTTGCTACATTTGTGTTGACATAACTCAAGGCACTTTATGCTGGTTGTGAAATTACATTGAGTCACTCTAGGTGGTGTTGAAATTTCATATTTTGGTTGTACACTATCTCACACAAGTAAAATAGGACAGTTGTTGATCTCTTTTAACCACGTAAACTCTCTTTGAAGTACTTCTCTGAGCACTTGTTCCACATACAGTAAATAGATCACAAGGGAGAGGAGAATGATATTGTTTTACTAAAATCCTAAACCAGTTTCTAATGAGCATTAAATATACATTTATGTTACTATGCTGAATAGTGCAAGATTTTTCTCTGGTCTTCTTAAACTTATCAATGGATCTATAGTTGACAGTGGCAAACCACAGCATCGGATCAAATGACTGGCAAAAGTGGAGTTTTGACTGGAAAATTTCACAGTGATTTTCTTTCCCCTCCTCCATCCAAGTTTTCAAACCACGCTATGTAATTGACATTTCCCAGTTGACTTGACAATAAATAACCTGTTCAGCTGAGGTAAGTCTGATGCAAGGGAAAAGTGAGATGTGAGAAAAGATGCCTCTTGTGTTTATTCTAAAATGATGCTCCAAGGAGTTAAACAAACTTAGAAATTTAGATCTCACCAACATCTGGTTTGTATCAACAGAAACCAAAAGCTTATAGCAGTCTGGCTGGATCATTAGTCTCTGTCTGTGAGCCTGCGTGTCTTAACTTCTGACTTTACCTGAGAGAGTACTGGACTGGAAGCTGCTCAAGAAACTGGAAATTTCTTCAAATACACACACAAGCATTAGGTACATTCTTCATCTGCTTAGCCTCCATCTCCCATTCAGTGTCAGTTGTGTGAAAAGCACAACCTCTTATGGTCAGTCAGGTCACCTAATTTAGGCACCTACATCTTCCACCAAGAAAAGAAGCAGACTTTTGAGAAATACTGGGTGCTAGTCTGTACTCAAACAGCTTGTCTGCATAATTTTCTTCTGAGTATGGGCACCTCATGGGAGAGGGCAGCAGAGGGATGCTCCTTTCACATAGCAGTCACAGTGCTCTCACAGGCAGTAGGATGCCTTGAATGCTTGGTCCACTCAGCTGGACAAGGACCAAACTTCTCTTTTCATCTCAGAGAAATCACTGAGCTGCAATGCTGTATGGCCATGAGAGTATCCCTTTCTGTGAAAGTTGAACCACAGGTAACAGCGACAAGAGATGTGTGAGTAGTTACTTGACTGTGAAGAGGAGGTTAGGCCCTGCTTCTTGGGAGCGTATGAATTTCCCTTCAGTTAGTCACTGCAATAATTGTGGGTTAAAGAAAATGCAGAATAGAGATGGGAAAATGGGCTAGGTCTTTGTACCCTCTGCCTCCAAGAGGAGTGCCCTAACCATTCTTGCAATAATATTACTTGTTTCCTTTTCTCTGTGTCTGCAGCTCTTTCATGCCCAGCTGCACTGTGGCTCAGTTCAAGGGGGACAAGGAGGAATGCTCTCCTCCACCAGCCCACTTTTTAGAGGATGAGTGGGCTTAATTCCTCTTAGGTTGCTCAGTCCCTTTTTGCTTTCTGCTCTAACCCTTTGCTATCCAGAGGCAGATACCAACCCTACTTCTGACTGTCTTTAATTCTGCATGCTTCTCCTAAAGACTTGTGCAGTGTCCATGTGCAGTAGTCAAGCACTGAAATGATACTGTAGCAGAGTTTTGTGTGTCTATGTCTACAGGCCATGGCCTTAAAGACATAAAAGGAATAAAGGTAGAAATGCCAAAGAACATTTAAGAAAGGAACAAATGAATCTCAGTTAAATAGTGGAAAGAGGATTGGACTAACATTTGGGCAAACCTGCTTGTGCCTGCAGGTAAGATTTGAAGAGCAGGTTGCACCTAGATCATCTACAGAATTTAACAGAATAGTGCTGCTCAGGATGTCATCTTAAAGTGCTCTCCAGTCCTTGGGAGCAGCTGTCACTGTTCCCTCAGGAACTCACACAAATTCTTTCTGGTATAAAAAGGGGTAGGACATACTTTGGAGACCTGTTTCTGTATGCCAGCAACTTCAAATGACTGCACATATGAGGTTTCTGATTTCCACTACTTCAATTGCATTCTCCTTGTTTGAATACTGGCAGGACTTTTGTTCACAACCTTCTTGTTTTTCTTTCCTTGGAAATAAAAATTACAAGTGACCTGTGAATCTTCTGGGTCCTTATATCAATAAAAAATGGCTAAATCAGATCCTAAATCTATGATGTGTAATATGCTTCCAAAATTCCTCTGTAACAGGTCAGTTAAAATAAGTGCTAATGCACAATTTGAAATATTTAAACATCTTCAGTCTCAATGTTTGCAAAGTTAATACTATAAAAAAGCCAAATAAAATAATCTTCTTATGTTACAATGTGTTTTAATTTCTTTCTATCTCTGCAGGAATGTCTATAGAATAATGAGCTGAGGGTGTGCTGATTAAATTAAATATCTTTGTATCCAGATATCTTTTACAGCTAACAGCTTTTCAAAGCTGCTTTCAGTTTTTCCCTCCTTCCAATATGAAGTATCCTTAAGATGCAGTGATCTGCTGGTAGTTGGGGAGACACATGTGGATGTGCTTCTGTCTTTTTCCTCTTTTTTTTTTTTTAACCACTGTACTATTTCGCCTCCTCATTGCTTTACTTCTCGTTTTTGTCCACACTACTTTTCTAAAGATAGACAGAACCATAGGATCACAGAGGAGTTTGGGTTGGAAGTGACCTATAAAGGTCATCTGGTTCCAACCCTACTTCCATGGGACATCTTCCTCTAGATGAAGTTGTTCAAATCACTGCCCAACCTGTTCTTGAATGTTTCCAAGGATGGGGCATCTACCGTCACTCTGGACAACCTGTGCCAGCGTTGCACCATCCACACTATAAAAAAGATAATTCTTATATCCAGTCTAAATTGACTCTTTTTTAGTTTAAACTCATTACCCCTTGTCTTATTGCTACTCCTGTGATGCAATACTCTGTTGTTGTATAAAGTAGAAAATGTGATGGACTTGTTGACTTGTAAACTCTGGCTTCTAGTATCAAAACAATGTAATCAGTAAAAGCAAAACAGAATCTTTCAAAGCTTATGAGATCTCTTTGAAGAGCCTCAAAGTAAGCTGATGAAAAGCAGGAAACATCCATTTCCTATCATACATTTCTTCCAATTTCCAAAACATATATAATCATGGTAAATCCTATTTAAATTATGCTCTGGAAAAAATTATTTAAATAGTAGAAGATTCCACTGCTTTAGGAAATGCTTGTAGTTGCATGAGAGAGGATGATGTGTCTAGATTCCTAGAAATGTGGTTGAAGTCGATACTGATCTTGCCAAAAGGATAAGAAATCTGTGCTATCCCTTTTAGGTGGTATTTGCATACATCTGGTCAGGGCTTATTTAGTGGGGAAACTAGAGGAGTAGAGAAGTAGGGGAGTAACAGTGGCTAAGCTAAAATATTTAGAATGGTGAAAGCGGATAACCACCCTCCCTGGCACCTCTGTCATATAAGAAAGGGTCCATTTCACTCCTGTTTGACTAGAAAAATTAATGGGATTGTTCCTTTTTCTGTCCTTCAAAATACTTATAAGAAATGTGAATGAAAAATCATGTTTTTCAAATGTTTGCTGTTTTTATTTCTTCATTAAATGTTTTCTTCATTAAATTCTTCATTAAATGTCATTTCTCCACCCATCCTCTTCAAAAGAAACAGGAATTTCTGAACCCTTCTCTCCTGTTAGCATTAAGGGGGTGAAAAGCCTAGATTGTTGTCATTAGTAGGCTTACATAAAATAGATGATTGAAATAGTCTTGCTCTGGTATATTTAAACAAAGAAATGTAGAAATTATTAGTTCCATTTTTTTTTCCAAACCTACATATTAAGTAGAGGTGGCAGAGCAGTAAAGAGAAGACTCTCAGTTGGGCACAAAAAACACGACCCTGATTATGTGGACGATTATGATTAGATTTATTGCTAATACAATGTTTACATAGATAATGCCAGTGCAGTACACAATATAAGCAGGTCTAAAGGGTTATAATACAAGCAGGTTCAGCTAGAAATGTATAGGTGTACAGCTTTTTGGCACAGTTGCACTCTGTGCAGGGACAACTGAAAGGGAGAGGATGTGTGTGTGTGTGTGTGTGTGTGTGTGTGTGTGTGTGTGTGTGTGTGTGTGTGTGTGTTGAGGATGCATGTAAAGACTCACTAGTTTTTGTTGTGGCCATAGCAGAGCATAAGTACTAAACTAGTTTCAATGACAAACCACTTACCTGAGTCCCAACAATAGGTTCCTGTAGAACAGTCACATTTTCAAAGATAAAGAGAAATCTTTCTTTTCTTTCTGACAGGGCTTGGGATTCTCAGTCTCATGAGTCCAAAGCATTGTCTTACTTGTCTTACTTTACTGGGGCATCAAATTTTCACATTTACATATAAACTGTTCCTGAGTGAAGGAAAATGGCTGGGGGTGGATGAGAATTGAGGCATGGGAATACTTAAATGTTCCTTGTTCTCTCCAGGCAGAAATGAGTGTGCTGAGGAAACCCATACTAGCTGTTTCTTGACTCCATGCTCTTCTATTTCCAGGCTTATGCAGCATTTGAAGATGTGTAATTTATACAGGATACAGGTTGTACCTATGGAACTCCAGATCTGGCCAGTGACAGATATTACGATGACTGATGGCATTTCATGACTATGGCATGTTTGGGTGAAATTATCTGCTCTTAGTCTAAATAAATCTCTCACAGCGGGGTCTTTGGGATAGCAAGGAAGTGAAAGATGAGATGTAGTTTGTGGTACGGCTCAGCCTGTTGTATGTGACGTATTTCGGTGGGGTTTTGCCTGAGGAAAACCAGTGCCATTTCTGCCACACTGATGCAGAGAGACTCTTGCATAGAACGGACTTTTGTGCAGTTACCTTTAAGTTCTTGGATAAAACTCATTGATTTTAGCTAATAATATATTAAGCAGAAACTGGCTTTTTATGCTGGGTTGGATTGGTGCTATAAGGAGCACTAAATGACTTTTATTCCTTCTCTTCCTCCTTTTTTTTAAGTGGTCAATATTTTATTTTTAGAAAGAGCACAAAGGAAGCAATGGCGAGAGGAAAGAGGAAACTGGTCCCAGTGCTAAAACCTTGGTTTGAGTTGTGCGTATAATGATGAGATGAATTGCCTTTCCTAGGTTTGTAGATTAATGATTGATTTACCAGGAAATGTGCTGTTATTATAAATGTGGGGCCTAATTTGGATTTTGTTGCTTGGGAGTTGCCTGGGTGGGGAAGGAAAGTGGGATCCTGTCTTTATTTTTACTCCTTTTCTTAGCCTTGGGAATGCACATGTTCAAAAAACATCTGTCCCTCTCCTTCTGCACAGTCTGCTCATCACTGCCTTTTGCTGAAGCAGCCCAAACACTCTTGGCACAGGGGAACCCAGACTGCACACTTACTCTGCCCTGTCAGGCAGTAGCTACATTTTAGAAGGAAACCGCAGTACAAAAGTGGGATCTCAGGTTCCATGCTGTGTATGCAAAGCAGTTTCATTTAAAATGTCACGTTTACCTTGGCAGAACCACTCTTTAGTAGGGATTAAGGCTGCAGAAACCACTGAATCATACTCTCTGTTTCTATATGTGTGCCAGGTCACAAACATAAATTGCAATGTTGGCCCTCGTCCGTCATCACATAAGGCTCTGGCATACTTTTTCATTCCCTGAATATGAGTGGAATGAGAAGGTTACTTGGAAAGTCATCTGTCTGAAAAGCTGTCCTGTTATAATTAGAGGGCAATCTTGAATTTCATCTCTGGAAGATTATGAAGTGAAGAGGCGGGAGAGAGGGATGTAGACTGCAGGTTACCAGGGCCTCTGGTAAGCCAATCTGTCCATGAAGGGTTGAAGCAAAAAAAGTTGGGGGAATAAGACAATGTGATTTTTTTAAACAAAAAGATGTAAAGACAACCTCAAGCAGCCAGATCTGGATCTAAATATAAGTTTGAATTTCAAGCATTTCTAGGCTTCAAGGATATATAAAGGTGGCAGTTTAGTTTGGCTTGCATCTGGTACCAAAGATTCACTTTTCTTTCTAAAGGCTTCTTAGACACCAGAGTGAATGAAAGGCAGCTCAAGGTGCAGCCATAGAATAAGGGAAAATAGCAGACAACTGGATGGGGGGTGTAGCCGTCAATTAATCACATAAAGTTAGCAATGATGACCTTGCAAGTTATCTGCAGTTATCTCCTTCCTCTTCATATCTGTATTACAGGTAAGGGCTGCTGTCTTTAGCCCTGCTTCTGTCACAACTCCTGCATGTTTTGTACAATGTGATCTGGCCCTATTTTTCATATTTTTAAGTTGGAACAGCCAACTTAAACCACTCTGGTGCTATAGTAAGGCAAGAAGAGCCTTTTTTCATACACTTATGTTTCTTTCAGATATGTGGAAGACATTGTCCTTTCAACAGCTTTCAGACAGACCGCTGAAGAAACATCAGGCTTTTGTGATACATATGTTCTCTCTCTCTTTCCCTAGTCAGGAAATGTGCTACTATTTTTCCACCAGCTGTAGTGTGGGATATTAGATGCTCTGAGAGGAAAATAAATGCTTAAGACTTCCTTCCTCTGGCACTTCATTAATGCCAAGAAGGAGGCTGGGTAGTGTTGCTTTAATTAACATGCTTTTGCTCAAAGAAGTGGTTGGAGCTACCTGATTGCAGTTTTACCCAGGAAAAGAAACAAAAAAAATACTTCCTAGAACAGAACATTGCCTTTAGCAAGAGCAATGCTTATAATATATTTGGTTATATGTTTCATGCTTCACAATTTTATTCTTGACCTCTGCTGGAAACTGACTTAGACCTTGAAATGACGACTGTGTTTCCTATATGAACAACTTTAACTTCTTGGTGACTTGACATCACTGATTTTTTTTGCCTCCTCTCTAAACCTCTGTGTTGTTTAAGCTTTTGTAGGACAGATTTATTGAGATTTTTTTTGGTGAGACTACAACTTTGAATATTTTTTATGGTGCTCTTAATTTTTCATTGCTTGCCCCATTCTACCTGAACTGCTTTTCCTTTTGTGTTTGCTATCAGTCTTTGCTCATATGAGGTAACACTGAATATCACAGTGTTTGGTCACTGACAGGGGAGTAGTCTGAGTGAATATTATGTTTCCCCTTGGATAATACCCACAGAATTTCACAGGTGTCCAGTGATGTGTAGATGAGCATGACTTGGCTGCATGGCAGGAATTTCTTTACCCATTGCCGAAGGGGATATTGTCAGTGTGCATACAAAGGCATTGCTTCATGTGTTGAGTATACATCTCTCTGTAAGGTATTTCTATAAGCACATTGTTCCATGAGAGAACTTTATCCTGAACCCTGGCAGCAATGCCTGGGTTGCTTCCTGTAGTATGAAGCTCTCTGTTTCCTCTCTTTTAAAATTCTTACTATCATTATTGCTGATTTTTTAATTTATGTAATTCTGGCTTGAGTTCCCATGAGCTCTTCCCCGACATTGTTCCAGTTTGTTCTGCAAGTACATATTAGGCAGCAAATTACAAAAGAACTGTTTCTAAATGGAGAGCATTTTGAACAAAAGAAGAAAACTGTAATTATTCCAATGAGGATTTGAGCAAGCCATCAGAATTAACAGTGCTGCTTTTCCAAATGGGCCACTGTTTTGATTAGCTTATGTGCTTATACAATCCCTGCCGTGGCAGTGACCGTAACTGAATGCCTGTAACCACAGGCAGAAAGCTATTAGGGCCCATCCACAAAAAAGCAGCTATTTCAGTTTTCTTCTCATCAAAAGCCTACAGTGACGAAGTGATGCCAGCTAAGTGTTTGTTTCCGCAAGATTTTTATCTCTTCATACCATTCAATACCATTCAAAATACTTTTTTTTTTTTTTCAGAATGGTTTAAACTTGATCTATTAATGTTTATAAAAAGTGCGTTCTTCAACACATTCTTTGGGCAGTGTCAAAAAACAACCCTTGAAGCAGAAAAAACAACCCTAAAATTGCTGACCACTTGAGGGAGGTGGTGTGTTGTCTGGATGGTGGAATTGAAACCAGTGTTGTGACTAGCTTGCAGTAGAAATAGCAAAGTTTTAAGTCTTTGGGAATACTAGACTTCAGCGGTGGCTGCTTTTGCTCACAAAGCCATTCCCCATGCAATCTATGATGATTCATTTGTGACTATTCCCATTTTCTGAAGGGCATACTGTTTACAGAATAAAGAAAAGTTAAGTCAGATCAAGTAAATGTCTTTGTTTTCACCAGAAATAAATTAGAAATAGCTGGCAGCAGAAAATGTGAGATTTCAATAGATGTTCAACATATTTTTCAGAATAAGGATGTTTGCTGACTGGCCTGAACTCAAGTAAATTATGAATGCAAAAGTTCTTCATTCCCCTGAATGAGTTATGTACAATACTTGGAGACCTGACCTTTCATCCTTTCTTCTGTCTCCCCTTCTGTCCCACGGATGTTTGGCCTAGCGGTGCTGCAGAACTGCTGAGGTAAAGACAATACAAATGTGATATGACATTTTCCTATCTGAAGGGCTTGGAGGTGAGCCTAGGGTTCTGCAGAAATTAGGAACAGAAACATTTCAGAACTACTGTCTGATATGCGGCTTGGGCCTAACTCCTCAGCTGAAAATGCAAAACCCCAAAAAAGCTACGCAAAATGAGCAGCTCAGTGTCCTTCGGGCACTGCGCACAGCAGAGCAGCAGAGTATGGAGGAATGGCAGAAACTCTGCTCATTCTGAATGTCCTCACCAGCACTGGCTGGCCCAATGTCTTCCAAAGAAGGTATTCCAAAGTCTAGAGTAAAAATCATCCTAGAAAATAGAGCCAGAGTAGGTTGAGAAGTGGATACACCAAAACTGGCTAAAGCAGAACAGCAGGTGTTATTTTCTGAGGAGAACAGAAGCTGCTGCATGTTTTTTCTTGTGTTTATAAGTCCTAGCTTAGTGTTTGGCCTATCCAGAGCAGGATGACGTGGCTGATTTATACTCAGCCAGCAGTGCTTTATAATCCCAGGATCCTCTTCTGTTCTTATCCACCCAGCCAGTTGCTCCCCATCGAGCATCTGAGAAGCTGAATCCTCCTGGCCAAATGCAGAACTTTGTGTTCTTCCTTCTTGAATACCATCTTGGGTTTTTTTTTCATGCAACTTCAGTTTTCAGGATCACTTCAGGCTTTTTACCATATTGGAAGCTCCACCCTTCCTATTGTCTGCAGATTTAATAAGGACTTAACAGTTTTCCATCACCTAGATTGTTCATGAAAATACACTCACTGAAGGAGATTTACTCCAAACCCTGGTTAACAGGGACTGGCTTAAATTTAAACATATCCAATTGTTCTTATAAAACTTCATGACTGCCTACTGTAACTCAAGATATTCAGCATTTAGTGTAAGCATTACAATTAGCTGAACTTTCTGAAATATATAGCATCTTCTCTTCAAGAAAGAGGGTGTTGGAAACATGGGTAAAGACCAAGTAAGTCCCTCTTACTGTGCATCCTATTTTCTAATAAGGTGAACTGTCCCTGAGAGATCATCAGGCTTCCTACCTAAAATTTGCTAATTTTAGAAATCTGTGCTCAGTAGTTTGAGCTCTGTGGAAGCTTTCTGGTTTTTTCTGTTTATCTGCTACTATTCTGGCCTCAAAAACAGTTTGAATCTCAAAATAAAAATAGCTGCATGAGTTTGCCTATGATTAAGAAGCTGAAGTCAGCTGGGAAGCAAGGGCTCCGAGTGACAATTTTGACACAAATAATGTTCAGCCTCTGTATTAATAACAACATGCTGACAAAGTGTCAGAAACAATATCCTGCAGCTAAGTAAGTTACAAGGCTTCTTTTCCTCACCAACAAAATAGATTTTATCCTACACACTTACATCATGTTGACTGCTATTTCTGACAAAATCTCTGCTGTCCTACATTTGGAAGTATTTTAAGAAGCTACAAAGCCTCTCGTTTATTATTCTCTTTTGCTCTTTTTCTCTGCATCCTGTCTACTTGACTGATATTTTCTTCCATGTGAGCTCTTCTACCAGGGGGTTGTAGAAATCCCTTTTCCATATAAACCAAACCAACTATGACTGTTTCGAGTTCCTAAAATGCAATTCTGAAAGTATTGAGAAGGGCTTGTTATTTTCATATGATGGAGACAATAGTAAGTTAGATGACTGGCAATGAAAAAAAAAACCAAACCAAACCAAAATGTTTGATGATCTTCATACAAAAAAACCCAACAAAACAGGAGCTAATATGACTTTTAAAATATGGACAATATATATAACTTTTCAGATTTGATCAAGAATTAGGAAGATGTTAAAAGAGATGAAATACAATTAAGTAGCTTGTAAATGACAAGTGCATATGCAGTATTTCCCAGTGCACTGGGTTTTTAAGACTCAGTTCTGATTTGTTGAATACAGCACTTCTTAATAACTCTTAATTATTGTTTTTCTTTACTGTTATAGTATTTCCAAGTGATTACTACTTTCATTGATGCTGAATTTATCTCTCAGGGATTTCTTGGGATTTGGTTTAGAAAACCAAAGTGTCTGACCTCACTAACTACTTAAGAAAAGGCTACCTTTTACCATACCTGGTAGGTCTAATGCTTAAATAATGTATCCCTCTAAGCAAAAAACTGTTTTTTGGATGTGGAAGTCTTTTGGTAGATAATAATAGGGAACTGATTAAAATGTTTAGAATCCATTTTTTAGTGACATTATTTTTATTGCATTAAAACCAGGACAATATCAGAAGGTTGCACCTATGGAAGGTGAAGGCTTTAGATGGCTTAGATCTTAAAAAGAAAAACACCAGCAAAACTACCTTAGTCAAGGAATTCTGTTGTAAATATATCTGGGATTGGCAATGTTCTTTATTGTCCCCTCTTTTGATTAGCTTGTTCCTTTATTATTAATTGCTGGTGATTAGAACAAAAGTTATATTCACATGTACCCAAGCTAGTAGAGGGAAAAGAGACACAGCAAAAGACTTCTGCTGTGAGCTCCAGTGTGGGGAGATTGGTTAGGCCAAACACAGGCAGGAGCACAAGCTGTTAAAATGCACTGCAGTGCACACTCTGTTTTCAGAACTGATTGATGACATTTCCATATATAGTTAGGAGTAAGACATTGCCTTTGAAAATAGAATTAAAACTTTCCCTTTTTAGGAGCAAGCACCACTTTGGCAACACCACCATCCCCAAGTACATTAGTTCTTTTGGTCAAAACATTAACGGGGTACTTTGTTAACAAAATGTTCAGGTCATGATGAGTTCAAAGCATGAACTGTGAGGCTTTTTATAAGCTAAATGTTTCCAAATAGCACTCTAAGTTGAAAGTGCTGAAATTAAAGCTTTTCTCCTGTAAACAGGGTGTTGCTGAGCTCAGTATGTGTTGTTTTTTTCAATTACTCAGCATAAGGTGATGGGTCTGCAACAACATATGTTTGTTGAGCAGAGACAGATGTCACCAGAAACATCTGGATGATAGGAACACTTAAGGAAAAGATTATAGAGATGTATTCACATTGCCACTTTCTGTCCCTCTTTCCAATCTGGCATACAATTGCCAATTTTCCAAAATGAAAACTTTGAGCAACAACTTACTGTCTCAACTGCAGACATAAATCTGATATTCTGACCCAGTTAGCAAAATAACAACTTTTCCCCTTGTATTTGTACTTCTTGATTCAGGTCTAGATTTGCAAATGCCCATGGACATACGTCCCCAGCAGGATGGGATACTGGTAGGTGAAAGATCATCAGCTGAGCTCAAGGTGGGTAGTACTGGCTACCCCATGACATTCTCATGAAATATGACATATGCTTTTTAATATTGTTTTAATGAAACAATATTAATTATTTAACTTTGTTACTATTTTTTTTAGTCACATATTTTGCAGTAGATCATAATTAAAATTTGAAGGATCCTTACAGGCTGGAGAGATGGGCAGAGAAAAACTGTCTGAAATTCAGCAAAGGTAAATGCAGGGTCCTGCACCAGGGAAGGAATAACCCTAGACACCTGTACAGGCTGGGGACCAAACTGCTGGAAAACAGCTCTGTGGAGAAGGACCTGAGGTTCCTGGTGGACAACAAGCTGTTCATGAGCCAGCACTGTTGCCATGTGGCCAAGAAGGTCAATGCTATCCTGGGTTGCATGAAGCAGAACATTCCTAGCAGGTCAAGGGAGATGATCCTCCCCCTCTGCTCAACTTTGATGAGGCCACATCTGGAGTGCTGTGTGCAGTTCTGGCCTCCTCAGCACAAGAGAGCTCCTGCAGCAGGTCCAGGGAGAGCTATGAAAGTGATTAAGGGACTGAAGCATCTCTTATGGGAAAAGGATGAGGTATCTGGGCCTATTCAAGCTCAGAAAGAGCTGACTGAAAGGAGACCCCCATCAACAACTACAAGTATCTCAAGGGAGGTGTTAAGAAGATAGGACCCAGGCTCTTCTTGGTAGTGCCAAGCAATAGGAAAGAGACAATGGGCAGAAACTCATGCACATGAAGCTCCACCTGAATATGAGGAAGAATTTCACTGAGCAGTGACTGAGCACTGGAACAAGTTGCCCATGGGTTGCCTGTGCTCTCTCCCTCACAGGAGATACGCAAAAACCATCTGGATGTAATCCTGTGCTATGAGCTCTGGGATGACCCTGACTGAGCCGGAGCTTGGACCAGATGACACACTGGGGTCCCTTCCAACCTGACACACTCTGAGATTCTGGGAAAATTTGCATATTATCTGCAGGAGTACAACATAGTCCTTATATAAATAAATCCACTGATTACTCCTCATAAGAACAGAAAGTGGCAGCAGCAGCACAAGGTATCACTGTGAGATAATTTTGAAAAGACATGGATGAAAGCAGCTGAATTTTGAATAGAGAGAAACAGAAATAAATGCAACATCCTAAGCTCTGCAGGCCATGCTATTATCTATTCCAGACATTTCCAAACTTGCATGTGAATCTGTGTAAATTTTAGCTATCCAAAAACATTCCAGGTTTTGTTTTCTTGTATGAAATGACTCAGACCATGGGGAATGTTTATCCAAATGTTTTTATGCACATTTTTCTGCAACCTTGAATGAAGCATGACCCTGATAACGCTGAATACCCTGGAACTGCTGCTTGCATTCTAAAATGCTATATTATTATATAAGTGCCTGTAATTTGCTTTGTACACAGGAGAAAATTGGGTGGAAAACTGTTGAAATAAATGCCATGGAACTAGAATTGAGCCATAGCTTTTGCCTGTCAGGCCATCAGTGGCTTCACAACAGAAATTACAATAGACTTCAGCCTCACGGGTTTAATAGACAGGATCACAGGTTTGGAGGTTATGATGGGTTTTGCCATAAATGGTGAAGATGAAGACTGCATGACATATAATTTGTGCAAGACAATGTTTTGAAGAATAAAAGATGAAGTGGCAGTGCTGAGAGGAGAAGAGTTCTTTTAAATTAAATACACTTTTTAAAATAATCTAGAGAGTTCTGTATCTAGTGTTTATTCTGAATTTAATCAACTATATTTTAAGAATATATTGTTGGTAATATAATAATCTGTTCTTGTGACTCAAATGCAATAATACTGCAAAAATGAGCTGAAAATAAATATTCTCCACAGCTTATTTGTCATCTCCTAAATTAAAAGTATTACATAGAATTGAAAGCTATATTAAATCAAGGTAGTGTCAAATACAAATTCCAATTTATTGTAGAAACTGTCACAGCAATTCAAACAACCTAAAATTAGATCTAACTTTAGTAAAAGTATAATTGCATCCTGTTCTAATTCCTGTGTACAAAGTTATGTATCTCATGGTGGATCCCATTTAATTTGAAAAAAAGATTGTGACATGGCATTCTAATTAAAAAACAAACCAAAAAAAAGCCTAGACAAAAGCGGGGGATCTGAGGAATCATTGGCAGAACCATGCACAATGTAAGTGCCACCATAGATGGGAGATTATGCTTTGGGGTCTCCATTTTTAACTACTAATTCAGTACACTGTTTTGAGAAATTTAAAAAGGCAATAGGGAAGAACTGCATTTGGAATATATACCTGAATATGACCAAGGGCGCATCCCTTTAGCTCAGACAGGTACAGCTCCTTTCACAAGAGACAAAGCTGTAGCTATATATTTTAACCTATCTGTCTGTCTGTCTATGTATTTCCATGATGACACAGCCAAGATACTAGTGGATGTGGTAGCTGGCTATATGGGTCATGGCCAACCCACCATAGAAACACTGAGGAGAATTCCTGTATCAGTAAAACCTACAGTTGCCAGATGTCGGTGTCTCCTCTATCACTTAGCACGCACAGAAGTGGGAAATGTGGGTGATTGTCAACCTGTGGTAATATGGTGAACCAGAGGGATAAAATTATATGGATATGATGGACCACTCTTTATACAGAATGAATGCTCAACATGGTTTTGGGATCTCAGGGATTGATTTCTGGTAGTCCAGTTCTGGGTCAAAACTATTGTATGTCAGTTTGGGGCAGCAGAATAGCTACTGAACATCATGCCAGTTAGGGACAGATTGTCTCACCTTTTCTCACAAATTGGGTCCTGAAAATCTGAGTCCAATATTACAAGAATAAATGAAAAGAAATAATGTGGTGAGATAACCTTAGCAATGACTACTGATGAAAGGTATATGAAGTGGATAGACAATATACTGGAGCAGCTGAGCAAAAGGTTCCTATTGCAATTCAAAAGGAATGTTAAAAGTGTTACGATCAAGAATACATGCCTCCATATTAATGGGTCTTAAATACCTTTTTAAGAGGTTTTTAAGTACTGGTCTGAACTCATGTATTTACCATGCTTTAGACTCCTATTATCCCAGTTGCTTCAAAGCAGTTCAGGAAGAAACAGATGGAGTCTTTTCTTTCTCACACATTGGTCACAGAATACACATTCATCCTGTTTATGGAGTGTCACTACATCATTTTCACAGTAATTTGTGAAGGAAAATGCATTTGCACCATAAAGGAGCGTGACTTTTCTTGAGGGCTGATAGACCAAGACTAGAAATACCATCAAATGATTTTAGTTAATAACAATATTTGATACTTGGTTTCCCAAGAGCTGCAAAGACTTGTGAAGAAGAAAACTTGATATGAAGAAACCAAGGTGCCCCAAACAGAGCAGACTTGCATTCACATACCAAGTCCATGACAGACTGAGGAACAGAAATATAACCTTCTTGGATGCTGTGGCTCTTGTTCTACACAATCAGCAACTGAGAAACTAGGCAAAAAAAAAAAAATTAAATCAAATTATTTCTTCCTTACTTCTCTAACAGGAGTCATCAATGAACAGACCCAATGCTCTGCAGGCCCATGCTGGCTCTCTGCCAGCCTTTGCAAAGACAGAGTATTTTCTCTTCAAAACCTTTTCCCGCAAAGCACAGATTGTGGCTGTCAACATCTCCATCTTTGGCATATCAAATATGAATTTTCAGCACATAAGGACTTCATTATGCACCACAGGCTTTGGTTTTCCACTCCCTCTGCCCTTGACCTCCTTGGCAGTAGCTGAATTTCAGACTAGATCTGTCACTGGCAGGATCATCCGGACAGGAAAAGCAGAGGCAGGATTTCAACACACTCACTCCCTTGTTCGCCACCTATCCATGCTTGCTCTCCACCAGTGGGACAGGGCTTCATCACCCACAGCAGTGACTCAGCTCCCTCCTCCAGCTCCACCAAGGTTATGGCCAGTAAGAGTCAAGAGGATATAAAACAAAGAGAGACACCCTCCTCTGACAAAAGGACCTCTCACAATGAACAGATTCTCTTTCAGAACAGATGAAAAAAAAGCCAAGAGGAGTTTCATTATTAGTCAGCTCAGCCAGGAGGGATGGAGAATGAAAGTGACTTTTGAAAAAACATTATGAGGCAGGAGGTAGAGCTCATGGGGACACTTCTAGCACAGCTTGCACTCTTCTCCCCATGGTGACATTTCTTGGAGGTGCCCTGACGTACCAAAAGCTGATTGGTGTCTGCCTGACTGCAGCTTTGTTTGGCAGCAGCAGTGGGCAGAGGTGTGAAGAGTTCTCAGGAGAAAGGTGCAGCTTGCCCTTCATTGCCTCACCAAGCTGTATGTCTGATTTCCAGGTCATCTTGTGTGTGGAGCTTGGTGTACCCAGTTCTCACATGAGAAACAGACAACCTATTTCTGCTCCTTTTCCCCATTCCCTGTGCATTTGGGTTTCTGTCAGAATTGAAGCAAGTCTTCCTAACAGAAATATCCAAACTGTGGACTGGAAGGCTGCATTCCTCTATCTGCTGGGATTTTCCTTTTCTTTCCATGAGCTAACAGCTAAATCCCATAGCAAGGCATGAATAAACAAAAACTAGGAAGGATTAGGATGTACTATTTAGTGAATCATGACTAACACAGCCCTGTCTTGCTTCCTCTGAAAGCGTGCCACAAAAGTTCAACAAATATTATTGTGAAATGAACCACAAAGTCTTTACACACTTTAGAAATGGCATCTTCACCCATTTTCTCTGGCAAAAAAACAAATGGATTTAGTTTATAGTTGATGGGAAAATCTCTAAATTTAAAACACTTGATAATTGACAGAAGACATGAGTTTTTCAATTCTTTTCCTCCCTCCTACACCCTTCCTGTATGGCAAATATAATTTAGCAGAAGATTCCAAGAGCCAAGATGAGAGGCTACTTGCTTTGCCTTTTGCTAAGAAAACACTCAGCAATAACTCCTTCTGTGAATTGCTTTAAAATATCAGGACACGCGCCTCTTCTGCACATAATTGCTGTAGTTGTCAGGGGAAATGGAGCATATATAAAGAGGCGTTCTCACCAGAATAGGAAAAGGAGAAATATTTTCTTATAATGTGGCCTTATAACTGCTGGTATATGAGTGTCTATATGTGTATGATGCTCATCTTAAACATAGACAAGTATATAGTTTTGAGATGTTTGCCATAAGAAGATTTGTTCTAAAAAATAATTGTCTTAGTCACTAGCCTTAGGATAGATTACAAGACCCATTTCCAAAAGAATGCAGATAAAATGCTAGAAGATGAAGACAGCTTGCAGTTCTAAAATTGCTTATTTGCAGTATCACTTGTAAATATTTATCATAGTACCTTTAAAAAACCAACATCCCCTAGGCAACACAGGTAGATCCTTACCCATGTACATAAATCTAAATAAAGACAGAAGGCAAGAAACAGCAATCATACCTGGTATTGCTGCAGATCCAATTCCTTTCAGTTATGAGGGTGCTATTATTCCATTCCTCTGGCAGCTATAGACAATTTTGAGATCCATGAAAATCAATCACAGATTTTTAGCATTTTAGAAACTATGTCTGTGAATGTCATGGTCTTTCAATATTGGGGAAAAGGCCTAGGAATTTTGGGTTTGCTCAGATATTGCCTACACTGCAGATGAGTATTTTTCTTTCACACATGGGATCAATTCCTTTGTGCTAACAAGGATCCACCCACTCCCATTCCTTGTTTCCTGGCTTAGTATGGACCTCAAATCCTCACATGCGGTTCCTTGTGCCTGCAAGAACCAGATTTTGCAGAAGATAATCCTGAAGGATGGGGAGGGAAATGTGAGAAACTAGTGCGAAAAGTGGTGTAGAATAGAAGTTCTGGTTAAACCACTCATTCTCACTGGAGCTTTAACTCTTCCAAATGTCAGAGCCTTACTCCAGACTTTTGTTTCCTCTGGGTTTGGAGGAGAGTTGTTGCCCTTTCTTTCCACAAAAGTTATACAGTAACTACCTTCAAGCTCCATTTAACGGTAGCCCTTTTGCTACGTTAAGAAAAATTATTCCCTGTTCACAGCTCAAGAGAACCAGGGAACTTTTTGTTCTGATGACTTTGTTTTAAGTGAAAACACAATAAAAGACTGAAACAGATGGCAATTTATTTGTCTCTAAAGTTTGCATGTGTGTTCCATGCCATGACATTTTTATAAGACTTTAAAGATTCCTCTTTTTTCTGTCATCAGTAATCTGAAATTGCTTTTTCCAACAAAATGAATTTGCTAGACTCTCAGTGATGTTTCAGTCTCAGTAGATAGCTGTCATTTCTTCATAGTTTTGCTGTGCCAACAGAGTGGCTGTCTCTGTATGTTTTTTAGGACTGTTGCACTCTTTGATATTCAAGGGTTAGACCTACCTGCATGCAGCACTAAACAGAGATTCATACAGTGGCTTAATTAAGCTTTCATCTTCCCCTCTGTTGTTTGTGCCTGCAACACCAAGCAGACATTGCTGGAAAGCTCTTTGCATACTCACCCATTTAAAAAAATATTTAATATTTGATCTTGGCTTTCACCAAGAAGCAGTTCTGAGTCTTCCTTACTAAATCAAATCTTTCCATGTGGCTACCAAGTCTAGTTTTTATTACAGTTTCCATTGTTTCCTCTATATAGAAGTGAGGCTTATTGAGCTATACTTCTCCAAACCATTCCTGATGACTTAAAAATGGTATCTCATTTGTTGCTTTCTGTTTCTTTGGGAAAGAGATTGATTTTAAGTGACAGATTACACATAACATTTTCACATTGGCATGTGTGTCCTCTCAGAAAACCCGTGTGAACACCATCTGGTCCTTCTGATTTCCTACCTCTTATTTTATAAGCTTTATTCAAAAATCTCTTCTGACACTGCAATTTAAAACAACCCATTAGATTCAGCCCTCTGTAAGGAAAAGATGGAGGGGGGAACTTCTCTTACTAAGTAAAGATTTCATTAAGGTTTTCTTTAATGATCTTGTCTTTCTGGAAAATTTCTTTTACAGCTGAATCTGTCGACTCTATAGACTCTTTGCCACGCTTCTTTCTTTTGATGCATTTGAAACCTTGTTAAGTTTTTATTTCATTCCTCCCACTATTTCATAAGAATTCCTCATGTTTTGAAAGCTCCCATGAAACTTTAGAGCTTACATTAAGTATGCAGCAAAACATTGCAATTATGACAAGAAAAGCTAAAAAAAGACACGACCAAAAAAAAAGAGAGAATATGCTAATGCCTTCTCTTCAAATCTAACTCAATAGATTTTAAAAAAAATCAGTGTTAGTAATGTACAAGTAACACATAATATAAGTAACATATAATAACTCTGCTGAGAAACTGCTAAAAATATTCAATCTTCACAAATAAAAAATAGTATTATTTGTTCTCCTCTTGGCTAACAAAACCAAGGGATTACAGATATCACTATGTATCATGCTCCATAAATGAAAATGTTCCTTTCCATATGCACTGCACATTACATTACTTTTGCAATTCATATATGAACTTTCTAGTTTGGCATTAGATCACATATACACTCAGACACAGAGGCAGAAAGCTCAAATATAAATACACAGCTTTGCCCCTTTCCAAATGCAAATGCTGAAGGCTCTTCCAGCATCCATTGCAGCCAGTTCCAAAAGTAAGTGTTCTAGTTCATGGAGTTCAATTTGTCATCAAGGAAAATACTGGAGACTGTCATGGATGAGTGCTGTTATGGGAAGCTAATCTGGCTTGGACAGGAGAGAAACAGAATATTAGCTTTTTGGTGAAAAGGAAGAAAGAAAACATGCAGTTTATGTTGCTCTGCTGCAAGATCTTCCCCATTAAATCTGCTTTATCATGGCTGTACCTCTAGATGAAAAAGATGAACTGCCAGGAACTCTATTTGGAGGCCACATGCAGGCTCACAGAAGGAGCTGGATCACAGCAGCTATATACACAGACAGAGATTTATGAACCCTCGCCTCTGGTTTTATTGATTTAGCAGGTTTAGAGCAACTCTTGACAATGTTACTGGCTGGAGTTCACATTTCCATCTTGCTTTGCAGCGTATAACCACATCTAGGCTACTGACAAAGGAGATAGCAGCCAGAAGATTAAATGGTAACCATCAATTTAAATATCAACCACTCATTGTAGAATGAGTTGCTCCAATAGGACTTAGAGATCAATTACAAAAGCAGTTAAAATGGGGCTGCCTATTTACTTCCTACAGTTCCTCAGATAATGAAATTAAAACCAGCACCATGCTGTACACCTCTGTGCCCTGCTCCAGCACTGTGGCTTCACTCACAAGTGCTCGTGTTACTTAGACACATTTTCTATGGACATGTGGATTTGGTCCTTTTTAGCTGCACGACTGCATTGCACACATACATACATACACACACACACACACACACACAAAAAAAAAAACAAAACAAAACAAAACAAAAAACCCTGGCTACTCAAGTTTTTCAATTATGGTTATACTGAAAAATATCTCCTGGATTTAACAAGGGCCAAGATGTAAATTATGGAATCTAAATATTCTGTCAGTGCTACCTCCAGGTATCTCACTATGAAGTTACCTTTCCTATCATATAATGTTATTATCAGCTTTTGGCATATAACTGGTTGTTCTTCTGGTAATATCAAAGACTGCTGTAGGTAGATCCACAAAGATGTCTCAGCCATAGTGTTTGTGTATTTAATTTCAGTTTTCCAAAAGCAGAAATGATGTGTGAGATGCCTACATCTCACTAATCTGACTCCCTGTGCCCCTGCCATCATTCTCCATTTCCTTCTTTCACTCCAAACAGGCATAAATGAAACAATCCCTTTCTGCCTCAACACAAACCTTTTTTCTACCCTGGCCTTTCATATTTTATCCATCTAATCCCTCTCTGAGACAGATGCTGGAACAGAGCATTCCTTCATGAACATTCCCTAGACAGAAGATAGAACTACAAAAAAATCACAAGGTAAACCAAATTTTTTTGTATTATATTTCATGTCTGGTAAAACTTATTTTTGCATGACAATGGTCCAGCATTACTTTTGCATTCTGAGACAAACAGATTTGTGGAATAAAAAAGTTATTATTTTTGCTTGTAGAAGTTAAAGTGTTAGGAAGGAAGTTGAAAACAAACACAAAAGAAGCCAGCTAATATTCAACCAGTTATTTATCACAAGCTCTAAACATTTCTAGTAGTCTCCTTGTTGAAGATAAAGCGAGTCCTGAAAAGATGTCTTATGTTTTCCCTGAGATTTTAATTTACCTATGCTCACAAAATAACACGGATTTGAGCCCTACTTACCAAGATGGTCCAGGTCTGTTTCAAAAGTCCTTTCTCTCCAATATTTATATCTACATTTCCAGTATTTATATATATTACCACTATTTGTGTTATTTAGAGATTGTATAAATAATGATTTAAGGTTTTCTCCTGGCTCATTGATAAAAACTGTTTACATTACAGGGCCATGAACTGATTTCTGTGACCAGGGACAGCTCTTGCTATTTCACTGCAGCAAGTGAAATAAATTTTGCTGTGCACTTATGCATGTTCATAGGAATGCAGACCTGGGGAAATTAGTTTGTTTTACCTATGCTGTAATACAGTAATGAAGATGTAAATCAATTAAAAGGTCACTTTTATATTGGGAGTTGATCTAAGAAGAGCGATCTTTTCAAACTTTTTTAACAATAATGAAAATGTAATGCACTATAGGAAGAAGAGGCTTAGGAGAAGGCAGTCTACTAGTCACCCCAAGCACTTGGAACTCATGTCTGAAACTCAAAAGCCTCATTTCTACATTTATTTTAATGTGTAATAAACATGCTTCATTCTCCAAAACAAAGTCTTCTAGACTGGGGTCTAGGAGAAGAATTAATTTTATTAAAAGATCTAAACCTCTGTGTTAGCTTTGTTAACTAAATGTATTTGTCCTAAAATTTTTTAACAACTATTTCAGGACAATGTACTCTGAAAAGATAAAGCCCACAGACATTGTCATTGTGAAAGGGGTATGAATATATAAATACTGATCAATTATATCCTTTTTTCCCTTTCTGTTATCCTATGTAGCTGTGTAGTCTGGCCCTGTAATACACCAGTTTTTTGAGACAGATGTCTGTTGAACCTTCAACTCCCTTTCATTGCTTTCAGCTTTGAAATTTCACTTGAAGTCTATTATCCAGTAATAGTGCATTTAACTTGAGCTGTATGTTTCCTATGCTGTTGTGCCTCAATCAAAATGTTCCATGGTACTAAATCAAATATCTCACCTTGGAAACAATTTTAACCCTATAACTTTTATCAAAAAAACCCATACATTTATTTTGAAAAGTCTTTTGAGATAGGTTCTTGGGAAAAGGCTAAGCAATAAGAAGTCCTTGGTCACGTCTTCATTTTTCTTAGGACCAAGGGTATCTTGCCAGGTCTGCAGATACCTCATCACCTTGTTTATCCTTTTGAATAAGCCCATCAGATGGCACTGTTGCACATAATCTTGTGAATGCTCTCTCAGCCCTTCTGAGAAAAGTTTTAGCCCTGTAAGAATAGGGTTTTGTTGATCGTTTTTTCCCCCAGATCCAGTGGGATCCGTGAGATGCAGTCACTGCTATTTCTGCGGGACTGTCTGCCACAGAAAGTCTTTCATCAGACTGAGCTATCTGACCTTGAGAATTGGGCATAGGCATCTGAACAGCAGTCCTTGAAAGGAAAGAAATTCCTGGAGTGGTATGCAGGTGCATTATAAACCTAGCTGCATTAAGACAGGATTGTGATACCACAGATAACACTGGCAAGATTGCAAAGTCATTTTGAGAAGGAAAGGAATTCTCTCTTTCCTCACTTCTTCCACTCTTACATGCTATGTCAGTGGATCTCTGCCATAAAGGTGAGCCAGTCTGTTCTTTCCGGCCTCTGGGGGTACAGCCTCCCTGGATCAAGGAGTGGGTCAGAGTCTTCATTCAGGACAAACATGGAATATTTGATATAAGAATCATTGAAAGAAATAGCAAGGTGCAGCTCAAGAAAAAGTCTGGTTTGTTCTATGTGCTTTCATCATTTTCCTTGTCTGCCTTAAACCAACTGGCATCACATATATGTTCATTTTGTATGTGTTCTTTATACTTTCTTTGTTATTTAAGGGAAGAGGCATTAAAAGTTGATTAAAAACTGCTGTATTAGCCACTGAGGAACACATGTAGAGCCATTTTTTTGCATATGCTGTTCAGCAATTTTATTATGTTAGAAATCCAGCAGCAAGTTAGTAAACAACCAATATGAGCAGAGCAGTCCTATTACCTGCTAGCAACATCTCCTTAGGCTGCCTGTTCTTGGTTTCTTTACCTTATGAAAACAAACAGGCTTGAAATGTAACTAAGATTCCAAATGTCCTACAATTGAGTTCCTTTCCTAATATAGTGTCATATTGTTATGATTATAATAGAACATTCTCTGTGGCAGATATTCAGCATCTCAAGAAAAATCCCAATCGTGCAAGATCCTACAATAAAACCAAGGAAATAATGTGTGTGTATGCACATGCACTGTGACTATATAGATCATCTTTTGCCTGAACATTGTATTTTTAAATATCCATTATTTATTAATCCAATCAGAATATCAGAGGTTTATTTCTTATTTATTCCCAGGAAAAATGCTGAGCTACTAGGAGAAAGAACAAAAAATAACCTTTACAGAAATGATTTATTCAGTCACAGGAGATTTCAGCATTCTTTAAGTGAAGCCTTCAACTAGTTTTGATGATGAATGACAGAGAAATTAAAGTTGAAAATACTGGGTCAGCTCTTCAGCAAGCAGAGTAAGTGCAATTATATGAACATAAACTGGGAAAGAGCTGCTTTGCAGAATATATGACATACATAAAAATAGGCTTAATTGAATGCAGTGGGTCAGACAGTAATATTACCATGGGTTTAGAAAAAATAGCAGTTAGGCTCCTCCTCATTAGACTTGCTTTAGTCTGACTTTAACCATCACCTTCATCCATTTGTTTCAAATGAATCAATTCTGGTTTACACCAGTGTGGCAGGAGGAACAGGTTCCTTGCTGTGGCCAAACACTTCAGCAGTGATCTCAGTGATGGATCACAGAGTTATTCTTAAGCAAGAAAACATTTATAAACCATTTGTGGCCCATTTTTTTTGTCTGTAGTCTTGAATTTAAATTAATTCCATGCTCCTTTGTGAAACACTCCTTGACCAAGAAGAGAAGTTTGAACTTTAAAATGATCCCATAACTACCCAGTTCTGCGTGGGAATTTTATTACTTGTTGCTGGAGGAAAATGACTTGCTGTATCTAATTCACTTTTTTCACCCCTGAGTTTAATAAAGATCTTTCCATGTTGCCACTTTCACAGGCCAACATGAATGCTCTTTCATGATGCCTTCTTTGAAACAGAGCCAGGCTCCGAGAAGACCCCTTGGAAATGTGAGTGTGTCCTGTGACATGCTTTATGGGGAAGAAGGAATGCCAGGGTGACTAATGGAAGTTTTGTGTCCTAATGTAAAGGAACAGGCTTCCTGCAAAAGGGAACAGAGGAACGGGCTTTCTTTTTCCGTACGTGGTCAGTTAGGAAAGTTGGTTACAGTCTTACGGTAAACCTGGATCACCCTCTTCCCACCAGCCCTCAAGAGCCCACAGATCTCAAAACTGTGAGTGCAGAAAATGAGTCACCACACATGAGTTCATATTTCAGGAGTCTTGCAGATGGGCCCACGAGGACGTGAGCGCTGCATGGGGCAGGCATAATGCAGCTGCCTCGTAGGGTTCAGCTGAGCCCATGGTGTCCTGGCCCCAGTACCAGCCATTTTAAACTGACTGTGACCTGAAGATACGAGGTGCTCATTAGAGGCCTTAGTAGCCTAATATCATCAGTAGATTGAACCAAGCTGTTCTAGTCTTTGCCAGCACAAACATTAATAAAAGGGACCATGTCAATAAAACTTCCCAAGATGAACCCATAGAATGAGGCACTTATAGACTATTATAAACAATTTGCCCTTTGGTGGCTGTCTCTTATCAGGCCCAGTCAAAGCCTTGATAAGTCTTGCCTCTTTAGGAATCATTAATTTCCTTGGAAATTTAAACAGCTGTCACTTGTGATACTCTTCAGGTGTACATGTGGGAAAGATTAGCCAGTGTTTATAATCCAATCTGTTCATTAAGTGCCTGCCCATGTGGAACCTCCTTCACAAGCGAAGAGTCCGGCCTGCTAAGCTCCCACAGATAATTGGAGGCAGCCATGAATTATGCGAATGAGCTGTCGACAACCGGGATCATGAGGCCTTATGGGCCCATGTACCTATGCATGAAGAGAGCCAGGCTGATGGCTTGGGCTTCTGTCCTTCCGACTTGCTTCTGCTCTCTGAGATGGCATCTTTCCACAGCACAGTGAAACGACTCCTCTTGGAATCAGGGCCATATGAGGTCACCAACTGGCCTTGGTGTCCCCAGCTGGCCTCACTCAGGATGTTCACCCACATTTCCTCTGTCCAGGGGCTCTCTGTACAGTCATGAATTGGCACTCTGTCCTGTCCTGAGCTAGGTGTGACTATCTCCAGCCCTGCCTCCACAATGGACCTTAGTCCTACTCTGTAGCTAGCTGGAGTCCCTCAGTCACCTGTTGCAGTTTATCTCCAACTCTGTCTGCACCTCCTTCTCCTTTTGCTCCTGACTGGAGCCCCTGGGTGGACCCTGGTGCTGGTTCATCCCTTACGTTAGGGGTTGTGCTACAGACCCTGTGGTATCGTGCCCTGTTAGTGAGGGTATTATCTGTGGTGGAGCTGCCCTTGGCTGTTGATTTGTCTGACTCCATGGTACAATCCTGTTCTTGCTGCTCTCTGGTTGTAATTCCATGGTAAGATACAAACTTCAGGCTTTGTCTGTGCTGCTTCAATGCAAGCACTCTTTCTTCCTTGGGAGACAAGGGATGAGCATCCCCTGGGTCACACTCCAGTATTAAAAATGCTTCTGAAGCTGCTGGTTCTACGGTCATGGTCACAGTCAAGGGGATGGGTGTCATTGAGCACCAGTGTTTCGTAAAACAGTGCCATAATTCAAAGAGTCAGGGACTTGCACAACCATGCCCTTAAGAACATGAGTACTTTTAAACACCTATTTATTTCCATTCTTGCTCGTTGTGCAATTTCACTTGGGCAGACAGATCAGACATCATCACAATAGCTGGCACATGACCATTTAGCATGAGATCAGTGTTTCAAATGGCACATGGTTTTGCTAAAGACATGGGGAGCAGCTGGCAAAATACAACCTCTCCCACTGAAGCTACTGAGAGTGGAAGCTGCTAAATGCTTTGCAGTGGATGCAAGTAATTTTCTCAGTTTACTCCTTCTTCATTGTTCTTAAAAGATAATTTTCATTTTTTCATTTTCTACCCCTTACCCCTTCTTGAAGTTCCTAACAGTAAGCTTGAATACAATTCTTCTAATTTTCCTTCTGTTTCACTGCTTATCTTTAAACCATTGCCATCATAACAAAAAGAGAGACTGTATCTCATTTCAGGGTCCACCCAAGCCTGGTTTAGGGAGCCTGCAAGAGCTGCTGGGCCTTCAGCCAAGGTTTCTCATCTAGGCCAGGATGGAAGGTTTGGGTTTTCAGTGAGAGTTTTTGAAGGGATGGGTGGAGGTACATGTCAATACTTCTAACAGTCATGCTCTGGCTTTGAAGCACTTTTCTGGAGATAAACAGATCCTGCATATACCACACATTGATTGTGGAATTTCTGCTACTTTCTGACCTCCTTGACAAAGGATGATTTAGATCCTCATATTTGATATTCAGATGGGCTCCCTTCTTATAGCAAAAGCCTGCTCTGACCCATCACGCAGACCAGCACCATAACATAAATCTGCCAACTCTAAAGGCATGTAAAGTATTAGACTGGCTCAGAGATGCTCAATTGGAATGATTATTTTATTATTTTCTGTGATGTTCATATATTGAGCTAAATAAGTTTGTGACTGAAAAATTAAACAGTGGACTCTGGGGTCTATCTTCAAAGAGCAGCCTAGGCTCTCTATGTCATTACATTGTCTTATTCCAAACAATGATTAGGTATTTATGTTTTAGAGCAAGGACAGGATTTGACTCAAGAACAAATGAGTGAATAAGGCAGACCACATGTTAGACAATATTAAGAGCAGCATGGCTGGTTAATTACAGAAAGCTAGAATCAAATTTTACTTGATGCTTGGGGGGCCATACCCAGGACACAGAATCTTATTTTAGCCCCAGTTCAAGAAGGAGAAACTGGAGAGAGACTAGAGGGGCTACCAAACAGGTTAGGACCCCACCTCTCTGAGGAGAGATTGAGCAAGCTGGACTTGTTTCTTCTGACAAAGAAAAACCTAAAGTGTGATTCCTAACAGTAGAATTACAGTTACAAAGATGTCAGAGCCAAACTTCTATCTTCTGTGACAAAGTACATAGGAAGGATCAGTGGGCACAAAATATGGCTTGGGAGGACATTAGGAAAAAACTTTTTGACTAGGAGGGTAGAATAGAGGAACAAGAGAATGTGTGGAGAGACAAATGCTTCCCAGTTAGCGCCCAGTGAAAGGGCAAGAGGCAATAGGTGCAAACTGAAGTACAGGAAACTCAATTTAAGCACAGAAAAAGCTTTTTTTAATGATAAGGATGATCAAACATTGGAACAGGTTGTCCAAAGAGGCTATGGAAACACCCATCCTTGGATATTTCAAAATCTGACTAGGGAAGGTCAGAAGGTTATGGACTGCTCTACCTGACTCTTCCCTGAGCAGGGAGAGTAGACTAGATGATTGTAAAAAGTCACTTCAAACCTCAGCTGTCCTCTGAACCCCTGAGGTTTATCTGTTGTTGGTAGATTGGTCAGAATTTGAAACACTTTTCCCCCCATCTTGGCATATAATAGATACAGTCAGATTTTGATAATCCAAAGGAAATTTTCAGGTAATGCATTAACTATAAACTTGTGCAGAGACATCAAACCTAGCTCAGTTTGAGTCAGGACAGTCTCTGAGCTGGGTTTTCACTACTTGAATGACTTTTTTTGAACATACCCTCAAAATGCAATCTGATAATTTGGATCAGCTGTATTTTGACAGTGTCTGGATAGGATTAGTTCTGTAATAATCTCAAGACATTAAATTACATCTTTATTTAAATCTCCCTACTGATATTGAAAAGTTTGCTTAAAAATCAGCTTCTGATGATGTCACATCTGATTTTCCTCCCTACATGTATCAGATTATGCTCAGTTTTTAAGAACACAATTTATGAAGGAAGCCATTTCTCATAAGAGGATATAAAATATAATGTAATGCATAATTATCATCATTCTGGAACTTTTACCTGACTCTTCTCCCAGGGGTACACGTACTGTCACAGACATACCACAAAATGCTTCTGCTGAATTTTCCTGTAGTTTCTTAAATGTAAAAGAAATAAGCTAGGCAGTTTTCCCTGGTCTTCAGTATTTTTTTCCCTATATTATTTCAATTTTAAGATGCCCAGTTCCCTTTAAAATGTACCACATTAACACTGAATTTGCACACAGCAATTAATGTCAAATGTAAACAATTAGGAGGCTGAGCCTAACCACTCCTTTTGACCATGTGCAAACTGGTGGCCAACTTTGTCTCTGCCACTAAAAAACAGTATCTTTCAGGAAAAGCAGCTTATATCAAATGACCTCAAAAATCCCAGTTGCCTCCCAAGACTAGCCACTGTGCCCTAGAGAGAAAGCTTGCCTTAAACTCTGTTTACTTTAACAATAGTAAACAATTTATAAGAACAAATTGGCTGAAAGAGGATCTAAGTCTTTTCATACACTGATGGTATCAGTGCATTTGCACTCGGTGGTGCTGCAGTTACTGACTTGGCTGCTCTGGGAAGTCTCTATCCCAGCTGGAACTCAGAGCCAGGTAAGTGTCTCCTCTTAGTCTTTATTGAAGACTAGCAACTAACCTTGTGAACTGAGGGAAAGACACTACCTGACCACTTTTTTTTTTCTTTTTTTTTCCCCCTTGATAGTGATTAGTAATTAGCCCATAAGGGCACTACATAGTTAAGGCTTAAGTCAACCCTAATATAATGTCAATGACTCAGCTGCGTTACACTGATGGTTAGATGGTCTTCTACCTCACCTGCAGGGTCAGACTCCTTCAGGCTATGTTAATCTTGTGTTCTTTTATGTCCTTTACTAGAGCATCTAGAGGAAAAGCTGCTGCCATCACTGGCCATGCTCTTATGAGAAGCTAGCCATGCTGTGCTACGTGCCGACCTCAGCACACTTACATGTGCTGGAAGCAAGCTGTAATGGACTGCAGCTGCAGAGAGACATCCTAATTTCTGCATCACGGTAGAGCAAAAGTGAGAACACGCCTCACAGCTGAGGACCTGCTGTGGCTATGCAGGCACTTAAGAAGCTTCAAGACAATGAAAAGACATAACAGAGGAGCCCACTAAATTTTAGATACCTTTGCGATAAGGAACTGTTGGATAATAGTATTTTTCATCATTTTTCTTGAACCTAGGTTTTGTCTACATTGCATTCAACCCGGCTGCTCTTGATCCTTCTAAACAAATTGGAACAATTTTTTTTTTAAATAAATGAGTTATATTTTTATACATTCAGTATAAGAATTTTAATGAAGTTTTGGAATTCTGTTTCCAGGATGAAGTCTGCAATATTGATGTATTTTATTTTCAGTTCCTCCCTTTCCTTGGCAATCCCCTGCTAGCATTAAAGTATTTGCCTTTCTGAATTGTAGCCTAAATGGTTACAGCTGTTGAACCATCCCAGGCTAATCAGGATGAATTATGGCATCTGCTATTTGAATAGACTTAGCTCTCTCTTCACTTGGCTTTGTAAATCACTTTGCTTATGTCTATGCAACCTTTGACATGAAACCATGCTCATGGCATGCTTCCTGAAATAGCTGCCTCGCAGGAGGCTCACAAACAGCCTGTCTGGGCAAACCAGGTGGTGAGACCAAGGCTGTGGGATGCCACCTGTTGGGATGTTCTCCAAGATCACCTGGGGTCAGTCTCTAAGAATGGCTGCCTGTCTGTGGGAGCTTTGGAGCTCTGCCATGGATGGCCACAGGGGTGTTCTCTAGGCTGTGCTGAGAGCAGCGATGTCCAGTGACAGCAACCAGGGTCGCCCAAGAATCCACAACACCTGAAACATCCATATACAACCTTGTACAGATGTGGCGTTTTGAACTCTGAGGTGCTGGAACTGTGCTGCTACATTTTTATTTATAGGCTACAGCGATATTCCTGGTGATACTCGCACCAAAGAGTGACTGTGGACCAAATGAGGCAGACCAGCCTGTTTCTGAACTGCTTAAGTCTCAGCCATTTGGAAGGCTAGATTTTATCCTTGCTGCGCATCAGTGACGTGTGCTACAAGTATTACTTCTTCCTCCCTTTCCTCACAGACACCACTGGACATGCACATGACTACCAGTCTTCAGGCACCTCAGAAAGTGTGAGCCCTGACTCATGAGAGATGTGGAGAGAGAAACGTGTCAAAACAATCAGGACTGAGATGGATGATGCTGCCTGCTCAACATGGACTGGCCCCAGTTGGTGCTTAGATTTTTCATCCAAAAGAGCTTTGGCAAATACTGAAGCAGAGAATAAGTATGCAGTATTCAGGGGGAATGTGGAGTTGGCATATGGATGTAGATTAGTGTTGCACGAATTGGTTTATAAGGTCCCTGACATCCAGTCAGAGAGAGAGGGGCTCTGGCATGTCTGTGCATTCAGGTGCATTAGCCTGTAGTTCATCTGGGTCCTTCAGGTCTTGAGGTTGTGGCTGCATTTCTTCCCTCAGCTTCTCATTTTCCTCCACACCTGAGCACCCACAATGTCACAAGACTTTATTGTCAAACTCCTCCTGTCCCTGTCTATGCTGTCTGTTCACAGCTTCTATGGAAGGAAGCTTGATGGGATCTAGTGTTCCCTCACTTGGTCCCTTCCTTTTGGGAGCAGTACCACTGAACAATGCTAATTCTTTCGCTTCGAGCTGGATGCCTTGAAGGAGTGGTGATAGTATTGGCATGCCTCTGCCCCACCCACATGTTCTAGTTTTGACACTTTCTTCCTCTTTGATGACGCTTACATTTTTGCTGATTTTTAAATTTCATCGTCCTTTGCTTTGGCTGGGTAGCTGGTATTAGACATAAATGAAGTATGTTTTTAGGCAGAAATCCATTGAGAAGAACGGTCATAAGCAGATGGCTGGGAAAAACAAGAACAGAGCAAGTAAATGAGTGTGCTATAAGGACTCCCAGTTTTACACAATTGCCAACTGTGCGATTTCCAGAATCAGGTGTAGTTTCTATGCATTTAGTACTCTCTAAAGGATTTTTCTTCCATTACCTGGTATAGTGTCCCCTCAAACACATCTCTGTACAATATCCACTACTCCCCATACTACAAGAAGACCCTCCCTGCTACATTTGTTTGGATCAGAATATGCAGTCTTCACTTGCTGCCCTTCTGGCTTTTCACTGGAGAAAATAGTAAGCAGCTGATCCCTATTCACCTCTATGCCTCTTATGATTATGTAAACTCCTCCTATTTTCTTTTAGTACTTTATTTTTCAGATTAAAGAAGACTGGCCTACTCAATCATTCCCTGTACCTGAGTCACCATTTAAAAATATAAGGGCTATTGCTTATAAGGAATTTATACTTCCTCTAGATAATTAATCTTTTATGGATGTAGAGTCACCATTTTTAAATGTCATCTCCTTGTACTGACTCTATTTGCAGAGAAAAATATGACTAGTACTGTCACTTCAGAGGTAGTAGTTTATGGTATCCTTTGAACTGTCTTGTAAACAAGGATAACATGAATCTTTTATCCTCCATCACAGAGACATTCCTATTTCTATAAACTTGGAGGCTTCCTGTAACACAATACAATAATTTCACAGTTAATAGAGTTTTCAGTTTCACTGAAACAACAAACTAGGGAAAAAAAAAGAATATTCTAAAAGGTCTTGGAAGGTATAACTTGAGCTTCAGAAAGCACAAGCCAAGTGTCTGCAAATGCTTACTTGTGCTGTTTCTCCTGCAGCAATTGCAATAACCATATAATGTGTATGTGAGCCTTCAACGAGGCAGGAATGATGGTTCAAGTGCTGCTGCCCATAAATAATATTGCCTCCCATGATTCTTGTTTGATGGCTTTGAGCCTTGTTCTCTGATTTTTACTCATTTCTAAATGTAAAGTCCATGCTGTCAAAGAAAATGCTAGGATGCTCTAAGATATTTTTCTTAACCAAAATAGGCTAGAGGATCCATTTTGCATGATCAGACTTTTCTGTAAATGATGCTTCTTGTCATTGGCACATGAAAATCTATTGCTTTTGTCTCTTTAACTACATGATGCATAAATCATCTTGCTGATACCAGCATCCTAAGAACCAGTTATGTGAAAGAGCTTTTGCAAATAATGCTTCTTGCCCTTTGACCATTTAAAACCCAACCAAAACAAACAAAAAATCCTCCCATGGCTAAGATGTGATCTGTTTAACTCAACAGGAGGTTTCCAGGACTTGGGTGAATTTTAACCATCCTTTTTGACATAAGTCAAGCTGTGCAAAGCAATGAAATTCTGATTGACGTGTGCTGGGATGACTGGATAGTGTTACAGTTCCCTCATTAAGAGGTACTGGAGTTAAGCAGGGGGAGTTGAACTTTCCTCTGTATTAAAACAACAAGCGTGGGAGACAAGGAGAGCAAGCCGGAGAACAGGAGTTCACCTTATAACAACAAAGACTTAACATGCAGTATATCAAGTCTCCTGAACTTTGTCCTGCTTGGTAGTTTATCAGACAACCAAGATGAACAAAACAGCAAAGAATGATTTAAATCTGTCCTGATTTCAATCTTCTGGCCTATTTTCCAACTTCATTCTTTTTCTGTTCTATCATTTCATTGTTCTGTGTCCCCCCTCCTCAAGAGACGTTCACAGTTTATATTAATCTTAGAGTTCAAAATATATATAGATCCCATTAGTGAAATAAAACACAGTGAAGATGGGCGAGATGCAAGACAGACGTTTTTCTAACCTAGTGATGACTTCTCCTTTTTCAGCATTGTATCCAATTTACTTTAAAACAGAAACATGGGTTAAATAGTCTCCAGTAATTTTTTGTCACTGTTACCAGTACCTAACTACTGTTGAAACCCATGCCAGTACATTTGTGGCTTCTTTGAAACAGAAAAGATTTTTCATACCACCAAGATGAGAATACACCCTATAATATGAGCTGACACACTGAATCAAATTTTACAGAAAGTCTGTATGAAAATTGGAAGGCATGACATTTCAGTTCACAAAGTTAAAATAAGGCTATTTTGATTGGGGGGGGGGGGGGGGTTGGTTCCAGAAAAAGACACCACAACTCAGAAGACCAACATTCAGCCTTGCTGAATTACTTAGAAGCAATCAGTCATAAAATAGTTTGCCTTGGAAAAAACCAAATTATTGAAGTCCTGATGTTGAGGTAAACTCAAGACACTGACAAACACTTCTGTTGATTACAGCTGAAGAAAAGCAAGTGAAGGAAGATAAGCATGCAGTAAGTGAGCAATGGAACTGTAAAACTTGGTTTCACAAGGAATTTTGCCCCAGGTTCTGTTCTACTCTCCTTGGGAATTGCAGCTCCCTCTCCATACCTCTTTAGTTTTTCTTTTCCATGTGCTCAGGCTCTGTTATGGCCATGTGTAGACTGATGGCTCTTCTACATACCCAGATTGATTAGGTAGAGCTGTAACAGTCTTTAGCCAGAAACAGTACTAATTCAAGGTTTTGGAAGTGCTTTTGCCAGGACAATGAAGTTAAAACACAGTGGGACATTGTGGTTTATACAGAGAAAATGGTAGAGATAGGAAGGGAACCTGGCTCACTTACAGTGAGTATGAGTTCCAAACACTGTCAAAGCTTGAGCAAGGCACCAGTTTTCCCAGCCAGACTCTATGACTTCCTTATGGTGCCTGCAAGAGCCAGCAGCTGCAAGAGCCATCGTTTCTTCTGTCACAGGGCCTTGAACGACACATTCTTTTGTGTCTAAAATGTGGCATGGAGTTAGAATTTAGTAACAGAGGGCTGGAGAGCAGACTACAGCACCATCTTAATCACATCTTCTCTTCCAAGAAAACAGAAAAATTTTGCTCAGTGATACTCCCTCAATGCTTGGACTCATTCTGTTTCCTGAACAACTTACTCACTTCTGGGTTAGATAGGCTAATGTCCAGGCTAATAGCAAGAGTTACAGGAGGAAAAAGCAGTCATTGACTTTATTTTCCCTTCCTAATATTTCTGCCTTTTGATTTATCTTGGGAAGTGTTTAGTTGTGGCAAATATATGTAGTTCTCCAACTACTTAGCCCTGGTGTGGAATGCTTGGAGCAGAGAACTCGTGTTTCTCTATGGTGCCTAATTCAGTAGGGCAGAAGACTAGCTTCAACTCCTGGATACTGCAGTAACATAAATATTTAAATAAAATGTTGCTCTATTATGCTGTATGTTTGAAGTCTGGCCCATGTACATCCTCTCAGCAGTCTGCAGAGTTTGTGCTGAGAAGGCAAATTAATATGTTTCTCCAACAGAACAAGAATGTATTCTCCATTGCCTTGGGTAACATCACCTGATAAATTCACTGCAAGCACTTCCAAATGTATTGTGTAACTGGAGTTACTTGCAGTGTTACTAGGAAAAACAGAGAAATTTTTAGCCTGGATGCTTGACCTAGTAAATACTTACGACCTAACATTAGCCCCAATTCAACAAGATACTTAAGCACATACCTAAATACCCACATGAATAAAGTCAGCCATGCTTTTAAGTGTCTTGTTGAACCTGGGCCATACAGAAGCTGAACACATCAAGCAACTGCCCACATCAAGTTCCAGTAAAAAAAAAATTGATTTCCAGAGTGTATTCTCTCTGACTGTTAACACTGAAAAAGAGAGAGAAAATTTCATCTGCTTCTTCTTGGACAGAGACTGTGCATGTTCCTCCCATCATTGAATGTTTTCTCTCTGGTGTCAAAAGTGATTTATGAATTTTTGGAACTAGACCATATAATGTGAAACAAACCCCATGTTTTTTGGTATTATTTAGTCCCTGAACCTCTCATAAGATCAGAAATAGTAAAATAGGAAGATTCTAATAAATGCAATAAATAATAAAATCAATGCAAATTAGTAACAGGAAAGCTTGTTGAATTGGGTTGAACTTTGTGGCATGTCTCTTCTCCAAGGGGTTTTGCAGTCAGTGGACTAGTCTGACTTTTTAGTGTGGAATCTACAGCTTCAACAGTGGGGAAAAGCTGCTCTGGGATGTAATGGTTGGTTAGCCAGTATTTAGTCAATATTTTGATGTGTACTTTGTTGCCGTTTTCAAAAATATCTGCAGTATGGCTGTGTAAATTATCATTTACAAATGCTTCATGGATGCAGCCACAAAACTCTATCTGTGGATCAACCATTAATCATACATTCAGAGATAAGTGGAACTTTGGACCACAGCCTTTTAAATTTTTTTAAGGAAACTAAAGTTCTCTCTTAAAGTACATTGAGTGCTATCTTAAGATTTATACTGGCACTATTGTTCTACAGCATAAACACAGCAAAATCACTGCCTTTACTGAAATAATTACTTACACTGCATTATAAAATGGTCTGGCTATGTGAAATTGTTAATTCAGAATGCCCTCCAGCTAGTCTGTCTCCAATTAAACCTACTACTAGATCAGATGATAGTGATATTCTAACTTGCTCTTTGGAGCTCAAGGCAATCTTGCTATACAGCAGTGTAGAAAAATTCACAGTTACCAAGAACACACCAGCACTACCACTGCAGTTTTATCAGCATTGTGATAGTGCCTATGGACTGGGGAATCATAATTCTCTGTTCTAGCCAAATACAGCTGGCTGTCAGTCCCTTCTCAAAAGAGTTTAATCATCCACTTAAAGCAATGATTTAATCAGTGTGTTGAAAGAAGTGGTGATAGCAAAAGGAAAATATGGTTGTATGGTTTCTTATGATATGCATTTTTTTTTAATGTGTAATCTAGACATAAAAAGCTAAAAGACACTAATGACTCTTTGGATGGGATGATAACCTGGTACCTTCAGGGATTTGATAACAAAGTGACCTTGTGGATTATGTATATCTGTAAATGACTGCCTTAGAGAGACGATTAAATGGTCTGGACTTAAAAAACTGCAAGAAACATTCTTTTTTCACATGTCTTCAGAGGAAGTTCTGTTGCTTGGCTCTCCTCAGTTATCTTCAGAGTGGCCCAAGCTATATCTGTGCCTTCATAGTCATGTCTTTGAACTAAGCCACTCTTAAGCCATTCTTTTATCAACAACTGCAGTATAGCCAATCTTTATGTAGAACATAGTCGATCTTTACAGACACCTAAGGAACCAGAAGTATTCCCTCACTGGCAGCCAAGGTGGAACTCATGCCTTACTTCCTCGGTCTTAAACCTCAAGGGCTTCATTTTGTATCTTCGTGTTAACTCGCTGGTCTGGGGAGACCATTCCTGTGAGGGGTCTTGTTTCTGCATTGAACACTGGCAGCTATCATTGAGTTTGAGAAACAGCAGCTTGGAAAACTGGACTGCTGTGAGGTGAAGCAAGGACTTTGATCTCACCTTGTCAAATAGTGTCATCTGTCTTGTTATGAAACCTGAGCACATTATTTAGCTTCTTGTTTTACAGTTACGCAATATTTTCTTAAGACCATTATTTGAGCCTTCCTCTGAGATGTGAACTAAAAAGTACTGCAAAGGTAACATCCATTTCACAATTTCCAGTGAACAGGAAGATTTCTGGACATGAAAGGAATTGGTCTCACATTTTTTGGCCAAGGAGTCCTGAAGCCAGATGGTATAGATTTTGTACCTAAGCTTATTCAGCATTTACTGCTGGCTGCTGTATTAGTCCTGGCAGCTGCTTGGAAACCACCTATCCTCCTGAAAATTAACACCTGGTTTCAGAAATATTGAAATACAAGTGATGGAAAAACTATCTAGATTCACAAAAGGAAAATTCATGCAGTATTACATGGAAATTTGTTAGTCCAGAAGTAACTCTGCTTCTAGAAGCAAAAGGCAAATCTGCAGAAAAAAGATGTGTCATAGAAGAAATACTCTAAAAAATAAGCAACTCTAAGGGTGTTATTGAACACGGTCAGAGAAATAACTATTACTGTTCATGCTTTAAGTGTTCAGAAATGAAACATTAACTTATACAATTTATTCAGACTTGAGTATCTATCATCACAGACCTAAAGTAATACTTTGAAGTTTTCAGTCCCGATAACCTATTTGTTATTAAATAGGCCTGCACGTGTTCAGATTTTAGGGCAATGATTTTGTCTTGATATCTTAGAGTCAGGTACCTTGTCCACAAAATGAGGATTATGACTTCTGTTATCAACTTTACTGTAGCTCTGTGATGATTAGATATTTGCTTGCAAAGGTCTCATAAGTGTTAAAGCCATCAATGTATCTGTACTGGGGAAAAAAGGACTAGATTTCATTAAAGCATTGAAACGCATTCAATATTTCTTATTTCAGAAGGAATTAATAGCTATTCTGGATTTTTAATATTTTCTTTTTATAATTTAGATCAGAGTGAATCCCTCTCAATTTAATAAAATAAGTAGATTTTATGCATGTGATCGTCTGAGATCTCTTTCTGAAATTCCATGTTCCTAAAATCTGCATATTCTCCCATGCCTGCTCAGTGCCTCACACCCCTCAAGGCAGTCCTGACAAATGGTGAAGTGCAATGAATGCCAAACTCATAGAGTTTGTGCCTCAGAGACTGTAAATATTTACAGGCTCCTGCTTGTCAGCTGTTATCCCTGTTATAACTCCAGCATTTTTTCAGCTCAACTTCCAGTTGTGGAATATAGGGCAAGGTCAGGTTTTATTAGTGCCTTGAGGGTGAGGAAATGTCTCCTTTTGTCCTCCTTTCCTCTTTTTGCCTCCTTGCCATGATTTATAGAATCACGGAATCATAGAATGGTTTGGGTTGGAATGTACCTTAAAGATCATCTAGTTCCAGCTCCCCTGCCATTAGCAGGGACACCTTCCACTAGACCAGTTTGCTCTAAGTCCCATCCAGTCTGTCCTATGAAACTCAGACTCTTTCCAGACAAAGATTTTGACACTGCAGCACATACATGTCTCTGGCAGGTAATAGAGGATTGTGACATTGTTTGGGTCCCCAGACTACTTTTTCTGAATAGACGGGCATTCACATGTCAGGCAGCAGCTGAAATTTACAGATGTCTACACAACTTGATTTTGAACTAATCACTTTTAACAACTAGTGTATGTCATACAGCTAAGACTTGAGAAAATGTAAACACCACTGTTAAATTCACATTGTCTACAGCTTGCAAAACTTAATGTGGTCAAGATCACGTTTAAAACACAGTTTCACCCTATAAATAAAGCTTTTAGATAACCCAGTAAGAAAAACACGTGCTATTTCATCGCAGCTGGAATTGTTCTTCCAGCTGTGCAATACATCTACACACTAATACAGGGTCTGATGTTTGGCTCTGCATCTGTTTGCAGAAGCCACACACATTCCTAAGTTGCATTCGGGCATTGTTTTACTGAAATGTAGTTGAGCTGCACATGAAAGCAACAGAGAGGGTGGAGTGGGGTACAATTTTGTAGCTCATATTTGCAAGAATGCTTTTCCAGCATTCTTGTCCTTGTGCTTCACTATGAACTGTGTTTTCTGTTTTGGTTTTGACATGTGAATGAGTGCTAGTGCCAAACATTTTATTGATCTCTAGAGTAAGTCGACAGCTACTCATGCAGATACTGAGGATTCTTTTTTTAGCAGTTTTGTTGTTCTTCAGTTGGAAGTCAATAGGAAGACATCTTGTAAAAGGCAAGATGTATTTATTTAACATATGACATAGTGAAGATGTTTGTTTACAAAGACAATAGATGCTGAGGTTGCAACTAATCCGACAAAATTCAAAAGATACCCTCTTTTTTTTTTTTTTGTAGACTGTAGATTTCTTTGAAGCTGAGTAAACACTGGTTATATTTCAAACAAAATTTTATTAATGAGAAATGCAAGATCCTATTGTGTACAAAACCTGTATCTCACTATCTTATGATTGTGTTGCTTTACAGAACTGAAAAGGCCCAAATTTCTGAGACACTAAGTTAGGTGTCATGGGCATTTTATCTGTTAAGTTATATTAATAGTTTACATTGTTTGCTTCTAAGAGGAAAAGTTAAGTATATGAAAAAAATACTGCAAATTATTAGAAATGTTCCAATAAAATCTATCCATGTAATTTGTGATGAAAGAAGAATTATCTAGGGAGTGGAGAAGTTAACCATTAGAAAAGTATCCTAGGTATCCTCATTGTGCTTTCATAGGTACAGGGTATTACAGAAGTATTAGGAACTTCAGTAATAATTTTCAGACACTTACTAAACTTTAAAGATTAGAGGAATATTTGTGATCACATGGTGTTCTTCATGTACTGAAAAATTTGTTAAAGTATTAAAATTTCATTGAGATTAGAAGATGATCTATATGCTTAAAGCAACAGTTTTCAGGAAGTATGCTAAAAAGAGGTTTTCCTGTTCATGTGAATATAGATTTGTGGATCTAAGCAGATAATAGACAAATCAGGGCTGATACATGAAAAGTATTTAAGATATGCCAGAATTATATTTTGAGTCATAAGAATATGAATCATATTTATGATATGCCAGAATACAGGTAATGCGGTATAAAAATGCATGAATCATCTAGTTATGCATATAGCAAGTAATATCTCTAATAGGTTCAGGCAGACTTTTTTCTGTGCATAATACAGAAAATTCATATATTGGAGACTTCAAGCTACCAGAGAAATGCTAGATCTGGAAATATGGAATCAAATCTTTCTCAAGACAGAACTTCCAAACCTCATCTTGTACTTTGTTGAGTAGGCAATTATGGGCACAAAATTCAGAAATCACATTTAATTGCTAAATTCAGCTTTATATACATATGGAACAGAGTCTCCAGAGGAACACAATCTAAATCAAAACTTCATGTCCAGACACTGCTGCTAGGAGAATTCAGATCTTTTGTATGTACAGCTGTACAAATATATTTAACACATTCTTCCACAAATTTATGCTCAGACTTGTAGTAATTTACTTGCAGGTTTAATTTTGTTGCTGTGCTATTGCACTGTTTCCCCTTGGAGTAAGGAAAAACAAAATTTTGAAATTAAGCTGTTTCATAGAAGATTTAATACATTTCTTATCCTGTGCTTGCTCCCTGACATCAAGCGAGTGTTAGACAACATAATTCTAAGCTCTAATTAAAATGCGAGAACAGTCTGGTTCCACAACTGATACTGTCTAAACAAAAACCATGGCAAAACAAGGAATGAATGAAAAATAATTCCTTAAAATGGCAGAAGCACAGTGCAGACCCTGTGGACCAGACTCTGTATAATCAATTGCTAATTGGTACTTTCTTCATATTCATCTCTACAATACCTTTGTGGTGAGTATATCTGTCCTAGGAAAAGGATTTTCAGTGCATTTTCACATTAAATTTTGGGGCTGAAGACTGCATTTCCCATCTCCCAGAAGCATGCCCCAAGGCTGTGGACATGCAGAGATGCCTACTTCCCATTCTGCATGTTGAAATACTGTTGTAGCAAACAGAGCACGATTAAGAACTAGAAAGAAAAAAAACAGGTGGCTGCTATTGAAGGCTAGTAGTCAGGACAGCCTCCAAGGGTAGTAGAGATTCCTACCTTGGTCCTGCCTAGCTGGAGCATAACATAAAACCCAAAAACAATCCTGACATGGACCAAACTCCGTGTTAAGTCTGACCATTGAGCTTTTCTAATTTTGGCATGCAACTCCTTGTTCAGGACTCTTAACATTCAGCCCCACTGACAAGTGCCACAGTTATTGCTGCATTACGCCACACCTGCACATACAGAACACTAAACCAGGGCCAGGCACAAAGTCTGGAGTGCAATAGCAGTAACTACTGTCTTTATAGCAGCCCAGGCAGCAGCTCTGGTCTGAGATAAAATGCACTCTCCCAGCCAACTCCTGGATACAGCCCAGAGGCCAGTGATGGCATTGTCCCCAGCAAATGAGGACAAGTGGGGATTGACTAGACCATCTTATATTTAGGGAGAATTTTTCCGTAAGTAGCTGATGTAGCATGCCTCTTGCTCTCAGACCTGTGACTATGTCTAATACTATACTCATAAGTACAGAGCTGGCCTATGAGGTCAAAAAGAAGAGTTTTATTCTCATTGAACAGATTCTCAGATTCTTCTGGGCCTGCTAGAGGCAACTGACTTCTAAAGAAAGAGCGGATTTTTAAAAAGTATAAAAGATAACTATTTAAAATTCTTCCTTCTGCTGGGAACCACACAGAAAAGGAGTAAGGCTGTGAACTACACATCTGGGTACATCTGGGTCTGTGGATCTTTACACGAACAGATGTATTTCAGAACCATATTTCAGGCTTGTAGCTAAAGGCAAATAAAGATTTGTCATCCATATATAGAATTAACAAGTGTAAGAACTGTTGAATTGCAGAAAGCAATTGTTAAATCTATTTTGGAAGTAAAAATCAGTTTACATTTTGTAAAAAAATTATAGGCAAGTGAAATCAGTGAGAGTACTGAGTTCACAAAGCACCCAAATCGGATTAATCTGCTAGAAATATAATGTTACAAAAAACATTTAAAGCATATGCATTTATTAACATATGTTTGTATTGGGTCTGGCTGAGATGGAGTTCATTTTCCCATAACAGTCCTCACAGTGCTGTGCTTTGCATTGGTAGTTAGAAATGGGTTGATAACACACCAGGCTGTGTGTGAGCAAAAGCCTGGGAGGGGACACAACTGGGGCAGCTGATACAAATTAACCAAAGGAATATTCCATAGCATATGACATCAACTCAAGTATAAAAGCTAAGGAAAGGAGGAGGAGGAGGAGGAGGTGGTGGTATTTGCTATTTACAATGTTTGCTCTCCTGACCACTGCCATGGGTGCTGAAGCACTGCTTCCTGGGAAGTGGCTGGACTCGGCTTGCTCATGGGAAGTAAAGAATAAGAATATCAGTGTTTCTTCTCTGTGCTTTGTGCATGCACAAAATTTTGCTTTAGTAAACTGCCTTATTTCAACCTTGGAGTCATTTGCCAGGAAAATTTTCTGGTTATTTTCTCTCCCCGGTCCAGCTGGGAAGGGGGACTGATGGAATAGCTTGCTGGGCACCTGGTGTACCACCAGTGTCAACCTCCTGCAGTCCTTTTGACACCTAATGCAAGGCATGAAACCACGACCCTGGGATTAAGTGTTCCATGCTCAGCCAAGGCTGAGCCAATCAGGAATGATACTAACGGCCCTGTGATAATGTATTTAAGAAGAAACTAGAGTTACTGTGCAGAAGTAATTGAGGCCAGAGAAGGAGCTGAATGAGCACATGTGAGAGGAACAGCTCTGCAGACCAAGGTCAGTGGAGAAGGAGGGGAGGAGGTGCTCCAGGTGCTGAAGCTGTGCCTCTGCAGACCATGGATGAATATAGGGGTGCAGAGATCCACCTGCACTCCCTGGAGGAGGCCACACTGGAGCAGGTGGGTGCCTGAGACGAGGCTGTGAATCTGTGGAAGGCTCATGCTGGAGTAGGGTCCTGGCACGGACCTGTGGAAAGAGGAGTCTGTATTGGAGCAGGTTTCCTGGCTGGACGTGTGACCCTGTGGGAAATCCACATTGGAGCAGGCTGTGCATAAAGGACTGCACTTCATGGAACAGTGGTTCCCATAGCAGCAGTTCATGGAGAGCTGCTGCACACGGAATGCACTCACGTCTGAGAACTGTCTCCTGTGGGACAGAGACCCTGCACTGGAGGTCTCCTCTCTCCAGGGAGGTAAGAACTCCTCTTCCTGAGCAGTGGCAGAAACAGTGTGTGATGAACTGGCCACAACCTTCATTCCCGTCTCCTTGTGTTGCTGGGTGAGGAAGTAAAGCTTGGGAAGGAGGGAGGGGTGGAGGGAAGGTGTTTGAAGATTTTACTTCTCATTATCCTGCTCTGATTTCGTTAGTAATAAATTCAGTTACTATCTCTAATTCAAACCTGTTTTGTCCATTATAGTATTCAGTGATCTCTCTCTGTCCTTATCTCAACCTGTGAAACCTTTGTTATTTTTTCTCTCCTGTCCATTTTTGGAGGAGAGTGACAACAGTGGCTTTTGTATGTATCTAACATCTAGCCAGGGTCAACCCCCTACAGTGTTCTATGTTTTTATTTTGTTTAATATTCAGAGGCCTCTAAATTTAATTTTAGACAAACTGGCAAACTTTTGCCTAGACAGAAGGTTAGGATCAGAATAACTCCTTGTCTCCATCTACTTCATTCTGCACATGTACTGTAAAGATGTTACAAATGGTGCTGGAGAATTCAGCTGTCTTTATAGCTGGTTTACTTACTTGTAGCACTGCAGAACAGTTGAGCATACCAATGAGCACAGGCCTTCCACTGAATGACTTTTACATAGAAAGTCCCAAAAAAAACTAGGCCATTGAGTTCCCATATTCTTCATATGCTTGGGTTTTGTTCCCCTCATTTTCCTGTCCTGACTCCCTTCCAGGACACTTTGCAGACAAGAGGTGGCCTAGTGATATCACTATATCATCAGATAAAAGTGGGAATAAGTTCCAATACTAAAGAACTGCAAACACATACTTGAAAACAGCAAATACTTCTAGACCAGTTTGAGAAACATGATGGAAAAAATTCTCCTGATGACAAGCATAAGCATATTTTTATTCCCTCTACAGGGAAGAGCATCATTCAGTAATATATTACCCTTAAAAAACACCAACAAAAAACTGAAAAAGCACATACCTGCCAAATTTTTAGGCAAAGAGCTGCCTTTGAACCGCAATTTTGTGCCTTTCATTGTGTTGTTTTATGGCAGCACTGAATAGTTGGTTTGTACAGGGGCGAAGCACCATCAGTCAGGGCAATGAGCAGCAGGGTGAGGCTACTGACCTGCTTCAAGGGAAACATTCCATAGTACAACTGGTACTGTTGGTGCATCACTGGTTAAGTTAAGGAGCCACAGCTCCTACCCAGGCAAAGGTACTTAAAAAATATCACAGCAACCTTGCTTGCTATGATGAACATCAATGAACACTGAAAAACAAAACTCTGCCACTATTCAGGTAAGGCAGCCTAAATACAAAATGTAAAATACTGAGGGAAAAGATGAGAGACCTTAGAGCTGACTTCTGTTTTCCAAGTGTCTGCTCACATTACAGAATGTTCCTTCCAAAAATTATTTTCATTTGTGTTATGATTCATTCATTCTGTGTTTTTATGGTATTAGTTTTGTTATAATTGTATTTGTGCTGACGCAAGAGGTGTGGTTTCCATCTTAAAATAGATATTTTTCTTAGCTTTGTGGAAGTTAAGTTACCCTATGTAAGTTCAGGTGGGGAGCTTGAATGCGGCTAGAAAATCAGTATTGCTCCTCTGTTTACTAAACTAGTTCTTCTGTCTGTGGCACTTTAACATACATTTATGTACTTCTTAACAACATGCTTACACAGTCATGTGGGGCAGGAGAAGAAAACTTGATATGGCTTCCCGTCCCCACAGTCACTATGGTTATTCTTGGGTGTAGTGGGCTACGGCTCTGATGCAGTCTCTTACAGCAGAGAGCAGCATCTTGCCTCTGTGCAAAGCTAAAGCTGCTATCTTTTAGTTTTATTAACCTGAGGCATTACATCCTTGCTGTTTTCCTTTCTGTCAAGCACTGTTTGAAAAAAGTGTATTTGTTCTGTACCGAAAGAAAAAGATTGTATCAGCAGTTGTTTATTTACAAAACTGTGGTCAAAGTTACATTTATTTAAATAATACTTATGGTGTTGTTTTACATTAAAAAAGTATATACACTTTCTTTCACTCACTAAACTACCACTTCAATTTAATTGCGTATGAAACTGCAAATGTTTCTGTCCCCAGAAGGCAGAATGATTCTAAGCTACTGAAAGAATTTTTAGCTCAATGGATAATTAATCTTTGAAGCTTCTTTCTAAATTCTATATATCAAGATATTAAAAAAAAAAAAACAAAACAGACCTGAAAATACATTCCCAATAATAAAATTAGCAATTAACTAGCCAAAGGGAAAAGAATTCAGTAATTCCTGTACTTCAGCATATTCTCTGAAGAAGTACTTTTCCTTCCTTTATGCTACAGCAGCAGCATTTTAAAACTTTCCTTTTGGTACCTTTAGAAAACTACTGATTCACAATGCAATCTGGAGGAGTTTCACAGGGGTTAATATTTTTCTAATAATTGCTCTAAAAAAGGTTGTTTGTGAATTTGCAGAAAGCATGACTGAGTCAAAGACATCTGCATACTCAAAAAAATTTGAGCATTTCTGTAATGACGGAAAATAAAGAGTAATGCCGTAGTTCTCTAGAGTGCTTATTTTTTACTAATACAAGCCTACTGTTTTCAATCACTTTTCTTCACAGAAAAAAATAGGTATTTGAACTTTGCATCCCACTCTCAATAGTTTATATTAGATCATTAATTTCTTAACATAATTTTGAAGACAAATGATTTCATGTCTGCTTGCTAAAGAAAGCAGATCACTGAGGAACCATTTGCAGTAAACTGGCATATATTATATTACTTCATTCTCAGGTGACTGTATATTCCTTTTGGCAGTTAATAAATAACTTCTGAAAGTCTTCATGGAAAAAACACATTTTGATTACAGCCTATTTGAATTACTTGTGTTTTATCTGAAAAGTTTTCTTTTTTGACTCCCTTATTAATTACAATGGTAAAAGAAATAAATAAAAAGTACTTATTTTTCTCCTCCTGTCTTCTTGACAGCACAATACATGCCAACACTGAGGTCTAATGGCAATTCCTGCTGTAGTATATGTATTATTCCATGCACTCTGAAGGCAATCTTTACATTCCTGCTTCCTTTCAGTGGCCACTCTTCTTTTTTTCCTATCATGTTCACATATAACAGTAATGTTATGGCTTGGCTTCTGTCCCAAAAAGTGTGATTTAAGTGATCAGCAATCTGTTCACCTCATCTGAAACATAACCTCTCTGTTACTTTGTTGTTTCTCTTTGAATTTAGTTTGCTGAAGTCTGTCAGCAGGGTTATTGGGGCAAACCAGGCACCAGGCAAGCATCCCGCTGGCTATCACCTACCATTTATTAATTTAAAAATATAATTAACTGTATTTGTTTTTTGACCTGAGATATACATGTGATCAGTTTTCTAACTGGCTTTAATGTCAACAAATATGCATATATATCCCTTCTTTTAGTACATTCATGGGGTATGTAGTCAGTACCAGGCAAGAAGTGGGTATTTTTCATTTACATTGGCTTAATAACCACTTCCACCTCTGCTTTAGGAGAGCTGAGGATTACTGACAATCTGAAACATCAGCAAAAGATTAAGTTTTTGCTTCAGATGTGGATATCTCAAATTGTGATCACCCATTTTTCTCTGCAGCTGTGGCCAGGAAAGAGATAGAAAGTTACACAACTAAGCAGACCATTCCATAGCACATCATTTTGTGTTTCAGAGCTGACATAACCCATGGGAAATTAATGAAGAGGTGGGAAAATGCTGTTGCATATCACATTTCTAGAGCTTGCTTTCTGACTGAGGAAGAAGTCAATAGGTGAAAAACATGGTCCCTGTGAGAGATGGGGCTAAATGATGTTTTGTGGTCTCCTTTTTCCTCTGTTTGTAACACTTTTGCATAAAATATGTATTTCTAAGGCAGCGAAGACTCGTTTTTCAGAATACTGTCTAGGTTTGCAAAAGTTTCCAATAGAAGGGGATATTTTTGGCAGGTCTGGGTTAGCTGATCAGAGCACAGGTGCTGGAAGATCGTTCTGGTTTTTATGTAGTCACTGTAAGCATGACATCTGAAGAGAATAACAACACTCTGTTCCTTCTGGAATTTGGGGGAAGAAATAAGACTGGCATTAAATGGGTGTATTAGATCTGAGAGCAAAACACAAAGAAAGTACAAATCTAAAAAAAAAATGAGAAAAGTTACATGAACACAGAAAAAGTGGGTATTTGAAGTAATTTTCTTTTTGGTGTAATTTATTAATCTTTATGGTATACATTGAGAACACATAAAATAATAATTTTCCTCTTACATAATTTAATAAAGTAATGGGCAGTTATAGCAATGTGATCTGCATCAAATTACTTCAAAAGCAGTGAAACTGATACACTTTTAGCTGATGGCATGTGACATGCACAAGGAATATCTCTGAAGGTAAGAGTGATTGCTGAGCTGTGATTTATATGCTTCAGTATGAATGACATCCATTTTATGAATGCAATCAAAGCAGTCACAACAGACAGATGGTGTCTGGCCTGTGGAAGTCAAGTGACTTCAGACAGGTTCTTAGAGCCTGATATACAGAGGGCTGATACACAGAATGCCCTGAAAAATGAAACAGCAGCTTAAATTGTAAACCTTTAAATCAGCAAATAGTCACAATTTCAAGTATAATTTATTATGTTTTGCCCTTGTTTTTTAGTGTTCTGGGCCTGAAACACAGATAGAAATAGAACTAAAAAAAAACCCCAAAAGTAATGAAAATCGATTCTAGAGAATTCTCTCCTTTCTTCATGAAAATAAAGGCTAATACCAAACAGAGTTTTGACTAGTATTTATTACTACAATTATTGTTATTACCTCAGTAGCGACAGCCACAAGACAAGTGTTCCCTGCTAAAATTGCCATTTTCCCCTTCTTTTTCAAGAAAGAGGTTTTCTTAAGTTCCACACAGGAGAAGAAAACATACAATTTGCTCCTTGGTATTATCTCTTTTCCTGTTTCTCTACAAAAGTATTCAACACACCTGAATTATCCAACAGAAAGAATATACAAATGTAACAGGAGAGTCAGTCTGTATACCCTAATCACTATGATCAAGCCTATCAACTTCACTATAAAGTGTTTACATTTGCTGAATTGTTATGTTCTGGTTTAGAGGTATCTTTTCATCACCAAACAAAACATCAAAAGATTTTAGGTTTTGACATCCATATCCAGGATATGTTTCAAAGTCTTTAATCAACCACTGAACCTGGATTATCATCAGAAAGTATTAAACAGTCTCTACCTGAATACAGAAGAAACTGATGGACCTCCGACTTGGAGAGAATTTATAAAATGTGATTATTAATTTCAACATATAACACTCCCTAAATGGAATTCTTCAGAAGTTTTGGAGAAGATTGACTGTAAAATTATAATTTGATGAAGAGCTGATGAAGAATTTGAAGATAATGTCAAAATCCAGAAACAAAACAGTTAAACTAATAGTTATGAAGTTCAGACTGGGAGAACAAATTTAACAAGTTTGGATGTGCTTACAAAAGTTTTGGGACAGAAAGGAAACATGGCTTTTCAATTTCATTTCCAAATATTACCCTTATTTCGATTTACAGTGCACCAGAGCAATGCATGAAATTAGTCTTTAAATTCATCTCTTTCCTTACAGAAACAGAAAGCTAAATGTTTACTGGTTTGCGGTTCAGCAGTGATGGCCCCAAACTTGGCCTCTTTTTAGCCACTGAAATGTATGGAAGTGTTTTCAAGAAACCCACATAATCTGGAAACAAAAGTGACAAAATAATGTCACTGAAATTGCCTGTGTTAAAAAAAATTAAAATAAATAAAAAGGAAATGAAAAGACTGTTTTCCTGCAGAAGTCAGACCTAGATGGTACTATTTTAATTGCTGAAATGTCCTCACTCTAATCATCGGTCCCAGATGATGCCTTTAGTTCTAAAACACAGCTCAGCATTGCTTGAAAACTGGGAAGATATTGTGCTGGAGCTGAAGTTCACAAAATGAACTAACGTGTTTAAAAACTGCAATTGCTAAAAAGTGGAAAAATATGACCTTATTTGAAAACAAACATTATTTGAAAACAAGGCAACTGCTTCTAGAAAATTAATTCAAAACTCCTGCAGCTTTTGAACAGGTAAAATATGAAAATCTGCCTATAAAGCATAGAATTGCCTTTTTCATAAAGCTGCATGAAAATGAAAAAATTAGCAATTTCAATAATACTTTCAAAGAATTAATTTAAAATACATTTTTCATTATTCTTTTACTTATTTAAGTATTACTTAGTATTATAACTGAACATTATGGATTCTATCAGAAAGACAGAAAACAGTCATGTTCAAAATCAGAAATACGATGAGACTGTAGTTTTCTGATTCATTGTAATCTAATCATTAATCCTTGTGTTAATACAGACCACATAACTGAAACAGTTGTGATTTTTAAAAGAATTTATTTAGTAAATTTATAAAATTATTTTTGTCCTTTGCCATGCATAATATATAGAACTAAATTTTTTTCTTTTTCTACAATATTTGCGTATTAAAATTAAGCTACTAAAATAATATTTACAGCAATATTTATTGGTAAATAGCCTAAAATGTAAATTCAAGCAGAAATCTGAAATACTGAATTTCATGTTTTTTCAGTAAATCATAACCTATAATTTACATACATTTAATTTATTACATGTACATTTGACTTCTGTTATCAATTGTTTGAAGTAACTATTGTCATTTTTTCAAAACCTAAGAAGTAAGGAAATCTGGTAAATATGTAGATTTGAGCCAGCACTTTAAATTACTATTTTCTGTGGCTAAAAACAACACCAAAAAACCCCTAGTCCACTAGAAATATAAAACCATCAAACCAACAAAACTCTAACAGTATTACATTTAATAGTAGATTTCATTATTCAGTCATTGTCTACATAGCAAGCACATGACTAAAAGATACAATTACTAGTGTTGAGTCTCAGTATCTGTTGTTTTATGCAGGTCACTGCACAGTTTCAAATTTGTGTGGTGTATTTTAATAATTTTAACACAGTAGAGTAGTGTTAGTTTTAGACCTACAGTAAAGGCACCTTTGCAATTCCTACAGTTTGTAAAATGCTTGCCCATACCAGTTTTCCACCAGGAGTGCGAGATACTAAGGCCCAGTTCTCAACCCACGTAAGGTCCAGTGGAACTACTGATCTATCCCAGCTGTAGGTTTGAATCTGTTGACATGATGAGTTACTGCTGATCCCGATGCAAGTTTCTGTGTGTATATTATGAGCATTACAGTATATGACCCTATCTAGCTCCTGAGTCAGAGCCGTTCAGTTAACCAAAAAACCCCCAAATGTTTACTTGTAGCAGTGCTGCTGAGCCATTAACTGTGACTATTATTAAACCGTACTGTACAAAAAAGTTCTGCATGTTAGCGTCCTTATTCTTTCACAGAAAAAAATGTTAAGACCCTGACTTTAAGATCAACATTGCTGTTGACGATTAATGGCAAGTGACAGTCAGAACTGAAAGAAGAAAGCATCATTATCAAATCTCTTACAGAGTATGAAGAACTGGCAAATCTTAAATTCTCTCCTGCTGTCAGATATCATACTTCTATCTGGACTACATTTTGTGCATATTGTAAAATTAACTAAAATACTAAATCATACAGACTTAAGAACATACTTCAACAAAACTGATTCATATCTGGGTGCTGGTATTTTGAATATATTAAGACGATATATTTATCTTATCAACATTTAAACTTGCAAGCATCCCATAGGCCAAAGAAAATAAAACAACCCTAATAAATATGCTGAAAAACCCCATACCTCAGTATGAAATCCTGACCCCTTCTCCAACTAAGTACACACCGTCCAAACACACTGAGAATGCCAAGCTACAGGGGCCCCTCTGTGGGGAAGCCCGTATTTCAGTCGGCAGCATCCGTCAGCTACAGCAGGAGCGCAGGGACAGATGCTGGAGGAAGGATGACACAGTGTAGGGACAGATGCTGGAGGAAGGATGACACGTAAAGTGGTGGCCAATTTCAGAACCACTGTGTGCTTCTCTGTACGAATAAGTCAATGCCATACGTGTACTAAGGCAGGATTTTGTCCGTATTTACGCGTAGAACACAACTATCACTCTAGGCTCGTTTCAGTGTGAGATTATGGTGCTAATTAGGCTCTTGGTGCCGCAGTACTGCCCCATCTCCCAGCAGGGCCACACAGTCTAAGTGGGGCAAAAGCGTGCTGTACAACTGACTGGGCTGCTGCGGCAAGGACACACCAGCACACGGGGGCACGATCGCCAATTCCAAACCCACCGCCCGAGGCTGGCTGAGGCAGCGCCGCGCCGTGCCGCTGACCCGGCCGCCCTTCCCGCGCGCCGGGCAATTCCCTCACGGGCAGCGGCCGCTCGAGGGCTCGGGAACGGCACTCCGGGAACGCGCGCTCCGCTCCCCGTCCTTGTCACTAGCAAGGCCTGGGTGGAGTGTCAGCAACTCGCTACAGCCAGGCCTAAGCCAGCTCTCGGTTCGCTCATGAGGGAAGCGGACCGGCACAGAGGGGCTCGCGAGGAGAACCGGCCGTGGCGGTGTCCACCAGGACCCGCCTGTCCCTGGAACACCTGCTCGGGGAGCGCCTTTCCCCGCTCGTGCGCCACCCGGCCGGCGGGGCCGGCGGGACGCTCTCCGCCAGGCTCTGGGCGGCTCGGGAAGCGCGGCCGCGGCCCCGCGCGCGGACCCCGGGAAAGCTCCGGGAGGGCCGGGCAGCGGCGCGAGCGGCGGCGGGGGCGGGGCGCGGCGCGGGGGCGGGGCCGCGCGCGGCCGTTGGGAAGTTGCGTCACGGCGGGCGCGCGCGGCTGCGCGAGGGCGGCGGATTCGAACGGCGCAGGGAGCGAGGGCGGCGCGGGATCGGCGGGAGGAGGAGGAAGGAGAGGAAGGCAGGCGGGAGGAGGAGGAGGATGAGGAGCACGGCGCCCCGCGGCACTTTGCGGAAAATTATAAAGAAGCACAAGCCGCAGTTACGCCTGGCGGCCAACGTCGACCTGCTGGTGAGGAAGGAGAGGGGCGAGGGAGAGGCGAGGCTGCGGCTGCCCCGGGGAGTCCGGCGCAGCTCCTGCTTCTGGCCACGGCGGCAGCCGCCGCTGCGCTGCTGCTCCGGGGGCAGCCGGCCCCCAACTGGGACGCTTACTCCCTGAATGTTCTGGCCTGTGCCCCCTGGAGTGCTCTGTGTGTGGCGGGATGTCCAGTTACTTCTGCAGGGACCCGCAGGCAGGGGGGAGGCAAAGCTTGGAGGGACAGACGGTTGGTCTGTGAGAAAACAGGGATGAGCAGAGATCGCCGCTTTGCTGATGGCTGCTGTAGTGTAGCTCTTCGACAGAGACCTTGGGGATTCAGGGGCGGGCTGATGCATGGCTTTTGTGCCACTATGTCCACACTGATGTTCACAGAGTTTGGTGTAGACACCGAGAAACAGCAGTTTGGATTACCTGGCTGCTAGATGCCGGTGTTTGTGTAGGGCAGTTCGGGCGTACAGGTAGTCAGTTGAGCTGTGGTCAGTGAGTTGCTAAGCTGCTATGGCACCTTGAGTGCGCTCACATGTTTTTAGAAGGTCATCTAAGTCGACTCTGCCCTAAACTGTGAGATGACAAGTCTTGTTAGTAATCCAGTAAGGTGTTGGGGTCCTAATCACGGTTAAAAATGCCTGCCAGAAAGGTGCGGATAAAAGATTTGCAAGTTTGCAAAAACAGGCCAATAAAGCTGATTTGCTGCTGACCTGCTCTAAGGGATTTGTAGCACAGGTAGGGTTTGTCTCACCAAGAAATTATTTGACTACAGGAGGGAAACCTGAACTCAAGAGAGCTTGTGCTAGTTGCTGTATTGAAAAAAAAAAAAAATCATAAGAAAGATGCTCTTTGAAATAACTTAGTAGACTTAACTTGCTGGACTGTGATATCCTCTTGTTTACAAATGTATGTGGCTCTCAGTGCATTAAAGCATTAACACTAGTATGTTGTATACTGGTATGGGCCCTGACTTGAGTTGTAAGTCCACGCTTTGTATGTGTATAAAAATTGTATCTTGCAGCATCTTGCAAGTTGGTATCTGGATATATGAAGCTAAATGTAAACATATAAAATTAAAATAAATAATATGAGATTAAAATGAATTAAAATGGCAATTACTTGAGAGTATTTAGATTTGAATGCAAACATTAAATATTTTTCTAATGGAGTGGAGCTAATAAAAATATGATCTCTTCCTGATGTTTTTGCTGCATTTGGATTTTTTTATGGACTAAGGACCTGGCCTCTTGCTACTCATGCTCAGACCTACTCAAAGCTTTACTCTGTGGAATGCAGTAGTCAACTAATCAAATGCACACAATCACACTCTTTTTTTTCAATCCTTGGTAACAGCTGGTCTGTGTTTCCAGAGTAATGAAAATTTGGCTTCAAAGTAGTGTGCTGTCTGAAAAGGGGTAAGTGGGACATCCCTCCAAACCTTGGCTTTTGGTTCCCATCTCTTCCTGGTCCTGGCACTAAAGTTCTTTGAGCTGCAAAGACAGTCAGTGAATTGAATTCACTGAAACCAATAAACAACAGCAATCAGATCCAGCTTAAAATATGGCCATGCAAATGTTCATTGCAACACAAAGGATGAGATCAGAATAAATTTTAATAATGTGATGTAAACTTAGATTATCTCTTCTGGTGATGTCAGATTACACAGCTTTTATATTACAAGGCTTGGCTTTTTTATTTTACCTTTAAACAAGAATGTCCAGGTGTGGTGGTTTTCCATGATGTTCTTCAACTAGGCTTGTGTCTAACAGCTCTTTCACTCTTTATTTCCATGGCTAAATAATCAACACAGCTGAAATTATACCTCTTTTATGGGAAAAAAAAAAAAATTGGTGAGTTTATTGTGTAGTAAGACAAGTAACAAATTTTTAGTATGTTTTCTAGTGACTGTGTTATTCTCTGCAAACCCTGTAAGAGTGATTAGATGGCATACATCAGAAATTTATATAGTAGCTGTCTTAACAAGATGGAGCCATATACTTTTTGAGCAGAGCTTATTTCTTCTTGAGGGAAGTAGGAGAAACGTACTAGTTCAATTTCTGGGCTATCTTCCAGAATGATCCATGCTTTATGTCTTGAATGTATTGCAGTATGTGCCCATTTCAATAAATTGGTCTGCCTGCCTTAGGAGAAAATAAGATTGCTTTCTTTTTCCCCTAACCTTCAGTGATTATTTGCTTGATAAACCAATGTCTTCTTACGTGATTGTAACAAGTTTAAAAGGCATAAAAATTCAGAAAATTTTGTTAAATACTTGGAGGAGGTTGTTTCTTCACTTTTGATCAAGTCTCTTCTTGAAATCTGAAGCTTTGTCAGAACCTGTTTCTTAGTGTTAACATCTATCTCTTTGTGCGGTGTAGCTATCAAATTTCATTAGCCTTTTCTTAGGAAGATGTTTGATTTTGTTTTTGTTTTCTTTCTTTTTTTGTTTAAGGAGTATGATAATATCTTTGGGTAAAGAGATGCAAATCCTGTTTTAGGTTTTTTCAAGGCTCTTTTCAAAGATAAGAGGAAATGATTTTAGTACTGAAGTTCAGATATTTCCCCAATGGTTAGAGAAGAAAATATGCAAGCATTGTTCTAGCTTGCAATAATAGAAGAAAAGCAGGATCTCAGGTGCTTCTTGTATGCTAGAACAGCACATGTGTTTCCATTGCAGGAAAAGCTTAAAATATTGCACTGAATGGTCTCTTTTTTTAATTGGTTATCGTCACAGAATAATTAATAAGTGTACATTGAAAGTGAAATATCAGTCTAAAGAATTGTTTTGAAGTTACAGCAGTAAAACAAAATTACAGTGATTGTCCATGCTATTCCTGAGTTCTGTTGAACAGGTGTATGGAAGTTGCTGTGGATTTTTTACATATGTGTAAACAGTGCTGTGGATTTTTTACATATGTTCTTAAGATTTTACAGCCTTTCTTTTCTAGAAAGTAAGCATTCAGTTTTGTAAGGTGAATTTCATAACTAGTTAGTTCAAAACTGTTTTTAAATTTTATGCGGAAGGACAATAATTTAATATGTAGTAAAGCAATGTCCTTAAATATGGTATTGCTTAGTTACTTGCCAGTAACTGTCCTAGTCATGGTATTCAGTCATTCTACCTTTCACTAGCCTTTCTCAATTGCCTTGAATAACCTGGATTATTTTCACCTGTGTGCTCTGTTGTGAAATGTTCCAATTTTAGTTATGTGATTGTTTAAATCTATTGGAGTACAGGGGAAGCTTCTCCACATGCAGCAATTCACTTTGAAAATAGGAAAAGAAAAGTACAGTGATTTTGAGAGAAGATGCAGTTTTATAATGCAATTTTAAAATTAATGCTTTTGCCTTAGGAATCTCAGAGCAGGTCATGCAAATGTGGAAGCTTTTGTTCCATCTCTCACTTCTCCTTCAGGTTGTTTCCAGAAATTTAATCTCCATGTTGATAAGTTTAATAGTGAGAATTCTATTGTTGGACATTATTGGAGATAACTTCAGTGTGAATAATTAAAGACTGGTTCTAAAATGGCTCTTATGTGAAATAAATCTGCAGGCACGTGTGCTTTTTGTGTAGTAGGTGCTTCCAAATGATGTTAAATATTATGTAAATTTATCTATTGCACTCTGACTTAATTTAGTTGAGGCTATTAAAAAAAACCACCTAAACTGCTTGTCATATGAACAAGAGTTCTTGTGACAGGAGCATGTAACAGATTCTTCGTGCTGCAAACCCACTGCCAAAGTATTTCTTTTAAGCTCTTAATTTGTAACTTTCCATATTATATTTTTCCAGGCTTTACAGAGAAGTATGGCAGAATAAATGCATCACCTTATTAATATAAATCAAATTTTCATGTGTTTCAGTAATATTTTTCCAAGCGCTTGATTGAAAAAGTCTATTTGTACACTTTATGTAGTTTGTAAGTTTAATTTACAAAGGTGTAATTATCAATTTTTCAGATTGGGTTATTAAAATAGTTGACATAATGCCTGTATAATGCTAGAAGTTTGTCTTGTAGGTTAATTACCACACAAATGTGCTATTCTCTGGCAGTTTTAGTCCAAGCTGGAGCAGTTTCTTCCTTGCCTGCTGCAATTTTTTCCTGCTTCTGTATTAGCAGATCAGTATTCCATACAGAAAGGAATACTGCCTGACCAGTTCTTTTAATATAAAAAAGCTAAGTGATGAGCTGGGAAAAAATGGATGCAACCTCCTGACACTGGAGAATTCCAAGTTCTGGAGAAATTAATGTCAATGTCGCTTTACACTGGAAAGGGGCAGAAGTCCTTGAACTTGTCTGTAGTCCTTATCTGGTGGTAAGGCAGGAATGAATTTGCTGTTCATAAAAGTCGGCTGTTGTAGTCACTGAAAACTAGTTGTATTTACTAGTAAGCAAAAAGGCTCCTTATTCTCTGATGTTTGTGTTTACATTTGATTATTAAAAACTGCTAATAAAAATCAAGGTCAGTTGTGGTTTGCGTGATGGTTTCTAAAGCACTTCTGTAATTTAAGTATACTAAATTTAAACTCTGTTTACAAGAATCTTGCATGAAGGGAATATCTTGGAAATTTACTGAGGCTTGAACTGAGTGATAAATTTTTTTTTCTGAGAATACCTTTCAGGAATTTGGAAGCAGTATAATATGCAAATTTCCTGTTGCAAACAATGAATTTTTAAAAAAGCAAACTGTGTTTAAACAACTTGAATAATTTTTTTTTTCTTCTCTATTTTAAAGGTTCATTTGAGTTTCTTATTGTTTCTCCATCGGCTAGCAGAAGAAGCCAGGACAAATGCTTTTGAGAACAAAAGTAAAACAATAAAACCTGAGCACATCATATCTGCAGCGAAGGTATTAACACACTTCTAATATTTTTCATTTTTGTAAAATGTATTATGACAGCATATACAGAAGATTTCTGTGTTAAAGTGGATATTTGATTTATAATCCAAAATCTATAGACACTTAATATTCTTTGTTCATCACTGACATAATTTACTGTTACCAAGACAACAAATTAACTCTCCTTGCCCTATTAAATATTACCCATTTTTTCTTGATTATTCCCTGTTTAAAGTCATAATTTCAGTATATGACTAAGTCTGCAAAATGGTCTACCAGCAAGCCTTCATGGCATGGAAGGCAGTCCAAAGTTGGAGGATCCTTATTTCAGCTGATAATACATCAAGGAAGCACGCTGTCTTAACTTCAGTGATATAAGTGAAGCTTTGTGGAACAGATGAGAAATAGTTCAGTGAGGTTCATATACCTTTCTTACATCTTCAGTTCTTACCTGCTTAGTCTGAAATAAGTTCGTAGTGGATTCTGGCAGCATTGTTTGGATACTTCTTGAACAAACAGGTACTTTGTGTGATGTATTTGGCAAGAAAAGAACTAAAGGAGAATTAGACTGTGGATTGTTATATGGGTAGTTCAGCATAACAAAAATTGCTGTATGAATATCTGTGAAAAAGGAATTTGCTGCATTGCAAAGCATGGAGAGTTTTGTTTACATGCAAAAGAAGGGAAAAGGGTAGATGTTACGCAGCTTTGTCTCTCTAGAAAGAATTAGTGTCAAAATATGACTGAAATCCTTTTACTATTCTGTAACTCATTTCACTCTCTAGGATATGTCTGCTTTACCTTGTCATGAAGGAATTCAGTCTCTTTATTTTATCTCTTTAATCACCTTCTGCTGAGCAAATTGGGAGGACAAAATTTGATGTTATCTGATATTTTGGTCCTGTGGCCTCTGTTTATCTTCACTATTTTTTTCCCTTCTACTGAAAGGTTTAGTTTTATACTTTTCTATTACTATAGTGACAGAAACATATACAGGATATGTAGAGTAGCCAAGTAAATGTTGCAGTTGGAGTCTTAAGACAATTATGGTTTCTTTCTAACTGCGATCATAGCACTTTTTGAACATTTTTGTGCTCCATTTATTTTTTTAAGGTGGAAAGAAAGGAAAAACTGCTTATATTTTAATAATTTTACTTAAATAATCCCACTTGGACTTTGAAGTTCATTTTTCAAATTAAACTCGAAACCAAAAGATGTCCTTCCAAAGGTCTGTGTGCTCTTGATATAAAAAGAAGTGAGGCATTGCAAACAAAAATTGAGCATAAGAGCTGTATTATTGCAAACCTTATTTCTTGTTTTTGTCTAGGCCTAACAGGGTAAGAACTTCAAGGAATGTACTGATGGCTCGAGAGTACTATTGCCATTTCACAGCATTAATTTTCAAAATAAGCCTTTTATTTTACAAATTCTTGCTTATGAATGTTCTTGCTTAAGAAAAAAAAACTCAAAATTGAAATCTTTCTATATACTTTTGCTTTATTTCTGATATTTTTCCTAGAGTATTACCCTTTGCAACACAGCTCTTGGAAACAGATTGGTTAGATGAACCTTTGATCTCAGTAGCCTAGTGTTTTGAATCTCTTGTCTGCTGCCTGAATTGTATTGATAAATATACTTTTTTCTTTTCAGGTTATTTTAAAGAAAAGCAGAGGCTAGAAAACAGACCACTGGAATTTTAAAACACATTTTTCAATGTTTTCTAACTAATTTGAGTTACACTGTGAACAGTTTTAGCACTTGTGGAACCTATGTAGTTTTCTTGACATCTATCTCCTGACTATCTTGCTGTTTCTTAAAAAAAAAAAAATTAAAAATCTTAAGTTGTGTATTTTCGTACACTTCATGCATAATTTTAATTTATGTGTGTCACTTGTCACTTAAGACTTTTGATGTACCTTATTTCATAATGATGGAGGAATGTTTGTACCATAGATACCCTATGGTACAATGCGGCATTTATTATTAAAAGTGTGAAACTTCTTAAGGGGAACAGTAGTTAAAAAAAAACACCAGCGCAAGTTTCACTAAATCTACTATAGATTGTGCAGTTCATAGCAGGTTTACTAATTATGGCTTTCAAAATTATGGCTTTCAAAACAATCACTGTAGAAAGAAGTGTATTAAATACCTTGTCTTCAGTTTATTTATAAATGTCTTGATAATTTTGAAATTACTTTGAAAAGTAGGTTGAAACTTCTGTGTTCTGGGGAAAGAATACATAGTTGGTATTTTAAATCACGGTTTGAACTGTTAAGCTGATGTGTTTGATGTGGTATATGAGACAACTTGGTGATCTGTAATTAATTTGGTGTGGGCAGATACACAGGTTATGGAAAAGGAAAGATCTGGCACAGCTGAAGTTTTCAAAGTTAGATCTTGTAAAAATAACAAAGATAAGTTAGCATGAGTGCCAAGCTATTTCCTTCTCTCTTTTGTGTGTCATGCTAACTTGTCAAAAGTTTGGAATTGTACATTATATAAAAATGTCTTCTTAAATTCAGATCATATTCTGTTGCTATTCTGATATTTGTAATACTTTCCTGAACACTTTGCTTAATAAATATATTAAAGTTATAGACAATTTTACAGTTTGAGCTGATAATGCAGTTTAATGGAATATATGGTAGCTGATCCTTGATATGCACACTGAGCTGTTCTCAAAATAAAAAAATCTTTACAAGTGGTACGTATTGAGTAGTCTAATTTTGTTTGACAAGTATATTCTAGAAACTTAGCAAAAAAATCTATTTTAGAAATATTTTTGTAGTCTAAAGAAACTGTAGCAATGCCAATACTTAAAATTACATGTCATGTCCATGTACTTTTTAAAATGCTGTATAACCTTTGAGAAGTCATCCTCTTCCAGTATGCAGAAAGGAAGGAAGCATTACTCTCCTGCTTTACTTGACTCACAGAGCTTAGTGCATTCAGCTTCTTGTAAGGGTTGACTAGATTATTTATTCCACATTTTCTTCTCTTACTCCCTTGGAATCCACAAAGAAGGCCAAGAATATACACATGTAGAGGATATGTGAATAGAGGATATTAATAATCCGAAGTGCCGTTCCATTCTCGGGAATAAGGAAGATCTGACTAGGTATTTATATTTTTATTCGTAATTACTGTCTTTAATTTAACAATTTTATTGCGACACTAGATTTTCCTTAGAAATGTTTTCATTTTCCCTGAAATATTTTATTAAGAGTCTTATATAGTCACGTACCTCTTCTTCATTGTACAATTGTTTGATTGCTATGGCTTCTTTTGGAACATGTTTTGATTGCCACTTTAGCTTTTTCATTTTTGATTTTTCTAGGAGCAAGGTCCACTCTGAGCTTAGTGGAATATTCTCATGTAGTAGTTTGATTAATGATCAGCTACCAATGGGGAAAGGAGGCAAAAAAGGAGGCAAAAAAACCAACCACCAGTGTACTTTTGAAATATTTTGTACGGTGGGTTTGGTGTGTATTCATGGTTAAGAAGCTGCCTCTTTTTAATAGGAGAGGGACTTTGATAGTATATTATGAATATTTTGCAATAGCTGGAGCAGGCAGGTATTAAGAAGTCCTAGGTAGCTTGGAAGGTATTCAGATTTCTCTCATAAATGTCAAATAAATACTTATTGAAAATTAATGGGGCCAATAAAGTGGGCTTAAGCTTTTAGAAACATAAAATGCTATTGTGTTTTTCTAGTATCTTCTTGAACATTCACCATCAGGTTAATTGTATTCCTATTTGACAGCTCTTCTGTTCTCCTTCCTGTATATACCTAGGATCTCTTCTCTACAAGTATTCCTTGCTGGATTTTTGAAATTAAAACTTACAGCAGTATTGTCTAAATACCCATGAACACTTACAATTAATATAAACTTGGAGGCTATAGCAATAGTTTATTCCTGTGTCATGTGTCTGTTTAATGACTAAGTATCAAAGCATGTAAATTTTTTTTTAATTAGATCTGTAATAGAAGACCTTATTAATTTGTATTATTTGAATTCCTGTGTTGCTTCTTTGCCATTAAGAGGAAAAAGGCAAAGATTTTTTATGGAAGAGTTATGGTGATGCTCAACTATTTTCATGAAACCTTGCGAAATGTATAGTTCTGAAACAACTCGCTCAAGATTGAATTTCCTCTGGTTTTAAGCTTAAGATTCAAGAGCTTAAAGAGAGGTGCTCTATTATTACAATTAAAACTCTGCATTTCCTCAGAAAGCAGGATGGATATACTAAAAAATTAGAGGCACACTCAGACATTCATTTTTTCTATTCTTTCTTCTTTGCATCTTTCCCTATGTTCTGTTTTACATCCTACCCTGCCCTTTCACTCTAACCATCAATGAAAAAGGGTAAAGTAATGAAGAAATAGAATTTGGTAGAAGTACTTCTGGTAGCCCTTATCTGGTTTTCAGCTTTTGATATGGCTAGTGTTAGACCCTGGGCCAGGGTAGTATCATAATTGATGAAGCTGCAAAAGAAGAAGGAAAATGTTTATTGATTAGCAGGTGACTGATGGAAGAGGGTGGTTCTACTGCTATTTTTGTTTCACTTATGGAGTGACTGGTGAGAGCGCATCTGCTGTTTGCCAACCTGAGTGTCTTCTGGTCGGGAGTATGCCCCATTCCAGCTCGCACTCACAGCATGCATTCTGTGCTTTGATTTTGTAGAGCATGTAAGTTTAAAATTTTCTGAGTGATATAAATCACCCAATTATTATATATAAAACTTGTAAAAAGTGTGGATATTAAGAATGGCATGTCAGTGAAGGTTAAGTCTATGGACCTAACTCCTAATGGTGTCAATGAATAAATGAACTTGTATACTTTGATGGGTCGGGACCCAGTAGTCACTGTTCTATTTGAATGTAAAGTTGTATCTATTGTTTTTAGTCAGAACATCAACACAGGTGCTAGAGAGGACATTCACACCTCTGAGTTTCATTGTGGCTTTATGTGGAGAAGTGAGTGACGGCTGAAAAAGAACCTTAAATTTCATAATAAAAATAGTTCATATTTTCTGGTTACAGTCATATAGTAAAAGAAAATAAATCCAGAAATATGTATGCTGTAATAGAAAAATTCTTTTTCTAGCCATAAGGTGGGGATAGAGCAAAAATTCTCTTTTTTCCTTGTGGTAACTTTCCATTAGATTAAGCATTCCAACTATTCCTGCTAAAAAAGTATGCTGTAGATTATGACACTTTCTGCTATTTTTTGAAGACTACCAAGCCTATACTGCTGACATATGTACAGAAACTAATGTTTAAAATAAAAAAAAATACCATTCACATCCAAAACAGGATGTTCTCCTGATCTGTGCTGAGAGGGTAGAAGATATGAAGGATCTTGAAGATGTTTCTTTATTCAAAGCTTAATCTTTCAGTATTGTGTAGTTTTCTTAATTAGAGGTCTATAGTTATTCATACAGCATAGCCTCGGTTTTAGAAATGGGTATATTCTATGTGTGGTTTTGTGAAGGAAGTTCTTGTACAAGACCATACTTATTTAGCAGCCTGAACCATGAAACAGCTTGTACTGCCTGACTTGCTGACTTCGCATTCCATTAGTCTTTATCAGAGCTACTAAGGGCATGTAAATCCTAAATGTATAGGATGAGGTGACTTAAGACTATGTGTTTAGAAGGTGTGACTTGCATTTCAAATAAAAATGCTGAGTACATGAAATCAAAATTCTTTTTTCCAGAGCTGTGAGGTATGTGTCAAATTCAAGTTCATTAGAATTTTTCAAAGCAATGTGTGTAGCTGTTTTTCAGTTCCATATATGTATTATCATATACTATGTGTATGTATTGCCATATAGATTCCTTCATATATTTTAATGGTACTTTAATGGTAATGTAGCTGCTGTGATAGCCTACTTGGATATGATAAAAGAGGGTATTAGAACAATTTTCTTACACGTTTGAGTAGCTTCAATTCTAGGCTGAGAAGATGCTGACAGCATTTCTGTTGTGCTAAATACAGAATTGCAACTTTTTGAAGAACCTGAAGAGTCTTCCACCTGAGAGTTCATGGCTCTGCAGACATAATCAGTTGGAATTCATTCATTTACTGTTTGGTGAACGATGTTGGGGGTTTGTCAGTTTCTTTGCAATCCACATTCATCAAATTTACATGGGCTTTGATACATAATATTCTCCTGTGGGCTGGGTTATTAATGTTATCCTGACCAAATTGCTGAAAGATCTTTTCAGGTCATTTGATACCTATAAGATCAAGTTTCTTACTGAGAAAGGTCACTTTACTGGGGGAATGATTTCAGGGCATGGAGAACATGGTGGAGTATAGAAAAACACCTAAACACCCCTAAAGTAATTTCTGGTTTAAAAGACCCCTAGTGTAGACACAAACTTACTACCTGATAATAATGTGACTGCTGCAGTTAAATAAAAACTTTTATTTTTGCAAATAAAAGCAGAAGTTAAATAAAACCATTCCTCCATCAGTGGTTTGCTCAATCTTCTGCAGCTAGGTCAGGCTCTACAGAAAGGCTCCTAAAAAGTTCCCTATTGCCAGCATACCTTTGTATGTTGGCAATAGGGCAGATCCTGAATCAAAATTTATAAAGGGCAAATACTTCCAGATAAATGCAGTCAGGGGTAGAGTTTGATTAGCTGGAGTTTCCAGTGTGTTATAGGGGGCTGAAATTGGTGTAATTGTATTAGTGCTAACCTTTAAAATTGACAGCCTAATGTGAATTGTTTTCATTTATTCAACTTCAGTAGATAAGTACACACACAAATTATATTATGTAACAAGTAATTTTTAATGAATTGCTGCAACTTTTATAAATAAACCAGGTAAAGGAAAACATTTAAGTAAGAGATAAGATAGTTTTTAAAATTCTATTGCATGCCTGAAATCTTAGTACAAGCAAGCCTCTAGTAATAGCTGTTGAAGCTGTTTTTCATGTAGCAAAAGCTTAAGTTACTAGTGATGGTGGGTTACATATAAATGTTTAAATTATTTAGTTGATTTTTGCTCTTCAGAGAAAATTATGCTTCCAAAATTGGCCAACTCTAAATATCACTGATTCCTGAAGATTGGCTAGAATTAAAAGTGAGGTAAAAGACAGTAATTATAAAAAAACCCCAACCAAACAATAACAACAACAACAAAAAACCAAACCAAACAAACAAAAAAAAACAAACAAGGAGGAGTCAAGAAAAGGGAAGGATAAGTGCATTTCATAGTTACGGTTGGCCAGATAATGATCTCTTTCGGTGGTTTCACCATTTGTGTTTGATGTTGAAGTTTAACGGTGGGCTCCCACATTTTCCAGATTTAACAGGTTTGGTGTCGGTAATGGAGGGCGGTAGCTTTCATGTAGTCTAGATAACAATATTTTTCTAAAACTTTTTCTAATATAGATAAGGGGTATCTTACTAAATTGCTACCAGAATTGCACACAGTAATTAGTTTTGATGATACTTTACCTATCTTGGAAGTTTTCCCCACAAATTCATATGGAATAAACCTTGAAAATTCAGATCAGAAATGAAAAAAATGTCATCTTCTTTTGTCTCCTGTTTTTCTTGTTACCCTTTCCATATCTGGATAAGACTGGAGAGCCACAGTGAAGGTTTATTTTAGGGCAGCGACAACATTTAAAAGTACTGCCAAAGGATGGATTAACTTTCAATCCTTTTTGAAGGCCCATTCACAAAATGAATGACATTGTGGGTAAGGTTGGAAGGAACCACAGTGGGTCATTGCTCCAACATCCCTGCTCAGGCAGGGTAATCTTGGAGCACACGGCGCAAGATTGTGTCTGATACTTCTTGAATGTCTCCAGTGGGGGAGACTCCACAACCTCTGGGCAACCTCTTTCTGTGCTCTGTCACCTGCAATGACCTGCACAGATATTTCTGTGTATGTGTAGCATGAGCACAAACATTGTGAGACTGTGAAAGTAGGTCTGGTTTAATGATAGTTCTTGTTGACTGCAATTTTTGAAGTTAAGTCTCAACAAAATGGGGTGTAGCTTACTGGCTTGAGAAGCTGTTAATTTTATTGTAACTTTCTACCTGTGAACACCAAGAAATTTTGTTGTTAATGTTATTGTTCATGCCCTGTACCTTCTGTTGAACTTTTTTTATTTGCTAAACATCTAGCTGACATTGCAGCTATAGCCACTAGTTGAAGAAATATGCAATATTAAAAACTCAAGACGAGCAAGCACAGCAGTTTTACTTTGGCATGTTGTTTTCATGAACCTAGCATCTTTTGCAGGGTTTTCCTGGAAATAAAAAGAAAACACCTTTCCAAATAATTTTTACTTGGGTAGAATGGATGCTTAATTACACTAAAGTTCTCCAAAACAAATGCTCATGTATTTAACTGAATCGTGCCCTGAATGTTTCTGTTAATGTGTTTTTAATTTCTTCTTGCTTGCCTACTTACGCTCAAAAGAGAGGGTGGGGTATGCTTCATACTCCTTTCTTCTAAGGAAGACTCTAATAATGGCTCTCGTTGTTTTCCCTGAAGTTCCCGGTGAAATAGGAAGCCATGCACCTCTAGATGGATGTTCTTAAAAATTACCAAAGAAGTATTCTTTTGTGTCTACTACCTGTAGTATAAAACATTTGTTCTGATGTGTGAAGTCTGCCTCTGTACATAATAAATATTATGCACATAAATTTTAAAACTCTTTATAAAGCTTGCTATTTTTCGGTTCAGAAATTCTAGGTATTTTCTACTATATAAGACCCAGATGAAGCTCAGACTTGAAGCTGTTTTATTCTCTGAAGAACCCATCAACGTAAAATATCAGGCTATTCTCTCTTTGATACTGGATTTTTCATAGATTATTTTGCATTTTTGTCCATTTGGTTTTTATTTTGTTTTGGGGGGTTTTGTTTTCTTTGGGATTTTTTGGGGGTTTTTTTTTGTTTGTTTGTTTTTTTGCTTTTTCTAACTACATGGGCTGCTGGATTAAAAGTATTTTTGCTAAATATTTGATATCATATTTCTTTATTCAAGCATGAAAATTTAATTATGCCTCACCTCCCAGAGGAGTCCTCCAGTTTCCATAACATTCCTAATATTCTTAATTTTGAAGACTAAGCAGAGTTTCTTCCCAGTATTTTCTGTTTCTCTTTTTTCCAATCCCTCAGTCCAATGCTAAACAGAAGAGGAGAGGATGGTTGTGACGCTGCAGAACATTTAGACTGGAACATAAGCAAGAATGCCAACAATTAGCAGGCTTTAAACTGAGAAAAGTGTATGTGAAGGAAATGCTCTATCTTCCTTACCAAACTTACCTGATCCTTTGGGAAGACAATTCATAAGATGAACTTTTGCTTAAAACTTGGGTAAATATTCCGCCCTCCTTCAAATAAAGCTTTTTTTTTGCCCTCCTTATTAGCAATAAAGAAGAAAGCATCAGATCCAATGTAAACATAAGCAATTTATTATATAGTGTGTTCATTATTGATTTAAAATGGTTTCTTTAATATTTTTAATATTTTTTCTCTGAGGAATATATACTCTTTTGAGAAAACTTCTAAAAATTAGAAGCTGGATGTTTAAACTGAGACATTATAAACTGTACTAATACCTTTGTTTAAAAAATAACAACGTGAAGTTATGGCACGAAGGAGCAAACTACTACTAATAATAAAGAAGCACTTTTGAAATATCAGCTTTTTCATGTTTTCTATTACAAATTCCATGTAAAATGATGATGTCTGTTAAAAAGATTGTATGTAGTATTTTTAAAGTTTAGTAAGTTTAACTTTTGTCTGCATTCGTCTTGAAATGTGGACCAAGTTTGAGACATAATTTGTGTAACAAAATATCTTTATTTCTGAGTTAATTTAATTTTTACATGCTTGTCTTACAGAGGAAGTCTACTTTTAATAAAAGTCATGTGTTTAGAGCCATAATTTTTGCATTCAGCATAAATTATTTTTTATGTTGTTACTGTTTGATGTGAAGTCTACATTTTCTATGAGTAAACTTAGCAGTTAAACTATGGATTTCATCTTCCTGTATCTGTTTCAATCATGGTATTGAAAATGCCTCTTTAGAAGTTAATACAATGTTTGAGCAACGCTGAGTGTAGTTTCAATACAAGATGCGCTGACTATCCTTTTTTACCTAGACTTGATATATCACCCTTGTAAACTCAAAGAAAAAGATATTTTTCTCTGTTCTTGTAGTTTCCCTTTTAAATGGAGCCTGTCACCACATGAAACACTTTCCTGACCTTTAGCATTGTCAGAACATGAAACAGAGGAGGAGGATATCCTATGGTGTATAGTACATTAAGGGGATTACCTCATCAGCATGAAAAGTCCGTAACTAATCTACACCAGAGACATGTAAGCTCTTGGAGCAGGACATTCTTGAGAGTATAAAGAAATACATCAAAACGTTTTCTCTGAGACTTGTTCAGCATGTAAGTGGAGCAGCCGGCATGTGAATGAATTGCAGTGTCAAATTTGTTCTCTGTTTACAGTGTTTTCTATCCATGTATCTACCTAGACCCCATATTTCCAGGCTGAGGCAGGGTTGATAAAAGATATAAAGTGTGCTTCTTTTGGAAAATTGAATTCAGGGTGAGGTTGTTCCTGGAATTTTCCTTCTAGTAAGAATCAGTTTTCTCCCTACCTTGTCAACATTGCAGGAGGTAACTGATTAAGAGGGAAGCTCTTTTTTTCCTTCAGATTTCCTAAACTGGTTTGGAATGCTACCTAATGTATTATTTCTCCAGTTTTGCTGAACTTGTATGGAGCCAGCAGAGAAACGAATGGTGATGATTCAAACTCTAGCACTACGTAAATAAGATGCAGTTCTGCCAATCCACAACATGCAACACTATAACTGCTGCTATGATGGATTTGCTGTAGCTTACAGCCTGTGTACTATCTTAATATATGCTTTCCTGTGTATTAGCTTTCTTTCCCCCTAACACAGTGATTGGTGATAAATTTGAAAAATTGACCAAAAGCTATATATAGTTTTCTAGCAATAAAGTACTCATGTAAATGAGTCAGCCTAAATTTTGATTAGCCACGCTTAAATCTTGCAAAAAATGTGGTTTCTAAATGTTTGGATTTGGGAACCCTGTTGCAAATTTGTGCATGAATCCTTCTTTGACGAAATTCCTTAGTATTAAGAGAAAAAAGAACCCAACATTGAATCTATTGAGACTTGCCAAAAATGGTTTCAATTATTCTTATTAGGTTACAATAGACTACTATTGAAACATGCTATTTTGAATTGTTGGCTCATCTACATTGCAATGTATTCCTTGAGTTTCAGAAGAGCAAGACAACAGAAAGTATCCTAAGCAACTAAAAAGTGTTTTTTATCCTGTTTTCATATTTTCAGTGTCACGTTATCTTTTTTGGTTTATCTGCTAAGGAATTAGATTTTGTAAGCTGTAAAGAAAGCCTATAACCCTTATGTGTTGATTGATCAAATTTTGTAGTCTCTGAAATTCTCATCATTAACCATTTTTTTCAATTATATTTCTTTTCAACAGCAAGTCTATCTTACTTGAAAAATTTCTTCAGCAGTACTCTAAAATATTGTTGAGCAAATTAGTCACAAAATTTTTTTTCTTTATCATGAACTGTTGATGTATAATTCAGTTTCTTAAAGTATATTCACCATTCAGAATTGTTTGTGGAATATTCTGTTGAATATTCTAGGGGACCCTGCTTGAGCAGGAAGATTGGACCTCCAGTTGTCCCTTCCAACCCTACCCATTCAGTCATTCTGTGATTCTTAGTAAGTCTTGGTTTTTAGCTCAGTAAGCAGCTGTCTGTTTTCACTGCAATTTGAAAGACAAAAATCTGTAATCAGCGAGTTAGTTTGTATGTTATGTTTCTTCATCCCAATTAAACATACATAATTCTTAGCTGGAAGCTTGCAGAAGACAGATGTAAGCACGCCTTTCAGTAAACACTTTCTGAAGTGTGCCTAAATTGCTTAAATCCATATTCCTGATGATGAACTTAATTTCATTAGCTTTGGAAAAGCTGAGTTAAAATATATCTCTTGTTAAAAATCTGAATTAATGCTTGTGGAAAATAGTTGATTGTGAAATGTAGATGCAGAAGTGCAGTAAATAATAGAGCCTTGTTGAAGTCAAATACTCTCTTTTTTTGTTGTTAAAGTGGAATAATGTATTTTCACAGAACATAAGTAGTAGATGAGAGATTTGACCAAAAACATTGGGAAAAACTCTTCCCCTTACAAAAAATCCAGGAAGAACAGCTGTAACCTCCAATATAAGCAGTTTGAAGAACTGAAGCCTTTTGATCTGAACGAAAACCAGCTACTAAAATTTTGAAGACAATAACTTCTTTACATTGCTATGTTCTCAGATATGATTTAGAGAGAAAATTCCTTTTCTCTGTTTACCTGCTCTCTGCTCTGCAGTAAGATCCAAATCTCAGTTCAACTGAGGCAAATAACAGAAGTTTTTAAGACTTAAGAGATCAGCATTAAGGGAAAACGCAGAATTGCGTATCTTGTTTTCAGTAAGGAGAGTCATTCTTGTCACTATATTATTGCATATGTTCCATCAGGATGAAGAAACTGCCTTTAAGCATTAGATTTTCTTAGACTCTCAGCTGGGTGGGCACTGCAGTTGCTGATGGGACATTATCAATTGGGTGAGACAGAGAACATTTTAGGTGGAGCTTTGGAAATTTCCATAATTTTTATGTTTTAGGATTTTAAACTTTTTTTTTTTTTTTTAAGTTGTTAGCATGGGGTTTTTTTTTTTGGTGTCTGTCTGTAGATACATTGATCTGTATTGCTGAGGATGGGAGCAAGTTTTTTGCCCCAATACTTTTGACTTCTCTGTCTTGCTCTGAAGTAGTTTCTAGACTGTGCCTATTTTGTCTGTAATATTCAGTGTTAACTAAGTGACAGCATCTGCAGTGCTGCTAAATGGAAGGTTTTGAATGCTTAGCTTCCACACTAGCAGATATTTTTGGCAAGTATGTACCTTTACCGCAAAGTTGTTGCTATTATGGGATTGTTTTAATCATACACTGAAACTCATTTTCTTAAATGCACTTTTAATTCTTTCTTTGTTTGTTTTTATTGTTTTCATAAGAACACCACAAGCTAATTCACCACATGATGTGTACTCAGAGTCCAAATATCACAAAGTCAGTTCCAAGGTCCAGACATTTACCAGTCTCCCTTTCATAAAGTATATAATGGCAAAATCCTTAGTCCAAATTCAAGTCAACCAGAACTTTGGAGTATTTTCAGAGTAAAATACGCTTCAGAACAGCTGCAGGAATTTTGATATATGACCCACAGTGGGGTGGACATAACCCTTTAATACTGAAAATATACTTTATAATTTACACATGATGACAAGATAAAAGTTTTTATAATAATTTCTTCAAAAGAATGACTACAAAAACAACTAAAAATAAATAGAAACACTTTCCTGTTCTAAGTCCACATTGGGTATAGCCGTGATGGCAGCCAACACCTTTTTGGCATAGAGCCCTGCCAGTTGCCTCATCCCAAATTCAGAGGCACAAAACTCAACTCCTCTTCTGGATATTTTCCAACCAGTTTGGGAGTTTGCCTTCCTGCAAGAGGCTGGTAGAAGGAGAAGGTATAATGCTTTTTCTCTTGCTTCCTGACTGTTAATAAATTGGAAATTCCATAATCTACAAACATACACTTGTTTTTATGTGGATTCCATCATAATACATGAATCATTAAATGTTGTATACAAATTATTTTGTCTCAGATCACACAGTTCTCATATGTAAAGAAAAATAAATGCATTTTAATTACTTATTATATGTTAAAGACAGTGTATCGCAACCCGTATAAAATCAGCTATTTAATGTCAAGAGGAATAAACTTTTTTGTTCTTAGGATCTTATATAGCAAATTTTGCAGCAGCATGCATCCTTGATTTGCTAAGGGCTTAACAAAGTATTTAGAGAATTTTTACTACCAAGACACAATGCTAAAGACTTCTTCCAGAACAGAATTTAAAAATATGTAAAAATTGTAACCTGAACATGAGAGTGAGTGAAATTTTCTTGACTGCATACATACATGCTAAGATATCTATGTTGGGTACTTTTCTGCATGAAGAGCCACCCCACTGAATGTCAGTCCTGGCAAGACACAGCCTCAGATCCTAGTCCTGGTTTTTTTTCTCATAGATGAGAACTGTAAACATCTTCTGAGCTAAAAAAAAAGAACAAGACTGCAAATGCAGAATATTGAGTTCAAAAGCAGAACACAGAGTTCCCAAAGACTTTCTGCTGTACACAACAAGGTGAAAGATATTTGATCTGTTTCTCTAGTTCATTGTGGTCCTTGCATGTCACTACATGAATAAAAACTAAATCTGGTCATAGGGACACCAGATCTGTGCCATCTGGTTTTACTTTCCCACATTAAAAATCCTAGCACAGGGTAAGATGTGAGCTGCTGTTGATGTAGTTATTCTTATCTGCTGAATGATGTTCTGAGGCTATTGAAATCCAGAATATGGTAGATCAGTTTCAAAATTTCCCAGAAATATTAGGCTGGACATTCTTCATAGGTCCCCTTTCCTTCCTCACTTATTTTCAGGTGAAGCAGTAGAGGTTTTGTCTACTTTTGTTCCGGAAAAGTCTTAATCTGGTTTACTAGGATTTTCTAAATTTTCATCTGTGATGACTGGCCCTTTGCAAATAGCAAAATGCTGCTCCATGTTATTATTTGATATTATTAGGGAAATCTGGCATCTGTCCAAGTCAGAATGATTAGAAACTCTGTGGAAAGGATGACTGACTTTACCCTGACTCCCATGCATCCAACTTTTCATCTCCTGATACAAGTGAATTTTTTGAATGCCAGAAGATTTTGCAGTCATTGGTAGTGAGTAAAATATCTTAGTTGTGCCAGGATATGTTACTTGGATATGTTATTTTGAACTGAATCATAATAAAACCAAATATAGTGTAGAAGAGAGGATTTATCATCCTTCCTCTGTGGAATATGACTTAATTGAACTAACTATGGGGTCCACAGCCGCTGTTTTGAAGGCAAGAAAGGAAAAACTTATTGGTTTCAATAAGAGCTGTTTATTGAAAGAGGTGCTTATTTATTCTTCCTGTGCAAGACAGGAAACTGTCTTGTGTTCAGATACTTAGACATGAATTTTAAGTTGCCTCTATTAAATATAGTTGCATGCTGCCCACATCCTGTTTTATTGTACATCTAGAACATTTTTAGAGATTTTAGGATTCTGTAAAGATGAACTGACTAAAGCAGTATTTCTTTATTTCCTATCAGACCCTTTTTTACCAGATTGCTATACTGAATGTTCCAGGTTTCAATCATATGTTAAATTTTAGTTTGGTTTATTTGGAGGATCTTGCTGTTCGATGTTTCATATTAAAATGCCGTTGTCTGAATATTTATGTTGCAGAGTTTGTTCTTTCTAGATATTACAAAGGCTAAGAACATTGTCTGTAGTGAGAAGACATATGAGGAGCTTGTCCTACACTTATTGAGAGACTGGGTTCAAAGGCCAGTCCTTTTAAGTCTTAGCTCCTAAAACAGTGAAGTGCATAAGTCAGTTTTAGTTACATTAAGTGGAATTTTCCCAAACGTGGCATTTTAAAGATGGGTCTAGACTGCAGTTATTTAAGTAAAATATTCATGGTGTACAGAACAGGAATGGTGGAAGGCTGATCTAGACATAGCAAAGCATTAATTACAATGGGGCAAACTGTGTTATCTGTGTTATGAATGTCTTCATCTTACCGTAAATGTGATATAATTTACATTTCTGCTATTTTGATTGATCTCACATTCACACCATAGCTTGTAGCATTAAGCCAGTTTAAAAACTTTTGTGAATTCTGCCCTTTCAAAAATGTTTTCCTGTTCTATTTTGCTTTGTTTAGTTTAAATCTCTCTTTAAAAAAATCATGCAGTCTTATACTTCCACACATAAGTTTTATTAGGTTAGATTTTTTCAAAGCAAAAGGAAGATTTTTTTAAATCAGCCTGAATGTTTATCAATTTTCATTTCATCTCAGGTGAACTGGTAGGTTTGTTCATCTTGAGTTTTTCAAATTTTAATTAACAGTCCATTTGGAGTGTGGTAAAACTTATTTTAGTCCTTTCATGTTAGGACTTCTTTTTTCTCTATAAAGACAGAGAAATGAGATAATAGCAAAACAAAAATTTTGCAATAGTGTTTTAATGAAATAAAAGGCAAAAATATTCAGTAAATGTTGGTGTATGATGGTTCTTTCTCTCTCTCTTCCTCTTTCTTTGAAGATATTGGTATCAACACAGGCTGGGGCATGTTCTGCTGAGAAGGACTAGGGGGTGCTGATGGATAAGAAGCTGGACATGACCCAGCCATGGGCACTCACTGCCCAGAAGGCCAAATGTGTCCTGGGCTCCATCCAAAGCAGCGTGGGCAGCAGGGCCAGGGAGGGGATTCTGCCCCTCTGCTCTGGTGAGACCCCACCTGGAAAACTGCATCCAGCTCTGGAGTCCCAGGAAGGACATGGACCTGCTGGAATGAGTTCAGAGGAGGCCACCAAGTTGATTAGAGGGATGGAACACTTCTCCTAAGAGGAAAATCTGAGAGAATTGGGTTTGTTCAGCTTGGAAAAGAGACAGCTTCGGGATGACCTAATTATGCCCTTCCAGTACCTGAAGGGAGTCCTCAAGGAAGATGAAATGAGGCTTTTTAAGAGAGCATGGAGCGACAGGACTAGGGGGAATGGCTTCAAACTGAAAAGAGAGTAAGTTTAGATTGGATATAAGGAAGGAATTCTCTACTGTGAGGGTAGTAAGGCCCTGGAACATTTCCCAGAGAAGCTGTGAATGCCCCTTTTGTGAAAGTGTTCAAGGCCAGGTGGATGGAGCTGTGAGCAAACTAGTTGAGTGGAAGGTAGTTTTGCCCACAGCTTGATGGCTGGACCTAGACGACCTTTAGTGTCCCTTTCAACCCAAGCCATCCTGTGAGTCTATGCTACACAAGGGATAGGTAACTGGATGTTCTTAGTGCTGGGGTTCTGTATCTTGCTTTTCTAAAGAATCTGAATTTTTGGTCTCTGCCTAGAATTCTTGAAAGCTTTTAATCAAAGCTAGATATTGAGACAGATATGAAGTCAGAAGAGACTACTTTAGCTGTCAATCTGCTGAAAATAATGTTTTTGAGTTTAAGCTTGTATGTCTTGTGTTTACCCTAGTGGGGTGCTAATGTTAAATTTAGGTAGATGGCTCATCATTCCCAGAAACATCTAAATTTGCAGTCTTATGCTCATTTGGAGGTTTCCATGGCTATTGTAACTAAACACATTAGATATAGTATGAGCAGTTGCATTAAAAATATTGCTGGAAGTGAGCAGAAAATATTGACATTTTCTAAAGATATTATATTGGCATTACTTCTCAGTGGGCACAGAAATGGATTATAACATAATAACATAACATTATTACAAGGAGTAGCTATCATTACAGTGTTTTGGTTTTTTTTTTTTTTTTCCTAATTCAGGTAATTATTTTTGTCCTTTTAGAATTATTTAAACATCTGAAACAGGAACTGTGGTCATATAAATGCAGATAGAAAAATTATTTTTACCTACTCACCTCTGAAAATCTTCCATAATTGAATCAAATGCAGTTTTCCTGAAGAAGGTCAAGAAAGAAAGTATCTTTGCAATGCACTGAGAGTGTTTTGTTGGTGGGGTTTTTTTTCAGCAAGAAGGGAAATCTATTGGCTATGCACTAACTTTCAAATACAATGAGAACTTTCTGCCCAACAAGTGTAATAAAATAATTGGGTCGCGCAGACACTGCATTTTTTATGATCTATAAATTCTCTTTTTGCAGAAATATTCATCTATTCTGTAGTGGAAAAACGATCAAGAAAATAGTAAATGTTTCAAAATATGTTTCAGGAATTGATGGTATGGGAAAAAGTAACAAAGGATGAGAATTATTTTTTCATCCTAGAAGCAGTATATTAATATAAGCAAAAGAATAAAAGAAACAAGCACAGTCCTGAGTCTTTCTTAAGGGAGTTTAGGATCAGAAAAGCAGAAAAAGAGAAAGCTGCTGTGAATTAATGTCATAGGTTCAGAGGAGGGAGAATGAGTGTGGGGAAGGGAGCAGTTGATGAGGGACAACCTTACTTCCATTTTTGTACAATATTTGAAGAGATTATTGATTTGTTATGAAAAATACCAATTCAGATAAAAGGGTTAGTTTGAACATTTTATGTAATTTAATTGAAATTGTCACTTCTGCTTCATGAAAAAAGCAGGCATATGATAATACTGCTATGGGTGGCATTACTTTGGTGTTTTGTATGGAAATCTTATATGAGATCCTTTCCTTTGATATTTTCTTCACATATTACAGGCTTCAGTGGTGTGATAGATAGGTGGGATAAAACAACATGATTTGTTGTAGAGATCTCAAAAATTTCAGTTATAACTTTCAGCCTATCTTTTTGGAATTTGTGGGTACACTTCACAAATATTTATTGGGTAAATGTAATGCTTTCAATCAGACTGCTCAGACTGCAGGATTTGGCCCTGTTTTTGAAAGGTTATGCATCTTACCTTCTGTTTTATTTAGCTGAAAGTAAATTGGGAAAAAAAAATCAACCTTAACCATTTTAAACTAGATGATCCTTTTCATCTGGAGTAAGTTTATCCTTAAAAGGACTACACAGTGCAGCCCTTATAGTAATACCTCATTAAAAAACATGTATTGTATGACCAAACTTTCAAAAGAGGTATTTCAACTGATTGCAGAAATACAGCTGTCCTTGCAAAGTCAGCGTGCGAGGGTGGATCGTGCAGATTAGCACAGACATAACAGTGTGAGCCTTTTGGGTCAATTTGAGGAAACGGCAAGAGTCAGAGTGGCTGGGTGCACACTTATTCAAGGAGACCATGAAGTCATTTACTCCTGATGATGCCATTTCATCAGCAAGAGAGTACTTAGGCTGCTGTTTCCTCCACACATTTTACCCATCGAGTTATAGATGAACTTCCTTCTGTGGATGAGCAAAATTAGATAATCTTTTTCTTCTAACAGAAAATAAACTGTTCCAAGTAGGATCAAATTTTCTGTGCAGTAAAGATTTGCTGATAAATTGTTTTGCAATTGAAGAATAAAATATGGGAAATTCTTCTACCTGGGACTTCCATGAACTTCCAGGGGGAAAAAAAATCAACAAATAACCAACCATTCCATACCTGCTTGAAAAGCTGCACTGTGCATCAATGATGTTAAGATTTCTCTGGTATTCCTCTGAAAATTGCAAATTATCTGGCCACTTGAATTGAATTATTATTCTTCAGATTGTAAGCATGAAAAAAAAAGTATGATTTCTTGTGGTTTCTTTCTAGTTTGATTATATCAGAACCCAGAACACCTCCTGCCATCCACAAATGAGAAAGCTTGGTAGTCTATCCTGCTGTGATAATGCAGTGACATGGAGAGGGTCACATGGACAATGTGTTAGCTATTAAACCATAGGGTCCATGTCTATTTGGGAAGCTTCTCCTTTTTAGTTTATTTTGAATCTGACCGGATATCTGATTTGCTGTAGTGAAAGGAAGTGCAATGATCAGAAGGACTTGTAAGGCTAGGAAAGAAACTGGAGAAAACTGCTTCAATTAGCACTGCTGTTGAAACTTGTGAACCTACAGTGGCAAAAGCACAATGAATTAGCCATAGTGAAGTCCTGTGCTAATTTTATATTGTTTCTGTTGGCACATGAGGTATCTTTTGAAGAGACAGTTTGAATGTTGCAATGGGCATGACTGCATAGTATCTGAAAAGTCTCAGCCTTACTGATCACTTGCATGTAAGGCCAGATAGAGCTTGTTGCAAGCTTTTTTGTCAGCTTTTTGCAAGGATTTGAGTCCTTTTTAGTGTGGAGGTATATGACTTTCTATCACATTCAGTTCTCCAGCTATTGAGAAGCATGGGGCATGTATGCATACTCTGTGCAAATTAGCTAAACCCATGGCACAGCACTATAGCTCATGAGAAAAAAAGCTTCTGATAACTCTTGACACGTTTTGTATCAAAAACAGTGAATGCAAACATTTACTGAACTAATTTTTGTGGTGCCATGAAAAATGATGATCAGACCACACAAGATGCCCATGAGGTTCTCTGTACACAGAATCATACATCCTGTAATGATGGAATGGATTTTTCTACCAACAATGGCTGACTAACACTCCAGAGGCAAACAGCCATCAAGCAGAATATGACTGATGGGAATCAAGTAAGCTTAGAAACCAAGCCCCAGTATGGCTTTAGTAAATCATATGGTATGTTTATAAAGGTTGTAGTCATGGTGAAACCAAGGAAAGAATTATATATTGCTTGGAAAAAACTAGTAGGAAGTTCTGTTTCTTTGTAATCTCTAGAATCAAGTCTCCACCCTTTTGCTTTGGTTTAAAGCTTGTATAGGGGAAAGACTGAAACTGAGTTATCTTCCCTGTACAAAAAGATAACCCTGTAATGCAGGAAAAAAGACAGAGCTGATTTGCCTAACTAATAAGTAGATATGAAATATGAATTAATGTTTTATTCTTCATTATTTCTGTGGTACTCTTATGCTTATATTTCTAAAAGTTTGACTCCTAAAGTGCAATGAAGTAATTCAATTTTTGCCTTCTCACCCAAAATATTCTTTTGTCTGCTAACTTTCAGTGTTTAATAATAGGACATCCTCTACTGAAAGTTGAACTTACATGTTATTACTAGATGTGAACCTCTTGAGCTGGTAGAATTGTATGCAAATGGTTAGAACCTTCTTCTAGGAGGGTAAAGAAGTATAGTAATACCCTCATCTCAAGAGATTTTTTTAAAATTAAAATCCTTTCTTTAGTTAATAATAAAGAAGGATCTGAACATTAGCGACTTACAAATTCTGAAGAACTCAACAGAGTAAAATTAGATGGAATGGCAATAATAGAGGAATGAAAGGTATGAACTTTTGTCTAATGCCAGTACTGACATCTCTTTGGATATCCAAATTAACATTCACAGTGCAATGCTATAAGCACGCATTTATGAAGATAGTGAACTCTCAGATTTGGGAGGAAAGTAATTATTTTGCATGAGAAATCTGGCTAATCGTTTATTTAAATGCCATATATTTCAAGAGAATAATAGGTCTCAACTTTCCCTTACTGAATTGAGGTGGACTTGGCTTCTCCAGCACCAACCTGATACTTGACTATTTTTATTCTTTTAACTTTGATAGATAAACAAAAATAAATCCTATAAAAATGAAAATATGTTCAGACACAAAATCTGGTCTAGTTTTTTTCCATAAAAGATGAGGAAGTGAAAGGCAGCCATTAATGTACCTGTTGTACTCATTTGTTGTCATGTAAAGAAGCTTGTTCAAACATTACCACAAATATCCCTTTGGGATATTGGAGAAGTCTGCCTTTTAGTCTCAAAGGAGCAATGGTCCCTTATTGGTGTTTCCAGGCAGATTAGGTGATCTGCCGATTACTTATGGCTGTGAGAAAGAAAAAAAAAAGTGTTTAAAACCTATGCCTATTGCTTTTATGACCTGGATTTAGAGGGAGATGAAAGCATGTCCATGGCAGTGTACTTGCTTATTCAGTGCTACTGACCCTGAGCCGGCAAAGTTCTCATCCAGTGCTCTGGAGCTGTGAGAGTTCAGCCAGTAAATTCAGTAGGATCACAGTTTGCCCTTGACAATAAGGAATTTAACAGAAGAGTTCTGCTAAAAGCAGAAAATAGTGAGTGGCGCTGTCACTACCACTCCTTTTACCAACTGAATTTACAGCCATGTGTCTGATGGTAAATGCCAGACAGTGTTGTGATCTGCATGATGAGCCCTGACTGGTCTCTCTGCTGACCTTTCTTGCATCTATTTTCAGAGACTGCTTTTAAAACAAAATATTTAAGTGGTTTGCTCTTATCTCACAGATACTGAAGCTTTCAAAGACATTGAAAGGGTTTTGTCTTTGAATTTAATGGGTTTAGGAGTTTATGACAAGTCTCTAAAGTACCTCGGTAAAGCAGTATTTAGTGAAACACTGCCTACCCCTTAACTGGATGACATGTTGTAAAAGTTTCAGTCCCAGGTGTGTTTTTCAGGCTTTATAATCATTGTGGCACAGCAGGGAACCCGAGAAACTGATCTTGGGAAACAAGCAGGGAGTGTCCTATGTCCAGAATAAGGATGGAGAGAACAGAGGTGAAAATTTTGCTCCAGGGAATTTTTAGCCTCTTGTGTAGCTGGCAAGCAGAAAGGTAATTTTACTGTGTGTAAAAACTGAGGAAAACTGTCTTTGTGTATTAGTAGTATGGAACCAGGACTCAATCCCTCTGCCCAGAAATTTGTTTCTACAAATGGAACAAATTTGTCAGGACAGAACAAGAAGAATCTGCTCCTCAGCACCTACTACCCAAACACTTACGTCTCTCAGCTGGGACCAGGCGTCTTGGGATCAAGTTCATGTTCCAGTTGGAGAATGGCAGGGGCTTCAAGCAGCTCACCAGATGTGGCTCATCTGCACATATACAGACCAGCAGAAATTTAGATCCTCCCTGGATTAAGTGGCAGTTAAGTAGCTGAAGAACATAAAAGAAGCCAAAATGTAAGTTAAATGTGTAAGTAGGAATGCAGACACCCGTGTATCGTAGCAGATCTGAACCTAAGCACTTAAACTTCCTGAGTATTAAATATTCTCAGCAGAAATGCATTGCAAACTCTAGAGCTACACTTGGATAAATTCATAAACTATCAATGTTTGCTATCCTGGCAAAAAAAGCGTGTAACCAAGAACTCGGTGAGACAAGTGAAATTTGTCTTTTATTACCTCCAGTATAAATTGGAGGTAATAAAGGACAAGTATTTTATTACATCCAGTTTGTACTTCTGTTTTAAAATCCCAGAGAACTCCTTGTTTTAAAACTATACAGGAAGCCAGACTTTTAACCAAATCATAATCTGGAATCTTTGTCATAGTCACTGTAGATAGGTGGTGTTATTGGAAGAAATAGCACATTGAAGAATTGTTTCCAGATTATTATAGAACTTTCTTGCTCAGTTTTTCCATGCAAATGCAGTCATCATCTTCACATGAAGATTTTGAGATTTATAGGAAAAACACCATGGTAAGTGTTGGATAGAGTCCCAGTTATATGAATATGTAATAAAATTCTGTGAAGTCTGATCACGAGATTTTTCCCCAAATTATCTTCTAGGCAGCAGATTTATCTCACTTACTCAAACAGCATTTGCAAGACAAAAAAAGTTGGTATCATCATTTGTCCTGGAGGTTTTTCATGTTCAAGAAGACAGAAAAAAGGTAAATTTTGATCTGAGGAAAAGCTGGACAAAGTTAGTGCTTTCTGAGAGAAAATGGCTAAACCTTTTAAGATTTGTGGAATAGCAAGTCCATATAAAAATTTGATTATCTTAGGAACTATTTATACCAAATAAACTTTTTTGTGTGATTTCATCTTCCCTACCCCTCGCTTCCTATTAAAAGTTTATTTGTCAGTGCATTAGAGATCTTTTTAAATGTATTTGTTCTCATTAGCTAGTGAATGTGTTTGGTTGTTAAACTCCTGCTGTAGACCCTGCTTCCTGCACCCCTTGCTCCTGTATCTCACCACCAGACACATTTCCTATTCCTCCAACAATAGATATTCTGTAGGAGCTTTCCAACTGTTTGATCTAACCTGTCCTTCAAGAGGTGTCTGACAACTTTGATGTTTAATCTTTCAAACTGATACATTTCACACAAATATTTAACTACTTTTGTTTTTGCCAAGTTACCTTTCTTACTGAAACTGGACAAGGCTAAGCTATCAGGAGTTGGATTTGGAGGTAAGCAGGAGTGGAGTGATGCCACACAAGTTGTTTTTTATTCTGATCTTATATATATCTTGCAATATCCAGTTCTAGGGGGAGAGAATATTTTAATCTACCTTTCTGCTCACTGAAGCAGCTTTGCTGATGAGAGGAAAAACAGTGTCTTTATAGTCCTGCCTTATGTTCCTCTCTGCCATAAGCACCTCTATAGCTGCTCAGTGGTAGCTAGAGTTTTTAGGGTTTTAGACAGCATCTGTTCAAATCTTGCAAACACACATGACAAACAGAAACATGAAATGCCTAAAAGTTTGTTCAGTACCAGAAGTGCTGAACAGTAGTACTTAAAGGGAGCTACAGGAGAGCCAGAGAAGGGCTTTATGCAAGGGCATGTAGTGACAAGACAAGGAATAATGTCTTTAAACTGGAAGACAGTTGTCTTATGTTAGATATTAGGAAGAAATAGTTTACTGTGAGTGTGTGAAGTACTGTATCAGGTTTTGCAGAGAAGCCGGGGATGCCCCATCTCTGGAAGTGCTCAATGGCAAGTTGGATGCAACTTTGAGCAACCTAGTCTAGTGAAAGGTGTCTCTGCCCATAGCATTGAGGTTGGAACTAGATGATCTTTAAGACCTCTTCTAACCCAAACCATTCTATGATTCTATGGAATAAAATTGTGCTTCGCTCTCTTCTTCAGGGTGTCCAGTTCCGTATTTTGTGATTTGATAGAGGAAGATCCTGAGGGGAAGAGGAGAGAAAAGTGTTGCCTCTCAGATTTTTATCAGTTTTTATAGTCTGGTTAAACTAACACAGGCACTTTAGCAGAAGCAAATGCTACTAAAGCATATTTTACTAGACAAGGATTCTGGAAACCTGAGTCTATCTATACCAAATTACTACAGTATATCATTAGGTGACGTTATGTAGCTTTTAAAATGACCAAAAACTTGTGGAAAACATTTTCAAATATCTGTAGACAGTATGTCCCCAGCATTATCTTTTTGTCTCCTGACAAGAAAAGACTTCGATCCCAAGGAACAAGTAACACCAATTAGTAGGGGAGAAAACTAAGCCAAGAATTTTGAAAGATGTTAAAAGGAAAGGAAGGATGTGGGATTGTGCAGGGTGAGCCAGGACACTGTAACTAACAAGAATAACACTTTTAAATGTAGCATAGGAAAATTAGGCTGATTTATGGGATTTTTTTGCTAATAATGAAGTATATTAAACTGTAGAAAGTTTTCCAAGAAAAGTGGTAGAATATCCATCCTTTGGGATATATAAAAAGAGCCTGAACAAAGCTCTCAAACCATAAAATAATCAGGACTCTGGCATTGACCTTCAAGAAAGAAAAGATGAAGAAATGTCTTTTTCAATAACTAATTTTCACAAGTTTATGAGAACATAAAACAAAATAGTTAAAAAATAAGTGAAGTAGAAATATTGCTGTAAACACAAGAGATTTATCTGAAAACACTAATTGATTGTCAATAAATCAGTTCCCTGGTGAGAAGAGAAAACTTGAAAAAATATTTCTACACCACAAAGTTGTCCCCAGCTGAAAACAAATAGAATTTATTTTTAGCAGAGTATTCATTAGCCCTTAATTGAATGCATATTTTTTTCCTTTACCTCATGAAATGATGCTTTTTGTTTCCTAATGGTAACCAAAGGAAAAGGTGATCTCCTAAAAATTAACTTTAATTTTTGAGTATAAAAGGGACTTTTGGAATACAGATATAAAGGTGTTTGTCTCTCTTCTAACAGAAGTGGAAACCCCTCATAAAGTTTAGCTGTATTTGGACTGCTTAAAAATCTAAGCATCACTCAAGAGTCTAGACATCACACAGGACAGCCACTGTGTCAAAGAATGAGATCAGAGCAAGTCTTAAACTTACCAAAAGCTGTGTCTAGTGATAATGATCTCATTCTTTTCCCCATAATAAAAATTAAATGAAAGAAAAGCTGGTCTTAGAAAACATCATCAAAATAAATCATCATTAGCCCTTTTAGTGTGTGGGGAACGAGTGATGAGGGTGAAATATGAATACTAGGAAAATTATGGTTACTGCAAGCACTTTGGGAATCTGAAGTCCCTTTAATTATTTTTTTACAATGAGACTAATGATATAATATCATTTTATTGATTTGGCATAAAAGGTCTTCAGATACTTGAATTTTAAAGTTCTACCACAATTAGATGGTATTGCCTTTTGTTCCTTTCCTGGGTTTAGTATTAAATAGAGTGCAGCATCTCCAAGGATTTGGCCCTGAATCTCCTCTGCAAAAGTAAGAAGACCACCAAGGTTTTCCCAAAGCCCCATGAGATAGTGGTCCCAGCATACAACTATTCATTAAATATTTTAATTTTTTGCAGTACGTATTGAGACAATTTTGGCCGCACTTCATATATTTCAGTTAAATAAGAAAGTATTCTTGCTGAAGAGTGTGAGCAAATTCTCCCCAAGGCTATAAGCATCTCATTTCCCATGATTTCAAATAAAGAAAAATCAACTAAACACATAAGTCAAGATTTAAAAAGAGAGTCATGCTCTTTGTCATGTCAGCCAGCCCACTATTGAAAGAGACTCTATGAGCTTTCACATCTCCAGCCTAGCGGGAAATAGAACTTTAAAGCGTTTGAAACTGCTAGTTTAATAATATTAAAAGATTTTAAGACCATTTTTATTATGAAGTAAAGGATATTGACTTCTCTCAATATTTCCATTTTCAGCATTCTATTATTAATTAAAACATTGTGTGCCACTGGCTTTCTTTCCTTTTCCACTTCCCTTTGCTCTTTACTTTTCAGCTGGCCATGGGTTTTATATATTTCAGAGCTAAAAAAAGTCGGGATTTTTTTCTCATTCTTGCCATGACAAGGAACCAGTTCTATCCTAAAGAGAAATATAAGTGTCAAAAAATAATTAGACTAGACTACAGTAGACTAGAATAGGATAGAACAGTTCCAGTGGGGAAGGACTGATGAGGCCTGGCTTTATGGCTAGGCATTGACCTGAGATGGCCACACTCCAGAGCACATCTCTCTAAACTTTCTGTTCTCATTCTTCTTCCAAATCCCACTCCAAAAGAGTCCTTTACTTATGACCACTGTGGGTAGGACCCAAATGATGATTAAAAGAGAGATTTTAGTTGGATTGATGGTAATACAGGTAAAGATAGGAAAATGTTTTGACACTAGAAGCTAAGAACTGTTTGATTGCCTTGGGAGGTTGTGAAACTTTCACCTTCAATGGCAGGTTGTCATGGTACAACTGCTTACATAATGGTTGATCTTGTTTTAGGATAAGAAGCAAGCTAAGTGATCTCTTAAGGCCCTTTCCTATTTTTGAATAAACCTCTTGGCCTAATTTCCTTAGCTGCCTGGAAAGGAGTTGCTGACTGGGTTAGCTGCCCAAGGCTGGGTGATGTGAATACTCCCCATGCAGGTCTAGGACTTCAGTAGATTCTGTGCCATGAAACTTCAAGGATATCTGTTGAATGCAGTGTTTTTCTCATTCATGTCTAGATGCCCTTTCTCGCAGACTAGAGCAGCTTTCTACTTCTCCCAGTTACTCTATTCACTTAATTTACTATAGTCTTGTTTCCAGAGCAGGACTCACTGTCCATTCAGTACACTGAGTGGAGCAGCTCTGGAAATGAATCAGGCTTGATAGTGATTGCCTAAAAGTCCCAATCTCAGCAGACAGTAGAAAGGGCTGGCAAAATCACGAGCACATTTACATTATTAAGGTGTAAGCTGCAATGAAAATCTGGATTCTTTCTTTGGATCTACTACAAAGGGTGGTGAAGCTTTCATTTATCCCCCGTCTTTTACATGTTGTTACTGCACAAGCATGAGTAATTTTGTCTGTGCCAGACAGAGGAGCATAAGCTCTGATTTGCAGAAAAGTTGAATCCTCATATGCGTCATTGGAATCTTTGATCCCTGTGCTTTCAACATATAAAAACTTATGCAATACTTAATATATTGAAAAAATTGGCCAGTAAAGTCTTAATTTTGACACCAAAAACTGATGGCTTGTTTTCTTTTACATCTATGACTCAGTTGCATGGAAGTAAATCTCCTAGCAATTTAAGGAGCAGATACCAGTGATAAGAAGTACAGATAAGCTCACGACAAAGAAGTGTAACCTTTAAAATTCAACAATACTGAGAATATAAACTATAAGTTTAGTAATAGAAGCTATTTCTTCTTACAAGGAAAGGAGTTCTGGCAACTTTATGATAATTTTAGTTAGTTTATAGTCCTTACTTCCTCCTTATCTGAACTGTCATTTATACTGACTAGAAATAGGAGGTAGTTTTTGGGGATTTTTTTGTTTTTTAGGTTTTTTGGTTTTGTTTTTTTTTTTTTTGTTTGTTTGTTTGTTTGTTTGTTTTTTAACGGTTTTATTTTAACAAATCTTTTGGGGGGACATTTTTTGGGGGAAAGATTTTTGCTGTGTCTTTTTGTAAACACACTCACACATGCACATTTATTTATAAAATCTTAACTCCCTGATTCCTTCTGCTACATTTTCTTCTGTAACCGTGGCAGCATTTGTGTAAGACATGGTGGTTATCACCAGCAGTGTTGCTATCTTTTAGTCTTCAGAATCAGCCCTTTTTTTTGTGAATTTTGGCTCCACTAGTACCAAGAAATCTGTATCTTGTCAGATTTCTTGGCTGATGTGTTCCTTACTGTGACCTCTCACTTTGAGATGCGCCAGTGACATTGAGTTCCAGTTCAAAGTGTACTATAAAGTTGTGGGATCACCACAATGTGACACCACAGCAGGGCTCCTCTAAGCTGAGATTTTCTTAACTGATGAGTTAACAAGATGATAGACCAAAAATACCCTGGGACAGATTCAGTTCCATATGCTGGCCTCTCTGTGCCTCAGGAATTCAGTTCTATCTGACAAAATGAAAATTTCCCAGCAGAGGAGAGTGTTTAGTAGGTAATAGATTGGCATGGTCCTGAATCTTACCAGTCATAGCCCATAGAATAATAAAGCCAGAGGTTGGAGGGGATGGGACCGGAGTGCTACTATGCTTCAGAAAAATTCCATCTGGCTGCCTTAAGACCATTGCCATCTTGTGTAAGTTGGACCAGCCTGAGAGTTGCTCTAACATATGCTGTCTCTGTGGCCAGTGCTGGCCAAGAATCAGAGAGTTGTAACCAAGTCTTTCTGATTGCTCCCTTTCTCTCCTGCATTATCAGCTCTAGGCCACAGCAATGATTTGCCTCTGTGTGATTAAGAGTTTCTTTCCAGACAGTTGTAGCAATGTTCAGTACAATGGGTGCAAATCAAAAGTGGAGCTGGGTAGGAAAAAGGCTTTTTCATCTTGCAAAAATTATTTTAATCTAAAGATTTTTTACCCTAAGGAAAACCCAGGGATTTTTTAAATGCTTCGTGGACAGTAACATAACTGACAGTGAAGGCTAGACCTGGACTTAGGATGCTCATCTGAGATGTAGAAACTTAGGTTTGCCTGTTTCTGTATAAGAACATGAAATAGATCCTTGCTTCTTTGAAGTTAGGTGTGTTCCTCTCTTTATCTATACTTGGAATACTGTTCAACAAGTGAGAATCTTTCTTTCTCTAAAACAAGAGTTCAAATTATGATGCTTCTGCTGAAAACTTAGATTTAACTAAAGTAGCATGTTTCAATGTGCGCACATAAAAATTGTAAAACAAAAATATCCTGACTGTCTTTAGTTTGAAGTTCTGGATTGTTTTCTAAGGTCTAATTTATCTCATGGTTCTTGCCAAATTGATTTTACTTTAGCTGCACAAGGGAGAGTACAGATGCTGACTTTTCTCCAAGTGATAAAAAAATGATCATTTTTGTTGTTTTTGTTCACTGAGTACTGGAGGAATCAGGTTAATTCTTTGAACTAAGAAAGTACACAATCTATGGCTGTTTGCAGCACTGGAAGAAAGAGAGGAACAAACTTCATAAGCTTCCACTTGTTTAGATAACTGTGACATATATTGAGAGGAGAGACTGATAATCTAAATTTTTACCTTTCTTTCACTGATTCCCTTTATCCAGATGACTAAGTTCCTTCCTGTCTTCCCTGTCACTTCCTAGTATGTTGATGGAGATGCCTGGGCTTTGTTTCTGCTTCAAAGTGTATTTTTGTCCCTGGTTCTGTGCAGCAAGAACTTGGCCAATACTTTTTTTGTCTGCTTTAGCATCCCATGGCTCTTTTATTACTATGTATAGCTCACATTTTAGAGCAGGCAAAAGCCTTGGAAATGGAGGGACATAAGCATTTTGCACCCTACTGCTTTTACAGTCTCTCACTATAGTAAGCATCACAACCTACTTCATAGGGCCAGTAAATCCATCATTTTGTGAACTGAGCTGGAAGGTTTCTGTGTCCAATTACAAAGCAACTAGACATGTCCTGAAGAAGATCGGTGGTAAGAAGGGACCAGTTTTCTCTGCTGTAGTGATCCAAAGGAATGCATTAGGTAATACTCCCTTCCCTCACAGTATGTAGGAGGACTAGCTGTGCTGTTCAACCCAAAACTGAAAAATTAATATAACATTCCTGCATCAGGCACTTCTGATTTCATAACATATTCAAGACCAAACTAAAGCTCTGTACTCCTGCATCCTCAGTTGGCATTGCAACAGTAGCTTTATGTCTTTATCAGAAGTCTAGCAAATTTTATTGGGAGCTCTTTTCAACCAATTGTGATACAGGCTCAGCTTTACAGTTTATTTTTCAGACATTTAAAATCTGAACAAATAGTGAAAGGAATAGTGCAAAGAGCTACAGATTATAACATCACAAGTCAACAATAAATGGGAAATAGGTAGTTTAAACTAGAATTTTGACCAAAATAGAGCTGTGCAGAAAAATTAATGCAGAGTGCAAAACCAGAAAAAAAAATCTGTTTTCCTGAAGAAATTTTGTATTATGTTCCATGCAGCTGAGAAACATCTGTTCAGCTGTTTGTTTCAAGAGAGGGAAATCATGCTGTTGTATGAAAAAAGTGAGCCTAGAAGCTTCCATTTGGTCATTCAGAAAGTGCTTACTTTATTAGAACTATGAAGTCAGGTCAAGATAATACCATATACCTATGTGAAGTCTTAGGTGAAGTCTGAATGTCAAAATCCAAATTTCTATCTTGTAAATTGAAAATTTAATCGACTTTAATTTTCTATATTCCCAAAACTACACCAGTCCTGACAGCCTGCTTAACGCCCAGCTCACATCTGTGCCTTTTTTGTGGGGGAAGAATGAATATTGCAACATCTATGTTAATAAATACTGTGTTGGGAATGTTCCTGGACATAATAACTCGGTCATCTAACTGTTAAATTGTTAGAAGTGTTCCTAGTATGATTTTGACCTGGACCAGCTAGCACTATCCCAAACAATTGCTGAGTACAGTAAAGATTTCCAGAGGCCAAAGGTCATTCAGAGATCACAGGCAATTTGGCTGCTGCTAGCATGTTTTGAAAGATGAGAATTTAGGAGCATGGATGCTGCTCCATGCCAGTTGGACTCAGTGACTGAAAACAGTCCCACACTCATTTGATTTACTAGTATATATGTAGCCAGTATGTTTTCTCTGTCTCCCAGAGAGGCTTAGTTTAGTAGGTGTTGTTGAGAAAACCAAACACTTCCAAAAGTTGGGATTTTCAGAAAATGAAGTTATCATTGACACTTTATGCCCATCCAAAATGTTCCATTTTCCCTCTCCTTTACCTTATCCTAGTATAAAATATTCACTTTCCTTCTTACTGAATTCCTAAGGGAGTACCAATCTTCATTCCCAAAATGTTATGACCCAAGGCAACCTTCAAAACAGACTTTGGGGAAAGAAATTGATATGCTGAAGCTAAGGTAGTCATCATCAATTTTTGGTTTTTTTTAGAGTAGCATCCTAGTACGGAGAAATTCTTCCATCTAAAGAGAACATGAAGGCACATAAGCAGAAGGCTGACACACAGCCTAGCAAAGAAAAAAAAATCAGTGTGTAATGGGAAGACTGGTGTTCCGGTACTTGCTTCCAACTTCATCCCTCTATTTTTGCAGTCATAGGGACGTAAGACATAAGCACATATCACATTCCCCTAAAACAAACTTTGAATGTGTAGGAGTTTCTCTTACCTTCACTACCTTTGTAGCTCTGGCTACGAGTTAGATGTGAAGCTGTGTCTATCTTTGTTTTACTGAAGAAAAATCTTGACAGAAAAATGCAGTAAGAGGAAAGTGGGATGTAGTTAAATGTCCAAACCCTCTTAGCCATAGCAGGCCCTATGGTGTTTCCAAAAAAAAAGCTGTTCAGCTTTGTCTTATTTACAATGAGGCTACTGACTTTGGCAGATCCAGTATCACTCCTAAATAGTTTATATCAGCCATATTTTTTCTAATAAATATGGCTAGCAGTTCAAAACTTGATCCCTGCTTTACCCACTTACCAGTTGCCTTTGTTTTCCTTATCACAGTGGGCTAAGACAGATGCTGAGTTTCTATATCCAAAGTAATAATCAAGAGCTGCTGTCTAACAAAGAAAGTGTGGATGCCACAGACAATTCAAATTTATTTTTTAAAATACTAAAATACTTTTTAAACTTTTAGAAGAATACTTTAAAAGCAGGTCTTAAATATTTTTTTAATTTTAAAAGCAGAATTAAGTCTTCACATGACTTAATTAGGCTGTGTTTTCACGTGCAATCAAGAATTTGTTATTTGCATGTGTTTTTATTGAATAAATTTTTCCTGGGACTGCACATCAGCTTTTTTTGTTCTTTTGAAGAGATGCAAAGCGCCCAATATGTTGTAAGTTTAAAGTGTAAATGCCCACAGCAATTCAAGTGCATGGTTTAACGCACCCAAACCATTCACCTTTAAATACTTTATGTATAACTTTAATGTTATCTTGTTCCTGGCTTAGCTGGTTTCTCCCATCCAGCTAAACTCTGGAGAGAACTCAGCCTGTATCATGTGTTATTCTCTCCAGTAGACTTGTAGCTCATACAGCTAAATCCACAACCTTATTAATACAGAAAAAAACGAAACTAATTAGAAACTGTGTTTCTTTAACTAAATTTTGCTATGCCAGCTGTACATCATGCCTTACTCTTCACAACATGATAGGGTTATGAGCACTATCTGTGTCTTTGTGTTTGACCCAGACGAGGGTGGTTGCTTAGCTGCAGCCTTGGGGCCCCCAGGATGGGCCAAAACAGACAATAAACATGCATCTCTGTCTCCCTGGTCACTTGAATGACTTTGCATCATTAGACCTTTGGTTTGAGAAGGAAAACAAATTCTGAAATGGTGTCTCCTGGATTTCTTCACCCAGCTCTTGACTTCAAATAGTAATAAATTAATGTATTTACTGTATCACTGAGGCCCATTTTAATAAGTGTTTACTCTGTGTTTCCAAGAAAAAAAGTTGTACAAGTTGTTACTATGACAACCACTGGCTCTGAAAAAGCATTTAGCTTTATAACCTGATTCTCATTTGAATCATCTTCCCAGATTTTGTTCAAATACTAATTTAATGTTTGTGGGTTTTGAGGGCTTTTCTTCTGGAAAAAATGCTTCAGTTTGAAACGCAGTACTTTGTACATCTGTGGTGATGGTCATATTGCAGGTGGTGACAAGTGTATTTTTATCTCTGGGTACAAAGTTTGTGCCTCCCTCTGGTCAGATTGGATTCAGAGGATGTGAAAGTTACTGGGATTAAAAAAGAAAAGGAATGGCATGTCTGTAGTAGGAGTCCATTACATATTTTTTTTTTATTCTCATAGTAGACTGTAGAGCTTTTGATAATCCTCTTTTCAGTAGATTATATTTGTTTTAATCTCAGTTCTGAGCTAATTTCCAATATTTCACAGATGTGACCTCAGAAATGCTCATCTCTTAGCCACAAAACAAAAGAAAGTCAGAAAACTTGATGGTGTGATAATGTATTGCTGTATTTAAAGGCATGCTAGGATTCCAATATTCAGTTCTTAACCCAGAACCCATATTTAGGACTAAGTGGTTTTATTCTTGCTGGTGAGCAGCAGCTTTCATCAAGGTGGTGTCCTTGCTATGGGTCAACAGCTGGAGTACTGCAGGTTCCCCCTGTGATCTCTTCTCTTCCAGGAGATGCCTTGGGTTTGCATCTTCTCATCAGCAGATGGTGTGGGCCCCTGTTATTGCTTTATAGCCCTGTTTTACTGCTGACTAGGTTCAAGTCACCATTGAGATACTACTTCTGACTGAGAGGTAGATTATTCTTCTGAAGGGGTGCACTTCCCTCTACCCTTGTACATATGCTTTCTTGGATGTCTTCACTGTCTTGTCCTGTTTTCATCTGGCAGCTAAAGTCACAACAATCAGGAAACAGGGAGACAGCATAGGAGTTTGTTCTTTCCTGCTATCTGTGCACTGGGCAACTAAAGGAAACCAAACCCCTGTTCCTCTGAAGCAGTTTCTCTGAAATCACTGGCATTGCCTCAGTGAAGATCCACAGGGTATGTGTGAGTGTGTTTAAAAAGCAATTTCATTATTTAATTTTTTATAAGACTTATCAAAAGCTTTTCCCAGAGGATTCCCACTCCAATAAGTGAGCTTCATACCTCCTAATGAGGGTTCAAGAACCAGCTCCTTTAGTATAAGAAAACCTTCTCTGAAGTCATTGCTGAAAAAAGATCCTCAATCAGACATTTATCAAGTGTCCCTCACTGACAACATCTTGAATACAGTGGTCATGAACACAAACCCTTCCACAGCCAAGGACTTCCTTAAAAGGAATCCAGGGTGGTAGCAATAAAAAAACAAGGTGAGATTCAGGCAGTCACATACCACCTAAGTAAGTGAGGCCTCTTCTCAGTGCTCTAGAGGAACATATTCACATAATGTTTTGTGTGTGTATTTACTCAAAAATTCACAACAGCTTCTGCTCAGGTATTTTTTCTACACTGTAAACACACCAACATCATAGCTACGGAAACTAAAATTCTTAGGTAAAAAACAAATGGGATTTTTATTAAGTGACATTATTTTCATAATTGAGCATAATAAACTTAAAGAGATACTGTCAACACCATAGCTTTGAAAGAAAAAAATCACATGTATCTCTTCTATTCAGAGCAATATATGGGTCAATATTCAGTAAAAATTACTTACTGAAGGCCTCTTTGATGCAGATTCATGATTTTCAGATTTTGGGACTATGATGCCGCCAGAAAAGAAAGAGTATAAAAGAAAAAAGGTATCAAAGAAAAAAATAATCATTGTTTTCAAAAGTATCTTGCCCAAAAACGAGATAAAAATCACAGCATCTTTGGGGAAAAATATATTGTGTACTTATGTGTGTGTGTATATAATATATATGGTATATATATATTATAATTGTAAGCCATGAATAAAATTATTGGAGCCCAGCACCCTCACCCACACCTGCCTCCTGTTTCACTGTGAAGCTGTTCTTCCCACATGCATCATGGTGTCTGGCTCTGTTCCAAACTCAAGGAGAAGGACACTCGGCTATGATTTCATGGGGAGGTGGGGACCCAACTCAGCTGCCATGCCTTGGAGACTTGCTTAATGAAGCTGACCCAAGCAGTAACAGCCTGATTTAAAATAAGTGGATAATGAAATTAAAGTCATTGTGAAGAAAGTGACTGGCTGAATTTATGTGTCAAAAGGGAAATCATTTATGTTCTCAGCTTACAGGGATAAAGAGGACAGCAAGAAAGTACAGCTCATCACCTTTGGAAATTTTTTGCTCTCCTTATCCCTAACAGTGAGACTCTAACTCACTGCCAAGAGCATTTACACCCCAGCTGTGCCCCAATGAGTCTGCTCAATCCAGTTTCACCCTCACCCCCTTATTTTAAAACAGTCCTCTGCACACACATGTATGCAAAATACTGCACGGACACAGTGTTTTCCCTGGGATGGGATCTTCTGTGGTGAAGACCATTTAATATTAATTGTCAGTTGTTTATTAGAGGCTTATTGACCAAACCTGGACATCAGCTTGCTAGCAGTGTGCATTCTGGCTTGAGCTCCCTCATTTAGTTTAAGTTTTGGGTTTTTCTGAGTCATGCAAACAAGCTCTCATTTGCTAGAAAAAAAATTATTATGATCAGATGTTCATAATTCCCCCATCACAACCTAATTAAAATCCTTAATTGTTTGTAAATGAATGGACTCAGTGCCCTAATCTTCTTTTCCTCTCCCTCAGCTTTTCCTTACAGTAAGCTGGAGATGACACCAGTACCTTAGTAGTGTGTTGGTTCAGAATGTCTCTGTGCAAAGCTTGTTAAAATGACCTGCAAAACCTTGGCTTTCTGATGCACTGAGACACTTACATGAGTTGCTTTAAAGCTGCTTGATCTCCAGGCATTTATCACTATTGATTGAGGCTGAACATGCTATTTTATTTATGTTTATATATATGCATATAACTACTAATAAAAAAGGAATACCATATGCCAAGTATCCAAAATTGTGTATTTGGGTAATACTGTTTATTTTATTAATTAGCAGACATTAGCATTTATTAAAATTTTTTTTTGATAAATACATTACATTTTTAAAATGTAGAACTTATACTTTAGAAAGAAAGGAAAAAAAAAGATTGTTATTAGAATACCCTTTTAAAATTACTTTTCCCAAAGGAAAATGAATTAAGGATCCTGGAAAATGTTTCAGTCCCTTTCTTGTACGATAATCTAATCATGAAGGATGCTCTTTGATTGCCTTCTGTAATACTTTGTTTTTTTCCTTCTTGTTATTTTATTGTACTTATTCCCACAGCCAGCTTCAAATGACCTCAAGAACACAGGGCAGCTAAAAGATTGCTTAAACTTCTTAATACTTTTAATCCTTACTTGTTATAATTTGATTACTGAGACAGATTTTCTCTCTGGGCCTCATATTAAATCACTTTCAAGTTGAAACAAACCAGAAATCCTTTCAACTTAACAGAGCTTGTATTCAATATGAGCTAGTCAGATGTAGCACAGAGACTGTAAGATGTTGCTTCACATGTTTCCTGGATTTTAATGCAAGGAAAGCAAACTTAATAATGTTACTTATGATATTACCTTCATAAAGTATCTATCAAGAGCAAACATGAGTAAGTATAATTTTGGAAGTGCATGTAAATGCATGTGTGTAAATGTGTATGTACCTGTACACAGGCAGATACAGATTCTATGCCATATATATGTTTCCTGATACTATAATCTCTGCAATTGTTAATCTTTATTTATTGTGATAAGAATGAATTCCTAATAAGATTTTCTTTCATGCAACTGATTCCTTTCTTTATCAACTATATATAAAAACAAAAAATTCCAGGACAGTGGTTTAGTTAAGTTCATAGTGTCATTTAAAAATGATAAATTCCTAATTTTCTCAGGAAAGAGATGGTAAAACAAGGGATTGAAATTCAACAGTAAATAGGAATGGTATGGTAGAATTGTTACTCTTTCACAGAGGAACTTTGATGGATTGCCATCGACTTTCATTCTGGAGCTTTTGTTTGAAAATATTTCTGAGAATGTGAGTTTCCCCTACTCAGCCTCCATGGTTGATCAAGGACACCATGCAAGCATGCTTTGCTTAGCTCTGTGATACCCAGAGGCAATGGGTTCAAAAGGTTCAGGTCAAGTGCTGATCTTAATCAAAATTGCATTCTGCTAAGGAAAGACTGAGAAAAAGAGGTATCCAGAAAGGGGAGAAATGAATGAAATGAATGAAACGAAAACTTTGGGGATTCATTTACTGGAGCAATCCCTGGGGATGGGGAATGTCTGGAGTTGAAACTTCCAGCAGTAGCCTGTAGGCAAATTAGTTTTAAGGAGATTAATAAGGTAGTCAGTTAACAATCACCTGAAAATAAGCATTAACTGAGTGCTCAGGTCCCTCACCACAGCCTCCCTTGTCCACCTCTGACCTCCTCTGCTACCACCCCCTCCTTCTGTGTAAGCTCTGGGGGCAGGGAATCACCAGCAGCCTAGGCTCTTGGTGCTGATGAATACAGAGACTCTAAATATTGTCCCACCTATTGAAAAATCCAGTTTTAAAAACCCATAAAGCTGTAGCAAGAACTGTACATTTCCAATAAGCTACTGGAGGCTGAACATGTACCTCCCCCTGCTGCTGAGGGCACTGACACCAGAGGCTGGTGCTGCAGGGGTGTTCAGGAGGGCAGTGCTGAAGGAACATTGATGGATTTACCATCAAGTTTCATTCTGAAGCTCTTGTATGGAAATGCTGTGGTGAAATCTGGTCCTCTCTGACCTCAGGCTGCAGCTGGTGTGGCTCGCTCTCCCTCTGGAGACCGGCTGTGCTGGGGCGCTCTGTCGCAGCAGAGATCTCTCTGAGCTGAGCTGCTTCCAGAATTGAGGCCACATTCACAAGTGAAGTCTACAGCTGCAAGAGAAATGCAAATCCCTGCAGCCCTATACTCTCATCTTGGCAGAAGAAAAGCCCTTTCACCTTTAAAATAAATTACAAGAAATGGGCTCAGATTAAATCCCTCGATCCAAACCCACTGAACTTTCAGAATGATTGAATCCAGACTCAGGATTTGCTGGTTGGGCCCCTCACTGATATCTGTACATCACTTATAAACACACACAGGTGCTCTGTGAGAAATGAGGGAACCTGAGGTCTGTTAGCAAACACACTGATACACCTTTTAAGGGATTGCCATCGACTCACAAGTTTCATCAGGGCACCAATAAGAAAAGACCCCTCTTCAATGCTGTCTTTGTGTTTCTTATGTCTCTATAACTTAAAGGAGGCCAAGGAGATCCCTTTGAAAATCTGAAGCACAAAAATTGTTTCCAGGCTCAAAAATTCCATGCCAAGTTCCTTTTGTAGTCTAAAATTTGGGGGAAAAAAAAAGAATTTTAATGAAAGCAATAACCAACTATTAAGTTTAATGGTATTGGTAGGTGTTGCCATAATTTACCTATTGGGATTGACTTAGGGATACTTAAAGGAATTAATGACTTCAGACTCTAGGTAATAGACTCAGAAATTTGATTAATGTTTATGGATCAGGTCCTGCAGTTTCCTCATTGGCAAAGCTATGGTGAAGGTCAGTGGATTTTTTCTGGGTTGAAGGCAATTAACAGTGCTTGTTGGTAAAAAAAAAAAAAAAAAAATCTAGATTTCTAAATATCTAAAAAATGCTGGAATTTCTTGGGGTTTATTGTTGTTGTTTTTTTTTTCAAATTGCACTAGCTATTTTGCTCTTAAATATGAATGTACTTCCCATTGTTTTGTGAATCCAGTGTACTCTCACTCAGATTACTAAAATTTAATTAGAGACTGGTTTTTGTTCCTCTTCTGCACATGCCTAAGAGCATGACAAATGTTTCCAGCAGGAACCTTCTTTGGTCCCATTACCCACAAGCATCAGGCTCACACTGGAGTATTGCTGTATTGTTGGGAAGTACCTGCGTCAGACCAGGCAGACTGGGATATCCATAGCAGGAGGGCTGTGTTTGTGTACCTGCTCCAGCTCCTTGGGCATTCCATCTGGGAGCACTGATCACTCTCTCTGTGCTCTGAGTGGTGCCAAACCACAGATGGTCTGCTGGCACCCAGTGCCAGTGCCCTGTACCCAGTGAAAAAACAGAGGTGATTTGCTCAGAAGTAGCTACCACCATACTGGTCTCATGCTTAAAGTTATGAAGAAGTAAGAATTAAGTGCCTAAAGACAGCTGGGATGAAACAAGGCTGAGGAAAGTACATCTTGGGTGCAGCACCTACCATGGTACTTGAATTCTGACGATGCCTCCCGGGTCAGGCTTTGTGCAGTGGATGCTCTATATCTTTTGGTTATCATTTTTTTCCACTCCAGTGGCTCAGAATTAGCTCTTACCACACTGCAAACATATGTTTTATACATTGAAGGATATTCTGGGTCTGGGATGTCTAAAGCCTTCCTCTTACCAATTTGTGTGAACGGACAACCATTTTACATTTGTGCCTTCTGGCAGTCAAGTAATATGAGCACAACTATGCAGGTCATTGGAATCAGTTTTTCATTTGAGGGAGAAGTCTGATCTCCTTCCAATTAATACTTAATTTCATAGATATTAAACAGTAATTTTCCTATGGCTCCAGATTTGTGTCTCTGCTCTCCCAAATGTGTATCTTAGCTGAGCCATAGAGCTGGCTAATTTCACTTCTTACTCCATCACCAGCTGTATACGAAAGCATTTTCTCTAGTCTTTGAAATGGATTAGTTATTCTTTCCTTTCCCCTTCCCACTCTTTTTTTCATCTTACTAAAACGTGCACAAGAGCATTGTGCGTCTTTCTAAAATAAATAGGATGTCCTATATGAGAGATCCACTAATTTCCATAATCCCATGGGTTCTCCCACAGGGCATTGGTTCTCTCTTTATACATAGAAGGATTGCATTTGCCATTTTTTTGTAGGCTGTGTATGAAGTTCAGTCTCAGCTCTCCACCTACTTATTCATCAGTACTTTTCAGGCGCTTGTTTCTGAGATACTCTTTGCCATTTGTGGGTCTGACTTATGGCCGCTGTTTTTAGAAGTCGAAGTTTTCTTGTTATCGTAATCAAAATGTACAGCTGCTTTTATTTGTACCTTGATTATTTGTTGACTGCCATCTGAACTACTGAGGTTCCTTGGAACCACACTAAGAATGACATAATGAAATTATAACACCCTATTGGACACTACATTTTGGAATGTTTCAGCTCTCTCATTTTTAACATATTTCGCACATGCTATTGTACTGATTTTGAGACTTTTTCTACAGAAGCAGCGGAAGACTAAGGGTTTTATTAAGTTACTTTTCACAGATCACAGAATATTCTGCATTAAAAAGAACCCACAAGAATCCTCAAGCCCAGCCTTTTAGTGAATGGTCCATTTGGAGATTGAGCCCACAACCTTGGTGTTATTAGTACTGTGCTTTAACCAGCTGAGCTCAGTCAAGATATTGGCAAAATTAGTGAATCCTTTAAGTCAGCATGATCCATTGATTGGTGGACATATTTTCATGATTTTGTTAAAGTATTATTTGTTACTTCTTTGATAGATTCCTGGCCATTAAAAGTGAAAATGTCCCAATAGCTTGTTCAATCAAGTCCACTGACTCATTAAGAGCATGTATTATTCCGATACCTAATAATGCCTATAAACAATTCATTGTAGAGAATTGCTTTGGAAAAAATCCATGTGGCACAAAGAGTAGGATACTGCTGCTAACCTTTGTCCTTTTATATACTTTGTGATAAGATTATGAGTTTTTTTAAGATGTACCAGATCTTGATCTGTATGCAGATACAACATTTGCTTTCACTGACTTCTACAAAAAATTTGTCTCCTAAGTGGACAAAAAGAAAGTTTATGGGCTAGATAAAGTAACAGTTTCATTTCAAGCATGTGTTTTTATTAGACAGGGCTAATAAAATCTGCAGTAGATTTTGTGTATACTTGTAGAAATCTGTAAATGCCACCCAAAATTATGAATCAGAGGTGATTAGAGTTAATGGGCTACTCCAAAAGAAACTTGAAACTAGAAGGTCTGTTTACATGTGATTTAAATTATTTTGAAACCTTAGTTTCAGAGAGAGAAGGAGCATGAAAAGAGAGAGGAAGGCATAGATTTCTGGATGTACTGTGGGAAGGGAGTACAGAAGAGTGACTGAAGCCAGTAACCTTATAACGATTTCTGGTATTACCTGTATTAATTCAGAAAAGGCCAGGAAATTATCAAAGAGTTTCTGATTTGCTTGCAATTTTTTTTTTTGTTTACTCATATATTTCTTCTTTTCCCCACTTTTAAAACCATCCTAGGCCCCTGTTCTGGCACTGCATACTATGCCAGAATCACTTTCCAGCTTTTAACATTGTTCTGCAGGGAATGAACAATTCTTTTATTGATTGGGAAATCCATATGTGACTCACCAGTCTTGTGGTTCTGGTGAAAATAAAAAAAAATATGGAAATCAAGATTACATGGAGGGAGAAAAAAATTTATTTTCTGAGCAGCTACAGTCTAAAAGCAAAACACCAGGGAACTGAAAGATGAAAATATTGCATTAATTGAAACTAAACCAAATATTTACACACATAAATGCAATCTGATGGCAGCAGGTTATCATGACTTTAAGCTATCCTGGAATTTCAATATTATCTTCTTAACCAGAGAAATAAAATGGAATTATAAAATCAACAGGACAAGTTTTTAAAAACCTGGCATGAAAATCTATCTAGATATAGTGGGACTGACAGAAAACATACTGAGTTGGAGTTTGCTTTCAACATTCATGTGGCGGCCAGAGTACTATACTCAGAGATATTTAGGCCAGAAGGGACATTAGATCATCTAGCCTGACCTTCTGTGTATCACAGCCCATTGCATATTACCTAACTGCTCCTTCATTGAGTCCATCTAATCTGGCTTCAGCTGCCATCACCAGTTCTTGTTAAATCTTTCTTTACCAGCTTACAAAGAAAGTCTTTTAATGACATTTAAAAAAAATTTCTTAGTCATGATTTTCAATCTAAAGAACTTTTATCATGCATTTTTTTTATTGTGAAGGTTTATTTTCATATAATGATCACAAGGTGAATAGATAATGGTATCAAAACTTCAGAACAAACAGACCAGGACCCTGAAAAAAAAAACTATATAAAGGCCATACTTTGTCAGAGCAAGGACAGATCTAACCCAATGTGTTGTTTCCAGCTGAAGCAAATGTCTCCAAAAGAGTGAGGGCAATTCAAGTATATTTGCTATTTTTTCCTGAGTTTTGTCCCAGATTCCTACTAGTTTCAGTCAAGAAATTTCTTGACTCCATTGTTTCTTTTTATCTCTTAATTCTCAACAGACCACTCTTCTGAGTCCAATCCCAAGATAACTTTGAACAAGGGGCTCCATAGGTCCTCCTTGTACATCAAGACTCCTTCTTTTGGTAGATTTGAAGCTGGCTTCTATTAGCTGCACTGGATGATACTGAGCAGAAGAGATGGAAAAGGGCAGATCCTGCTTCAGTCATGAATCTGGTGGACCTTGGCCATAACACCTTTCTATTCACCTCTTTTTCAGGCTGCAGAGTCAACTCTGCTCGGCCTTTTCCCTCTCCTAGAAGCCATTTCATACCTTTGGTCACCTCTGTCGCCCGCCTCTGAACGTTTGCCATTTTTACTCTGTGCTTTCTGAAACAACAACTGCCGACAGTATTTAAGAAACACAAGTTTATACAGCTGCATAGCTGCATTTGCTCTCTACTCTTTCCCTAATAATTCCTAACTTTCCATTTGCTTTTTTGATTGCTAGGAAGGAGTTGTTTTTATAGAACATAATCCCAGGCTCTTTCTCTTGAGTGGTAACAGTCAGCTCAAAGCCCATTATTTTACATATGAGGTTAAGATTACTTTTCCCATATCACTTTACATATATATCCATGAATTTATTCTGCTGTTTTATTGTTGCTCAGTCTCACAAGATCCTTCTGCATTATCTCAGCCTGGCCATACAAATATTTCCATACATGTTCTACTTCCCGCCCAGCGTGGGGTCACACCGACACAAAGGGAGCAACCCTCATATGCAAAGGTAAGCACTTTCAGAGCTGCACACATTGGACCAGCTTGAACTATGGCTAGAAAAAACCATCACGGTTTAAAGCAGCTGCCAGCTCACGATGCAGCCTCCAAAAGTAATTTAACCCAATCTGCCAGTGACAACATAAGCATAGGTAAATTTATTGTGCCTTGAGGTCTACAGTGCACAGTATGTTTGGACTATATGAAGAACGACCCAGGCTGCTCACGGTGCTACATGATAGAAGGACAAGAGACCACACATATAAATTAAAATAAGAGAAGTGCAGACTGGATGTAGGGAGAAACTCTCTTCCCTGAGGCCAGAGGGCAGAGGTTCAGGCTATCCAGAGAATCTGTACAGCTCCAGTCTGGGGGGTTCCAGCCCTGAGGGGGTACAGCCCTGAGCAGCCCTATCTGACCTTGGTGCTGAACACATCTGACCTCCCAAGTTCCTTTCCAGCTTGAGCTCTCCTGTGACCTTTGGATGGTAAATGCACACTAGTACAGATTATGTTTAATTTGAAGTCTTCTTTTGGAGGCAAAGCTAAATATAGGGGTGTTTTTTTCCCTTTTTTTTTTTTCTTTTTAATAGACAGATATTGAAAGAAGTGATTAGCAGCCTCTTTCCAAATGGTCTGGAATAAGGGGATCACTGTTTAGACTTGATTTAGACTCATGAAGACTGAAGTAGAGGGCATAGCTTGAGAATAACACTATGAAGCATAAATAAATTCACTTCTTTTTCAAAATTGTTCTGTATCTGGCCCATTTTTTTCCCAGGTGGACAAAGTAGTTTGTCCTATTGGTATCTGTCTGTATAGAAATATCCTACATTAGCCTAATATTTGAAAAAAGGTAATTTCAAATTAAACCTTAGAATCTTATGGGAGTTCTTTAATTTTCCTTTCTCAAAAGGGGTCAAACTGGATAAAAATATTTACTGGACTTCAAAGTGATATGTGTTTGGTGAAAGGAGAGACAGATATTTTTCTCCCAAATTTAAGAGCTTATTTCTCAGTTGCCAGTGAGACATTATTGTGACCAGAGAAGGGTGTACATGTACACAGATCACATAACAAAACTTACTTTTCATCCCAAATAGCTTTGAAACGAATATCATATGGAAAATGCAGAGACAGAAAGGCAATCTCTTTGTACATTGGCTCACTTAACTACTTTCTCAGCCTACTTGAGACAGTCCTAACCTACTTTACATTGATTAGAAAAGTCTGCATAATTACCTGCACTAAATACAGTTTTCCTCAGTGCAGACCTTTGTATCTTTTATAAATTCATAGCTGGATTTCAATTATTTCTGCCCCTAGACTCCTCACCCAAGCACCCCCGGATCTGGGGATAGAGGAAAGATGGGAAATGTGGGCATCTTCCATAACCAGGCAAGGGTGTTCAAACACAAATCTCTGAGCAGAGTGCTTCACACAGTCCTCAGTGGTATACTGAGGTATAGGAGCGTTGCTGAGCTGTGGGCAAAAGCTGTCAGAGGCCAGGCCTGCCTTGACAGTGATTGGTCAGCCCAACAGTTTGGGTCCGCTCATGGGAAGGGAGAGAACATCAGGTATGCTTTGACCTCATTTACGTGGTGAAAGATGGTCATAAATAGAGAGAGAAAAGGAGGCTTGTGTGGGACCATACAGCATTTCATTGCTGTGGGGCTTTATAGTCTCATGGGAAAGGCTTTGAGGCTATCTTCAGTAAACTGTTTTTCTGTGAGGCTGCATCTGGTACCTCAGCAGGAGAAGTTCCCTTTACCCACTTCAGCCAGAAAGCCACACACAAAGGTGGACTGGGCAGGATCTTCCATCCCATCCCACTCAATGTGGATTTGAGCCCCGTGCTCGCCAACACTACATCACAGACTGTGATAGAAATGAGGGGGAAGAAGAGAGGGGACAGCAAGCACACCTGGGATTAGCACTCAGCCCAGAGACTTGGGGAACAAATTAAAAGATTTCAGTGAAGGTAGTGGTGGTATGGGTATTTTATTTACTAGCAATATCTTGCTCCGCCTTTCCAGCTTGATGCCATGCTCATTTTCACCTCTAGGTCTTTTAGGACATTTTTATATACTGATTCAAATCTTGCAAATATGGAAGCACTTACAAATGTAGATGCAGAGGCAGGTGCCCAACTTTCATAGAAATATAAAACTGTTTGTGTTGGAAGTGACATTAAAGGTGATCTGTTTCCAAACCCCCTTCCAGGGACAGGGGGACCTTCCACTACACCAGGTTGCTCAAAGCCCCAACCAACTTGGCCATGAAACTCTTCCAGGAATGGGCATCTGCAACTTTTGCCCAGATTCCTCTGGGAGGCATATTGATATTAGGAAGTTCATTATTGTTAATTGAAATATTAAAAAATTTAAACCTGGTTTTTCCCCACCGTTTCTTTCTTTCTTCTTCTGGCAGGAGGAATATACCTGTAGAAATAATACAGCTATAGAAATAATAAAACCTATCCATGCCCTAAATACCCTCCAAAAATATTTGTTGTGGTAGGTACAGCTAAAGTTTACTGATGAGATTTTAATTCAGATCCTAGACTAGGAAGCAGTCGGGCCCCATTTCTAGTGATTTCTTATACATAAGCCTAAAAAATCTGGTTTCTATTGTATGCCAAAATGTAGTGGTTCATTTTCAATTTTTTTTATCTTCTCATCTGCAGAAATATTACACTTTAAATTGCATAAAGAAGATAAATACAAATCTTTTGGTTCACAAATAGAAAGCCTTAAGAAATATTATTTCAGATTCTGATTGCAAAAAAAATTTGGTTATTGTGCATTTGAATAGAGAAAAAACCCCAAAGTTGTGCAGTTTATTTTTGTGGCATTACTAAATATTTAAAGAAATTTTGCTTTTGAAGTTGCTTGTTTGAGAAAATTGTCAAGAAAACAGACCTTATGCTGCAGCAACAATAAATATAGGTAAATTTTGAATTTGCTTTTAAACCAGAAAAGTAGTTACATGTAACCACTCAGAGAAAGAAAGCATATAATCTGGTAATTTTAACTTTCAACCTCAATTAAGGTAAAATAGGATGACAAAATCATGCTTTGGAATGATGAATATATTATGTAAAATAAGAATCTCTTCACCATCATCTGATTATGAATAGAAAAAAACCCCAGGTCTATCAGATGTCAAGTCCAAGGAAATCCAAACTGCTTGGAAATGGAGCTCATATGAAGAAGAAAGAATTTGGCCATTTCTCTGTGCGCACAACTGATGTTCCAGTCTAATCAGTCTGGAATACATTTAGCTGGATGTGCATGTGCATCTCTGCACTGTGCACATAATAAATGCAATGCCTACTGTATCACCTGAAGTGCATGAATTTGCACAGTATGCATGCCACATGTGGCTGCAGTTCCATCCGAAATTCTCACCTCTGGGAACCCCAAGAACAAAAGGGAAGAAAATTTTTACACTGACGTTTTTCTTCGGTGAGAACATATAAGCAAGGTATTATTTCTTTCTTTAGGGACTGCATTTTGTAGTTAGCACTTCAGTGAAACTTTCTCCCATAACCTGTTGATGCTCACCAAACCACTTTTTTTTTGCAGGTGGACTCACATCAGTCCTTTAAGATTTCATTCTGTGTATCTGAACCAAGTAAGACTCTTACATTATACTGCTGAGTTATAGAAATATGCATATCTGTCATCAGTTAATTTTTGCATCGTTTATTGTCCTAATGAGCATGAGATATGCTGAAGCTGCTTTTCAGTTATTGTTTAGTATAGCTTGTGCTTCACACAACTGGGAGCACTGTAGCTACTTTTTCTAGTTAAATGTTAATACTGAACAATCAAACATACTTTGCAATAGAGAAACAAATGATTTCCATATGCATACAAAATCCCTAAACAAATCCATCAAATATGTTGTCTCAACTATTTCTCTTCCAGCACTGAGAGAATACTGGCACAGTTAGTATACAGCATCTGGTTAGCTGAGAATACATCAATATCTCTGAAGTTTTAAAACTTTTATTTGAAAAGCATTTCTTTCCCACAAAGTATGAAACCATCCATCTACAGCTTTTGACTGTGATACTGATCCCCCAGACTTTTAGTATGCTTCACAGTCATTTTAGGTAGGTTTACATGCAGAAGGTAGCTAATACATTCTTTCAGAACTAGAAAAAAAAAGAATATTTTTGTAATTTGCTCTTTGGAAATTTTAAGTGCCATATTAAATATTTGTATTTCATGTCATATATGTATAGCTTCTGATCATGGGGCTAGAGAAAAAGTCATGTTCTTTGCTAAATAGACTATTTTTTATAATTTATAAGTATTCCCATTCTAGCTCTAAATAGAAGCTCTTGGCATTGCTAAAGCCAATACTGAAATTCCCATAAGCTTCAGCAGCAATTGGCCTCTGTTTCACCATAGGAATTTAAGATTGGATTCTAAATGGAATCTAGCTCTATGTCCAAAATTCAGATCCTCAAAATCTCTGTTCAGATGCCACTCTAGGCACCTCTATTTCTGTTGTAACACTTCTCCATCTGTCTGTAAAAGTCTCCAGGTGTTACCTTTGCCTGGAGTTCACTAAATCATTTGGTGACTGTTTTAGACCTGCTCCTCAGAAAGAATCACACATATGAGTTCTCCAGGCTCCCTTTACTCATACTGCTCAGCCTGGCAGCAACTTCAGGGAAGACCTGAACTTTGATAGACTGGATTGTGAATGTGAGGGTAAAGGTCCGTTCCTCAACTGCTGCTATTTCTCTCACTTTCTAGAGGTGTTTAGCTCTAGCTTAGGGCCATCTGATCATGACTTTGTGGGGTCTGACTGATGAGAGGACAGGGACACAGAGGAAGAGCACCTGGAAGTATGGTGTTGGAAGGGCACCTGGCTTCGGGTTACTCCCTTTACTCTGCTGCATGTGTTTTGTTCAGGGAGGTTTAACCTAAGACTACGCACACTGTCCTTGGAGCAGGGACAGAAGTCTTTTCCTGAGTCTTGCTAGACTCCAGAATTGCACTAACAGCAGCTCTATCTCTCTTGCCAAATTTTTATTTAATTATTCCCTGTAAAGTGAAACAGCTTCCTGTCTCTGAGTACCCAGAAGCTTGGCAGTTAATAGTTCAGGCATTTTTGCAGATGGAGTGGGAGTTCAAAGCACCTAATGGATGGAAGAGGAATGAACTTTTGGCTCCCAGCCTAAGTGTACCTGTGGTGCTACTTGGAGAAAGTGGCTTTTGCAGTGCTCAGGGGTGCCTGGATCTCCCCCTTGCCCCACAGCAGTGCTGCACTGATGCAGGGCCTGAGGGGCTTCTCCCCATCACACCAGCACCCTGCCCTGCACAGGGCACCCCCTGAGGAATGACAGCTGTGTAGTGAATTAACAGTGGGAAATTATGGAGGAAACATGTTTGTGGAGAAACAGCACTGTATGCTAGGAGGTGTGGAAGGAAATCCTGCTGGAAGAGATGGTCGGTGTGCCAGCTAATGCTTACCAGACTGTTAATTCTTTTTATTTCTGACCTTGCTAAGATCCCAAGGCACCCAAAAGACAAAGTTTGGAAACTATGCTGTAAGCTGGTACCTTTAAAGAGCTAGCAAACAATGAACCCATGGTCTAATTACACCAGGAATTTTCCAGACTTTTCAGTTCTTATGTAAAACATTTTGCCTCTCTAATAATTATTATAAACTTCTTAACTAGACTGATTTTCCCATGAACAATGAAGTTTAGTCTAAATTTATATGTTATTCAAAGGAAAGCAGCTCAGGGACTTGCTGTTCAAAGGGAAATTTGTAGTGCTGTTTAATACAAAGCTAAAATTAAAAAGAAAGAAAAGAAGTCTGTGTTTTACATTAAACCAAACCTTTTTGATAAGAATGCTGGCCTGGAGCAATTTAAGCCATGAAAAATGAACTCCCTGAGCACTCCTGTCAGAGTCTAGTGATGGAAGGATCCCTGTAAATTCTTAATCTGCCTTTCTTCGTGGCAGGACAATATAGTTCTATAGAAAGGAAGGTCAAGGAACTGAACCCCCACAGTAGGTATCCAAAAAAGCAATCAAGCTAAACTAGCAGGGAGTGGATTCCAGCTGAACTCTGTAGTGAGGAGCTTTTCTGTTCCACCACAGGTACCTTATAGAAGGGAGGATTCCTGGGACTCATGGTTTAATTTCTCTGGCTACCATGCTAATCACATACGTCCCATAATTACTGTCTTTCTTTCTTTTCCCCAGACTGTCATTCTTCTGTCTCTCAGCTCCATCCAACAGGCAGACAATGTGGACACAAAGGCTGTGCAAGCTGGCAAGGCACCTGATGGAACTCCAAAGCTCCATGACACACTACCCTGTGCCCCACTCTTTCAAATATTTAATTTGCATTCTTTCCCAGCAATAGCCAAATGCTCAGGGGCTGCTTTCCATTTTCACCTCATTAGATTATATGTCTGAACATAAAAATGACTGAGAGCTGTGAACCAAATCAAGCTCCTGCAATGTGTGCTGCAAACATGCCAATCATAGTGATGACACAAGGCGAGGATTTGGCAAAAGTCGTGCATGGCATTAATGTTAATTCTGTATTTGCAGGTTAGACCAATGTCAGCTTTATGGCAAACTCATTATCTTATTTAAGGAACAATGATGTGTTTCCCAGAAGGCAGAAAAAATAATCCTACAGCAGGCTGTGAAGAAAAGGGGTCTCTGACCAGAGGGAACAACACAACACCAGTCAAAGGAAATTGGCAAGGGATGGCGGCTTCCTCCATCTCAGTCAAATGCATGGGCCAACTTCTGTGGCTATATTAGACAGAGGAAAAGGATACAAATCAGACTAAATCCTAAAAGCTGGAAAAACCCTCCAAGAGGCTTTCAGATGGGTTCAGAGAGTGTCATGGATGCAGTTTGCTGACAGGGTAGGGGCCTGTGAGATACTTGTTATGGCCATGAGCAGGAATGCTGTCCTCACTCTGTGACCATTCCCAGCTGCCCACCTGCCCAGGGCATTCACTTTGCACCAGCAGCAAAGGGCTGAGGGCCCATGGCTGCTTCCATGCAGGCCACAAGCCTGCAAATAAACAAAACAGGGAGGACTCTGCATCTGAGAAGAGACATTCATGTCAGTGTGCAGGGTCTACTTCTAAGTTAGGAGAAATATATTCAGAGATGGCTTTACAGAGTGGGGTATCCCACATAGGGTCCCCTTGGTGAGCACTCCTATAACCTGAGTTTTAAACTAAAACAGGAAATTAAGAATCTTTGTTAATAAGTGTGTGATACATGCACAGTAATTTCTTTTGAAATCTACCATCTTTATAAGAAGGTAAGACAATAGGAAGTACACACCATTTTGTAATCAGGTTAAAATTGTGGCAGAGGGTTTTCAGCTTTTTCTCTTATCCCCTTTCAATTGTATAATTGATTTTAATAAAAATCCAATATCAATTCTTGTGTGACACAGTATTTGGAAAAGTGCATCTCATATAATAAAAGAAAATGAAAAAATAAAAAGAAAAAAACCACACAGTGATAAAAGATGTACATGATGTACATTGTACTTAATTTCTTGGGAGAAAGGGGGCAGCCTGAAATGTAAGAGAAGGAATATGTGAGGGAGAAACCCACCCTGTGCCTAGCTGGCTTTGCACTCTGGGATTTCCTAACGACTGTAGTTAGAGTGGCAGGAAAGCTTTTCTCTTCATCTTTGAAAAATGAGCCTGCAGCCTTGTTGGGAACCCTGATTAAGCAGCTGATTTGAAACTAATCTGCTGTGTGCCTTAACTGTGAAAATATACCTTCAAGCATTCAGCAGTTTTCTGCCTGGTTTGTGGAAGATGTGGTCATCAATTTGCACAATTTGGATTGTAATTTTCCTGTAGCTCTAGGTTATGTATATTTAAGTGTCTGATAAGAAGCAGCTTCTGTACACTGAGGCAGAGAATTTATTGCTCGTGGACGTGTGAAGAGATGGGAGGGAGGCAGGGGGGCAGCATGAGGGGATGTTGGGAGGAGAAAGCAGTTCCCAATGGTCCTGTGTAGGATAATGGAAACCTTTTGGTCTAGGGGAACACTTTATTTAGGAGCTTGACCATGGTTTTATGGACATAGAATCATAGGTAATTGTGATCAATGGGAGATTTGTATGTCCCACATTTCTGCATCTAGGGCTGCCTCAAGCCCTGACCTCATTGAGTTCAGTGGCTCTTACCAGTGGTGTCTGGACTTGATGTGTGTGTGTGAGCTCTGAGCCTGGCACACTCACAGCTTGGCTCCTTCCTTATGGGTGAACTCAGCTGAAATCTGTGATCCACAAACCTTCCCATGAGTGAACAGGATGTGCTCAGGTCCTCTTTGCTACATTATAGATGACAGCTCCATGCAGGAACACTTTCCTCTTGTTTCCTCTGAGTGGGAACTGGGACAACAGTGAAGTGGCACGAGCTAAGATCTTGCATAAAGAGAGTGTTGACAGCATAGCTAATAATTATACTTTTAAATTTTTGCTGCTTTCCTACTTTCATATCAGAATTTTCCATGGATATTAGTAAAACTCTCCATAGCTTGCAAGCTTAAAGAGCTGTCTTTTAAGGAAAAGAGCTTGCTTGCTTGGTGAGATTTCTCCAAACTAATCTACATCAGCTCTACTATAAATCTAAAGTCTTGCATTTTTCTTTATATTCTTTGGCGAGGACTCACTCGTATTCCTAGATTTTTAAAGCCAGGTGGAGGGAAAGAGCTGAATATGTAAATGGTTCCTTGGCTGAAAATCTAGAAGAGAAATTTCAAAGCATGCATTGTCAAAATCCTTTAAACTACAAAATCGTAAGTCAGCCACTTGCCTATAACAAAACTATCTTCTAGTATTTTACTTTATCATTGAACGCTATCGTATTTTAAGTGACTACTGAGACTGGCCAGCTTTATTAATGACCTCATAGCTGATAAATTTTGCAGCTAAGTGTCTTGCTGCCTGTGAGGTAACGCTGGCGAAGCAGATAAGTGCGTCTGTCTGACTGAGTGTAAGAATTGCACTTTTGTGAGCTTCTCTCTTAAATCTTTCCTTAAAGGAACACTACAGCCAGTTTGTATTTTTTTTTTTTTATCTGCACTGTTAATTACAATTCTCTGGGGCATGTTATAAACAGAATGTATAATAATTTAGTGTTCTGGTTGAACTGTAGATGGGCTCCCTCATAAATGTAAGAAGGCACTCAGCAAGTTTTAAACAAGAGGAGGAAATACTGCTGAAAGGAATGAGCAGACTTGCAAACCGTGACATAAAATTCATCTGACTAAGTAAACACTGTAAAAAAAGTACAAAGAGATGGCTAGACCTATGTCAGCAGAGGAAAATGGGGACCTATGGAAGTGTTTCTGTGAAAACTATCTCCAAAAGAGGTCTTTCCAAGCAGTAAGATTATGGATGAGGAAGCTGTTGGATTGTGAGCCAAGTTTTTAATTATTCTGAAAGAGAAAATGCAAAGGTTTGGGGAGAGTGTGGGAGAAAGGGGTCTTCCACCAATGAAGCCTGCAAAACTTATCCACTACTTCATGTAGGATGCACAGTAACAGACAGGGGACCAAACAGCAGCAGGCTGACTGTCTGTCCATTCATTCACTACCTGTTTCTGAGTGGCATCAAAAAATTCACAGGAAAAGTAGATAAAATGCCATAGGAGGCAGTCCAGAGTAACTCATTTGGGGAGAAAGTCTCTCTCTAATTAATAATGTTTGACCTATGTGCTATATGGTACCTTTTGTTTTGTGAATGTTTTCTATGGAACTCTTTTCCCATTTTATATCTCATCTGGTTTTGATTCCTAGGAAAACTCTGGATTGAGCTGAAACTTATGGCTGTACTTGCCTTTATTGGTGCTAAATATTTTGCCTGCTAATTTTGTTGGATATCCTTCTTTCTTTTATTTTTTTTTTTCAAGTGAATGTGTAGTAGGAATACAGTTGGCCACAGCTCTATTAATAAAACCAAATTCAAGTAGAGAATGTATTTTTGCTGGAATGAAGATTGCTTAATAAAACTGTCAGAGTCACAATAATTTTGTTATAAAAGAAAAGTGGAAAAAATGCTCCAGAAACACAAAAAGTCCCATCTTGCATTTCATTTTGAAATCTTATTTCATTTCAACATTATGTGATTTTATATTACGTTTTTAGAGTCTCAGATTAAATATTCTGATATTCCTGGATCAAGTTCTATTTTCAGAATGCTCCTTTATGAACAACTTGGAAATTTTCAGTTCTTACTGTGATTCAGAACTGCAACTTTGCAATACTAAACAGGGCATCCTGAAATGGAGATTTTATACTCAGCTATAGTTTTGCTACAAATCATAGAATCACAGATAGTTTCAGTTAGAGAACACCTCCTTAGAGATCATTGGCTTCCAAACCCCCTGCCAGGGGCAGGGACACCTTCTGCTATAAGAGGTTGCTCAAAGCCCCATCCAACGTGGCCTTGCAAAATTCCAGGGTCAGCTTGTCTGGGCAACATGTTTCTGTGCCTCACCATCCTTGGATGTTATCTAATATAATATCTAATCTAACGTCCTGTTCCAGTTTAAAGCTATTTCCCCTTGGTATCTCACCCCATGCCATCATAAAATGTCCCTCTCCAGCTCTCTTGTAGGCCCCCTTCAGGTACTGGAAGGGCACAAGGAGATCAATCTGAAGCCTTCTCTTCTCCAGGCTGAGCAAGCCCAGGTCTCTCAGCCTGTCTTCACAGAAGTGCTCCAGCCCTCTGATCATATTCATGGCTTTTTTCTGGACCCACTCCATCACGTCAATATCCTTCCTGAGATGGGATCCCAGAGCTGGATGCAGCACTCCAGGTGTGGTCTCACCAGAGTGTAGCTGTAGAAGCTTTTCTTGTTGCCCTTGATGTCTCTGGCCAGATGACACACAATCAGGGCTCTTGCTTTCCTAAACTGTCTCAGCAGCCCGATCCCTAGGTGCTAAGACAATTTGTCTTCTGCCCAGGCTACCTGTCCTTGCCTCCACTCTCTGTAATATGTGCCAGCCATTGTTTCTTCTCTGTCCATGTTTTCAGTCTTAATTTTTTCGTTGTGTCATTGAAAGAGAATTATCCTGTGTTCTCAGTAATAATTAACACCCATCTCTGGACTTCTGTATTCACGCTATTATTCTGGTATAAATTGTCCAGAACCAAGCAAAGTTATTCCAGATATGAATGACATATAATGTTATTCACATCTTCTTGACTTTGTCATAATTTTTATATTTTATATATTTTTCTTAAATTTGATTATATAAGATGATTTGAGCTTATACCCCTTCATTAAGTAAGCTGTATCATATGCACACCCATACACACAGCTTTACTCTGTAGCTTTACTGTCCCAGAGAGAAGCTGAGATATTTTTCTTGGATGATTATTAACGGACACCTTACTTTTGATAATTTTTGGACACAACTTGACATTTTTCACCTCTGACTTTTATGTATCTTTTGCTGCCAAGGTGGGAAAACTTTATAAGTGTTACTCCTGGATATATATTGTCTTTCTGCTCAAGAGAATGGGGTGACCACTTGTGCTGGAGCTCCCACTTAACAGTCATCCTCACAGTACTATGTCACAGTTTGTATTTAGTATTTCTAACTTATTTTTTGGCATTTCTGTCAATGTTCCTTGTTTTTATCATCATGTTTTACTGAATAGTGCTTACAGAGCATGTTATCCCTCTTAGGGCACTGAGGATGATGCCTCCAAACTCCTCCCAGCTCTGGAAATAGATACTCATTGCACTTTATCTAACCTAGATCTAGACAGCAGAAAAATGAATTGCATAGTACAACTATGTGCACTTAATGAGGAAGCTGACAAAATACAGGCCTTGGTTGTGAAATGCCTCCTTAAAAAGAAATTATTTATAGTCCAGCTGAGTGCCTATCTCCATGGTCACCTGTCTCATGTTGACACTACATTCCATCCAGCAGAGGATCTATTATTCAGCATTGCTTCCAGTATGTGACTTGGGTGTATAGGCCTCTTGCTGGCTGCATTTCCTAGATCTACACAGAACTGTCTGCTGAAGTTGGTGTCTCAGTTCTTGAGTGGGGTATGAGGCCCTCTCCCTCTCCCTCTCCCTCTCCCTCTCCCTCTCCCTCTCCCTCTCCCTCTCCCTCTCCCTCTCCCTCTCCCTCTCCCTCTCCCTCTCCCTCTCCCTCTCCCTCTCCCTCTCCCTCTCCCTCTCCCTCTCCCTCTCCCTCTCCCTCTCCCTCTCCCTCTCCCTCTCCCTCTCCCTCTCCCTCTCCCTCTCCATACTTCCATTAATTACTTGCTTGCATATGAGTGACTTACTTACCTGTCACATCCCACACCCCTGCACCAGACTATGTAGCTTCAGCTTCTTGTTTAACCTTTTTGCTGTGCTCAGCAATGAAATATAATACACAAAGTGAGTCATTCACTTTTGCAGCATGTGGGAGTTAAATATCATATTATAAACAAGTCTTGGGACTCCAAGTCCTCAAGCTTGATCTCATTCTCTCCCTATTATATAGACATGAGAGGGCTACTGATGTGCTCTGGCCACTCTATACTCTGCCAATGAAAAATGCTTTATGCCTCCCAGCACTCCTGTCTGCTTTAATTAGTTCATAATCTCATTGGAAGGATGTAGCAGCACCAGCTGCAATAGAGTTTCTAGTCTGTAACTAAGGCTCAGTGAAACACTACTGTAACCAGCAGCAATTTTCAGACAAGAAAGCCAGCAAGCCTTCTGGTCCCCTTCATTTACAAATTTTCAAAGTCAGTGGTGATGCTGTGCAGTGAAGGACCAGAACCCTGCTTTCCTGTGGGGTTTCCTCTACACAGAGTTTGTGCTCCATAGGAGCAGAGCAGCTGCATAGAGAAAAAGATGAGCATTTCTGGGTAGTTACAGAATCTGCATTCTTCTTCCAATCTTGCTAGACTGGGCTAGCTGTATTTTGGGAGCTGCAGAGTAGCTTTGCTTGAAAGTTTGAGCTTGGTGGTGTGCTAGTGTGCGAGTGCGTGTTTTTCATGGGCAGCGTTTGTTGCACATATGGTCTGGACACTGCAAAACTGCAGCAAGGAACGCGCTGAGCCTCTACTAATAAGTGCTCTCTGGCAGTACAATACAAAGTGTATAGACAAGGAGAGGCCCAAACCCAGACCTTTATGAGGAAGGCAAGGACAGAGACCTAAAATGCCGTTGTTTCTTGTTTTCTGTTTCTTTCAAAAATGACTCTGTGCCACAGTAAACATGGCTAACAACTCTGCCTGCTAGTTCAGAGTGCTGGCTAAGGGAGCTCACATCTGCCTGCAATCGACTCTGTAGACATATCCTACGTGGCTCCTGTACTGGAGCTGGCTCCTCTCCTCCTAGCTCTGAACACAGGCAGACTTCACGTGCTTCCCTTTGCACCCGCACCTATAAGCACACCCAGACCGAGGGGATGTAGGCTTTATGGGAATTAGCCTTTTCCTGAGGTGTGAAAAATCTTTTTAGGTCTGGCAGCCATATGAATTCAATGTAATAGGTTGTAATTAGGCATGTCCTGGCTTGTTTGCACTCTTAATAACAACACAGCCTTCAAAATTTGACACAGATATAACCCATTCTGTCACAATGGTAGTTTGCCAAGATTTATTCTTTTAACAAGGAACACAAATTCTTTTAATGTCTGAAAATAATGAGGAGGGCTTTTCCAAGTGCAATGTGATTACACTGAAATAACTTTTTTTCCTTTTCCTTTTCCTTTTCCTTTTCCTTTTCCTTTTCCTTTTCCTTTTCCTTTTCCTTTTCCTTTTCCTTTTCCTTTACCTTTTCCTTTTCCTTTTCCTTTTCCTTTTCCTTTTCCTTTTCCTTTTCCTTTTCCTTTTCCTTTTCCTTTTCCTTTTCCTTTTCCTTTTCCTTTTCCTTTTCCTTTTCCTTTTCCTTTTCCTTGCCCTTGCCCTTGCCCTTGCCCTTGCCCTTGCACCTCCCCTCCCCTCCCCTCCCCTCCCCTCCCCTCCCCTCCCCTCCCCTCCCCTCCCCTCCCCTCCCCTCCCCTCCCCTCCCCTCCCCTCCCCTCCCCTCCCCTCCCCTCCCCTCCCCTCCCCTCCCCTCCCCTCCCCTCCCCTCCCGTCTCCTTTTTCTTTTCAGACAGCACAGCTACTGCAGAAGGATGTGGGGACAAAATTGCTCTCCCCCCCTCCCCCCCCCCAATGTAAGCAATAAAGTAGCTCACTTCTTGTACTTTCTGTGAACTTTCTGACAAATAAATGAAGCCATATTTGATAGGAACTCATAAACGCTTCTTATATTGCTCCTTGGAAAAGCTGGTAAGTCAGTGTACAAAGGAGACCTCAATGATTTCCCAGTTTATGCTTCCAAAAATAATCTTTCTTCCCATATTTCAGAAATTGGACTTTAGAGTGTGGAATTATGCCCTTTGTTGGAAACAGTGAGTCTGTGACTTTTGTTAATGTGCTTCAGATAACGACAGAGAGACATCTGGATTATGGACCTGTTTTCTTATTTTAAACTTTTTTGTATCTTTACAATGTTAAGTGTTTCTGTACTTTCTGTTTCTCTTCTGTGTTTTGAAAGTCCTCCCCACATTTTTGCCATTTTTTCTCCTCAATTCATTCCCATCTTTATCTGCCTGCCATTATTCTTGCTCTTTTAGGCTTGCAATGTCTTGATTTTCATTTCTTTCCAAACACCACTGGTTTGACAATCACCTTCTCTTATGCTCCTGCCATTCAAAACAGCCTTCTTGTATCTCTGCTTCGCCACTTATTCCAAACCTCAGCTGAGAGCACAGTTTCTTTTTTTGGCTGTATTAATATCAACGCAGACATTGACCTATAATTCAGTGTTTTAATATATTCACCATATAGCCCTACTCTTTGTAAACCACCATCTTGTAAACTGTGTGAAGAAGATTCTTTTGTATAACTGAAATGCCATTCAGACACATTGCATTTAGTCTGATTTTTTTTCCATATAAATTTTTTTAAATATGCAGTTTATACATTTGTTAGATGTTGTTTTAAGATGGGATAAAAGTTGGCAAGCTCTGAGCTCTTAGGTATGCTCAATAGCCTTTTTTGAGGGGAGAGAAGGAGGTTATCTGGCTCCTTGCTTTTTGCTCTGTCAGCAAGTCTGAAGATTTCAGAAAAAGCTGCACCATATCCTATGCAGGAGAAAAGACACAGTATTTCTGGAGGTGACATAAGATTTTGTTTTGGTTAATGAAAAGCACGGCCTTCTGGTGCCACAGTGAAATTATCCAGCTATAGAATATGGATGTGGTGGGATGAGGAATGATATGATACTTAGCATGTGTCTAGACGTGTTCCCTTAATGTCTTAACAGTAAATGCTATTGTACAAAACCTCCTTTTTCAGGAATTGTGCATGTATTTTATTTAAATATGGATGGAAGATTTATAGAAAAAGTTAAGTCAGGAAGCAGACAATATTGCACATAACAGTGGAAACTCATTCAGAGTATGAATTTCTAAATAACTAATTTATAATAACTTCTGTAATTAAAAATAGACTTTTATTATGAAATTCAGTCCCAAAAAATAATTTGAGCACCTGGGAACCTAAATTAGACTGGGAATTGATAGTGTTTCTTGGAAATGTATGTACCTTCCAAATTTTTGTACTACTGTTATCAGAATAAAACTGAGTTCCAACACAAATAATTGGGAAATTTCAACAACTTAATTGATGCATCTAAAGATATTTCAGTGTTGTCTGACTAAAAAAAGCCAGAAAACCACTTGAAGACTAAATGAACTTGCTGTGAATGCTGGGAACTTCACAGCCCTGAATTCATTGCTTTGCAGTAGCCACAAAACAGCATTTTTGCAACAGACACTTAGGACTAAAAAGTAATCTTTGAAAGAGAGGGACATGTATGATGGAATGACAGACAAAAGCTTCTATGCAAAGAATATCACTCCTGATGAACGCAAAGTGATGAACAAATTTTAGAGGTGAACTTGGAGGAAAATAGGACATCTGATCTGTATCTGTATCTTTTGGAAGATCTTTCTTACTGATGTTATTTATAGGGTCCTTTGCAAAGCTGATATTTAACCTTATCACATTGCCATTTTCTAATGTGGTTTGGAGCAGGTCCACATGACACCCTGGTGTAACCATCTCAGAGTGCCTCTATACCTCATGTCTCAGCATGTGAAGCGGAGCATGTACATAGTCATTTGTGCTGAGACAGTATGGATTGTTAATAGCATGAAACAAAAAAAGAGAATACTTTAGTAAAAAAAAAAAATAAATATTGCACTTTTTCTTGAGAACTATTTACATATGGCATTTTTGATCAGTGAATGTACTTTCATGGTCATTTTCACACATGGTTGGTAAGGTTATTTAAAGATTTCTCTGGACAGTGATTCAAACACAAATTGGCAGCTCATGTCAAACATCCTTAGGGCTGCTGAAACCCATCAACAGAGCAGTGGTTTTGGGCATTATCCTGGTCTGAGGAGTCATGCCGTGATGCCAAGGTTCTCATGGTGGCACATGTGCTGTGGTCCTGGGTTGGTGAGGCCACAAAAGCCCTTCAGTGAGGTGGACTGAAGGGATCCCCCAGCCCAGTACTCCCCTACCGCTGTGCCCATAAGCCTTACCAATCTGGGCAGAGCAGACGTCTGACCCCACCCCACTCATGCCATCTCTGACTGAACATCCACTTCTAGGGCTAGAAGAATGTAGCTTTGGGGACCTGTTTTCAGCGCAGCTTACAATCCAATGTTTTGCAGATTGGCAGGGCAGATGTCTGTGTTAGGTGCCAGAAATGACAGCCCAGAGCTCCTCATCCATCAGACCAACACTGGGTGCCAGTTCTGTGCCACTGGGCTGGCTGTGTCCCACTGTGCTGAGGATGTACACTGCACCAAGGCCAAGGTTTTGATCTCTTGAGGAAAGAAAAAATCTCCCACCACCCGCTTTGTGCCTTAGTTATCTGGGAGATAAAAATACTGCTATTTACTCCTTTTCTCTGCAGTGCAGAGGGCAACTCTGCACAGGTATGAATCAGGTTTCAAGGCTTTGCAACCACAGTCTGAAGGGAGGTTCAGATGGAGGCTTTCTTCAGGTTCAGTGTGGTGTGTGCCTGTGTGTGGCGGGGGTCTGTTCCAGGGCTAGTGAGTGTGCTATCTATCCTGACAGAACCCAAACAAAAGCTCATATTTTTTAATTGAATGTTTTCCAAAGTAAATGAACTGCAGGCATTTACCCAGAATATCATTGACATAGAGAGGGAAGCTGAATTTATTGTGTCCAAATATTACAGTAGTGTTTACAGAAATTTTGATCTTTAAATTTCTTGTTTAACATAATCCATTTTTCGTATGTTGTAGTAACCCGGCCTGGGATTTTAGATAATAACAGAATACTATAAAATCTAAAATTTATTTTCTTAAGTCATTAGATGCATTTATAGATTTAGAATATTCTGAATAATCTGTTTTCTACTACAATATAAAAAATTTAAAAGCCTTAGAATTTAACTAGAAACACAGAGCTAAACAGTATTTTGTTTATGGCCTGCTTTTTATTAACATTGCATTTTATTATAAAGTAATGCTGGGGAAATGATGAATTTTGTTGACATGATTATTTATTATGTACTTTCCAAATAAAGCTTTACATTTTATTACTAATGGGAAAAAAAATTGAGCCAGATTTGACTCATGTAGCTTGATTAGTGCCATCAGATTTACGTCAAGGGTGGGCTGGGTTGAGTCTCTCCTAGCTGAGAAGAAATCTCCAAACTTTTGGCAGTTAATTAGGAGAAACACACAAACATTTAAATGCTGCTCTTAAGTATGATTAGGCAATGAGTACAGAGTTCAGTCTGTGTGCTGGGCAGAAATGGACTCTGGGAGGCTTCTTCTGACTGGGAGAGTTTTGCAAGTTCCCTCATCGACATACCTAGACACTGACACCCACCTGGGGACACTACTGAAATATGGACATAGTATGAGTTAATTCAATCCTGATGTCTTTCATGCCCTGGTTTGCAAAGGAAGAGGAGGCAGAAATGTGAGCCAGAAATAGGGTCTGGACTAGTTCACAATCATGGCGGTCTGGGAAAGGATGGGAAGGGCTGAGAAGGGCACTGACGCACAGTGTGTGCTTGGCCTGTTGCACTCTGTCATGTAAAATCTTACATAATCCACTGCAAATTAGTGGTGAATTCTGACCACAAGGCTGAAAAAAGTGGTAGGTCCAGAAATTCACCTTTATGAGAACTGGGAATCTATACCCAGTTTCCAGCCTGAATTTCTTAATGGCTCTCTAATGCCTCTTTTTTCTTATGCCAGATCATTGTCTTTAAGCTTAAAAAGCTCTTTTCCTTTTCTGGTGTTTATCCTCCAGCTGTATTTACAAAGAGTGACTGTATCCCCTCTCAGACTTGGATCTACTTGGCTAAATAAGCCACTGTCTTTTAATTTCCTCTTGTAAAATAAACTCTCTGTTACTTGGATCATCCCAGAAGTCATTTCTGCACCTGTTCTGCTACGAGTTCCCTTTCTGTCAACGTGGGTGACCCAAACGGCCAACAATACTTGAGATTTCTCATGGACCTTGTATTGGTGGCTTTCATACTCCTAGGAACACCTTGCTGGATTTGTTCTGATCATTCTGCCTTTTCAGAAGTGCATCCTCTAGTGCACAGGCATCCCTGTGGCTTGCTGGTACATGCAATTTTCTCACTGCTGATGAAATAACTGAAGAGTTTGAGTCTAGGTGACAGTAGCCCTCGAGTTTTAAACTCCACTTACATTATCCTAACTTTCAAAAAAGTATAGCTAAATGCCCCATTGCATAGCATGAAACAAAGCAGTGAAAGAGTAAATGTCTTGTTTATTAAAGCAAAACCTCTTCCATTGTGTCCTGTTAGATCTGGTAGCACTTGCATGCAGCTTTTTTCTCTGATCACGATGTTAGACAAAACCTTAGATGATGGTATTAATTAAGCAATAAAGCAATGCCAAATCTGTGTGGGATGTAGGTAGTTTTAAAAGAATTAAACACTTTATAAATAAAGTACATCTGGAAAGCAAAGCTTCTGGTACCCCGGCAAACTCCCTCCCACCCAGTGAATTCCTTCTTGGCTGTCTTGCCTGCCTCAGCCAGGCTTGCCTCCCATCACTTTGGGCTTTTTCATCACTAAAATCCAAATTTCAAGGACACCTGTCTCATGCAGTTTCTCAGGACATTTCATCTCTTTAAAGATTTTTTTTCCCTGAAGTTTTCTCTGTGTGTGTGTGCATGTGCGTGTGTGTGTATTTAAATAGAGGACATTTCAGGTCAGCCAGTGGGTTCCTTAACTATTTCAATCTGTGTCTCAGTGGTTATATTGCTCATATAAAATTGTTTGTTATTGCTGAAAATTTCAATATATTTCATGTGATGATGGATTTAAAAGCAAAATATTGATATTCAGCTAAACAAAACACGATCAATATTTTCTCAAGGTGTTACAGCTGTTCTAAAGCTGACTCACAAATATCTGCAGTATAAACAAATCAGAAATGCCTTTTCTTTTTTTTTTTTTTTTTAATTTACAGGTCCTTTTGGACTTGTACCTTCTTTATAATCTGTTTGAAATCCAAATTCATGCTTAGTACCATGTGTACCATGGAAGAATCTGTGTTGGAATTTACTTCCCATCCAGTATAACAACACATTAGTTACGCAATACAGAAAAAATGTTTAATACTTCATTTTCCCTTCACTGTGGCCCCATGCTTTCTTTGCCTTTTTATTCCCCTCCCAGAATGTAACTCAATATACCAAATGTTGGAAAAATAGTTGCTGCCTGATAAAGAAAGGCAGCATAAATGAAATCTCCAACATTCAGTGAATTATAAATGTGCTAAACTATTTGTATTTTGAAAGGAGTCTTAATATCTGCCCTTATGGTGATGGCCTAGAAAGGAGGGAAGAGTGTGAGCATGTGTGCTTGTGTGCATATATGTATTTGTCTCCATATACAAACATGTGTATATATGTGGTTGGAATGGAAGACTGCCATTTCCCTGCTGGCTTCTTATTTAGCCATGGTTGTCACAGACAGGATGAAATTTCTGCTGAAAAAGGAATCCAGGTCTTATTACCAACAGTAATAATACTTGCTGGTTTTAAAAACTCTAAAATCTGGTTTGGAAAGAGCAAAAATAAATAAAAGATCATATAACAGGGATGCTACCTGCCTGTGCCAGGAGGAAATTGCTTGGCAAAGAATATCTGAAATCTTTTAAAAGTTATTCTGTGTACCAGTTTCAGAGAGATGCTGGCCTGACTTCCAGCTGACTAATGGCAGCTCCATGGAGAGTAACATCAGTGCCCATTCCTTAGTTATTACCAATAATATATCACTTGAAAAATAAACAGAAAGATAAATGACAGGACAGATGTCTAATGAGGCAGAGGTTAAGGAGTGTTAAACTGTGCTGGACACCATCCGACAAGCCAGTGTTAAATTATGCTGGATGCCCTGAGTTCCCTCCCCATAAAAGGTCAATGCTCTGGGCATGTTCCTGGATGATTTATGAAATCAAAGAATGGCCCACATGCCTATCTCTCTGGGAGGTGGGCAGCTTGCAACATTGTCAATCGCAGCCCCATAATAAACCAAATTTAAACATCTCTTGAATCAATCCATCTTCGTCACTTGCTCCATTGCAAGCTCTCTTCTGCCTTGTTCTCACCAGCCAGCCGTGACACAGCATATTGCTTTTCATATACATCCCTGTAGCTATTTTAGAAGCCTACAGTACTCTCTGCTAAGGTTAGAAACCCTCTGAAAATGGCTGTTTCTTTTGGACCAGGTCAGACTTGCCCAGTCTCTCGGCTGTTTCCATGTTAGATGTATGAGTAGGCGGCATTTTCTTGTCTTCAGTATCATTCGTCCTGTATTTTTAGATTACATACAAATACCGTATTTATAAAGAAAATATTTTAATTTCAGAATTGGTTTTTAACTACATGAGCATAAGTGAGCTTTATCCTTCATGCCTGAAGAGTTAGATTCACTATAACTAAAATCTTTCAGAATGATACCATACATTGTGCCCCCATAGAAATCCATGGCCTGCAGTGCCATCAGGTATTTGCTAGTTGTAGCTGATGTGAGTAGATGTGGTTTCTGTAGTTCTTCCAGCTGGCCCCCACTCTTTCAGCTTATCTTTTGTTTTTATTAATTTGATATATAGTTTCTGCTCAATGAAAAAGTTATTGCTATGTAGTGATTATCTTGACTACTTTCAAGGTTGCATACTTCATGATTTTTCTTCCCATTCTGAAGAAACACAGCAAGACTCACCAATGTGTCCCAGTTACTAGAGGAAGCATGTGGAGGAAGAGAAGCAGATGCTTGTAGGACCAGTGTGGCTTTAGTTCTCTACCTGCAGATCAGGCATGTAGAGGGTCAGCAGAGTGCATTCTCCCTGACACAGTCAAGGTGATGGGAAAGATCCTGGTGAAGGAGCAGGGTGCCAGGAGCCAGTTTTCACTACCTTTTCAAACAATTAATTTGCAAGCTGCAGTCTCGTGTGGTGCAGTCATTTGATAGCCTTTTTAACCTGAGCTGTTTCACATATACTGAATGTAAATATGGTGGCTGAGAGTGAGGGACTTTCCTCAAAGAAATGTCAGATGCTGCCTGTAAGCAGATACTGCAGGTACCCCAGCCTTTGTTCAGCAGAAAGGCAGAAAAAAGGTACATGTTCTGCCTCTTGCCAGGCTTTTTCTCTGGGCTTTTAGTATAATTTGCCACCAAAACCAGAGTGAATTTTGCATAGAAAGAGTCAGAATGGTGGTTGCTGGTCTGTGTGTGTTTTTTGCTGTCCAGCGGGACTATCTCATAAACAGGGTGCGGGCTCCTGACAGCCGCTGGAAGTGCTTCCCAGAACGGAATGGGAACTTTCCAAAGGGACAAAGTGATTTATTACCAAAATAACTTAGTGGGGTGTGACTTAACAACTGTTATAATTGAAAAATGGAACCAAAGGCACAGAACTTGTTAGAACTCATTGGACTGAAGTTCTGATAGCACTTTGTTGCCAATAATATATTTTTCCTGGCTTTCTGTCTTATTTGCCACAGGATCGATGAATAGCCCTGGGAAGGTAGAGGAGGAAAAGGAATGTCTTAGGTGTGATCCCATCTTAGAAATGGAAAGTGTCAGAAAACCAGAGATGTGCATAAAACACAAGAAAATTTCAGAAAAATATTAGGAGACAATTTTCTGCTAAGCCAGTAGCTATAGGTAATTCTTCCAAAAAACATGCAGCAAAATTGAAACAAATGCCTTTTAATCCAATCAATTATATGGTTTAATTAAAAATCTTCAGAAACTATGGTGAGCTGAACAGAGATAACATGTTTACTAAAAAAAAAAAAAAGGACAAAATGAAGAATGACATCAATAAAGGCTTTCTCTAGGACAACAAAGAGTCTAACTTCCACTTTTAACTTAATGTGGCTACTGAAATCCTCAGAGCGCATTCACAATAAAACTAAAAAGCAGTTTGATCCTTTCTTCAAAGGACTAGTTGTGCTTAGTTCTATGCAAGTAGGTAGGCTTGGGCTGATGAGCGAGAGGTAATCCCAGGGCTAAGCACATTATTCTTCTGGTTGCCTGACTATAGAAACAGGCATTACTCAGCCAGGATGACTGAAGACCTGGAAGCTTGAAGGAGTCAAGAGTCAGTCCCTCTGCTTTTCCTGCTGCCCCCCTTTAGTCATTTTTTCACAAATTGTGAAGAAGATTGCTCTGCTCAGAATGCCTTCAAGTTTTTTGAGGCTAAGGTAAGAGAAATCACCTCAGCTCACTGAGTTCAAGGAGCATTTGGACAATGCTCTCAGGCACATGGTGTGATTCCTGGAGTGTCCTGTGCGGGGCCAGAGGTTGGAATTGATGACCCTGATGGGTCCCTTCCAACTCAGCTTATTCTGTGATTCTATGATTCTGTGATCTAATGAAGTAAGATTTATATTCTAATGGCCATCAAGAGGAAATCTTGCTAGTGTTAGAGGTCAAATACTTATGTCAAGAACACTTTATTCAGTAGCAATAAAAAATTCATCCATGAACCTATAAAAAAAAGCCCTCTGGGCCTTCATACTACTGCGGGTATTATGTGTGTTCCTCTATATGAGAACAATAAGTATTTTCCTGTGTTTTGTTCCATGTGGGCTTTATGATTCCATAACCTTTCTGTGTTTTCAATGAAAAAAAGATTAGATGAGGCCACTTGAGCAATAGCAATTCTACTTGCAATCTCAGAACTTTAAATCTTTTCCAAAAAGTGATTTATAGGCAGTCAATAGATTTGAGTGTCATCCAGATTTGGGATACAGGTCATAAACACTGACACATCATAAGGGTATGGCAAACTATTATAATGGCGCCCGGTAGCATGGCTGTAGCTAAAGAGCTGTCAGCAATGTAGAGCTGTGTGTAGAAATTTTGAGCATGAAGTACAATGGGTGAATTTTGGCTTCAGGCCTGTGTCATCAAACAGCAAAAAAAAAGCACTTTTAAAGAGTTCAGTTTCTCTGGATGTACTTTTCTCTCCTTTGTTTGTTGCCAAAAGGGGAGCTATTATTTTAGGGAAAAATACTTTCCTCTCTTTCTTTCTCTCTCTCTTTCTTTTGAGAAACAAAGCCAGTGTCATACTATAGCACTAGAGCTGAGGACAGGAGGGTGGAAAAGGGTCAAAAAGTAAAGTGTCCTGTCTAGAAAAAAAAACTTGAGCAGTGTAACCAGCATCACTCTTAGTACTTATAAACAATGAAAAAAAGATGTCCTGTGTTAAAAAGTTGAGAAAGAAAACCTGTTAATATAACTTGCCCCAAATCCCCAATTTTTCATTGTCTCATTTGAAATACAATAACTCAGAGAGAACATAGGACAGTGCAAGATTTGATTTTTGTTTGGAAAATCCTAATTTAGGACTAATTCTTGCATATATCCAGTGCAGTGACTGTCCTGGGTTGAGGACTATAAATTTAATTCAAAAGTATTCCAATGTTTCTGTAGATCAGCGAAGGCCAAGTCTAGAGATACTTTTTTTTTTTTAATAGTTCAAATTAGCCAGAGGAAGAGAGGATGTTTACCTCTGGTGATCTTTCTGTTTAAGGACAAAGAATATTCCAGGGCTACCACTCTCAACAGCACTTTCATTGTTATTGCATGCAGAGATTATTTGGAGAATGATTGCAAATGATGTCGTCGTGTTGATGTCTGGTAGGGGGTACTGCACCTTTCTTAATCGTCAAATAAATTCCTATGGCTTCGGGAGGTGCCTCCATTCTCCTTAAAAGCTGTAAGTTAGTTGGATCACTAACGTAAATTTCCATTTACATATTGAAATCTGGTCATCTTCTTGTCATAGAAGTAGATAAAAAAAATCCTATTGACTGCAACACCAGGGCTTTTTTACTTCTGGGGAGAAAAAGTACTGCTTTGCTTAATTCTTAACTAGGTTTTGTACCCAAAACTATAAATCTTTCAGTCCCAGTTTCCTGACACACTCAAGTGGAAACTGAAAAATGTACTTATTTTAACTTTTATTACATATCAAATTTTGCAATGGTATCTCTGCCAACAAAAATGACTACAGGTTGGGAAGAAAGACTGAAATGTCTGAAAGCTGGTGATATTCACTTAATGAATAGTACAGTTGTGGTCTGAAGTACATTTCTAATGGCAGAATTCAAATCCTATACTTGCAAGGAAGGAAAAAAGCAAGGAAGGAAGGAAGGAGGGAAGGAGGGAAGAAGGGAAGGAGGGAAGGAAACATTTTTATGATCATATCAGGTTGTTTGGGTTAAAAGCTGAATTGTGGTCTTTTCATTCAGACTTAGGGAGGGGGTTGATAAAGTTGTTTATTTCCAGATTCTTAAAATATTCTGCTTGGTTTTTTGAGGCCCATAGCAATAATTTTGTAGTATCATGAAGAATGAGTTAGGAGGAAGAAAATTATAAGTCTTTTGGGCATCTTCTATACTCAGCTACAGATCATATCTCACTCTGATTTTGAGATTAAATCAATTTCAAGATGATCCAGCTGTAAATGATTTCCTGGTCATTCAGGCAGGAGAGTCAGAGTCACCTTATCCATGGTTTTAAACAAAATATTCTGCATTCAGCTGGATAAACACAGAGTGGGCAACTGGCTCATGGGTTATGGCGAACGGGGTGACATCAGACTGGGGACCTGTCACTAGTGGGTTTCCCCTGAGCTCCATCTTAGGCCCTGTGCCTAAGATGTGCCAAGGTAGTCATAAAAGACTTGGACACAGGGCTGGAAGGGATATTAAGCAGAAAACAACTTAGAAAAATGAAATTGTGTTTTGGTTATTGGAGGTGGTAGTTTTTTTGGTTCATTAGTTTTGTTTTGCTTTTCTATTTCTCTCTCAACCAAAGATTAAGTTATCTCCAATGTTCTACATGTGACCAGGCAAGTGGATGTATAATTTATTTCTGGCATGACATGGCACAAATTTTCTGAGACTTTGGTTCAGAAGGACCTTAAACCACAAATTTTTGTGACTATTCTGTAATTAAAATCAAGTAACTGGCTTAGTGAGTTATTGCTGAGTTTGTCCTGTGAAGGGCCAAAAGTTGTAGTTGATGATCCTTCCAACACAGGATATAATACAATTCTATGAGTACATTACTGAACTGAGGCTGTAACCTCTGCAAGAGAAGTGTTTTTGTATATATAAAATAAAAATAGTGGCTATTGGTTGTATTTTACAGGTGCACTGCAGAATGAATTCAGACCCTAAGGAGACTTGAGATCTGGGAGAGGCAATGCAGACAGGATAGAATATTATAAAAACATCTTTTTGTGATGACTTTTGGCAGTAGCTTCAGTACCTATTTTTACAATATATTGCTTTTATTTGTCCAAGTCCCATAATAAAGAATAAGACGCTTGTACCATTAAATCTGATGGCTCTTTGCATAATTTGGCAAGGATTTGGAATGACTGTGTGAATCAAGAACAAATGTTTTTACACCCTGGAGTGAGAAAATACTCAGGGTATTGAATGGAAAGATATTGAATGTTTTCCTTTGGCATTACACATTTTCAAATGAGTTGTTCTGCCAATTATTGCATATTAGACCTATAAAAAAAGAAATGAAATATTTAAAAGGTGCCAAATTTAATTGCAGTTTGATCCTCTTGCAGTTGCATTCTGAATAGAAGGAGCTGGAAATGGCAAATGCAAGAGCCTGGTTTAGCTTGATGTTATTTCTACAAAACTGATGAGGTAAATGAAAAATAAGAAAATATATCTTCAGACAGAAGGAGCCAAAGAGACAGTTTTCTACACTCTTCTTTTTGAAAGATGACTGTAATAAAATTTCTGGGGATGCTCTGAGGATATTCCCCTCTCTGGACTGTGAACTCCGTTTGTTCCTGATTCACACATCCATTCCAAACTTGGACCAAATGCTTCATCTCCTCTCCAAACCACCATAAATGTGACATGTTATTCCACAAATAGCTGAACAAGTGAAGCCTATTCTGCTGTGGAAGTGTATCTCCTTCCCTTTGCACCACAGTAATCTCTGAATCTGTCTTTTCAACTTTGATGGCTCACTCTCCCTCTCTCCTATACTCCATGAGTTATTACACTGAGGTTTTTTCTGTGCTCCCCTTGCCTCCAGCTTTACCATAATTCCTGTCTCTCTTCTCCACACTCTTTAATCTGGCTTCCTTCTCACCTTCTAAACTCTCTGCCTGGACAGAATTCCACAGAAGCTGCTCTTAGTTGAACTCAAATGTGCATATGCTTTGTAAGTCAGTTGCTGACTTACATGAAACCAAAGAACTTTGTTAGTTAAAATTTCTGTCCCCTCACCATGGTTGCTTGAAATGAGGGATTGTGTTCGAGTGTTATTTGGGTGGCATGTAGCTGAATGAACAGACTGCAGAAGTCCCTTTCTCAATGTTGCTGGAATAATAGGAAATTTAAGTGTCTCTGTGTCCTTTCTGTTACACGGTGATCTTTGACTATGAAGTGGATTTGTTTTGCACTGATTTTTCCAAGCACATATTTTTGCATTCAGAGGTTTTATACCTTGGCCACAGAGAGACAAGGAGAACAGATGCAGACCAAATGCTGTGCCAGATTCTTTCAAAGGCGTTAGACAATAGGTCCTTGGGTAATTGCACTGCTTGTGTCCGTCTCATGAAGTGGCTTGCTCGCCAGTCCTCCAAAGACCGGTGGCCAGAGCAAATGTCTGTGTATCTCATTTACTAAGATAGACAGTGGTTATCACTACTTCATAATTGCAGGCCTGCTGTTGGAAGTAAAGGATGCGGGCAATAGAACTTTATTAAGGTCCTGTATGAAATCATTTAAAATTCTTACCATCTGGAAGACTAAGATTGGGATCCTGAAGCTTGCTAGTATTCCCATGCAAACAAGAAAGGACTTGAATGATATAGGTATGGCTTAGTCCCCCAAACACTTGTCCCTACAGCTAGAGAAACCTGCTTGCTGACTGCAAAGGCTCAGCAGTGTTTTTGCCTGCTGACACCACACGAGCATGTTTTACATCTGTCAGATCCAGCCCATGTGTCCTCCTCTGACAATCATGTCCCTTTTTAGAGTTGTCTTGGGGTTTCTCCTATTCTGACATTAAGAGGGAATTGACAGCATCTTCATATCTGCTGGTACCAAAGGAAAGGTTGAGTTGTTATAGTAGGATATAATTTCACAGCCATTATAGAGAAAAAGCCCAAGCAAGCCAAAACAAAAACCTAAGAGGACAAATTCTAGCTGCAATCAGTGTTGGGTAGTGCTGCATTGGAAAATGCTCTCTTATATAACAAATGTACTTTCTGCAAATTTAAAAAAAAATTAAAAGTCTTTGCGAGAATATCTACCTTCTCCCTAATTTTTCTCTCTTTTCTCTCTGGAATAATAAAAATTGTTTGAGTGAAACCTCCCTACCATTTCTGAAGTCCTAAGAAAAGGCCATGGAATCAGTTGAGTTTTTCTCCTTCTCCATCTGAACAGTTTGAGATAATTTTCTTTTCATACTTTCTCTATCTCTTATATTGGTAAGCATAACCCCATACATGGCTCTATTAGCATAACATTAATAAAGTCTGGTGCCTTTCAATATCTAAGGCTGAGCTCAAGCAGGCATATTTGAGGTCCACTACCCATAATATTTTGAAGATCCCGTGATCCAATGACTGCTTACACATGGTGGGCTGAGACTACAACTCAAATCAGGATTTCACTTTCCCGTTCTTCTGTCTTTCATTAAAGTAATCTTACATTAGATGTTTTAAATAGTCTTTTGGTGTACAATAAGAACATCCACAAATGAAATCCTAGTTTGCTATCCTTATTTGTTCTAGCAAGCTCTTAAAAAAAAATCAAACCCTCAAAAAACAAAAAAGGAAAAAAAAAAAAATCTAACACTTCCTCCTCCACAGCTGAAATATTTTGGATTGAGATGAAATGGACTCAAACTTGGGCCAGAAAAATCAGTCTAGTTAATTAAAATACATTATCAAATGTTTACTTTCATTGCTACAGGATGCTGCGGAGGCTCACAGTGTAAATGAATCCAAAAAAGTTATGTGTCTTTAAGGAAAATATATCTATCCATGACTTTTACAGTTGATGGTCAGGCTTCAGCCTCTGCCTCAGCAAGTACCTAAGTGCACTAAGTCCACTTTGTGCACTGAAAGGAGAGCCAGAGAAAGGACTATATTAGAAAAGTTGTCTTATAATGTCTCTCTACATCCATTACTGGCTAATTTTGTGCACATGGTGCTGGACTAAAGAAATATTTTTCTTGGTATTACTATTATTTTTATTCCTAAGGTCTCTCTTATTAACATAACTGGTAAAAAGATGGGTGTTTAGGCATCTTGCAGTTTTGGGGTTTTTTTGCAATCAGATGTGTTGCTAAATAATGAAATGTCTGTCACGACTTTGGATATTAAAATTAATTTTTGCGTTAGGTTCAACTGATATTGCTGTGGAGAGTTCTTTGAATTTTCTAAATGTGCTAAATTATTTCTAAAATTCTTATGACTTTGGCTGTTATTCTCTATGAATTTTTCAAAAGCTAAAATTGCTCTATATGATATGACCATTATATCTGAATGCAGGCCAGAAAAATAACTAAATGAGTACCAAAAATTCTGTTTTATGAAGAACTTCAGAGTTTTATTCTAAATTATAATTCCAAAATGTCAATTTAAAAAGGTGAAAATTACTTTCAATGGCTTATTTTAAACTTGACTTTTTGAAGCATGCAATGCTCAGTACAGTCTTTTACACAAGAAATATCAATACATTTTTCCCCCAAAAGACCAAAACAACTTTGCATTTTTATTTGGTACCTTTTTATTGCATTTTTAGATGTCCTTTCTCTTTTGAAAAAATTGTGCTACATTTTTTTATTTAGATAGAACCTTATTTTCTGACTTCAAATGTGTGCTCTCAAAGCTGATCTGAACCGTTGTAAGCAGAAACATACAGAAACCTAGAGCTGCATTCAGTGTCTGTTGTAAAATATTACCATAAGCACAGATTTTTAGTTTTTGTTTGTGCAAATACAGGTAAGGGTCCTTAAAGAAAATGTCCCTCCCTTTTTATACTCTGAATTTTCTCCAGGTCAATTCTCATTCCTTGATCAGTTTAAATTTGTCCTTCATGTTGTATTTTCCCAGACAATACCAAAAGCTTTTACCATACTATCACAGAAATTCTATTGCTGTGTTATCAATAAGCACTCAAAACAGAAGCAGACCAATGGCAAATACCAAATACCATGATCATCCATGCTTTCCTATAAAATCATTTTACAAATATCTCCTCTGGGTTTGCAGTGCAGTCCAGTTTCTGAAGTTCCCAGGTTAAAATCTCTCTCCTAGTTGCTAAGGAAGCAGACCAGAATGCTGATCGAAAATTTTGGTCTAAATGCAGTTGCACTTGTAGAGAAGTGGCTTTTTTTTCTTTCCTGACTTTCCATTCCTTCTTTTGCAGTGTAATGTAACTGACATCAATGGATCAGGGAACTGCTTTTCCTTTTTCAGTGCTTCTTAGCCCTGCCTAAAAAAATTATTTACACAAAATTTAGAAAATGACAACTCTTTTTCCCAAACAAATGTTTAAGATGAATGAGAGCTGCTAAATTATTGACAACCTGAGAGAAGTAGAGCCCATACTTTGAGCTGCCTCTGGCTGCCATTTGAGGAACTTTTGGAGAAGAAAGCACCCAAAAATACACATGTATAGCTTAAGCCTTTAAAGGCCAATTGGATAGTTGATGATATTTCCATTTCATTTGGGAAAGATTCTATTTTAGTACTTACATCATGTAAGAAATGAAGAATGTGTAAACTACCCTAAAAATATCTTTTTGTAAGTGGTTTACTCAGAAGTAAATGTTTAATGTTATCTTTCTGTCATCAAGTTATATTTGCAATCTGTAAGCTCTTGAACTAACTTGTGATTTCTGCTACTTAGACTTACTTAGGGGAAATTGCTCCAAATTTGTTGAACCTAGGAGAAAACATATAATTTAGTTTTGTTAGTCTTTTTGCTTGTTTGTTTTTTCTGTTTGTTTGTTTGAGTCATATTTCTTCTAATTACTCTCAAACTCTTTTTTTTTTTAGGTTTTGATTTGTAAAGTATGCACAATTTTAAGTGCCCAAAGTCTTCGGTATCAACATATAACACATTTTATGTCCCTCTGATGAAGGATACATCTGTTTAAATCCCCACAGCTTTAGGTATGTGTATTACATTAAAGAATATTAATAGGTGATGCAATTTGTCTTTCATGGTATTGACTCTGAGAAACTCTCATCCTGCCCCCAAAGGCCAAATAAAAAACCTGAATAAAACTAAAATACAACTAAAAGGTATTAGAAGAGCTCAGGCAGTTGTGCATAAAAGTGATAGTTCTCCATTTGCTCTTTGCCTGCTGGTCTGATCTCATGGTAAATTAAGACCAACTCATCATGTTAATAGTTCATAAATTAACAGGTCAAAATATCAACTCTAATGAGTTCTCAGCACTGTGTTTATGTATTTACAGCAGTATAAATTCAAAGCAATTTGACTGATATTTGTAAAGGTTGGGTATAAATAAGATGAGAATCAGCATACTCGTGCATTTTAAACGGAAATGTCACAGGCCAAAGTCTTTCAAAGGGAGGGCTGAGTTTTCATTTTGAATAATGTTCCTTGTATCAGGAAAGAAATATTGCTTACACAATGCTTCCCCAAGCAGAAGGTCATCTGCAAAGTGGAGTGAAGGAGGGAGTTGATCAGATTTTCCTTTGTGTGTTAACAGCATGTCATCAGGAATTTTCATTTCTTAGTAGAACAGATTCTTGGACTAAAGAGACATTTTCAAAGGGTCATCAGTCTGACCTTTAACATCACAATAATATTTGGACACAGTAGTAGTCTAATTCATAGTACCTCTATCCAAGCCAACTCTTTGCACAGCAGAGAGGGAGAGAGATGTAAGCATGGCATCCATGAAAAACAATATTCTATCTAGTGTATTAAGCAGTGAGCGATGTACAATGTCAAGAATATAGATGAGATAAGTTTGAAAGACAGTGCTTTCCTCTACTTCAGACTACATTTGTAAATTCACTAAGCCAGACCTTATAAAAATGTGAGATATGTGTAATTTGGTATGAAATAATTTCATCATAGAATGTATCAAAAGTAGCCTGGTATTTGGGTACACTTTTGCCTTCCAGGGAGAATTGGCAGCTAAAGACAGGTGCTGTAAACTATGACTGACCTCTCTGTTCACTGGGTTTACATTGCAAAGCAGGTGTGCCTTGACAAAAGGAAAGAATTCAAGGGAAACTACTTACTCTTGCTTTGATTATTTTTGTTTGGTTTGGTTTGGGGTTTTTTGTGGAACTTTATTCAAGTTAGAAGAGGAAACTGGTTGTTTGTGGCTTTTTTTGAAAGTTATTGCATACCATAAGGTCCTGTGTACTTTGGAATGTTCATGACCAGATAGTTGAGAAACTTCACTGACAGCAAATTTAACATCCAAGGGTTCCCTCCATATGATAGTCAGAGACATAATACAAGACCTATATCCTTGGACTGTTATTTGCAGTAAACCCATGACAATCAGAAAAGGTTAGGCTGTTGCAACTATTCATTTAATTTAATTTGTTGAGTTCTGGCTTCCCCCATGAAAGAGAAGGCTGAGCCTCTGGTGAGTTGCAAGTCGAACTTAGGCCATTGAACTTGAGGCCATGTATTGGACAGTACCAATTTGCAACAGCAAATAAGCACTCTTTCACTTAGGGATTATTTGTTAACAGGTTTGGGGTTGTGTTTTTCTTAAAACATCATGTTTTAAAAGGTTTTATATGTTGGGGTTCTTTTTATCAGCAAATGATGTAGCTAAATTATCGGTTATATTGAAACAAAGTGTTCTGTTGCTTATGAAGGTCTTTGAATCTCTCTGATATGGAACACAGAATGGAGAAATCCTTGTACCGTTACTTTTTAATCTTAGAGTAGAATAACTAATTTCCAAACTTTAGTCAATGGACTTAGGAAGATTTTTGTTTTCTCATCTTGTTCCCTTCTTTAATGCTCATTGTCCCTAGCTTACCCATGTATTTCACTGCTTTTGGGCCAATACTTGAAAAAACTTCAACTTTTAGCTTTAAAAAATTTATTGTAAGAATTTTTTACTAGCTCTGGAATTTAATTCTGCAGGGACCTTGAGATTTTCTTTCATTTTGAGTAAAGTCTCAAAGAGTTTGCCAGAAACTCTGAATCAAATTTATTTTTAATTAAAAATATTGATTTTGGATGAAAGATGAGGAGGAAGTATTTAAAGAAGAGAAAAAACATATTCCTTCTTGAAAAATACTTTTTAGAGTGTAAGAAATTGGGTGAAATGAAACAGATGGGATCAAAATTGCAAGGAGCAGATTATGATCTGAGGGATCATGAAATATTTGGAGAAGTCTTAAAAGAAATCATAGTGAAGCCCTGATCATATTTAACAGAGGTGAATAAGCCATATTACTCACATATTTTCTTGAAATATTATTAAGGGGTTATGAGCACTTTGTACATTTTGGTGGTCTGGATATGAATAAGGATTAACACAGCAAGACATCCTCTTGGAAGCTGAAATAGAAAGAATGTCAGGCTCTGTCCTTTCTTTCATTAGTTGCCATTGATAGTGGAATATGAATCTGAACTAGATTATGTTTGCAAATCCTTGGGATTCTAGTTGGATTTTTCACAGCGTTGATAAATCTGACATATTGTAGCTGTTATGGGTGCGGCACATATCAATGAACAAACACAGAAGCTCTTTCTGCTGATTTCTCCTGTGCAGGTCTAAGGCACAACACTCCAACAGGCCAAGAACATCCTGCACAAGACTGCATTTCCTGTGGAGACATTGCATGCAGCAACATGCAATGATGTTGCCTGCTTGGTGCTCATGACCCAAGATTTTCTCCTCTGATTTCTCATTTGTTTCTGAAAAGAATTAATTCCCCCTCTTCCCATTTCATTTGGCAAAGCTTGGGAAGATACAATTTCTCCCTCTACATTTTTGTATACCTCAGGGAGGGTTTGCTTTCTCTGTTTTTAAAATTCAAAAATTCAGTACTTCCCCTGCTTTGGGTTTGGAAACTCATTTCAGATTTCCTCAGTAAAAAGAACCATGAACTACTGCAGAGAGTATTTCTGCTTTGGTTATGTCAATATATTTTAACAGCAGCAAGCCTGTCAAAATATATTTAAGTACCAATAGCACTTTTGAAAGCTAAGCGAGGTTCTTTTAAAGCTTCTCTTCTGTGGAAAATGTGGAACCTTTTACACACATAAAGAATAATATTGGGGGGACATAAAATCTTAAGGAATTATTGAATATGAGCACCAGCTGTCCCTGTCCTCAGCCATACCTTGAATCTCATTTGTGTTATGCTTCTAGTCTTCAGCATCATCTCTAAGGGAGATTTCCCATGAAGACCTTGACTTGTTTTCAGTGCAATTCCAGAAGAGGAGGACAAGAAGGAAAAAGTAGCACAGTGTGAAGCAGAATTTTCTTTTGAGTGAATTGCCTGGAGGCAGATACCTCTTATGTCACCACTTGTCTCTCTCCCCTCCTCACTCCAAAGAGTTCTTCCCTGTGCCTCCTGCTATATGGGTACACAATCCTGTGAAGAAATCCCAGGAGAAAGAAGATGCTGCTTTCTCCACTTGAGCACAGATTTTTTTCATTAATGTTTGATCCTAGTCTTCCTATTCAGTCTGAAAAGAACTTGATCCTGCACCACTGAAGACAGTGACAAATCTTCCATTGACTTTAGTGGTTCAGAAAAAGGTTGTATTAATCTTTTCTCTGGGAGTCCTCTGGTCTTGCAAAGCTACTTAAAACTAGATTTGCCTTGTCTGGAGGAGTGACAGGGAAAAAGATGTCTTGATGGGATTGATCTTTCTGGAATTTTAATCAAAGTGCAGTATGACAACAATGAGATATATGTTATGTGTGTGTGTATCTAAATATCATATGCATAGAAAATATAGCACAGGGTAAGGTGCATAGTGAAAATCATACACATAACATATATTCAAATGCACACGTATATGCATACATCCTTTTTCTGCAAATGCATATGTATTTTTCATATGTGCATGATGCTATGGGCTATTCTGTAATTACTGTCCATGTGCAATCTGCCAAAACTGATCCTTTAAGATTATGCTTGCCTTTTCAAGTGAAAAGCTGTTAGCTGCAGTGAGTAGCTAAGTTCTAGTTTGGCAGTGGCCTTCATTTCTATTTCAAACATTCCCTTGCACATATACAAATTTCCAGAATGGGTTTTTCCCCTCTTTGTTTCATTTTAGTTGCTACCCTAAGCAATTTGATATTACTGCAACACTGAAGAGAGCAGCCGTTTTAGAAGTGTCTTATTTAAAGACAGCACTGTATCATGAATTAAGAGGAGCGAAGAAAGGAAGCAGACTGTGTGGGTTGCTCATTCCGGAGAAGACAGGCAGGAATCATCAATACAAAACATTCATTATAAGTCTAGATGTATGAACTGTTTGGATTTATCATAGCCAGTTGTGCCTAGAAGTAGGAAGACACCTGCCTATGCCTTGCAGAGATTTGAATGTAAGGTCTGGCAGGAACAACACCTCTCCTATCAAGTTTTTCTAATGCGCATTTAGACCACGCCCCAGAATTTGTGATTATCAGACATGTGTAATGATTACCTTTAGACCAGTGTGCAAAAATACCTGTGGACCACTGCTTGGAATCTCCCAGAATTTTTTTCAGCTTTGGTTAATTTTTATTTATTTTGTAACGATGCCCCTTTTGGACTGCATTTACTCTCTTTTGCCCCTAACCCCAGAGTTCTTTCAAAACTTAGCTCTTCTCTTTCTACCATATTTTCATTTGATTCATTTATGGATCTGATCCAGATACTGTTAATTCCACAGCAACACTACACTAGCTTCAACAGACCCCTTGGATCATGTCCTAATAGACATTTAAGAAAGGTGTTAAAGAAATTGCTCTGAGGCTTAAAACCCATCAGGCATCCATGAAACAGGTATAGTGGTGAGGGGGTTTTTGTCTACTCTATTCTGATTAATATGCCTTTCACTTTCTAATCTGATTTATTTCATCAGATGTTAATTCTGCAGGACATTATAACTCAGTTACAGCATTCCTTCTTAATTATTTTGCATTATCTATGATGTGTGAGCAGTCCTGAAGTGTGTGGGTTTTAGAGATTAATAGCTTTTTCCTCTTCTTTGACTTCTGTTTCAAAACAGGAAGGAAGAAAGTGTACAATTTCCAGTCCCCTGCCAGAGTGTCCTTGAGATAAAGGAGGCAGCACTGCCAGCATCCCCTGCTTTAGTGTTAGAAAGTTCTGCCTTGTACGGCTTAAGCAGGCAGCATGGCAATTGCCGACAAGACTGCTCGGATGATCCCATTAATCTACCCCTAAGAGATCCACAGAAATTCTATCAGCTAGTGAGTCTCAAATGGAAAACCCCATAGACAAGGAAAAAGGGAGAGGCAGCAGGCATTTTCAGGACTGGATACGAGCTGAGCTGTAAATGTTCCTCCACCTGCAGTTTCAGCTGAGGGTGTTTGGTGCTGAGTCTGCAGTTGCACAGAGTGGTCCCTTTACATATTGTGTGGGATCTGATAAATTTTTGTAGGATATTTTCCAGCTGTGCTCTCATCACGTTGATTTAATGGCCCTTAAGAGAAACCATAAAAGTGCTTTCTGGTTAGTGGGCCCCAGCTGGTCCTCATAGTATTGCATAATACAGCAGGCTAAGTTAACTATAGATTAATGATTATGAAATGTCTTGCTTAACCATATAATTTTTCAAACATACAAGGCATTGGATACAATGAGGTTCACTGAGGTAACAAGATGACTACATTCATGAAGGAAAAAGGCTTAAGATGTGAGGTATATTTTAATCCAACAAAGATAAGATTTTCCACAGGTCAGCCATGGCTCTGGCCAGACATTTTGTGATATATGGGGAGTCATATGTGTGCACATGCATAATTGTGTGCCTCTCTTCATACGTGTGTTTTCCCTTAAGGACTGAAGGGTGATGGCTCACTGCTGGAATCTTTTCTCTGCTTTCATTACCAGGCAACAGTGCAAAGAGCCAAGAGTATAATTTGTGTATTATCAGGCGCTCTGGTGGGGCTGACATTGCAAGGCTGTATGAAACTGAGGTCCCCTACACCACTGTGTCATATGAGCTCCTGCTGTCCTACCAGCACCGAGGCAGGTGAGCAACTTGGCATCTGGTGAACCCTTAAGGTCTCATCCTACTCCCACTGAACTCAGTGGCCACAGCTTTCTTCACTCAGATGGGGACTGTGCTTAGGGAAGCTTGGCCTATGGGGTGCTGCTGTACCAAGAGACTTACTTACAGAGTTTCACAAGAGCTCAAGGTCCTCTGTGGCTCCTGATCACCATAAAGGGGTAATACGAGTAAAGGAAATTATAAAAACAAGTGAGGGTAGAGTGGTTTGCTTTTTAGTATGTAAGCCAAAAAAAGTATGTACAGGAAAGCTAAAATACCATTCACAGGCTATTGAGGAAAATTCACATGATAGCAAGAGGGCAGGACAAGAAACTTTAAAAAATAGACCTGATGAGACTCTGTACTGCTTCTATCCCTCTGCTTCATCTACTGTCACATCACATCAATGGCTGTAAAAGTTACATGTGTTTTTTCAAATTACAGGCAAACGAGAAAATTAAATATATATTAAAAAATATATAAAATATATAAAACAGATTGTGAAAAGTCAAAAGCAATTTCACTTCCAGGCATGAAACCACAGTTACCCAAAGCTGTCTCTGGTTCCTTAAAATGTAAGAGAGCCCAAATTTGATATGTAACACCCTGAAATCAGGTGTAGATTTATTTTGTGACATTTTTCCCTAGGCATGATGCAACCTGCAAGAGTTTTGATGGGGTTTAGTCCAAGCGCATTATTTTTTCAGGTGATGCTGAACATTTAAGGCAAGATGAGAAATGGTCAGCAATATTAAGCAAGCTAAATTAAAGGTGGGTGTTAAAAGCTGAAAGCTAGATTTTTTTTGTGGTTTATTTTTTCTAAGTTGTAAAAATGCAAATGAGAAAGCTCCTTTCTTACTACCTGCAGTTCAGTGGATGTGCATCCAAAGTTGGAACACTCCGCCATGGATTCAGTGGCTGTTGCCAATCATAAGTTATGACAATGCAGAACATTTAAAGCAACTGAACCATGAGGTTTTATTCTTCAATCTGTCAAATCTGGGTATTGAGGACATGCAACATGCCATTTGTAGGAAATATCTTTAAGGCTGACTACCTAGATCAGGCCATGAAATGATAATTTCTGGGCTTTTTAAAGAAGCTTTTCAGTATGCACCTTAACCCATCTAATGAAGAAAAAGCAGCACTAGAAATATAGCTACTTTTCATTTTTAATGCATAACTGGCTGTGTTTTTAATTTTAATCAGGAAGTAATTTTTTTTTTGAAGATGCAACATAAAAAATATAAATATTTTGCCATCTTTAGAGTTTTCTTAGCTATCAACTAAAACAGACATAGAAGAATTAATTATTCTTGTCTTCTCAGTTGTTTGTGTCATCAGAATTCAAACTTCTGCCAGGTAATATTTCCACAGCTTAAAGTAGAGACACGGCATGTATTTCAAGAACTACAGTTTATCAGCAGTTGGATTTTCATGCTGAGTTACTTGATCCTGAGTTCATTTCAGATACATGCATAATAATCTTGGTCTTTTTAAACTGAGCTGGCTGCAAAAGGAAGTGCGTGTCTTACACACCTTTTCTTATGTTTACCTACAAAGAAGCAGCCTCTTTTATGTACTTCAGAGAAAAAACAATTGTTTCCTTCCTTGGAAACCACAGTCTGTTCATTCTGGCTGGTTCACTGTGACTGAGCATATTCCATCAACAGCTTCTGCTGATGGTAACAGGGAAAAGAGTTTACTCTGGATTTCTTCTTAATGAAGTTAAGAAACAACTTAAATTACAGGAGGTGCGGTAATTAGCACAGAACCACTTGAAACATGGCAAATTCAGAGACTGAATTTCAACCTCATCTGGATGCTTCAGGGGTGAATATGGCCCAGTGATACTCTGGGCTTCCTAACCAGATGAAGCTAAAAGGGCACTTAGGAAATCTGTTTGTAGATTCACTTTGTGCAGTATTTCATGAACATAAACAGAATCTGCATAGACGTTACAGGTGTATATCAGCAAGGAAGGCTTGAAATGGAAATATGGAAATGGAAAGAGTCTCTTGAATTGTTTTATCTTGCTCATATAGGCCCATATGATGAAGCACTTCTCTGTGGTCTTAAGCAAGCTTTTTAATAGCTGCTTAAATGCCTGGTGTCAGCCAATCTTGTGAAGAGTTACTCTTGGACAGTACAAATACATTGACTTAAGCAGCAGCTGAGATAAACTGCAGAACCATTTCACAGAGTAAACCCTGGCGTATGAGAACTCATCAGAGACTAGTTTTCAGACTTTGCCCATTGTTTTCTACCTGTGATCCCCAGCGTCTTTTCTGTGATCTCTTTCTGTCTAACTGTTCTACTATTTATGTTTGGATTAGATGGTAAAATATCCTAATGATGATGTCAATTAGAATAAAAGGCTCAGGTTGCCTTGGAAAAAAAATTCTTTAAAAAAATTCTAAGTTAAAAACTTAGAGTGAATGTTTAGAGATATGAAGAAGTGCTTAGCTATTATGTGCAGAGAAACTCCTTTATGAAAAGAATTGCAAATTATTATTCTGAGTTTAACAAAGCGAAAGAAGAGTGAATAATCAGAAGAAGGTTTGTCTCATTTGGAATTTATTACATTATTTCTCTTTGGGTTGATTATTGAATCTGGTTAGGAGATCATATGCAATGTGATAATGTTGAGTCAAGCTCCTGAGCCTGTAAGACAAAGAAAATATATTTGAGTGTAGGACTGGAGAAACAGAAACCACATTACAGAAGGGCAGTGAGATATAGAGCAGGGACTCAAGGTTGAAGGGACTACTCTGTTTCACTGGTGCATCATGACAAAATCTACCTGAAGTCCTTGCAAAGTTGACTTGTTCAGATTAAGTTAGAGCAAGTGTTGTGCTGGTTGCATTGTGATGAATTTCATGCATGGTGGTATGTCAGAAAACAACAGTCAATTCTTTCATGCCAAAAAACTAGCCAAAGCATTTCAAGAAGGAAATATTTTCTGGAGGAGTACGACTGCAGACTATCATTTTGTGCCATGAACATTGAATGGTTGCATAAATGCTTGTCTTTGTAATTTAATGCTACATTGTTGCTTTTAAAATTTCATCATAACAATATATACTGGATTGTTCTGAAAAAAAGAAGGAATTCATACACAGCTACAGAAGTCTGATTAGGAGACCACATGAACAGGGTAATTTAGACAGAGAGCAAAAGGTAGATCTGCTGAAAGACATATTTTTTAAAAATCAACTTGATTATAAATAGGTGCAATATTGTATGTGCAAAGAAGGCTCAAAACTAGAAAAGAGAAAGAAGGTAAGGATTAAATACTTCATTGGGAGTCAGGAATGTGATGTGTCCCAGCAGAACCATTACACCTTGTCTATAGAAACCTGCAAAACATTCAAAACTTGTTCACTTCGTGAAGGGCAATTGAATTATGCTGTAAGTCCACCAAGAAGCTCTGTTTTGGTTTATAAATATAATGGGGAAAACTCCTAACTCACTAATATGGTGATAACTTTCCCACGCTTTTTGGGTAAAGAAAGCCATCCAAATCCATGTTTATTTGTAGTGTTTTAATATGATTTTTTTTTATGGTATGGGATAGACTCAATCCCATAGAAAAGAGGGTACCTCAGCCTCTGTCTGAAAGTGAACAATAAGTGCCACAGTATTAGTAATGTAACACCTAATTCTGTATCAAAAATATAGTCAGAGGATTTTTTAAGCCATTATCATGGCCACAGACTCTTAAAAGAATGTCCTAACAGTGCTAATTAAGACTACATTTAGTCTAAACACTGTTGGGCTGTGTGTCAAATTTAAGTTGCTCTCGGGTCAGGAAGAAATAAATTCTTCTGAAGATGAACTGTTCTGAGGAGACATTTTACTGATAGTCAGGACCTTCATTACCTAGAGATCAGTTCATTTATTCTTAAGATTTATGAAAGTAATCTCTTTTATCATAGTGTTCAAGCTGGATGTCACGTGATCAAACATGCGTGTTACTGGCACTAATGATATTAAAAAAAATTGAGATGACTCCTAAGCTAAAGATTTTGGAAGGAAATGCTTGCATGTTTTTCAGCTCAGTGTTTGTCCATTTATTTACAGCACTTCTGGTTTTTTTGGAATTCCACTGTCAGAAGGAATGGAATGAATAGTGAGGGTCTTTCTGGGTACTATATCAATTCAAGATTGAGCAGTCTAACATAGTTAAAGGCTGAAAGGTGATATAAGTGAAAGCTCCCAATAGTTTTCCTATCCCTTTTAATTGGTTTCCAGAATCCAAAAAGTCACATTGAGCAGTACAGAAAAAGAGCTCCAGGATCTGTTTTGTTTCAAGGACATCCAACACCAGTGAAATTAGTTGGGATTTGTAGATTTACCATTGTGCCAGCCTTTAAAATAGCAGAGGTTTGGAAATTGTTTTTCACCCTGAAGAACAGACTGGTTCCATTTTTATCAGAAAAACATATTACTTTTTAGTAAAGAAAACACTATAAAATGGATGGTTGTGCTAAATTTTTTTCAGTAATGGAGAGAATGATATAATCATGAGAGAAGGCAGCTGCAATATAATGTCAACATTTAATGACTGGTCAATTTGATATACTTGCAAGCTCCTCTGAAAAAAAAAAATTAAAATCTGCTGAATAGGTGAATTTTTTGCTATTTAAAAAAATATAAAAATCTGTAGTCTTTTAAGAAGGACTTTTCCTATATGACCAGCCACAATGTTTTCTTAGATCAGAACTACAATCCTTCAGTGTTTAAATTGTCCAGACTTCTCAGAGATATGCTAACTTATAAAACAAGATGAGGCATGGCTAACTCGTACAACAAGAACTATTGAAAAATTTGATTATAAGCAAAATGTACATGCAATGACACGCTTGATTGCACGTGCCTCAGAAACTACATGTCAAATGACTGGACTTATTGCAAAAACAGCTCTGGTAATAAATATGAATTATTTAGCTTTCTACGGACGACTTTTTGATGTTTGATGTCTTTTTTAAAAGGCAGCTCAAGTGAAAGTTGGATACATTAATAAAATTGTCATTTCTCTTGTAGAATTAATTTTATACTTTTGCAGATATAAGAAAATAAATAATACAATGAAAACCATGATGATTCAGTGTTTCAGTGGTGTTCAGCAAAATCATTAAAAACTGAAACTTTGTCCAAATTAATCAATTTAGATGAAGTTTTCAGCAGATTTAATTTAAAATCATTAACCAGGCTGTTTTACCTAATTAATACCCATCACTACGTATTAGTAGATTTAGATTTTTTGTAGTTGACTTTGTGTATAAGATCTCTATAACCTATGAAATTAAAAGACAACACAAACACACTTTAGTATAGGCCTTCCTCTGTACTACTAGCAACACAGCTTCAGGACTCAGAAGCTGCATGAATGTATGAGCTAATGCAGCCAAATGGATTTGCTGAACATGCACTTTAATAATGTTTACAAAATAACTTGTACTTAAGTTTTGGCTAAACATGCTTCCAATGACTTTTTTCTCTCCCTCTCTCCCTCTCTCTCTGTGTGTGTGTGTGTGTATACAGCAGTACAGATAATCCAAAAAGCAAGTATTACAATCAATTTTTCAAGTCTTGCAGATAGGAGGTATAATCTCAAAGTGACTCTAGTGATGATTTCTATTAAAAGGTTTCATATTAAAATACTTTGCATAATGTAAACCAGATTGGCTTGGCTGAAGCCCAGTTTTCAAGCAGTTTTAGAGAGCGATTGTTAACAGGAATGATCACTTTGTTAAACTCATGGCAGTGGTACGCAAGTTCTGCAGCATGCCACAGACTTACTATTTGTGGTAAAATTGTGGCAACTTTCTTAACAAGACTGACGGAAGGTTGCCAGTAGCAGGACTTGCCGGTAACCTCAAAACTGCAGCTGTGGTTATCCTCTCAGATTACTGAGAAATTATAGCAGTTTTTATTAAATTTTATCTTATACTGAGAGAGAAAGTGGCAGAGGCAAATAAAAATGGTAATATTGAACAGTTCTCTTTCAGCTTGGTGAAGACCAAATGGCAGCCATTTTGAAGGTTGTCAAGCTTATTAATTATAACTAATTTTAAACTGCTGCTTTGGTCTATCAGAATATTGTAACCCAGCTTTCTTCAAAGGAGCTGGAATGATGTTTGTCCTTTTGTAAGGATGCAGCTAATGACCATGTTTGAGCTTTTAAAAGCCTTCATCAGTCAGGAGGTTCTCCTCATGCCATTTCGAGTCCTGAGCCTTCAGTGGTATCTCTGATGCAGTCAGCCGTGTGCAGGGATGTATGGATGCCCAGTGTCTTAGCTTGTTGATGACAAACTGGAACAGAAACCTGGAACAGTGAGGAGCAGCTGTAAGCCCTCCATCCAGTCCTAAGCATTCAAATAGTGCCACTGCTGCCACAAAAAGTTAAGATCTGAGTACCTCTAAAGGGCTTGCAGTCAGTCCTGAGAAGACTGACTTTAGCAGAGGTTCTGCTCCATATTTTCTATCAAACCTGGCCAATTCCCTGGATCTCAGCTCTCTTCAGGCTTTTTCTTGCACATCATGAATAAGGTTTCATGTGTATAAGAATTGACTGGGAGGAGTGAACATAAATCTAATAGAGCCCTGAAGTAATTGGTTTACTGAGGAATGAATGTCAAGTGACTTGGAGAGAGAATGAGCATAAGAAAACCAAGAAAAACAAACAATTAACAGTGTTTATATTAGATTACACACATCAGCTTAATTTTCTCATATGTTCAACGTTTAACCCCACCATTTCTTTGTATTGCAATTCACTTTAAGAGTGGCATCCATAAAATTCTTTAAATATAGATATCAAGGTTTTCTTTATTAAATGTTTCAAATTCATATGTTTAATTTAATTTCACACATGGCTGAAGCTAATTTTTACTCTAATTCCAAAAAATGCAGGTGGCCCATTTTTTAATACTGGCGTGTCTTCTGCAGGAAAAAATTTGCACATTGGAACGTCTTGGTAGAACAATACACAGCTATGGAAAGACTATTGTTTAGTATACATATACATATAGCACCATTTTCAGTATGTGCACAGGAGGAAACAGGCAGAAAAACTTAGAAAGGTGAATCTGGGTGAGCTCCCAGAGGAGTCCCAGAGGACATCTCTTTTTGCCTGTTGGGAACTGGTAAAAAAGTAGTTTCTGAGACTTCTTGTACTGAAAGACATGCAAAAGAGTATTTCCTACTACTAGCTAGTTTCAGTAGTTAATGGGGTCAAAAGATGTATCTGATATAGCGATCTAGTCAAATGTTTCCAGGAGCTTAATCTAATAATAGCTAACGTCTCAGGAGCTGTATTGAACAGAAATAGCTGGATTCACAGTATCAGGACTTAATTTGTCTACCCATTGTAAAATCAGGCACTGGCCTTGATGTTTCTTATCTACATTTATATGCTTATGCTGTTCCTAGAAATTCATAACTTCTTGACAATACCTTAAAATTCAATGCCAAGAGTTAACTCAAATCTACTCTCTTTCTATTCTTCTAGATCTTCTAGATTATAAATCTACCTTTTAGTTCTACTAGAACAATATTACCACATTAAATCTTCTGTGACACAAGTTCATTGTTTGAACTTGTGTCTCAACCACTTAAAATGATGATATTTCACTGCACAATGTTGAGGAACTGAAGACAGATATTTTTCTAAAGTGTATATATTTGTTAAAACTTAAGCTTGATCTATGAGAATTCATGTCCTATGAGAATCGAAACCATTGCTTGATTCTGCATCTCAATGGCCAAAATGGAAACTAAGGTTATGTTGTTTCAGAATTTTTACCTGTTGTTGCTCTTTTTCTTACTTTATAACTGAGAAGGAGACTATGGAGATGCTTTTTCTAAGAGCTTGAGTCAGAACAGGAATGTTAAAACAAGGCTGTGTACCCTCCAAGCAGTCAGATATTGGGAATTCTGGGGTAGTTTAAAGCAAATAAACTTTCATGGGGACAGAAAGGACAAGTGGGAATGACTTGTTCAAAGGTGAATGAGTGCCCTCTCCAGGAAGACAGGATGTTCAAAATGCTCCTCATGTGCAAATAGAGGGCTCAAACTATGGGCTATATGTCATATATAGCCATTTTTTTCTTTGGTTGGTTTGCTTTTTGTTGGTAGGTTGTTTTGAGTTTTTTTAATGGAATATTTTAATGTGCCTTTTGAACCTAATCCAGAAAAACAAAACACTTCTTTTTAGAAATGTTGAAATGAACTGTTTTGAAATTTCTGCATTTCTTGCTTATTAATCAGAAGCTTTTTTCTCTGTCCTGAATTTAGCTATCATTTACAAACATCTTTAGTTCAAAAACAGCTAACGTTTTTGGTGAATAAAAACAAGGTGGGAGTACTTGAGTCCTTCCCAATCTTCCCCACAGCCTCACGCAGATGGTCCAGCCATATCATATATCCTTATGGTATAGCACAACTGCTGCAATACAAGTAAGTGGTATCTGACCACAAAAAGAGAAAATTTCCATGTGTATTTTAGATATTTAGGTGAAATTAGTGGCTCTTTGCTCTGCAGGGTCTCTGGGATAAGACCTGATTCAAGATGGGAAACTCAAAGTCTATCTCAGACTGCTGAGGCCTTTCCACTGTGCTTGAAATGACATCAAAAGAGTAGATAAGTGGGAGATGCTTAATTTTCTCTGACTCTGAGTGACTTAAAAGTATGTTACTTCCTCATGTGGTGGTCTTTTTGGAGACAGGCAACAATCTGCAGTGTGTCTTGTACTGGGAACCTTAAAGAGGATTAAGAAATATCTGACTTACTTTGGCAATCCGGCAGAGAAAACACCACCGAAGGAGTTATGGATGTTGTGATTTTTTCCACTCATTCTATGAATATAGAGGGTGTGAATGCTAGAAGGGTGCTTGCAAATCACACAAAATGAGGAACCATCAAATTTTTTCCATGGAAGGGCTGGGCTCTAGCTCTGCCACCGACTCTCATAAGTGGCGGCACGACTGTGACCCTGAGTTCTCAGCCCTGTGCCAGCAGCTGCTCCAAAGAAGACAAGCTTTTTCAGCCCTGCAAGCATATGGCTTCTTTTTCTCCCCATTTCTGATTCAGCTGAGCTGATGGAAGAGTCTTTTCCAGGGTGAAAGCAGCTGTGGTGTTGATTTCTCTGTGGGGAACAGTGACAGGCTGGGCAGAACTAACCCTCAGGGCTTGTACCCGGGTGTATTGCAGCTTACGAGATCAACTTACCATTTTGACTATGCATTGCTCAAAGCCTCACTGTAGACAGATATTTCCCTTTATTTTTGTGGAAATTTATTTTAAAATGCATTTGCTCTCGAGTTAAGACCTTGTCTGCCAAGTTTTGCCCAGAAAACATTTTTGCAGCCAAGTTATAAACCCAAGTAAGGGTACACAGAGTAGCAATGGAGAGAGCCTAAAGTATAATGGCACCAGTTAGCTCCCTGAGAATGCCACCTTTATGATCTGTTATCTTTCTTTGCCAGCTTCAGTTTGACATTTCATGAGAGCTGGGCTGGGCAATTCATTTTAAGCTTAATTTTGGACTTAGTTATCAAAATAGGACAGTAAAGATCTCAAACATGCTGTATGTTCTTGGAAAACATTGCAGAAAGACAAATATTTCACTTGGACTGAAAGGAGATATAAATCTCACATAGAATGTCTGTCAGCAAATTTAGCTAATATGCTAATTGTCTGAGGAGTGGACTGATGGAATATCCTATCTTAAGACCTTAATGTGGAAAAATCCGCCTCTGTCTTATACTGTGAATGTTATGCTAGCAAGATTCATATACCCACTGAAATGTTTGTCTAATCACAGAAATAGTTTTGGTATTTATTGTTTTGTTTTTAAAGCACCAATTTATTATCTGTGTCTCTTAGCTTGGCCACAGAGGTTTCAGAAAATGAGTCCTGACTAGGGTTAGCATGGGGACCATTAAATATTTTTGAGCATATTGTTTTAATTGATGATAGCTAGCTAGCAGAAACAGTATTTATCTTGTGATTACAGGGCCAGTACTAAGGCATGGAGAATTCTGCAGTCCTGTTTCCATGGATTAGACAAATGCATCCCAAGGGATGTAATGATCAGTGCTTAGTAAATCCCTGCTGCTGTAGCTGGAAGTAAGGACTCCACCAAAGGCTGTGGGATAGGCAGCACATGCAGGTTAGCTCAGAGGAGATGCTCTTACTCTTCCTGGGTACACCCAGCCTGTTTCAAGCCAGACAGGTGCTGGTCACTCAGCTCTGCAGAATTGGCTGTCTTTTCACCCCTGAGAACTCACCTGGGATACACATAAACAGAACATGATTGACCTTCAAACCATGTACAGGGGCCCAGGATAGAGCCTGCTGACAGTGTGTCTCTCAGGAGGTGCCTTAGAGAGAGGAGGTTAGGGCAATGCAAACTATAGAAGATACATTTTTGAAATTCTGTAGTGGTGTCAGCATGGCACTCACCAGGGACTGGGGAGAAGGTGACTGGGACCTGAAGAGCTAGTTAGTCTGTTAGCAGTACACCATATTTATCAGTCACTTCATGCCCATTTTCACAGAATCACAGAAAATTCTGAGTTGGAAGGGTCCTACAAGGATCATCGAATTCAATTCTAAAGTGAGTGGCCCATACAGGGATCAAAGCCACAACTTTGGTGTTACTAGCACAACCACTACCTCCTCAACCAACTATGCTCAAGCATTCTGGCTGAAATTTACACGCTTTCAAGATATAGTCAACAGAAAATATGGAACGAATATCATGCTGCTAGTATGCCCAGTACTTCAGGAGCATCTTGTGTTGCAGAAATTCCCAGGTGTCTTATTTGCGTGTCTTTCCCTTCAAGGACTGCACACCAAACACTGTTTGGAGAATAAATGCCCAGTATCAGTATGATATCATTGTACACTCCTTGCAGGTAGTTGTATTTTTGCTGTAATTTCTTCTGATGGAGAGAAGTCTGCTTACAAAGCTCAGATTTCTCCCAAAGCATTGTGGTGATGACAACATTGCTTAAGGGGATTGTGTTCAGAGCTCATAAGCAGTGAAAAAGGGAAGGTAATCTAAACATTACAGAGCTACAAGTCTCTTTTCTTGTGAGGTTTTTAGTCACTGGTGCCAAACAAACCTGGCCAAAGTCTACTCTTTTTGCCCTTGGTCAGTCATACTGATTTTACAGTGACAATTTCCACAGTGAAGTAATTCAAAGTAAGCATTCTTCTTGCTGGCTTCAGCATTGCTGTGTTAGTGTCTCTCAAACTTGTCTTTCCATGAAAACTCACTGCACACCTGAAGAAGAAACTGGAAATAAAATGTGGGAAGTTTAGTAGCTGTAGGATAATTGCTGTACTGGATATTTTGCACAGCTGTGATTTAGTTATTGACTGGACAATTCATTGTAACATCCATTGAAATAACAGGGGAAAAAGGGTTATCTGTAATATAATGGACTACATTCTTTGGCTCTGTGGACATGATAACTAGCTATAGTAATATTGCTATGATGGGATATTTTCACAGCTCCATGATATTTTAAGAATTTGTCTATCTCTCAGAAAGAAATCCCTTATCTAATCAACTGTACTAATGTCTCTAAACTCAAGAAAGCTTTTTGAAGTAAGTCGGGAGGGTTTTGTCTGTCAATTTACAGAACATATTATCAATTGTTTTTGCATTTATAAGACATAAAAGTTTTCAGAGTAACTTTTTAATAGTACAATGGATCTACTTTAGTTGGAAACAGAAAACTGTATGTCTGAAAAACAGACACCTTTCCTGAGTCACTGCTGTGACCATTTTTGTGTTACATTAGCAGAGAAATAGAAGGAGGCATTTCCTTTAGCTGTGGTGGAAAATGGTTTGGTTGTGTAATGTATGATGACTTCCAATATAGAAAGATAATACATTCTGAAAGTTTCAGGCTTTATTTTGTTTTTATGAAGAAAGCAATATAGGGTTGTATATGAAACTTGCAGCCTAATTTGAATTTGTATTAAAATAAATAAATAAATAAAACATATATGTCCTGCAGGACTGCCATATGCATTATTATTTCTTCTAAGTAGCCACTGCAACTACCAGAACAGACAGTAGATGTCAAATCCTTTTGTTGCTGCTTTTCTTTCCAGAACAATAATAGCAATGTGGAAATAGCGCATGGTTTTTCTAAAGTTATATTAGACATATCTGATCTTCATATTTGCAGTAATCTGACTTTGGCAGGCTTTTAAAGATGGGTTAGGGAGTATTACATTAGACAGTGGTGCTAGGCAGCCAAACTTATGATAATTTGCAGTTCCAGAGAAGAAAGTTCAACACAGCCAAGATCTGAACAGAGCAGATATTGTATATTAAAACAGGCTGGAAAACCTAAGAGAGAAACATCCAAATGTTACCCAACGAAGCGATTGCATTGGCAGCTTGCATGGAGCTGAAGATCTGAATCAGATATGCAGAAAATGGGGAGATTGTAATCCCTTTAATAAGAGAAGTATGCCCTGTGGGGGATGACTAGTCCCAGCATGCAACTGCAAAATGTCATAGATCTCAGCTGCCCTTGAGCATTACTGCTGAAAAGCATGCAAAATTGCTTTGACACAAATAATCCTATATACAAAGTGGAGGCCATTGCCTCAGATGCTGCTGGAAAACAAATCTCCTGTCCCTGTCCAAAGAGATGGCAGATATGTGAAATTATGATGACAAATATTTTTGACTAGTTGCACACCATTTATAAAGCTGTTTTGAATTTATCATTGTTATTTGAGTTAGGATTCTCTGTAGGAGAAATTTATTGGAAAAGTATTGACATTAATCAGTAGAGAAAGTAATTTTTATTTTTGGCAGGGAGATCATTGCAGAACATGGTATATTATAAAAACAAAGACAAAGGAAATGGGTTACACTTTTAAAATGGAAAATAGATGACATTTCTAAATAATGAATTGAAAATTAAGGGATGATTAAGCTAATACAAAATATTTAGGAGTATAGCTTTTCAAATTAAATTCAAATCTGTCAAAAAATGCAAGAAAACTTTGAACTCTATATGATCCTTTGGCTGAAATAACTTGCTGATGTCACCTTCCCAGATAACTGCAGGGACAGACACTGACTTCATGTAGTTAGAGATGTCTCATGCGGTGATGGGCTTCTCCAGATGCCTGTCTGCAAACACCTTATTAGGGGAAGAGAATGTAACTCCACTTTGATACTGAAAATAAGCTTCCTGATTGCTGTTAACTGTTCTGCATCAAGTAACTGAATGCACATACATATTCCTAGATAAAATCTGTAGTGAGGTTGAGAACATACATAGCAGTGATTTGGCATAAAATCCTTTTATGAGGCTGTTGTGGTATTCCTAAAACAAACATTGTAAGATCAGAAAGTCTTATAAATACAAGACTAAAACCACCAAAATAGAAAGAGATATATTTTCACATGAAAAGCCACCAAACAATCTTACCTCTGCCTCAATGTAATACGATGTATTATGTATGTAAAAGGCATCTTATTAATTATAATCTGATCAGCGATCAGAGCAAAGGATTCTAATTCTTTCCTTATTGTGTGTCTGGAAAATTAAGTTTATCCTTCTAGGTGTCCTCATATAAAATAGACACAGTCATATTAATTTTAACCCACTTCCATAAACTGCTTGAGATAATAATGTTATTTTCCTTATTTAATTCTTACAAGAACTCTAAAGTCTGGTACCTCTTTTCACCAAAAAAACAACCAAAAAAAAATTAAGCACAACATAATTTTAGTCACACTCCAGAGCTTTTTTTTTGCTGAAGAGCTTCTTTTAGAAACGTCTGCATTGCCACTTCATAGGAGAATACTAGAGGATTTGTAGCAGAAGGCTGCAATGTCGAATTTCATATTTTTGACATGCAGTTCTTTTGTCTCCTTTATGAAATGTTTATTTACTCTTCTAGATTTTTTTTTTTTGAAGAAGGCAGCAATCAGCAGGTTTGGCTTCAGGTTGGAGTGCTTCCACCAGTTCTAGAGTCAGTTTCCTGTCCCTTGCATGGTCCCCTGTGCACTGACACCTCACTGCTTCCCCTGGCAGGTTTTTCCCCATTTCTGCACTCCAGCTTCTGCCAGCCCCTCAGAGCAGAGCTGACTGAAGATTGCTTCCTTTGCTGACTGCTTTGTTAGCACGCAGACGGAAGCTGTGGTTGGGGTTAAAAGAAACCCTTGGAACAGGTTTCCAAAAAAAGGGGGGTAAAAGCCTCCCTCTACTGAAATGGCTGCCAGCTGAGGAATTTCCTTTGCAATGACAAGGACAGCCACTGTGGCAGCTCCTTGGGTATTGCCTCTACCCGCAACACAACCAACTCTGTTGGTGAGGGAAGTTCACGGGGGCTGCTCCGTGACTGAAGTTGGTTTGGGCACCAGTTCTGGGTTTATTTTCAGAAAATTGATGCTATGGGCAGGCAACGTTTATGACTGTCAAGAGAAAGATCATAGATTGAGCCTTTAGTCACCAAGCCCTTCCATTTGAGAAAAACAAAGTCACTCTAAGCTATCATACAGCAGGACTTGTGGTGCTGAGTGCTTGCAGCCCTCCTGAGTTTTGCTGATATTCATAGGTGGTAAGAAGGATTTAAAAAATATAAAAATGGAAAATTGATCTTCAAAGTGTCATTTTAAAATTATGTTATCTATAATTATGCCTTTCTTTTTGAATCCAGGAACTGGTCAGCCTTTCTCTCTGTGGACATTATGTGAGCAAAAGCATCGAGCAGCCACCTCAGGCAGAGCAGACACACTTAAGCCAACCAAACTCAAGGAGAGACATTTCATATTATCAACATCTCTGCTGGTGGTTCTAGATGTACTGGAAAGTTACAGGTAAGTTTCTGTTACAAACAACTTTTCAAGCAGCCCATCTTTCCACCTTTACTGAGAAAAACCCTTGGCAAGACTTTTTTTCTGACACTCTCTCCCAGTTTATGCTCTGTATCATCTAAGTACTTTAAATGCTTTTCTAAAACACATATCTATAATCCTGTAAAAACCTCAACTCAGATGCTATTAAGTTTGGTTGTTTGTCTCTTCTCTGCCATCGTGGTCCCAGGGTGCTGTAAACGAAATAATTTTGAAGGTACAGAAACTCACAGCTCTAATAAAAAAAAAAAAAAAATTGTTAGGTTCTATCAAAATTGTAAGGATACAGAGATGCATTTCAAGAGTAGCGTAATTTTTAGCTAGCTGTCAAAATTTTGGCCATATATCTAATGGTACTGAGTTCAGCATTAAACACAACAGATATGCCCATTTTAATCTAAAAAAGACCAAATAAATCTTGGTTATAAGAGTAACTCGGTGCTCCAAATCATTGTCACACCCAAGCTGGACATGAAGGGATTCTCTGTGCATTTATGTCACTTAGGGGTAGGTAAATCCCTCACTATAATTAATTGCTTCATTTTGGTTAAAGCCAGTACAGTGTGCGTTTCCAGGGAAGTGCTGAGTGCCAGCCATTTGCTGAAACAGTCAGAAACAGAGGAGCATGCAGCACAAGATAGCTGTGGTTTGTATACTGCTCCATAATAAGATTACATGAAAGACAGTTCATACTGTAAGTCATGAAAAAAAAATCAATTAAATATTTTTCCATGGTTCAATGCAGTACCTTCCACATGAAATGAAGCTGGGAGAAAAGTCAAAACCTGTTCTTCCTTTGGATACAGGAAAGACTGACTTAAACAGACCTTTTTGGAGTATCTTTTGTGTTTAAAAACAAGGGGTGAAATCACAATAGTAGCAAATGCAATGACTACATTTCCTTTGACTTTAATGGATGAAATTTTATCTCAAGGAAACTAGTCAGATAACCAACAACTTACCTCACTCATATGCAAAAGAAAGAATAAATGTTCCCTCACATATCACTATTATCAATCTGAAAAAAATGCACCATATATGCAGATAAAGCTCTCAAGTAGGTTATCTCCTTGATAGCACTGAAGGAAAATTTCTCTTTCCACAGCAATCCAGTAGAAACATTGCCAATACAACCTTTCCTACTTAGGGAGATAATAGTAATGAATGAAAGAACTATAATGACTATATATCAGTTTAATATACAGCTTTGTCTCTCTTGACATCTGCATAGACTAAATGAGTTGTTGAAGGATTTGAGCAGTTTTACAGAGTATATTAAGTTTCAGGACTTACACACAAAAAAATATTCATTTGGTTACATGTTGAAATGCAGAGCCAACAATAACTTTGGGATTTATTAAAAGCAGGCCACTGTTTTAATGGGAAAATATTTTTATGCTATGAGCAGAAATTACTTTTTTATAAGTCTTGTAAAAACTCAAAGAAGAGCAGTAAAGATTCTTGTGATGGATGAATTTTGCTGCTCTTCAGTCAATTAGTATAATACAATATTTGTTTTGAAATGGACACAGCACCTGTTTCATTTACTAGCAGGAAAACGAGGACTTTATTTCCTATTTTAGTTGTAGAAAGAGGCTGTAAAAATTAAAGATGAGCAGATGTTAATTGATGCTGTGTGATGTGCTACTTGTGGGTATCCTGAAACTGTCCATTTGCAATAGAACCATCAGCTACCTGGCAAGATTTCGGTAATACAGTAAATTATTACTACAGATTGTATTTCACTCAATCTGTCACACTGCATTAGGCTGCCACTGTAGTGGCTCTCTTGGAACTGCCCCTTTGTCTGGATTTCTCTTGATATACAGTAAAGTTTCCAACCACACTGAGACAGGAGTTTTAGTGCATGGTTTTGTTCAGACAGAACACTGTTACGCCCCCAGTGTGTCTGTGAGTAGGTTGCCTTCCCATCTTGCTCACTGGAGCTGGGGGATGAGATTTGTGCCCATTACTGAACCCCTGATTGAAAACATCCACAATCAGCCTCGGCTGGTCTCTGCTCTCAATTCCAAATGAAGAAAAGGAGGAAGGGAAAAGGGAAAAGGGGGAAGGGAAGGGAAGGGGAAGGGGAAGGGAAGGATCTATATTTTGGCAGGGGATTTGTCCAACTGCTGTTTTTACCTTAGCATCTTGTACTCAAGGCATTTGTTTTCTCATTTTTATCAGACTTGACTATTTAGTATTGCAATATGTTCCTGTTGGGAGTTGTTTCATTACTTTGCTTTCTACTGCATATGAAATTTAGACTGTAATGTGATAAGCTTCTGTTTAGCTTTTGCTGGATCCATTCCACTGTTTTGTCCTCCATCTACACTCTAATGGTAACATGGCTGGAGAAATGTGGTATTCTGAAATTACAGGAAGTTATACTGTTGATTTGCTTTTTTTCATATTTGTTGGAAGATACTGAACTTCAGAAAAAGCCACAGTTGTGGTGAGAACACTTAAAATAGAGCTGTATCTGCTACAGCTTATGCATGTGTGAGTGGTATGGGAGGGTATTCCCCAGTAACTGATGCTGTGTGCAGCCCTGAGGCATTAACTCCTTCTCATGTGGTGACTACTGTGTGTATCCTGTTCTATACTGAAGCTTCCCCACAAAAATCTCCTTCTGCCAAATTAGTTTCCAGCTTCTTCAGTGTTAAAATATACTAATTTCTGCCACCTGCTCTGCCTCAGAGAATCTGTGTCTATGGCCATATGAATATAGCATCCCAGACTTTCATGTGCAGTTCTTATGGACAAACACTTAAACTGTGGCAGATGTTTAACTCACCTGAATCAACCAATCTAGTTCCATAACCAAAGATTCATAATGGTTAGAAGAGATACACATCCACCTATCAATCATGGGAAGTTCTCCTAGCTTCTACTTCAATTCTGTTTTTCTCTTCAATGTCCTTTGACTTGGCTGTAAGCAATTTTTCCATTGTTTCTTTCATATTCCTGTACTTCTAAAGAGAACTATTGCAACATACATTTGTAACCCTTTCTGTCTATCTGTAGCTCATCAGGGTACCTTTAAGTTCTAATGATGGTCTTCTCTCTTCTATCTGAAGCAATTGTAAAAAAAATTGCCTTTTTTGGGAAGGGAAATTTTGAAACTCAGAATGATCTTTGTTGCTCCTAAGGGACTTAACAGGGTAAATTTACATCATCACTTCCCAGACAAATAACAAGTCATATAGACTCTTTTAATTGATTCACCTCTTTCCATTTGACCACAAGTCACTGGCACATCAGCAAGTTTGGTAAGGTTAGATGGAAATTTGAAAAAATACTATTCTTCCCAATAGCTGTTTATCTGTGTTCTTACACCTGAGGATAAAAGTGAGATAAAACACAGTGCCTGCTTGTGAACAGCTATTGCAAGGCAACAGATCTAAGATGCCTCCATGATTGGTTTTTTTTGTTTCCTTGCATTTTTAAAATACTGTTGCTACCTTCTATATGCAAACAGGGAAAAATACTTAGTTGTTTCAGATGCCAGAACTATTTCTTCAACAAAAAGCATTTCTCCTTCAGACTTCTAGAAAGACTTGATTTGTCTTCCTGTGGGAATGAATTAGGGCATACCTGAAAAATAGATAACTTTTGTACTCACTATAGTCTATTTCAAAATACCAAAGAACTGGACACATTTTAGCCTACCTGCTCATTGCTACTGAGCAGAGGAAGGACATGGACCTAGTGGCTGGGAGATGCTCTCTTGCTGCTTGCTTACTTATCTGAGTGAGAACAAAAACACCAGGATCAGTTTTTACAGCTACATTTTAAAGGCCTTTTGGACATTTGCAGTTGCACACCAATAATCTGTATGCATAATATCCCGAGGCACATAATCTATATTAATTTCAATGGAAGTTAGGAGATTTTGGAACTCCCTTTGCATCTGTTTACCCATTCACCCTGTGAGAAAATGCATTTTAATCATGCCATTGCACTGTCAATGCACTTACCTGTATCTAATACTCCCCATGGCATATTAAAATTGCAAACTCACCTAATATTCCATTGTGCGTTAAAATGTGTGGATTTATACAATGTCTGTGTTTATGTTGCTCATATAGAAATATGCTGAATGTTTTTTAGATTGCAAAGACACAAGCACAAATATTAGGGTAAATCTGTTGTATTTAAACCTTTGCTACTACGTGTATGACTCCAGACAATTGTTACAGCTCATATTTGAAAGTCTGCGTATGCTATGCAGAAAAAATTTGCTCCTGGATATTATGCAGTTCTCGTCACCTCAAACTTCAAAAATTGATATGAGGTAGCAGAATTATCATAATAATTATTATAATGTTAGATTACAAAGAGACAGCCAAGATTCTTCTTTGGTTTTGTTTTTGTTTATTTTGTTTTTGTTTTGTTTTGGGGGTTTGTTTGTTGGTTTTTATTTTTTTTTTGTTTTTATGTGGTTTTGTTTGTGTTTTGTTTTGCTTCTTCTTCTTGGAATTAAGCAACACTGGGGAAAAAGAGGGTCTCTTAAAAATATTTTGGTTTTTATTCAGGTATCACATTGGAATACCTTCATCACAGTTTATTTTATATTACAATGTACAGAGATACTCAAGCTACAGAGAAGTTATAGCCAAAATATATGTAGTAGAAGTGTGTAAGATAAGTAAATTTACAGTTAACTCTCTGCATTTTCACATGCTAATGTATTTGGGATTCTTAAGCTTAACCTTGACTCTTTATTTTCTGAATTTAGAGCTAGTTTAAGATAATTGCACCATCTATAGGATTATTTTTTTATTTCTCACTCTATGTTACTGATATTTGCTTCTACCCATATATCTTCGAAAGAGAAAGCAGCTGATTAGTTCTTGCTTTCTGTTTATATATATATATGCTAACATTAACCCTTGACCCATGTCAAGACAGGGTTAAGGTAGACTACAAGGATGAGTAAATATTAGGCAAAAACTATGTGCTTTGGGATCATGACATCTTTTCAATATTTGAAAAGAACTCCTGCCAGAACCTCCAGGCTGATTCTCAAGGGAGAGGTGTGGAGAAACTTCTGGCTCTTGATTGAAACTTCAGCTCAGTGAAAATTAAAACATTGAAGCCCGCAAGGAAACTATTGCCAAAACCACAAAAATTGGACTTTCTGCAGAATAGAGCCTATAGAAAGTAATCGTTCATTCTGAGTTTAGAATGCAACAAATGGTTTGTTTCAGCTAAGCTCAAGTTTGGAGTCATACATGTTGTACCTTTTTACCTGCTTGAAAAAGGAAGATCTTAAATGACAAAAAACTTGGTGCCCTCTCTGTGATCTTTGTTTTATTAGGAACAATTTCCCACTGATGACAAATAAGCAATAAGTTCACCCCATTACACCTGTATAACCCTACCCAAAATAACATACTTCTTTGTTATCTCCATCAAGGCCACAAATGCACATGAGATTTAAATAGAGAAGTTAAGCCAATTAAGTGTAGTAGAAGCCTATAGCTTACCAAACCAAATAAAATCTCCAACAATTTGAACAAGGCTTTTGCTGGGACCTTCAGAAGATAAATACTCATCCATCCAGCTCCCTTCCTGTTTTGTAATGTCTCCCTGTCTAATTTAATAAATGCTTTCTTGCTGTTTCTTGGCATCTTCCAGAACAAGGAATGTAAACTGAAAAGACCACGGAGACTATGGTTGGCCCAGGACTGCACAATGAATAATATCAGGAGACACAGAGACGAGTCTGTCAGCCCATACCTCTTGCCACGGCCTCTATGAGGGAAGGTTGCTCAGGTCTCTGTGAAGCAGACTTTTGTTATACAATAGTTAAGGCACATGAAAGTCAGAAGATAAATGCATGCTCTAACAGGTCAGCTGCTGAAACTACTACAGCACAGAAAACAAAATCTAAAAGTAACAATAGGAAAGGTGATGCTGGAGAGAAAGTAGTACAGCACAAGAAGGATCACTATTTTATGACACCTTCAATCAGGTAGAACATGCCAGGAAAGGACAGTAGCTGCAGGATAAATATACTTTATTTATTTATGGTCTATAGCTGTCTATAATAGTTTAAATTAATGAAACAGGATTTGTACTGTGACAGTTGCTCTCCAAAATGAACATCCAAATTTTTGATGTCTAAATTGTTTAAAGTTAAGATAATTCCTTTTTAAATAGCATATCTCAAAATATACATGAAATTAATCTCTCTGTGAAGCGGACTTTCTACAGAAGGCCTGAGATTTATTTCCTATTCATTCATGGAAGAGCCTTTGCTGTAGATGCACATAAGAAGGTGTACTTAAAACATTCATTAATTCTGCTTCTGGGTGGCCTTAGAAAACTATGAAGACTCTAATATTTTGGCTCCATGTAGTTTTGGCTTTCAGAAATAGATCATTATTGACTACGTGTTCATACAGCCTATTGGATTTTTGAACTATCACAAGAGAGTATTGTATTCATAAAAATTCAATGTTGAATGGCATTTATCTGCAGGTTACAGAGCCCTTTGTAGAAAAGTTTTAAGGGCAAAAGAGTACAATGTAGTGTGCAAAGAACAGCATGGTTTCTAGCATTGCCACTGGGGATTAGGTAATCCTGAATGAGATCAGTTTGGTGTAGATTTTAGCCTATTTGTCAAAGAGGGAAAGGCTACTCTTGCTTGCTGTTGAATGATTTGAGATTTATACAGAAGGTCTAATGAATTCTTATATATTCAAATAATTCATTTCTTTATGGCTTCTTTCCAAAATTCTGTCTTTGCCCCCTTCTTATATGGTCACTGCAGGGTTTTGTTTGACATTAGGAGAACATTGTGAGAGAGCACAGCCCTCCGTAGATCCAAGTGCTCCTCAGTGTCTTCAGGACTAGAGTACTCATCAGTATTCACTAGCTGACATGTCCCTTTCCATTCATGTACTGCAATCTATTACTGTTACCTCTCCTTTTGACAGTAAAGTTCAAGTTAGTGGCAGAATATTCTGCATCCTCTTTAACAGCCTTCATCATACAGTGAGACCTGGGCAGTACAACAGCAGACCTACAGTAGATTGCCACCACAGACTGCCAGTCCTTTGAGAAATAGGTAGTTGGAGTTTATGAGGTACCCTGAAATCACTTGTATGATTGGATGATAACTAAGATAAAGGTAAACAATTTTTTTCTATTGTGATTAATTCATTACAAAAATAATTAGTTTGAGAAATAAAACTGAGATAAAGTCAGATAAAACTAAAGATTTATTTATGTATCCATAGGCCTTCCTGACCCTGGCCAGCCTTTTCAGGTGCTCCCAAACCCTGTCCACGTCCCAGGGTCCCATTTCAGTCCCCCAAGGCCATCAGCCCCTGCCCCAGAATTTCCACAGCAGGGCCACCTTCCAAGTCTTCACAGCCCTGCCTTGCTCAGCTGTGCATCCACTGAGCCAGGCTCACCCGCAAGCCTATCCTCAGTCCATTCCCAGGGGAGTGCCCAATGTCCATGGCTGGGGCTGGTCCTGCTGTCCCCAGCTGCCCTTGCCACCAGTGTGCTGCCCATCCACCTCCCGGTGGAAGAGTCCTGTGGCTTTCAGTGCCTGGCGCCAAGGAGCCACTGGCCATCATGGCACCCTCATGACACAGTCAGTTAAACTCAGGAGAGGATATACACATTTGCAGAAGCTGTTTGCAATCCTGACGTTTTCATTACCATGACTGAATCAAAGGTCTTTTTTAATCTGTCCACATTACTCTACAGAATCTTTTTTTATATTTAGCAGTCTCCACAATGAGCTTGTGAATCTGTCACATTTCTTGTATTTCATTTTCATCCCTCTTGGTTGATTAAATGGTCAGAGGTTAGGTTTGGCACCATAAATGTCAATGATCTCCACACAGCAGGAGACCAACGTTTGGTTGGCCAGTACTTAAAAATCTGGTGTGTTTTCCTATGTGTCATCCATTCACTGGCATCTCTCAATGTAGAACTACGGCTGTGGTAATCCCTTGTGCAGGCACATGAGCAACTACACCAAACCCACAGATGGTAACAGGTTCAGGTAATTTCCAGTTCTTTGATGTCTTAAGTGCTTTCCTAGTTATTTCTCCCTTTTGAATGTTGATTTTTTTTATTCAGCACTTCTAATCCTGAGCTAAATTTTAGGAAATTATTTCCCAGCATGGCTCATGTTTTACTGTAGCATGCACACTTTGTTTCCTTGCATTGTTCTTTCTGAAGAAATGTTGTGACTTTATGAATTGCATTATTATTATGTTTCTGTGAGAAAACAGTCTTCCCTTCCAGGTCTATTGTATCCTTATGAGATGGGAATTTGTGTAGTTCATGTTGAAGGAATAACTTTTTTGTTTTTCTAACTTTAGGCATTAATTTTACATCCAATTTAGCATTTTCCATACACATATGCTTTGATCTTCTTAATGCTTTTGCAGAGAAATAAATAAATAAATAAATAAATAAGCAATAACAAAGCAAAAAACTATGAAACTAAGATCAACATTCCTCAAACTGTGGTAGTTTCCACCAAACTGAAGACTCCAGCAACATGCAAGAGTATTAGACCTGTATAATATGAGATTCCCCCATCTGGATCTTGATAAACTTGAAACAAAGGTAAGAGGAAACACATCAAGGAAATATCCAAACTTTCCCAAAGAATGTTAGTCAGTGCTTTACAGCCTCCCAGATCACACTATCTAGTATTAAGCATAAAACTCCTAAATGCTAAAATTTTGCTTTGAAACATCACTGTGGGAATTAATGGATTAGACTTTTAAAAAACTTTGGGTATCATTCACACTTCATTACCCTGAGAACAGGTATTCAGTGCTCTCTGAGTGTTGATGGCACCCTCTGAGTTTGATGTAATATGAGTTATCTATGGGTGGACATGGACTTTAATATCTAATGATAAGTCAGAGATAGTATTTTTAATTTTTCCTTGTTTCTTTTTCTGATGGACTTCCCAAAAGCTCTTTCAAGTTATTACATATTTGCTGTGGAAGAAGTTTGTGCCAAACAGACTCCTCCTACAAGTAACAAACATAAATTGAATTAACATTTAAGGAAGAAAATTTAAAGATGGAGCTTAAACAATGAGCTGGATTTATAGACAAATTTGCTTAATACAAGTGGAATTTGTAGATGTTCAGGACCAACTTGTAACTCTCATGAAAAATGGATAGTAGTTTTCATTTAACACTGAATAACGCACTGTATTTAATGATAACAGTAGAGCTAATCTGCATTTTGTATTTTGTTTTAAATTATATTTTTTGCCTAAAACCTTTTCTTGCTCCTGCTGCTTAGCTTCCTCATTGCTTGTTATATAAACAGTACAGTTCTGCCTGGGGGTGAGAGATGTATTAAAGAGTAAGACTGGAGTGAGGTTAAAGATGTATGAGAATGGAGCGGTGTGTCATAAGGGTGACATTTATCAGGACCCAGGCGCTGGGAGAGTTGAAGCTTTCTGAGCCAACTTCACAAAATACATCTTTTTATCCACTTTATGTTTCAGTTAACACAGAAAGCAGAGGAGGAAGTGTTCTCTTCCTATCTTATCTATGCCTTCTCCTGGAACTTGCCAGCAGTAGCCTGGCACATACCACCTACTGCAAACACACAGGGCAGAGATTTGACTACTGTTCCATTAAGAAAGCAGTATTCATCAGTCAGTGCTGACTCCCGTTTTTTGTGTACTCCATCCTTCAAAGCCTCCCTTCCCTTGGGGATCTGGTGTATCTCATTGGTTTTTACACAGACTAACATACCTAAAAGATGATTTTGGTATGACTTTGCACTGCTATGAAGCTGTTTTTAAAGCATGCACTTTACATGCAGTTGTACTTCAGTACTGAATCCCACTCAGCACTGATAAGAGATTTGTGGTAATATCCATAGACTTTCCCTTTTGTGATGATGTTTACTTCTAACAGAGGATGGATTCTGCGCCTCTGCTCAGAGAAACACCAAATCTTCTTCCAAGTGCCTCAAGATCTTTTAATGGGGGTCACTGTGATACCAGCTGTAAAACAGCTGAGATTTTGTTAGTGGGAGTTTTTCCCTTCCTGACAACAGATGTAGGATGCAAATTTCCCTCTTTGCATTTTAGTGTGTCTTTTTCAGTCTTCCATCTTTTCAGCTGGCCTCAATTTTTCTTCTTCTCCATGGTATCCTTTGATTTCTTGTAATATTCTGTTCTAACCTTCAGTGGCACCTAAGATAAATCTTGCCTCTTTCCTTCTGAAACAAGTGACTAGGGCTCTTCCTTTTGGAAAGAGGGAATGGTTGAAAGCACAAATGAACTGGGAATTGTGCATTTTTCGTTTCTTTGTGTGCCTCAGAGAAAATGTTTGTCAAATTGTAATCACGATCTCTAAAGCAGTTTATCAATGAACAACTGACAATTAAAATATGCAATTTTCCTTAAATAGGAGGCATATGGTCAGGCAATCAAAACCCAGAAATATTATTCCAGTGCATTCAACACCTTCAAAGTGTAGATTTGAGCCTTCTTAAATCCTGCAGCCTTAAAAAGAAGTTCTTTTAGCCTCTATCACAATATAATCTGCACACTATAATCTGTGGGAAAGCTCTGTAATTTTTGTATATTTTTACTTCTCATTGATATTTTTAGATTTCTGGCTTCACACCTGACAAATATGTGACCTTCTAGGCAAGTCTGCTAGGATTACCTTACTTTCAGCTTTCTAAGCAGATACCAACTAGGGTCAGGTTTGAACCTAAGTCTGCAGGAGTTTTACTCTAAACAATGTTTGCTCCTTATTTCTCACTTTTCCTCCCTCCTATCCTTCCTTTTTCATTTTGGAACTTTTTTGCAAGTGTGACTTGACCTCATGTCTTCAGTTTGATTTCCAGTGGGAACTTCTTTAAAGATTGTTTCTCTGGGTATATTGTAAGAGCAAGGCAGCCTCAGAAATGAACTGTGTTTGCTGACTCGTTAGACTGGTTGCATTTATGGTACAGTGTATTATGGATCTTCTCTCCACTGAGGGCTTCCAAGTCATGGATGCAATTGCATTAATTTTGCTCTGTAATAACAGGCATCTTAGAGCAGAAAGAAATCTTGAAATGGTGCTGCTGAAATAGATTTTGTTATTTCTAAATTTAGACACAAAGTTCATGGTAGTCAATAATCATCAGTATCTAAGTAGGGATAATGAGAGAAGGGGGGAAAAATATCCACAACAAAACCCCCTTCCTCCCAAATTAAAAAGAACTCAGATTTGCCAATCTTGCACCATTGCCAGAAAGCAGGAACTGAAAGGTCATAATGCAAGTGACTGAATGGTTTTGGGATTTACAATGTTTCAATGGGAAACAGCATGTTCCCATTCTACTCAGCACTTGTCAGTTTTGGTCCTTGTTATGCAAGGAGATGTGGATAGGCTGGAGAAGAATCACAAAGCTGATCAAATGACTGGGAAGCCCCTCATATGAGAAAAGGTTGAGAATGCTGGGTTTGCTCAGCCTTGAGAAAAGAAGGCTTACAGGAGACTTTATTACCATATTACAGGATTTAAAAGGGCACCTATGTGGAAGATGGAGACTCCATTTTTACAATGAGTCACATGGAAAAGAGAAAGAGTAACGGCTGCAAGTTATTCCTGGGAAGATTCACATGAGATACAAGATTATTTTTTTGTAATAAGAGCAGTCAACCACTCAAATTTCTCCAGGGAAGTGGTGAGGCTCCCAGTGTTGGACGCTCTTAAGTCTCAGTTGTGTAGGGTGCTGAGCCTTGTCTCAACTGTGCTTTTGCCAAGAAAGGATGGACCAAATGATCCTTGAGGTTCCCTTCCAACCTGGTAGTCTATGATTTTAGGTTGTTTTTCAGTATAAGTTTATCTATTGCCCTTTTATGGCTTGTTTTTGACATGGCAGTTATTATTTTCTCTTGCCTTTGACTTTAGTAGTGGTTACACTGACATCGTGACATATGTGTGTATTAGTTTAAAACATACATTAATAATAATACAAGCAAAATTATATAATTGTGCTTTTCTGTTTTGACACAATGTAAACTTTCCATATGAAAAAATATTGGAAGACTGTATGGTTGACCATACAAAAATATAATCTTTTTATATTTCAATTTTCCTATGTTAGGAAGGAGGTAACAGTAGACTTTCTGTAAATAGGCAAAACTATCAGGTTACACAAACTTATTTTTAAAACTTGCAGGGAGACAGAGGGAATCAAGGAACTAAAAGCTTTAACTAGAATAGGTTTATTTCTATAACATGAAGAATAAACAGTTGAAACTACAGAAACACAAGAGCAGTATTAGAGAAAGTAGTTTCAACATCTGAATGCAGCTAGTTGATTTCTTATGGAATTGGGGAAAAAAGAACCCAGACAGAGTGAACTAGAAAGATGTAAACAAGTAAAATATTACAGCTTTTACAGTATTTTTTGAATGGATACCTTAATTTAGACTCTCAGTACTCTGAAGTTAAGGCAAGTAAATGTTCTGCATTCAACAAGTGCTGAATGCCCTTGGTAAGTGTTGCTGGTTTTAAGCAGTTCTGCAAAATCATGTTGGGGTTTTTTTTTAATATACTGCAGAGCCTAATTTTAGGCATTCATTTTAGGAAACTATTAAAATATATTAATAAATTGAAACTGTATGGCATTATAATAAATGAAATTAAATTAAATCTCTAATTCCTGTTCTAAATTTACATTATTAAGGTATTACAGAGTAAGCAGTGAAATATAGCTTGTACCAAAATAAATTAAGAAATTCCAGAGCTGCATTCTACAATGAGAAATTATTGATACTACTTTTTTATGAAACAAACAAACACACACACAAGCCCCCAAACCCAACAAACTCACCAAACTCATACTTTTCTTGAATTCAGTGTTCTGTGCTGACAAACCTTGTTGACTATCTGGTAAACTGCATAACCAGCACTGAAAACACTCTCCAGTTAATCTACCAAGCTTCATTTTATTGTAATTTGACCTGTAATTTGTTTTGGTTTTCTGTTTAATTTCCAACAGTAACAAAGATTCCCTATACTATTGAGACAGATTTTTATTTGTTCATAAGGGGACTTTTAAATAATGCTTATAAGTGCAGTGGTTGGGGGTTTCTGCAAAGAAATGAATGTTGACATAACACATGACTTAATACAAAGTTTCTTGGTGCACCAAATATACAGATTCAGCTGTTGTTGCACCTCTCCACAATGCCTGTTCTGCAATGTTTTAAAAATTTGGATAACTATGAAACATTATCTCTGTCCCTTCTGAGAGAAGAGGAATGCAGGGAAACTCTACAGTTTTCCTTTAGAGAAAACCCAAAAGAAAAAGTGGTGTCAAGACAAAGCAGGGTAAAATATATCAGAAAGCTTTTCTTGCTGGGAGTGGATGTGATGCCAGGAGGGATTTCTTGCTGTGATGGATGGGAGCTGTTTCCTTCATTCACTACTGTGCTCCTTGAAAGAGCTGCACCTGAGAGCAGGGAGGGATGATGCCTGTTCCCTGTTCCTGGTGGTGACTGCTGGGGTTCAGACTGGAGCTGTGGCAGATGGGAAGTCTGGAATATTCCCTCAGAACAAGCCATGCCAGGGGAGAAGTGTGGCTGTGCAGGGCTGGGGTGAGGAGCACAGGTGTGGCTGCAGGCCAATGCCATCAGATCTGCCAGCCCCCAGAGGAGCAGTGGGCAGACCCACAGCCTTGCCTCAGGTATGATGGAACAAAGCTGACGTTATCTAGGGTTATGTGTGCGATATATTGAACACCGGGAAGCTGCTAAACTTTCCTGAGCTGAAAGAAGACTGGGGGAAAGGATCCTCCACCTACAATGGTACAGTAAGTGGTAAAGGAGAGATTTCCTTTACTTTTTTATTTCCAGCAAGTTTGGATTTTTACTGTTCCAAGAGTGACCTTTTTTCAGTAATAGTCAAATGTAATGTAGTTGAAGAGTTTAAAAATCCCTTTTGTATGCCTGTTCCGACTAAAATGTGCTGCCAGAACCACCTCAAAACTTAGCTAACCCAGGGTCAAAAAGAAAAATTATGTTGTCATTGCTACAGATATTTAATGATACACCCTGCCACTCAGCTTCTCTTCAGACTGATGCTGCTTAGAATTTTTAAGAATAACTTATAAAAAGAAAGACCATTTTTCTTAGGTGGTTCTTTTTTTTTGTTACGGTATGCTAAAAAAGTCTGCCAATATCTTTGTGAACCCTTTTAAGCTATCTCTTTAACCCACTGCAAGAGCAGCTGCATTACCAGAAAGGGCAGGCTCAGCCTTCATAATCTTTCACATCAATTTGTTCTTGGACTTCACACTGATTCTTGTTAGAAAGCTTTCTCTGGTTTCAAGCTGAAATCCTCCTTGCTGTGAGTTTACCTTGCAGTCCCTTTTCTCATCTTTACTGAACATGGAGAACAGTATATTACCCTTTTCTTCATAGCTGTAATATGTAACTACCAGTATTTTACCTTTTATCATGTTTCTCCTAGTTGTTTCTTCTCCATAAAATATAGCCCAAATTCCTTCACTATTTCTGTATGCTTAACACCCTCTGATCATTCTTGCTGCTGTTCTCAATGCTCTCTTTAGTCATCCACAACCTTATTTAATTAGGGTCCAAAAGAGAAATGTTTTTACTTCCATTGCAGTTTTGTGAACAGTACAAAAAGCAAAAGAACCAAAGCCAAAGGATTATAGGCGTTACCTTTCTTTTTATAGCTCAGTAATAAAATTATGCTTTGCCACAACAGGAAAAGAGCGTTGGCTTGTGTTCACTAATTATTGTGATAAATCTGATATAGATTTTTGTCCATAGATAGATACAGTGTAAATTGCATATGCAATCCACTACAAGCTTCTGTTCAGCAACTCATCTTACATTTGTGCAGTTGTTTATCTGTACAGAGGAGAAGAGCTTTAAAAAAACCAAATAAACAGTAAAACCAAATAATTACTTCTTTTTTTCTTCACCAACAACGCAAGTCTTGGCGCAATCTCTCAGTATGCAGCTGAGCTTTATTCCAAGTGGGAACCTGGTTGGCATAGGACAAGCTCTATTAAGTGTGCAGTTGCAAACCTATACTTGCTATTCATTGTGTAATTAGGATTTTAATAATGGTCTGCTCTTCAAAGTTGAGCAGGAGTTTGTCCCTTGCTCCTTCATAAATGAAATTGCAATAACAGATTGACAAGAATTTTCCCTTTCATTAGATTCAAGTATTTTAGGGAAGTTAAAGCAAGCTTGCAACAGAGCACATATGCAAATACATGGCGGGAAGTAGGAAATGGTAACAGTCTGGAGCTGCTTCTTCAACACTGTGATTGACAGATTCAATAGGAACATCTGGTAAACAACTTCATGGCATGGCCTGCACAAGCACACTGTAAAATTGTAAATGTGGTCTGTGGAGGATAAGGGCTGCTTAGATCTGACATTATGTTTACCAGGCTCACACTTTTCTAGCAGGAGAGGCCCTTTACCGTCTACTGTAAACAGAAAGAAATCAGAGGCTCTCACATGCAGGGCTGTTGGCAGATCACCATGAACTTGTTTCAGCCAGAGCACACTTCGTCGTCATGGTCAGTGAAAGCCTCCGAGCTTCAAAGGTAAGTCCTGTGCTCAAAGAGAGACATTGCCATGACCCATGACTCCTGGCAGATTTGGTTTCAGTTACTGGAAGATTCTCAAAAAATTCAAAGGCACTTCAGCTCCCTTCAAACTTCAGCAAAGAGCAACAGACCTCCTAGACAAAGCGCAAAGTGTAGCGCTCGCAGTCCAGAGAGAGTCTGCATCTTGATTTTACTAGAGCAGATGTTATCTGCAAGCAATTAACATACTTGTCATCACCAGTAAAACAGATACAGAATTCTTCAAGCTCTTTTTTTATCCACCCTAAAGAAAAGTGTTTGTGCACAAAGCAAAATTTCCACATTAGTATTAAAATAACATTCAGCGAGGCAAGCAGCATGTGTCACCTTTTTAGTTTCTTCCAGATCCATTTTTTTTCAAAGAGCAATGCTGTAACACTTAGATCAGAGCTAGAGAACACATTTAATCACTGAGCTATATCTTTTAACAAGAGAATCTTCTATGTGTGTATTTTTTACTTCACTGTTATTATTTTCAAATGCTACTGTTTGTTTTCTGTAGAACCACAGCAAGTAAATATCCCACTCTTATGAGTGTGGTGGGTTGACCCTGGCTGGACACCAGGTGACCACCAAAGCTGCTCCATAACTCCCCTTCTCAGCTGGGTAGGAGAAAATATAACTGAAGTCTTGTGGGTTGATCACTCACAAGCTACCATAGTAAGTAAAGCAGACCTGACTTGGGGAAATTAGCTTAATTTATTACCATTCAAATCAGAGTAAGGTAAAGAGAAATAAAATAAAATCTTTATAAAAGCAACTTTCCCCCACCTGTCTCTTCTGTCTGGGCTTAATTTAACTCTCCATTTTCTCTACCTCCTACCACCCAGTGGTATAGGGGGACACGAAATGGGAGCTGCAGTCAGTTCATCACACACTGTCTCTGCCTATCCTTCCTCCTCAGGGGTAGAACTCTTCACACCCTTCCCCTGCTCCAGAGCGTGGTCCCTCCCACAGGAGATACACCCCTACCAATATTTTGTGTGTTAGTCCTTCCCATGGGCTGCAAGTCTTCACAGACTGCTCCAGCTTGGGTCCTTTCCACAGGGCCAGTCCTTCAGGACCAGCCTGCTCCAGTGGGTGCCCCCTCAGGGCCACAAGTCCTGCCAGCAAACCTGCTCTGGTGTGGGTTCCTCTCTCCATGGGGCCACAGATCCTTACAGGAGCCTGCTCAGCACAGGCTTCCCACAGGGTCACAGCCTCCTTCGGGCACCCACCTGCTCTGCCCTGGGCTCCTCCATGGGCTGTGGTGGATCTCTACTCCCCCATGGACCTCCCTGTGCTGCAGGGGCACAGCTGCCTCACCATGGTCTGCACCAGGGCTGCAGGGGACCCTCTGCTCCAGCGCCTGGAGCAGCTCCTCCTCCTTCTTTGGTGTTGGGCTCTGCAGAGTTGCTCTCACTTATTGCCATACCTCTATCACAGTTAAAGCTGAAATTGTGCAGGGTGGTTTTTTCCTTCTTAAATGCATTATCCCAAAGGGTGCTGTTGACAGGCTCAGCCTTGGCCACTGAAGGTTCTGTCTGGGAGCTTGTTGGCATTGGCTCTATCAGACACAGCCAAACTTCTCTCAGCTTCTCACAAAATCCACTCCTGTAGACCCTCCACTATCAAAATTTGGCTCCGCAATTCCAACACAATGATTTTTACCACAACATAACCTCAGTGAAATCTCCAAAGAGCTGTTTTCTGTTAATATTGATGTATGAGGAATCCAGGGACATGGCTGTATATCATCAGTGTTCCTGTTTTTAAAATTCTGAATGTGCTTTACAGAAATCACATCCTTAATAAATGTACTACCTTGTTAAAATAACTACTTTAAAGGTAGCATACTAACCTGTCTTCTGAATAATCTTTTAATTATCTTACAAGCTTAGACCTAGATCTACTCCACAATTTCTCTGTACTCACAGTTAGTTTTTCCTTATGAAGGGTTATTTACATCTTAGCTCATCAGCTCAATGTGCTTCTTGAAATAAGCAGTGTTAACCTAATTTACAGAGGAATTTGCTTTTAGGTCAAAAGCAGGCAGCAAGCTGTAGCATAAAGAGCTAGCAAAAGAAATTAAACTTGAAACCAAGCTGCTCTGATTCTACTTTATTTAATCTATTCTTCCTAAATATCCCCAAGCTCTGCAGCAGCTTCTGTGTTGATTAGTGACAGGAGTTGAGTAGAAAGTGACTATCATGCCAGAAACACTTGGGGGCACTGAATCTGGAATGAACCGCATGTATTTAAAACTAGCTAATATAGTGACATCTTGAAGCAGCCTAGGGCAGAGAAGTTTCCTCTAAACAGAGGTTTCTAGCTCACAAGTCCTTGAATACTTTTTGTGAGTAAATGATCCTGTGGCATGAGCTCTAATTAAAATCATATCAGGCCTGTTTCATATTACCCAGCATAATCTCTGGAGCTTGCTTCTGTACCTCTGCCTCACCCACCAAGCTCTCCTTGCTTACGTTCCAGATCCACAGACTGTTAGTGCAGCCGAGCTCATGTAAAATGAATGCATGAATGGGATGGGGAACACCTGAAGGAAGGAAGTTTGTGTACTTAAAACTGTGTGAGACATTACAGCCCATAGATGGTGTGGCAAAGAAATCCTGCCTTTATGTACTGTGATGATAGCTGGAAATGGAAGATTAAATGATAGCTCCTGAAGTTCTAATAAAAAAAATTGATGGTTCCCCTTCGACTAAGAGTGATGTGGTCATGACAAGGATCCTGGTTATAAAGCTGCAAGTTTGACACAGGACCTCTGTAAAACATCCTTCTGTCTCAACCAAGAGTTCTCTCAAAGAGCTCTTAATCTTAGTGTCATCTACTTAGAGAGTAAAAAGATAATATGAATTTCAGTGGATATCTTCTTATTTACATGTTGAAATGTAAAAACCCCTGCTTTGCTGGTGAAGGGCAAGGTGAACAATTCAGAGACCATCTACTTTCTTGGAGCACCAACTCACCTTTCAGCACTTCCCCAAGATTCCCTATAATTTTATTATGTCCCATTCCAATAAAGCCATGCAGCACCTTTATCCTCCTCTTTCCATAGTTTTCTTTTGCATGTGGATATTGTTCTGTCTTTCACAGGGGAAAAAAAGTATAGAGAATAAGCCATATAAGTGAAATTAGGCTTCTATTGTTTTTTACTGTCTTCATTATGTAGTTTCTACTCTGCAGAACTACTGAAAAGCGTAAAAAATTACTATTGGGCTAATGCCAATAAACAAAATAAAGAAGTAGAAATACATTTTGGACAGGCAGTTTGGGAGCCTCAGTGGCAGGTATTTGAAGTACTGAAGGTTTTATATCAGTGGAAACTTTAATAATTGAGGATGCCAACAGTGTACTTGTTTGAAGGCTGTCTACAATATTGATCCTTTGAAGACTGCAGTCAATAATGGTTTAGTCAGCGCTGGCAGGATGTTTTGTGCCAGGGAATCCAGGTTGCCAGAAGCAAGTGGTTAGTTGTTATTGAACAGCCAAGCTTCAGTTACTGTGGCCCACTCTATAACAGTGGTAGTACAAAAAGCAAAATTACTTTGTAGAAGGCAGAAAAATAGAATAGAAGGGGAATAGATGTCGTAAAATCAGGACAGTTGAAGAATTTCTCTATGGAAGTAATCAGAGACCAGAATTAAGTTAGACTTTACAAGAGGTTTCATCTGAGCTGGAAAGTAGATGATGGAATCAACCATGGAAATTTTCCTGCTTAAAAGAATAATTTACTTTTCATAGCTGTGATTGAAAATTTTATTTTCAACATCTTGTGTCTTGAAAATAACCCTTTTTTATGGAAGATAACTTGTTTGGTCTCATAGTTAAATGTAATTGAGGAAAAGCAAAAGCACTTAATAATGCTTCCAGCAAAATTGCAGTAGGACTTCACATGCCTTTTGTTCTCTTTGGTTATGTTCAGGTTCAGAATCCTCCATCCTGACTAAAGATGATGGAAGCTACTACATTAACCTGTGAGTGAGCTCCTGTATTCCTTCAGAATCCTTTTGAAGAGATCTCTTCTCAAAATATGTGAAAAATGTGTGTTGATTCAGTGGAGTTTCCTTTCAAGTACAAACAGACTGAAATGAGTAAGGCCATGTCACCACACATAAAACCTATAATTTCCTTTTTCCTTTAAAAATTAGGATCAGTTGGATATTGGTGTGTATGCTACAGTTTGTGCTGCTAGTAAGGCTGGTAACCATTTCTTTAAAATGTCACTAGCAGACATTATCCTACGTTATGTAAGACTCTAATTAGTTGATTCAAGGGATATTACCTTACAGCACAATAATTAGTGGTACTGTGAAAAACTGAGACATTCCTGTGTTGTTTAAAGCCTGTTCATTTAAACACCAGGCTTGTTTACACATTTAAACAGAAAGACTTATTAGGGATAAAGAACATCCTGTAAAAGGAGAGACTGTATTCTGGAAAAAATACAGAAAAGAGTTGATAAGAGGTTACCATTGCAATGGCCTGTATGTGCTGACCAGACAATATTACAATTGAATAAGAAATTGTATTATCTATGTACACTTATGAGCTGAATTACTGCCTGATCATTGTACTCAGACTTATCATAGCAATGCTAGAAAGAAGCTGACACACTGAAGGGAGTTGAAGAAGAGCAAAAATAATTATGAGAACCCTAGAAATACACCTTAACAAAAAATGGCCTGAGAAGTTTCACTATTTTCACTGGCACCACACTACTTCTGGGAGAAGATAGAGATTTTCAATAGGAAGACTGTTATAACAAAATTAAGAGGATGAGTTTTGAATGAATTCAGACAAAATGTACTCATTCCAATTCTCACTTTGACTCTCTTCTTTCTATGGACACATCTGCATCTAAGTTCTTGGGTTTAAATGACTCAAGGCTTTTTCTGGGCTGTGGTAAGAAAATACAAATGATTTAAGTTGTCCCAGAGTATTTATGAAATAGTTTGAATGAAAAAATACTGATTTACTAAAGCTTTGTGGAAGCAATTATTTTGTAAAAACACCCCAATTTCTGTGAGGGACTGTAGCTGAGCCATGGACAGGGTTCCAGAACAGCAGAAACAGTGCTGCTCTGGACAGCAAACAAAAATTTCCCTGGACAAATTTTTCTGGTAAATTAGGTGTTTTAGGGGCCATTTTCGGGCAATAAAGTCAACCGGCATGGAAGATCCCTATCCATATTACAAAAATTTCTTTACTGTCCATTGCATGATAGCTACTTCCAATCTACCTATTGGAAACATTATGTAAGGAATGCCTGTTTCCAGACCATGAATTCTATACAGTGAAATTATTTGGGAAAATAGCAAGCAGCAGTCTCTGGCAAAAATGATCCTGGGATTGTTCTGCAATTTTGTGGACAATCAAGTCCCAGTGGAACAACTCCTGGGACTGTCTAATTCACTAGAGTAGATGAGGTTGTAATGTGCTGCTGGAGATCCCAAGCCATCACAATCAGTGGTTTCGTGCTTTCTCACACAGTGGACAGACACATGAATCAGCTGGGCTCCAGAACAAGAAACTCTAGTGTCCAGCAGGAGTGTGTGACTGAGAAAGAGAAAATAAAACTTTGCTTGACATCGTCTAGTAGCCCTGGTAAGGCATTTCACGTCTTAAATTCTCTTCATCTCAGTTTCCAAAATGAAAACAAAACCAACCAACCAACCAATCAAACAAAAAAAACTGACATCAAAAGCCTGACAAAAGCCCTTGACATCAAAAGTTTCATAGACCACCAAAAGTGACAACTCTTGTAAAATCAAATCACAAATTTGTCTTGAGAAGCTTGGAGAAAAAAAAAGGCTTCAGTTGATGTTCAGAAAAGTCTTATGACCCAGGCTACTTTGGCTTTTGAGTGTACAAACACAAACACTTATGGAAACAAAGTAATTCAGAATTACCAGTGTTTTTGGAAAATCCAGAAGGCATTAGTTTTTATACTCTGCAGGAGCTGTGTTTTTCTCCTTGGTTTGTGCAGCAGTGGCTTTGTGCAGCTTTTAATTGCAATTGGAATAAATTGAAGCATGTTAGAGACTCCTAAATGGACTATGCCTTAGATACAGCATAGCATTATAATATGAAAGTGGAGTGGTTGGCAGCTGAACACAGAAGTCCCAATGGGGCCTGTGCCCTGTAGCTTAAGACAAGAGGTTACACTGGATATTTGCAGCTTACTTGCTATCCCACACAAAATCCCAGCAAGCTGCATTTTTTAACAAATAATTTTATATGCCACATCCTTACCATTGATCACACTGTCAGAGACTGCAAACAGATTCTGTTAACTTGTTTAGACTGGTTTCCTCATTGCTAAATAGGTCTTTACAACTCTCACAGCTTAAGTGACACAATGCTTTCACATTATTTTTACATAAAAAATTATTTAGGGTTTGTTTTTTTCAGTATGGAAGAAGGAAAATTAGGTATGGAAGAATTTAAGAAAATTAAATTTTCACTACCCCAAACTGGGCAGAATAAACAACTAGTATTTTGCCTGGGAAGTACTGATATTAAAAATTCCTATCAAATTCCTTTGGGAGGGGTGTTAAAGCACTTTTTAATACAGATGATCTCTGTGTAAAAGAGTTGGTATTCAATCCTAGGTCCCCTCCCCTTCAGAACTGTGTGGGCTGCCTCCTTTGCTACGTGCACTCCCATAATACCCCTATGGCAATGACAATGGTTGCTTGCACAGAAAATTAATACTAGGAAAGTATTTATGCATTTGTACTGTATTGAGTGTGATAAATGTTTTCACTTTCTGAAAAACAAAACACTTGTATTTTCTGCTTTTGTCCTTCATCTCCTCCCATCTGTTTTGTTTCTCTTAGCTGGAAATGAGAATAACAGCTGACTCTCTGTGGATTGCCAGTGGTCTATGGAGGGTTTGAAGGCCTCTCTAAAATCTTTGAAGCTCCTTTTAAAAAATAATTCTGTCCCAGTTCATGTGAAAAGCCATATAATTCTTTCATCAGATCGTAATTATTGCAGTGAAAGGACTAGACCTATTTTCTATCTTTGTCAATAGTGAGGGTTTTGTGGCCATGTGGCCCACTGAATAGCCAGCATTTATGTCTCCAGCCAAAAGTCTTTGTCTAAATGTAGGCTTGTTATGAGGGTGATATAATGATTTCCTTCACCCAAAGCAGCAGACCCAATATATCTTTTCAGATTGCACTAAAAACACAAACATTGCCTGAGAAGCTTCTGAACATAGATCTCAAAGGAAGGCAAATTCAGGCACTGTGCATTATTTAAATACCTTCTTCACTGTCTGAAATAGTGGGGACTTTACAGCTATAAGAATCACAACGTTTTAAGTAGAAACCTGTGGTCTTTTGTTCTTCCAAATACAAAATCACCACAAGAAGAAACACTTGTATTATGGTTCAGCACTCAAGGCTACTCTGTAGGGCAAAGTTACAAAAAAATGGAGTTGTGTATCACAGCAAGTTAATCACAATTTCTTGGAAACTATAACAGAATGAAACTCATGAGCTACTTTGCCTTTAACCACAGAAAAACCCATGGAAATTCACATGTTGTTGGGGTCGTAGGAAGAGAGTCATAATTAAGGCCTGCGAATTTTCACTGACACCAAGTGACTAGAGGTTTATAAAACCAATTTAAAGAACACAAGTTTTCTGGAGCTAATAATTAATAGTTTGGGTTTTGTTGTTGTGGTTTTTTGTTTAGGTTTTTTATTTGATTTGTGATTATTTGGTTTTGTTTTTATTTTTGTTGGGTTTTTTTTTGGGGGGGTGGGCTTGGCTGGGGACATTCTGACAGAAATATTTAAAAGACCCAAGATGCTCCCTAGAGTAGCATATTTTACACTCATAGATGTTTGTGTTTTCACTTTATCATTTCTCAGTAGTGGATTTTCATTAGTAGCCTGATTTGACATGATTACTAATGTGAATCAACTTAACTGCATCTGGCTAAATAAACATTGCAATCGTTCACAGGGCAGTTACTACAAAAATTGGAGGAAGGACCTTGTCCATAAGGTAATCAAAGCATATGAAACCAGAATGTCCCTTTTCCTTTCTATTACAACCAGAAGTGGGAAGAGAAGTTGGTATATGCCAGCTTGGCCAAGGAGTAAAAACTTTTTTCATTTTACATTACAAACAGGTTTTAGATTTTAAGTCCATAAAAAAGAACATAGAGAAATATTGCTTATTTTATTAGTTGCACCAAAGTCATGTTGGCAAGTGAAAAAATAATATTAAGCTAAAATAGCTTCATGTGTTTCCTATTATATAATCAGCTGGTGATGCACAGGACAAGCTTGCACCACTCGCTAGTCAGCCTGGCGGTTACGGAACTCTGAACCATAATGGTGCCGTTCACTGGGAATGATAGAAGCAAAAGCGTCCAGAGTGAGCACACACCACCTTACAGGACTTAGCCCAGGTTAATAGTGAGGTTACTGTGACTGGCATTCCAGCATGGCATGTCTAAGAAAAGGTTTTGTCTATACTTGATGACAAGTGTTTGTGTACATTAGTCATGATGTGTTAACATGCTCTAAATGTCTGGTGTACGTCTATTGGCTGATAAGAAGGAAATCAGAATGCAGCTTTTCTGAAGCTTAATTAAATCTGGTTTAAACATGTTTAAACACATTTCATTTTTTAACAGTCGACTGTTTAATTGGCATACTCCAATTGTAATGCTGTCTTTGTCAAAAAGCTTCTGAAGGAACACAGGTATCAGAAGATAAGAAGGAAGGTCTTCACACAGATTTTAAAAAAAAACCAAAACAACAAAACTTGTTAAAAGTTAGGAAGGAGTGGATAGGAACAGAAGGTGAATTTTCACACCAAAAAAGTTTTTAGAGTAGTGTCACAGCAATACATGCTTGGGCCTTAGCAGCATAGGCCGTTGGAATGGACTCCATAGATAATTTAGGGAAGAGCTGAACAGAGAGGTGACAAAGTTTGTTGATGATCTTCAGTTACTTAATGTAATAAAGCTGTCTGTAATAAACTAAAAATGGTTTACTTATTTGTATAGTTATTTATCTATATTTATATATTATTTATGTGCTGTGTGATGGAGAAATGAACAGCAGCAAAAAAAATCAACCCAGGTAAACATAAAGTGACACAGAAAAAAATTAACTTTATTTATAGAAGGATAACCTTCAAGTTGTTTATTTCTATTCAGGAATGAGATATTGAGTTATCTTGATATCTTAAGAAAGAAAACTCTTAATTCAGTGCTCATTCATGGGAGTAGAAGGTCTACTGTGCTATACAGTTTTAATAACCAAAGCTTATTCCAAGGTGTTGAGTCATTCAGTGTTCAGCTACAAGTGTAAGCATGCTGCATCAGAAAACTCAAGCAAGAGAGTCAAGAGATAAGTATATAAAATACATAATACTCACTAATATAGACCCTATTACTGTAGGATTGCCCAAAAATTTCTTCTATGAAATATTTTTGTGGATATTTATCTTTGTTTTACCGTCTGTGTAGAACAAAAATTCCACTATGATGTATTTTTGTTCTTAGTGCAATGTGAGTACATTTAAGTAGCCTACAAAATAGGTGTAATATTTACCTGCATTTGTATAAGTGTGTCTGTATGTAAGTGTGTGTTTTTGTATGCAAATATTAATCCTATCTATAGAGTAGTTTATTATCTTCCATATTCTATATATACCTATCTTCAGTATATTCTGTCACATTAATTAGATGGAATGTATCATAAAATTAGCAGCACTGACTCATATTCATGGCTTAAACTATTTTAAACCATATGTTTTTCATTTTCCTTGGATGTAGATTTTTTCAGCAGACTGAAAAGTTAATGTAACTTGAAAGATAAGTACAAAAAATCAGTTTTTCATATTTTTCTCTTTTATTTGAGTTATTATCAGAGAAAAAGAAATTATTAGGTTCATCATTCCAAAAGAAAAATGGACACATTTGTTGCTTCGTTCCTAGGATAAGGATCTATAATAGAAAAAATGCCTAACTTTCAAGTTAGAGAAATATGAGTTTGTTCTATGCAATCATCCCATGCCTTCAAATTTTAATAATGGCTGCAAGCATTTCTCATGTCAGTTATATGCAAATTGCTGATATTTCTCTGGGCAGTTTGCACACCGCCATCTCTAAAGCTGATATCTGGTGTCTGAGACCTCAAGATGGTTTGTTCCTTAAAAATTGGGTTAGCTGTGTGGCCAGCTGTCACACAGATATCCCCCTTCTCCTGCCCCTCTCAATATTAAGGACAGGAAAAAATGCCACCTCAGCTGCCTTTTTGTGTATAAGGAGTCTGAAATTTGTGCTAAGGTTTAAAAAAATGTGAAAGGCATTGAGAATAAAGGAGAAAACTTCAAGAATTTAAAGGACTCAAAAGTTCTGATCGTTTTTTAAGCTTGAGAACTTTTGGATATTAAAAGATAAGGGATATATTTTGTCATCCAGAGCACTAGCCTAAAACCTTAACCTCATTATTAGCATGGGTTTTGGAAGGGCTCTCTCCCATGTGGTATACAGCCAAGTGGCTTTTCTAACTACAGCCAGCAAACCCTTCTCTTCTTTCTCCAGTGATAGCAGTGACTGTGTTGTTGCAAAGCAGCCATGGGGCCTCCTTTTCTGTCTTCAAAACCACAAAAGCACAAATGTTAAAGACATTGTGAGATTTGAGTGGATAGTTTCTTTTGGGTTTTTTTTTTCACTCTTCTTCACTTCCCATGTCTGATCAGGATTGGAATTGGAAGTGTTGAAAGACTATACTTAGGTATTATTTATTGAGCACTGACACTGTGCTTGGAGTTTAACCACTCTGTGAAACACCACAAAAAGAAATTACTTTTACTCTATTTCAAGCCCAACCAGAATGAGAAATTACTGGAAGTTTCACAAGAATACTCTGTTTTTGCAAGACTTCCAGGCTAGTTCTGTAGATCAAAGATGGTCAGGCAGTCTTGGATGAAACCCAAATGAACATTCAAATATTGGGTGCTTAGCCAAACCAAAGTGAAACTCTGAATCGTAAGGTTTGCTCTCCTGTCCTTCAGTTAAGCCTGCCTGATGCAACCTGAAGTTTCTATTTGAACCATAGATAATATTTTGGGTCCTCTGTGTATGCTTTTTACGACTTGCTAACAGGCTTTCTGATACCATTTGTAATGATGTAGTGTAAAGTCTACTGGCTCACAGTAATATACAGAGCTAATTCATATCCAAGGGAATGTGAGCTGTTCCTACAACAGGTAGGAACAAATAATTACACTATTCTGTTACAGGAAAAAGAAGGTTAATGTTAACATACCATGAGCAAGGCTCACATGTTATATCTTCTATATTAGAGCTGGTGTACTATTCCACACCAATGAAGTGACAAAACTTGAGCCTTTGTGCTCTGGGGTTGTTTTTTCTAAACTATTCCCCACTTGCTATGGAGTAAGCACTTGCAGAAAATTGCCATGGTATTTCAACTGAGTCAATTTTGTTTCCAAATGAATCTGATTAGCACTCATATTTTTGTTATTAAAATAATCAAGTAATTATAAAGTAAATAAATAAATAAATAAATAAATGTAAAAATAAAGATAAAATCTCCTTCATAAGAGATGTCACACTGACCTTCTCAGTTCCAGCCCTTTTGAATTTCTGTCCTCTACTAGTAGAATCTTACATATTGCTCCTCCTGTGGACCAACATTTCCATGATCCTTAAGTGTTGTCATCCATGTCTCCCTGTCATCTCTTCAGGGCTTCTACATCATGCTTTAACATGTAACAAAATAATGGTTAACTGTAATGGAGACTGTGTTATCTACATGTTTTTGTCACCCCTGGGTCTCACAGAGACTAGGATATGTGACAAGATGCTCCTCTGCTGCCAGCTTTGTGTCAGTTTGCTCTGTGACTTGCAACAGGCCTGCTGGATTTGCATGACACAATTTCTCCATTTGTGAAGGATAGGCAAGCACACTCCCTAGGTCAAAATAATTTGAAGGCTGTATCTGCAAGAGCTCTAGGAAAGATGCATATTATTATTAATCTGCTCTATACACAATAAGTTAAAAATACTTATAATAACGTAAGTTATATATTCTGGTGTGGCAGCAACAAGTATTTAAACTTACAGAGAAAGAATCATCCTGGTTAGAAAAAAATAGTGTCTAGGTTCTTGACATCAGACACAAACTTCAGGGAAGGGGTAAATTTTAAATTCTTAATAATGGCTATTTTATGATACTCATGACAGCAATGTCAAATACTTTAAAATACTTGGACTGTGCTGTTATGATGTGGAAATCTACAGACATAAGTTCAACTTTAATGAAAATTAAGATGAAGTGTGGATCTAGTTGCATATATATGTCACATAGTGTGCAGAAAAAACTTACTCTTGCATAAAATCAATATTTAGTGGTCAAATTTTCCTCCTTTCCCACTAATAGTAGATGGAGTCATATGGTTCAGCTGTAAATCTACCAGCTGGAAGTAATGAGATGAACTGTCCATAGCAATATGAAAGATATACATGCCTATTCAAAGGCAGACCATCTGTGGAGATCCATGGAGAAGGACAGCAGAGAATTTTATATAGACATACAGTATAGGAGTCTCTCTCGTGATACTGTAGGAGCTGTGGGGGCCTAATCTTTACATTTAACTATTAAATTAGGAAGGGCAAAGCCTACACAATACCAATGGTATTAGTCATGTCTGGAGGGGCATCCAATACCAGATGTCACTTTTCTGATCTTTCATGCTCAGCTCTTACAGCTTTTGGCACGTCAGAGTTCGCATCTGAGTACAATTTAAGTTATAACAATACAATCAGCATGTCTAACTATTTTTGCCTTTCTTTCTGCTATTTTGGGAGCTAGGCTGTGGTGAGTCTCTGTTGTTTAATCTAAAAGTCTTCCTTGTCCCCGTCTCCAGCCTCATGAGGTAATGCTGGGAGATGTCAGAGAGCAGTGTTAAGGAACAGTTGTTTGACAAGTGCTACTGGTTTTAAACTGAATTGCTTGTTTATTGGCTGCACAATCATTCATCTGTTAGCATAGCATAGAAAAAATAATGTTGACAGTAAAATAGTATCTTTTCTTGGTAGAAACTATTTGTCTTAAGTGAACAAGTGGTTGTTTTAATGTGAATACAGGTCTGTACAATATAACAGGAAAGGTTTGTTTATTTATTTAACACGCAAACAAAAGCTTTCATGATCAGACAAAAGAGGATATATGTAGGGAATTGTGTGTGGAGGAGTATAGTCTGCTCTTCTGACTTGTTATAAGATAAAGTCATCTCCCTTTATGCAGATTATTCATGTTTATTTATGACATTCTGTGAAAGGAAAGACACTCAAATGCCTCAGGGCTATGGCCCAAAGTAAATAACTTGTCATAATATACCTTGCAAATGATAATATAAACCACAGGAAATCCAGGGAGGAGATGCACATACATTCCAAAGCTGGGAAGTTATTGAATGTTTAGGCTTAAGGAGCAGATAGTTTTGATTGGGGATATTTCCCTTGTTTCTGTATGTTAGATTAATTACTCTGCATGAGTGATATCCATTGTACTGTGTTTATTCTTTTCTGCTTTTGTTCACCAATCACTGTGATGTCTGGTCCTTTCCCAAAGATGGTCTGTATAATAAATATGTTAAGTCTGACAAGGAATGGATGGTAATGCAGCATCAATGCCCTCTGGGGTTAGGGAGTGTTCTGGTTATTTTTGTGTCTCTAAGCTTATGATACAGGCATTTGTATAGACAAAATCTTGATTCAAGTTCAATGCAGAAATCTTTCCACTGGGGGAGCTGGCAGCCTGGGTTTGAGCAGTAACACCAGAAGATGCATCTTTGCATTTTGTGCTGCATCCAGGCCTGCTGCTTTGTATTCAGTGTTTGGACCAAAAAAGAGGCTTAATGAATAAATTCAGAGTTTCAGTATGGATTATGTGTATAAAGAACCCGGGACTTAGGTAGAGGTAAGGTAGCTGCTACGTAAGGTGTTCTGCAGAAAGACTGTTTTTGGGAATCTTAGGGCCTGCTCCTTATGCTGTCATGTGCCAATGCTGCAGCTGGATGACTTGCTTAAAAGCATGACTCCTGAGCCAGCTACAGGTAAATCAGCTGTAGCCAGTTTGGCTCTCTGTACTAGTAGATTGAACAGTGCCAGAAGACTGCCACGTGATCACTTCTGCTGTTAATTTGTTATTCTGCTGTTTAGCCCAGTTTTGGCGTGTGCCAAAAACCACTCTTCCAAACAGTTCCCAGACACAGTTCAGGAGTCAGCAGGAATGAGCAAGAGACGGCTACCAATAGGAAGTTTGGATGCAAAGCACTTTGCTATCACAGCTGGAAGAACAGTCCATAGCCCTTTTTATTTAGTAAGAAAAAGTATTTCTTGAGTAAAGCATTGGGTAATTAATACCCATTACATGAAAAACACAGTATTTTTTTTTCCTTTTGAGAGTTTGCAATTAGCTATTGCTAGAAATGTTTCTCTTCTGACTCACAAACTTCAATAGTTTTTAATATAGTTCCCATATAATTTGTTTTCCTTTCAAAGACAAATGAACCCAAAATTTAGTTGTGCTTCTAATTTGTATTTGAGTATTGTTTTCATATATAATGTATCTTTTTTTTTTTTTTTCTTATAGAAGGATAATGGTGTGTTAAGTCCAGGTTTGCCCGCATTAATGATAGGCACCTCTAAAAGGCATTTCAATTAATCTAACCCTTGAATTATCTCCTGAATGTGCTCTTCCCTGTCTGGTGGGGGAACCCAGGGAAACTATGCTTCAAGTTTAGATGGTGGCATTACACAGGTTGTATCTGAATTTAATGTTGTTATTTTCTTTCACTGGTGCAGTTAGCACAGTAAGATCTTGAACTTTGCTGTAATATGTAAGCATTTCTGGCCAAAAAGTTCTTAAGAGTTGTATTTTTGGCAATATTCAGTTTAAATTTCTTGGTTTTTTTTTTTCCTTTTTGTTTTGTTTTGGGTTTGGTTTTGTTTTTGTTTTGTTTTTTTAATTTTTTTTTTGTTTGGTTTGGTTTTGGTGTTTTGTTCTGAGGTTTTTGTTTGTTTGTTTGTTTGGGTCTTTGTCATTTTATCTTCTTCCAATGAAAGTTATTGGAGCTGGTATCCAGCTGTGCAGGGCTGCTACCTGTTATAAAGTGCCTAGTATATGGAGAGACCAACCTGTGGTCCAAACTCACTGCTCAAGTATGGCATCCAAACCTCTAGTATTTCATTGCCAGGTTGCAGAGACACCTTGTAGGTTGCAATCCTATGCATAAAATAAGCATCACAATGAAGATTTACCCAGGTTTCTCCTCTTCCAGAGTATCCGCAGTAAAAGAAGTGTGAAATCAAGCAACAGAGTTCATCAACATAACAAAATAGCATGCTTTCTAAAGAAAACAACAGTGGCTGATAAAATGGCCTGCAATGCAATTGTGTCAGGAAAACAATGATGCAGTTGGGCTGGGCCTGACCTTCTACAATGCCCAGAGGAGGCCACATCTGGCATTTTGATTCTGACCCCCTTCTGAAAACAGTAAAACAGTAAGTATTAAGTGAATGTATTTTTTTTTTCCTAAAAAGAAGTTACCTCAGAGGATCCTGAAAATTAGAAGCCAGGATAGATTTCTTCCAGTGCACTGTGCAATATTCCCCCCTTCCCTAAAGAGGTAGGATTATGTAACCTAGTAAATTGGTTTCATTACAGAGCCACTGACAGACAGGCATATAGGTTGCTGCCGACTGGCATGTGTACTGAAGGTGAGCACACCAAGGGGAAGTGAGCAGTGGATGCAGCACTCAGAAACCATCTGGCTGAAGGAGGTCATGCGTGTTGCATAAAGCAGGGGGAGATAAGGACGTCAGCAGCATAGAGGGCGACATCCATCAATCTACTTCTTCATTATAGCAAGAATGAGCACTGTGGGTCCTTGGAAGGAAGAAGGAACTAGTGATCCCTCATCTCAAAGGTGGCAAGTCTAGAAAGTCTAACCTTTCACATTTCTAGGGGCAGGCAGGATGAAGAATGTGTTTTTAATGAATTACCCATAATCACACACACACACAGATCTACACAGTATCCTACTTTCATATATATTTCCCCTTCAGGATAAAATAATTAAATAGAAAAAATCTCATTACTTATTTTTAAAACTCATAAAAGTGTGTTTTAGCAGGAAGCAAATTTTCAAGTCTCTGATCAAGTAAATAATTCTCTGTAATAAAAATGTATAGAATTATTCTCTGCATCTGCATTTGACTCCAAAGGATAGAAGAAAGGTAGAAGAAGGAAATTTGCCAGAAGGTAACACGATGAAATGAACACTCACGGCAATTTTACTCATCTGAACTAAAAATCAAATGATTAATTAAATCTCGAACTAAGAATTGGATGATTAATTAAATCTCAGGCTTCAGGGACTGAAATATGAAGGAGTCTGTTTCTTCTGCACATTCAAATAATGCCAGACTACATTGGGGAAGATTTGCATTCCACTCAGAAATGTCATTAACCATCAGAGGCAGAATTTGTCAAGGCAAGAAAAAATACAAAATGCTAGAAAATTGTCCTTAGGCTGTCCAAAGATAACCAACAGAATACAGCTGATAGAGCAGGAAGCCTCTGGAAGGTTTTCAATTATTGGTATCATACTGCAAAGGGAAGAACAGATCTGAGATCAGGACCCTCTACATAGTCCAGTAGACCTGCTTACCAAAAGAGTGTAAGTCTAACTCACTTGGCAGACTGATTAATATCCATTACTTCAGCATAGAGAAACTGAGAGTAAGTGCTTCTAGAGGAGGAAGAGGGCACAGACACCCTGAGGGCTCAGATACCCTGAGCTACCTGCTGAATCTCCCTTTATCCCACCAATGATAGTAGATTGAAGCTAGGAGTAGGGCTTAAGTCCTGGCCAACTCCTAAATTCAGAGAGAGGTCTAAATCTCCACTTGTTTCTCTTTCTTGATCCTGAACTACCTGCTGAATCTCCCTTTATCCCACCAATGATAGTAGATTGAAGCTAGGAGTAGAGCTTAAGTCCTGACCAACTCCTAAATTCAGAGAGAGGTCTAAATCTCCACTTGTTTCTCTTTCTTGATCATGCATGGACCCTTTAGAAAGAACAGAAATAGAGACAAGCTCAGGTGAACAGAACTGCAAGGATCACAGCATCCTATAATAAGCTTTTTTGTTAGCACTTATCAGATAAGGTAATGCCAAGTTATTTTACAGGAACTTCTGCTCTGTAATGCTGCAGGTTTTACAAGAAGATCAAATTTGCTGTCATTTCTCTCACTTAACATTCACCAGTGTCAACTTTCTCCATCACAGGGAAATTGGGATTTGGCCCTGCCTGCAAATGAACTCCCTAATGTCCCAAAGTAGGCAGAAAAAGGGAAAAATGTTTGTAGGATGAGGAGGACTTTTTTCACTCACTTCTCAAATGATAGCTATGTTTTGACACTTGTAATGAAGCCAATGAGAAAAAATATTACTAAGAAAAAGACCTCTCTAATAGGGAACATGTATGATTATTATCTCAGTGTTCACCTCAGAGTGTGCAATAGATTAGGTTCACCTTTCTTCCCCCAAAAACATCAGCAATCAATCGAGATAGAATGAGAAAGAGCTAACAGGGCCTTTATTTTTGTAGATCATTAAAAATGACCCAAGGGACCAATTTTCTGTACATTTGCTCAGTTTTCTTTTGATTCCAGTCATTAAGAATGAGATACACATAGCTGTAGGGTCAGACAATGAACGAAATTCTCCTCTTGCTTGTATCGATGGGTTCTGTTAAAGCGGAACTGGAATAAATGAGAGGAACATGCCTGACTTCTCTTGGCAGCTTTACTCAAGCACACATGAAACTAAATTCCCTTCTCAGTGAAAAGTACCTCAATTGAAACCTGAAGTGACTGAATTAAATTGCATTATAACCCTGAAGAGGTCAGCAGGTCAAATTCAAATTTGGTGCAAGCAGTGGTAATGAAGTTGCCCTCTTTGTCACAGGGCTCTATATAAACTCAAGTATATTGTTAATAAGTGGTATACGCTTTTTTATATCAGTGATATTTAACTAAATTTTAACTGTTCACTAACTGAACTGAAGTACTAGGAAATTACCTGGAGGTACATCTGCAAAGGTGCAAACAGAAATATTATACCTCTGCAAATATAAATCTCTGGGCTTAAGCAGGCAATGGTTTTACATTGATACTTTAATTGGTAAAAAGCAACAGAAGAAAATGCATCAGCTGAGTTACCAAATGGGTAAGAATTCTTTCTCAGCTGTGCATGCTACCACATACAATACAGCCTACATACAAAGAGATCCATCTGCACGTGGAAGTCTATTTATTTTAAAGTCTATTTATTTTACCAAACCTCAGTTTAAAAAATCACACTCTGCATGCTGAATGCTTCAACATCAGTGAGCCCTGAAATGATCTGTAGACTTGGCCATTTGGGTGAATGTACTGGTCATGAGTCATATCTTATAAGGTAATCTGCTCGCCTGCAAATTGTCATACAAGAATCTCCTAGGTGTCTATTCTATTGTGCTAAAGGCTGATACCAAGGGTGGGGAAACAAATAAACAAAAAATTTAATGTCTTATTTATGTATCTGTAATGACAGAAACATAAAATATTACCTCTATTGAACAACTGTAGTTTTCTTCCTCCCCCTTTAGTCTTTTAGTAAAAAAGAAAGGAATTTTAGCAGATATATTTTAATTCTATTTAGAAGTTTTCTGTGAGAATTCCTTCATTTCATAGTCCAGGGCGGTCATCAAAATCAAACCTATTAATTTGACCCAAACACACAAACACATGCACTACTTTTAAGAAGGGAGAGGAAAGAAAGGAAAAGAAGATAAGGAGGTGGGGACAGAAAAAGAGGGGGCAGGAAATAAAACCGGAAGACAGCTTTAAACATTTCCTGGAGGCACATGTTTTCTAATCCACCTCACCCACAGTCCCCCTTTCTTCCCCATACAGCATTTGTGATCTCTAGTTTCTACTGAAAATTGATTCCAAGCATGCTTCAATTGGCCATGTGAATCATGTCAAAACTTTTTTGAATATGGTAACCTCTGTAGAAACTGTACCTTGCTGGCAACCACAACAATGCACACCACTCCTTCACAGAAAGTAGTGGAATAATTGTGCTGGGACCAATATGAAAACAGATCTGAACAGTACCTCCTGTGCATGGGCACCATTGTCTTTGGCTGTAGGGATCACATTGCTGTTTCAGGATCTGTTTATTTTAATATTGCACTTCTAGAATGACAGTAGAAAACAGTGAGTTGAATGTAGTGGTCCATAACTCTTTCTTAGCACGGTTTTTGCCAACCATCAAGTACCAGTTATCTCTTCCCTGAAAAATTCTCTGCCGCTTAGTAGGAACTATGGCTGCAAAACAATGTGTCAAAAATTCTAACAAAAAATCTTTTACTAATAGCATGGTCCTTGACAATGTAAGATACTCTTACGGTTCTAATAATATAAGTTATGTTTTTCCGGATGCTCCCAGACACACATCTGGTTTCCTGTTCCATTTTTACCTATGACTCGATGTCAAAATCTCTAAAGGTGGTGTAAATATCCAGTGGGCTCTAATTCTGTTTCCTAAATTCTAGTTAACATGTTTAAAAATGAGTTGTGTAAGCTGACCTAGTTATAGAGCATGATATGTGATCTCTCTCCCTCTCTTCTTTTTCTTATTTATTCAAAGAAATACAGTGAGGGTTCATCTGTGTAACTTGCCAAGCGTCCTAAGAAAGGAAATAGTGATGACACACCAAGGAATTTGAACACACTCAGAGCTGTCTTATTCTGAGGGAGAAATCAAACTTAAATTGATCCTGAAAGGAGATAAAGCCTCTGAAAATGTTTGGGGTTTTCCTATCACATAAAATTTATACTTCACATACAGAAATAAAATATGACTCAAGTCACAAATTTTTTTAAAAAGTAAATTATGTTTTCTACAGAAACTGGTGGAGGAACAGTATAACTTGCTGGCTTAATGCTGTTCTAAGCCATTCATATTACATGTTAGATTTTTGGCGATACCTGACCTGCTGTGAGTCTCCTGGGAAGTGATAAGTTTGCCCACTTCCTTGTTTATAAAAAGATCAAAACTTTTATCTGAATTACTATCATACATACTTTAAAATCCAGTCTCTTGTGTTAATTAGTTGTGTAATCACATCTAACACTTTAGGGGATGGAGTAGAACAAGATTTACTTGGTAGGTGAGAAAGGATCAAAGCAGTGCTCTAACAAATTATTATGGTAATTAGTGCTAGTCTTGTAGTTTATCTCCGGGGGGCTTTTAACAGAAGCAGTGAGAGCTTGGGAAAACCTGTGTGCAGGATAAGCATGCACTTGAAGAAACAAAGCTTGCCAAGCTCACAGGGCAGTCTGGCAAGGGGACTGGAGATGAGTGGCATGAGAGGAAATTGAAAGGCATATCAAGTAGTGAAGGGGAGAAGTGATCTGAATATGCTACATGGTTTTCAAGATGCAAGAGACCTACTGCATCCCTGTGCCCCTCTTCAGCCTTGGATAAAAGCTCTAACAACCCTTAGATTTGATGAGTCTTAGCCAAAAGAGCAGATGTTGCTGGGGCACAAATGTCATAGGTGGACAGTCGTCTTCTGCAGTATGGCTCCATGAGCTGGGGAATATGGAAAGTGTAGGTGTTCATGTATAGGTCCCCTGCAAATGTCTTTCCTTGGGATGTTACCCAAAAAAGGTCCAGATGTGACCATCAGTGCATGGAGCATGCAAAGACAGGGCAGGAACAGACTTTGCCACCAGCCTGTGTTATGATGGTCTTTTGCCCATAGAGAAAGGAGTAATAAAAGCCCTGGGTGATCCTCCCATTTTTACCCCAGACTCCTAATTCAATGCCTAGCTGTTTCCCAGTCTAATTAATCCATAAGGATACATGTGGGCAGAGCTCCAGCCCTTTTCATGCTACCGCTTGTTTTATTGTGGGGTCTGTGAAGGTCCCCTGAGATGACCCTCTTAGTGATAAAAATATCTCTTATAGTTCCCAGAGGGAAGGAGGCTGATGGTCTCTCCTTTGGAAGGGCAGTGCTCATGCTGGTGATAAGGACAACCATGTGAGGTCTACTTGGGCTGGCCTGCTGCCAGGACAGCAATCTGCCCACCACTGCACTGCAGCCTCGGCAGCCGGCCGGGCGACGGTGCCGCTGCCTGGCTGACACCTCCCAGATTGGCAGGGCTCCTTTGCCAGGATGGAAACTGTCTCTAGTCAACAGCTCGTTATTAGTGCTCTACTTTTCGCAGCAATTAAGTCAAGAACCATGGCACCTGTTCATCTCACCTCCCTTGTGGGAATTAACATGCCGTATGGGAAAGAGATTTGCATGGGGGTGGGGGCAGGGGGAGAGAGCTCCCTTGTGTCTGTTAAAGGCAAATAGCAATGCATCTGAGGCTCTTCAGGGAATAGCAGGCTTAATGAATTTACAAGAATTTTGAGGAGAACTGCTTTTACCCTGGGGGTGGTGAAAATGTCCCAGATAATTTGATTTTAAGTCGATGTTCACTTTGTGTTGTTGGTTCTCTCCCGCCTGAGTGAAAACCACTGAAGAGACCCTGACGATACCTCAAATCTTTCTGATAATGAGAATATAACTGCTTCAGTTTGAATGAACAATGTTTTAATCTATGCTGCTTGTATGTACAAAGGCTCTGAAATGGACCTCGGGTTTGCCTAGGGATTTGCTGTGTGTATTTACTTAAGCAGTGAACCTGAAAAATGGCATAATTGTTCATCTTGCAATGAATTACCTCATTCTGTCTAATCAACCTGACAGGACAAAACAAATCAATCTTTTAAAAAGATGTATTTTTTTTCCAGGAAGATGTGGATATTACAACGGTATGTAGATGCTGTTGGTTCCAATTAAAATCAGTATCTGTCCTGATTTGCGGCTGTTGTCTCTGTGACAGCGAGGGGGCTAGATAAGGGGACCCATCTGCTCAGCTTTCCCAAAGGGGCTCCAAACAAGTGAATGACCTGCAGTGTTTATTATTAAGTTTTCAAAGGGAAACTTGTTTTGGTCTAATTGAAGGAATAATACGAGAGAGGTTATTTCTGGTCAGTTCCCTGCTGTTTTCACTCCAGAGAATATATTCCAGGTGTTAGCTAGGCAATGCTATGATACAGTATTGACTTTCCCTTGTGTTTAGGCATGCTGGTGCCAATGGGCCAATAAACTGCAGTTATGAATGTAAAGCCAACTCTTTCAGAGGAACTTTTTGCTAACTATTTAGTAAGCCAGATGGTTAATGACTACATTAATTTTCAAAAGCTCCATTCCCCGGGAGCGAAGTAATTGTAATTTTTCAACACCCTTGTCCTTCTTTTTCATCTATTTTATTTCACTTCTTTTCTTTTGCACTGTTAACAAAAGATTGGTTGTGAGAGACTGCTGTTTTGTATCATATTTTTTGTAGCCAACAGTTCTTTCCCCTTCTTATGACAACAGATTTCACGGGTAAAATCTAAATAATAGGGAAAACTATGGACCTATAATTTTCATGTGGAATACAATAGATAAACCTTACTCTTTAAAATAGCATATGATGTCATCCCTGGATCATGCATGTGTTCAATATTGTGTGTATGTGTCTTCAGACAGGCAAACAGAAAAAGCAGAGGCTGTGCAGAGTAACTCAGCCCAAGTCTGGAAAAAGAAGCAGCAACTAGCTCTGGCTTTATGTCTTCAGGCTGGCTCTGGCTTATCCACATAGTGGAGTAATACACTCAGGAAAGTAATTGCAGGCTACAAATTATTTTCTTTTGTATTAATTGCTAGGAGGAACAAGATATTTCAATTTGGTTGCTGGACTAAACAGCTAGAGAAAGATTTTCAGTTCTGGCGAAATTTAAATAAAAAATCAGAAGTTTTTTTAAAAAAACATAAACCTAACTTTGAAGACACTAGACACTTTAAAATGTTTGGTTTGACTTTTTTTTTTTTTTTGAATACTATTTGATGTATCTTAAAGGAAAAAAAAGCTACCATTTTAAATAATATCTTCTGACTTCTAAAAATTCCTTCTTACTTTTCAAAATTAATCCTGCATCCTTTTATTTGGGATTCTGAATGTGATTCCATTTTAAAATGTGCTTGAGTATTGCATTAGATTCAAAATACCTGTAATGTGGGCTAAAAAAAAAAAAAAAGTGAATTCTCTGCATAGGGAGTTAATAAGAATTTGATTATAATTAAATTTACATAAACAGTAGAACAAGGCATTGCTTTTGTAATAGTAAATATATCTTCAAATAGATGTATATAGTTAGTCATCCTAAAGCCACTTAGGAACTTGAGTTTCTGATGTTTTCTCACTGGAAATAGATTATCAAGACACAAAAGTACAGAAGAACTTGCTGTTACCTCCCATCTGTCCTATATCTCCAGTTCCAAAACCAAAATTGAGACCATACTTCAATCCTGTCTTTAATTGTTTGACTTTGAACTCAGCTACCAGCCCCACAGCCACTCAAGAAACTGCAGAAAGCAGTGGGTTGTAGACAACTGAGGAAAGATGTTCTCATTGTCTCCTGGTGACACTTCTCCTTGTAATCACTGAAGCAGCGACTGGAACCGACGTTCAGCCCTTCTGTGGGTAAGGTCATCCTGGGCGAGAGCAGCCACCCATGAGCTATCGGGTGAAACAGAGATGCCAATGTCTCCTTCTTCTCCAGTGGGGTGGCGAATCTTGGGTTTTGTCTCCCCTGCTTTTAATTTCACTTCAAACTAACTTCCACTCTCCTTTCTCTTTTTTTATGCGGGTGCCAAGCTGAAAACTTTGTTGTTCACACAGACCAAACTCAGCTGCTAAATCTAAGCCATTAAATTGTTTTAGTTCTTTATTAGAGGGTGGGGGTGTGGGTTTGTGTAAAGATACTTTTGGCTTTTAAGCGGTGTTTTTCTTGAACCAAGCATGTTACACTGCACCAAAAAAAGTCTTTACTAATCAAGAAAAAAATCCCTAATTCTCAGCTGTGCTAGTGTGAGGAGATGGGGAGAAGCTGTGATCCGGGGCCAGCCATTGTTTCGGAGCAGAATGCTGAGGTGATTGACAGTTGCAAATTAATGGGAACGATTTTTAGACAGGGCTTGTCACATGAGGGCCTGACCATCCTGGACATGCTGTCTGTGATTTAACTTTCTAATTCCATCTGGAGTTTAGACAAAGAAGCCTGGATGAATCCTGCTCTCTGTCCATTTGGCTGTCATCGTTTTGATTAACCTGATTCTTCAGCAGGAGCAAAAAGTAGTTGGCTTCGGTCCATGCAGACATCAGGAAAATAGCTGCCATAATGGCCCAATGATCTCCACACAAGAGATCCCTAGGGCCAATCTGCTTTTTCTCCTATGTCTAATTACAAACTTATCTTCCTGTTTATATTAACAATTTTTACAATATTTTCATTAAATAATTGCTTTTGGAACTGTGGGATGGTCAGAACTTCATTTTTTTCCCAGCACAGGTGTTATAAAAGTAGGGATGAAATGGGAAAAAGAGAGCAGATGTGGGAGAGAAGGAAGAAGGAAGGAAGGAAGGAAGGAAGGAAGGAAGGAAGGAAGGAAGGAAGGAAGGAAGGAAGGAAGGAAGGAAGGAAGGAAGGAAGGAAGGAAGGAAGGAAGGAAGGAAGGAAGGAAGGAAGGAAGGAAGGAAGGAAGGAAGGAAGGAAGGAAGGAAGGAAGGAAGGAAGGAAGGAAGGAAGGAAGGAAGGAAGGAAGGAAGGAAGGAAGGAAGGAAGGAAGGAAGGAAGGAAGGAAGGAAGGAAGGAGGGAAGGAGGGAAGGAGGGAGGGAAGGAGGGAAGGAGGGAAGGAGGGAAGGAGGGAAGGAGGGAAGGAGGGAGGGAAGGAAGGAAGGAAGGAAGGAAGGAAGGAAGGAAGGAAGGAAGGAAGGAAGGAAGGAAGGAAGGAAGGAAGGAAGGAAGGAAGGAAGGAAGGAAGGAAGGAAGGAAGGAAGGAAGGAAGGAAGGAAGGAAGGAAGGAAGGAAGGAAGGAAGGAAGGAAGGAAGGAAGGAAGGAAGGAAGGAAGGAAGGAAGGAAGGAAGGAAGGAAGGAAGGAAGGAAGGAAGGAAGGAAGGAAGGAAGGAAGGAAGGAAGGAAGGAAGGAAGGAAGGAAGGAAGGAAGGAAGGAAGGAAGATGACTTCCACTGATGAGCTAGCCTGGGGACCTCACCTTGCTACTTTACTGTCCTGTGCAATTGTCCCCTGTCCTTTCTCTACAATATGTGAGATCTAGGGCAAGTTTCATGTGCTTAATTTATTACAAATGTGCTTCAAATGAGCTTCATTCAAAAATACACATAAAATAAAATTACTGTGTTTCCATGTTATATAAAAGTATTTTTATAAATACATTTATATTTCCTACTCTCTGGTCTGTTTTTTTAATTCCTTTTTTTACTTCTGTGTTGGCTGGTCAGGCCAAAGAACTGACTACAAAAGCTAATCTTCCTTGACTGCTCATTGGCTGAAAATATTAGTGGACCCTTCTTGGTAACCAGCCAGAGGTCAGGTTCTGCACATGACTCATGCCCCAGTCAATTTGAGAAAAAAAAAGAGCAAAAGAAGGCACTTAAATGTAATGCTTGTCCCCTTCAAGCTCAGAGTGCAGCCCCCAGGTCACTGCATTTAAAATAATGACTTCTCAGAGATTTTTCAAGTGCACAATCTCTCTCCACTACTCCTAGGAAGTGGTTCTATCTACCTATTGCCTTGGGGTTGGCGGGTGGCTTTACAGTCCACTGTGCAGGAAAAGGGCATCCTTGACCCAGTAAAAAGGGCATCTTTGACCCAGGAAACTGGAGGAATCTGCTATTCTACCTGGTCAAAATGCTTATGCCTGCCCATGGGGTCAGCCATGCTTCCTTGCTGCCCCCATGCTTTCATAGCCTCCCTGGGTCTTGCTTCCCAGCCTCCATGGACATGAACCAAGGCCACCCAGGACATGATCCTGGCCTGCAGCCAGCTGTGACATCTGTGCTCATGAGCTAAAATGCATCAGGCAGTAAAGCGGGGGGAAAAGTATAGGTGCACTTGAGTAACACTGATCAGAGTTGTCTCTGCTTTGCTTCCTGGTCTCAGCCCAGAAGAGGAAAATTCTGCACTCCTTATGGAGGAAGTTTTTTTGTCTTTCTTCTTTCCTCATCTTTTCTTTTCTCTCATCTTCCCACTGCTCCTCACTCTTGCTTCAACCCCGACAGCATCAGGTTTTCTGCTGAAGTGCACTGTCATTTACTGAGCCTAATTACACAGCAGCAAACTGAAATCCCTCTTGTCTGCTTTGGACAACTTGGACTCATTGTGTGGATCATGCAAGTGGGATTTGACACAGAGCCAGAAAGAAGAGTAAATTAATATGGTCACTTCAGGTCATGGTCATAAAAAGCCATAGCTCTTCTGCTGCAGATGTGTGGCTCTCTCACACAGGTTTCAATGGAGAAAACAACCCAACCTATTTTTAGTGAGCCAGGCAATGAGTGATAATGTTACAGAGGAAAGCTATGGTCTGTTTTAAGCTGGGGTGAACAGTTGCTGACTTTGGGATGGCATCTCAGCCTTGGATGTTTGTTCTGACAGAGAAACCAGGACACTGATGAGAAGAGAGGTCATAAACATTTTATTCATATTTATCTCTGACCTGAAGAGGCACAGACATGGATGACACATGGATGATTGTTTTCAACAATCTGCTCTTGCAGATAAAATGGCCATGCTTGGGCAAGCAAATGAGAGAAAGAGAGAGCTGAGATTAGGTTTCTAGTTTCATTGCAAATGAACAACCTAAATCCCATTTCTGATTTTTTTCCTGCGTGTGGTGTGTTTATTACTTTGTGTAAGGTAAATAGCTGGAAATGTGGCCAGATGTCTTCTCTTGGACCGCCTTTCAAAATGTGTTATTTCTTGTCTTTGCTGCACTGAGACAAGTAGGCTTAATGGATGGAGGTAGAGTGATGTATCTTTTACTGGTCAAACACCTCCTGAGGGTCCTGGCTGTTGAACAGCCCAGGATGATGCCTGTACAGCCATGGGCTCCTTTCTATGATGAGTTGGCAGGCTGGGCTGCAGCAAGCGCGGGCATCTCTTGTTGCAAGGTGGTCATGCTTGGTAGGTATATGATCACCACCCACCTGAGCCTTTATAGAAGACTTTCCACTGGGGTTCATGAGAGATACAAGGGGTATTTTGGTGACATTCTTAGGCAGATTGTTACGGCTGGAAGAGAAGAAACAGAGATTGCAGCACTTCAAACCACACTGGGAAGAGGCTGGAGGGGAGAGCAGGTTGAATCACAAAATGTAGGTCACTGTGAAGCAGAGATGTTTCCCCCAGGCATGAACCTGAACCAAGACACAGTTTAGAACACACCACACGAATGAGGGAAATTTACCATCAGATCTCTCTTCCATTAATAACTTTCATATTTCAGTACTGTGCCAAAAAAGAAAAAAAAAAGATCCAAACAGCCATTCAGATTTAAAAGTATTTGGGTTTGGGACAAGACCATATTCCAACATCCCTTTTCCCTGTGTGCTTCCACTGTCTTCAAAGTACCTGCTTCAGAACCCCACTGATGAACACTCCTGAGGTTTGGAAACCTTCACTTCTAGCTCCTAGCTGTAGGACATTGGCCCAGACATAATGTTGACACATACTTACGTGAAGTTCACTGAACAATGCCACTTCATAAAAGTCCCATAAAGGTACAATCTTGTGCTCAGAGGAGATTTTATTTATGGAGACACAGAAAGCTGTGAGTGTGTGTGTGTGTGTGTGTGTGTACTCTGTAAAATGTCCATTAGCCAAGGTGTAAGTGAAATGAATCTGACCTCTGTGTCATTAGCGTGCTGTCTGCAAAGGTGCTGCTTCAGAGCATTCCCAACCTCACCCCAAACCATCAGTGAGAACTGAAAACAAGAACAGAGTTAGAGGATGATTTTTTCTTAAGTGCATCAAGCAGTGTTTTGTCTGAGAAGAATAAGAATAATGAAGTAGAAAAAAATATAAATAGGCAACCCAGACCCATGATAAATGTTGGGTTTTTTCCAAGTCTTACTGAAAGCTGTAGCCAAAATGTAAGAAACAGTATCTGAAATGTTTGTGAGGGAAGGCTGCTGCGCCAGCACTCATCCAGCAACATCTGAGAGAAGAGAGAATTTTATATGTGATTGCCTTAGTCATGTTGTCATTATCAATTAAGCTTAGAAGGCTCATTTGATATGCTCAGCCATCCTGCACACTTGCCAAAAAGGCAAGACTTCTCCACAGCTGCGGCTCTGAAGAGCTCTGAAACATTGTGAGAAGTGAACAAATGTAGCCAGTGAGGTGATATTGGATGAACTGAATTTCACTTGAGGAAAACCACTTTGGATAATGTCCCAGAGCTGGCACTTGGTGCGCACCATCATGTGGTGCTTGTCACTTGTAAATTCTCATGCCTCCTGTGAGTACGATGCAGTCTGGTAACAAACTGATCTTTTGCTGCATCTTCTTCTCTAGCTAAGGGCATGCTCCTTTAGCACCGTAGATATGCAAACCAGCCCTGTTGTGTGTGACTTATATCTCAGTTTCATGCCAAGATGTTTTACATACCAGGTAACTGTCACTGAGGAAGCAGTGGCAGCTTCAAACATGGCTTTTTTTGGTGGCTTTGTTAGTGTGAGCATTCCTGGGCTTTGAAGGTTCATAGGCAGCTCATGTACAGCTGCACTGCGCAGTCAGGGAGAGATGCAAGCCACATGTTCACAAGCGCCACTTTACCTCACGCTCTCTGTCTCCCTCATGCCTCAGTACTCTGCACACGCTTTTAGCAAACAAGTTCATGAGGAGTCCAAAGCACTCTCTGCCACCACTTCCAGTCCGGAAGGCAGTAAAGGATACTGGTTTAGTATCCTTTACACAGAGGTCATATTTGAACTTACTGTTGAATATAAATAATGTTGCCTGATGCATAAGAAAAGTTGAGGAGTGAGCTCCTCAGAAGCTTTCCTATTGTATCTAACCCTGTTTCATTCTAATCAAAATTGACCTCTGTAAACTCAAATGAAAAAAAAAAAAAAGGTTAATACAGCTTCTTCCATACTCACAAGCCCCATCCTGTAAGAGTTAATTCGCACCTTAGGTTATTCCAGCTCAGTCTCTTGAGCATAACCTATGTCTAATACAATTATGATTAATCTTCTCTTAAGAGTTTGACTATACAAGTGAATTTTTAAATAGATAAATTCTGGGTTAGCCTCACTTAGACTGAAAAAGAAAGAAACTCCCTCTGTTGAGGGGAAGACAAAAGTCTTCACCAAAATCCCTGTAGGTCAGTCCACCAGAACTGGATATAGCTGCAGCAGGAGGGAAGTAAAGAGTGGGAGGGATCAAGTGGTGATCGAACTTCCTCCTGTGACAAGGTGTGAATATGCTCCACCAAGACAAGCAACTAAAGGTACTCCATAAATCCACCCCAGAATGTCCCTCAGTGTGAAGGCTGGCAGTAACAAAAGACTTGTGTGAGGGGAATTTTCAGGCCCTTCCTTTAGGAGCTTGCTGTGGGCAGAAGGGAGATCAGCCCCTCTAGGCTTCTTTTAAGTGGTTTCACAATGTTTCTGCTGCTGAGATGAGTGGGGATTTTTGACCCAGAAACTCTGGAGCTAAGGATGCATTCAGGATGCTGCAACTACAGCCAACATTTCAGAGGGAAAGCATCCATTTTAGAGAGCCACCAACAGCAGCTCCCAGCAAGAGAGAAGCAGTAGACTCCCTTATTTTGAGCACTGTGTCTATCTCTCCCCCAGAGGGCACATAGATGTCATTCCAGGAAGCGTCGCTGCAAAGATCCCATTCCCAAAAGATGTGGTGACTGAAACCTAATGGTATTGGAGACTGAAAGCATAAGAAATTCAGTCTCAGCTCCATACTTTGCCAGGGAAGTGATACTCACCCCTCACAACACCTCTATCCCTCTTTGCTTTCCCTGCTTTTTTTTTTCCTCTTAGTTGTAGGCTCTGTGGGTATAATCAAAAAACAGAGGCAAGAATTAATTGATCCTTGAACTTTATTAATACAAGTCTGATCTTGCATCAATTAAAACATCCATGCTATTCATATCCAGTCAGCGTTTCCAGGGGTTGATCCAGTGGAGTGCATTCAGGTCAGCCTCAGAGTGAGCCTGAGATGTGAACTCCAGAAACCCTATCCCAGACACATAGTCCTAATATAAAAAATATGTGATCTGTTACCAGCAGGCTGCCTCCTCTCTGCTTTTTCCAGCCAACTGAGCAGCAAGAGTAGAGATAAATTCCCTGTAGAAAAAATGTCAGTTATATTTTATAAATAGATAAATGGATTCAGCAATACAAAGGGTCCTGATTTTGAAAGTGAATTTCTGAGCATAGGTCCCAGCAACAGGATTTTCTGTTTAAACACTTCAGCATTAAATTCCTAGAGAGATTGTGTTGCAAATTGAAAGAAAGTGAAGCCGTTTAAAAAATCACAATAATAACCAGCATTGGCATCATCCCATCATCTTTCCTTCAGACTGACTTACAGAATGTTGCTCTTCTGAACTCTTCCACAAGCAGAAAGGAAAAAAATAATAAAGCTGCTAGTTTCATATATACTTTAGATCATCACAAATGAGCACTGCTACCACTATCTCTGTGCTTCCAGACTCTGTCCTGCAATTTAATGACCAAGTTAATGTGCCTGAAAAAGTTAAAATTCCAGAGCCATTTAGGGGCTAAGGAATTCATCACTCACTGTTACCTTCCTGAGCTCTGCTAATAATGAGCCAACCGTGCTGGGAACACATCAGTTTAAAGATGATCCTATCTAGAGCTTGAAACCAAAGCACATGCAACTTCCCTGCTTTAATTTGCTTTAGAGTATCATTCATGATTTTAGAATTTTGGAATTCTTTTTCTCATTAAGGAAGACAGTAACTATCATAAAATACCCAAAATACAACATATTTAAATGTGAAGTAAAGAAAGTTTCCCTCTGAGATGATAGTAAAAAATGCATGTGATGGATATCTGTGTTTAAAGAGAATAAGAAATGGGATTACTCTGGGAGAAACCAAGCACTGCTTGCTTGCAGGCAAAATGTACTACCTGAGTGACTAGCACAGGAAGCAAAAGGTCTGTGTCTGTGTTGTGCCCCCCTCTTACGCTAATACATCATGTGCAATAGGAAGATTAAGAAGCAACTCCTTAGAAAGTATGATGCCTGCATTTTGAGCATTTTTATTCAGAATCTGGCTTCCAAAGATGATAATGATTATTTCCTTTAGCTCATATCAGAAATACAAGTAGAAGAGCCCAATCTCTAGCATCCCTGTGCTTCATCTTGCCTTCTTTTAGGGTGGATGCAGGAATGCTAACATGCTTCACTGACAGAGATACTACATCTCTTTTAAGCAGAATGGCATCACATTTCTGGAGGAAAAAAGTAATGTTCTCCTCGTACAATTAATGGATCATTGCATTAAAATACTACGTACCAATATTAAGTTGAATAATGTTTCCCCTCTGTCTTAGAATTTCCTTTTTAAAGTCTGTTCCTTGGCCTTGGAAGGCTTTATTTCATGCCATGCTTACATTATTGCTGTAATGACAAATAACAATTTATTTGTGGAGGTTAAAGCAAATTATCTTGTTCCTGTTAATGGCAGTGTGCAACAGGATGGAGATTTGCTCATTTTTATTGCATATTGGCTAGATAATTGGCCACTTTTTAAAAATAATGTTTTTTTACAGCCATGTTAAAATTTCAGTAGACAGAAGTCATTTTGCAGTCTCCTAAATCTCTAAACAGCTAAAAGATGATGACCAGAAACAGCTTGGAACAGAAACTGAAATAAAATGTCAAGAAACCCAGACTTAAATGAATTTGTACTTTTTAACTAAAAAGAAATGTTCTAGTGCAGAATTTGCCCCAAACCACTAATGCTTAGAATAACATACTTATTCCTTGCTTGTCCTGCCTTTATAATACACTTGTGAGAGGTCTGAGCTGTCTTTGCCATGCTATTTCTTCCTCTGAAAAGAGAATGAGCTGCAGTGTTAGCAGAGGCTCTGAGTGCAGTGGCTACTGAGTCTTGGTTTCTGCTTAAATCATCTGTACTTGTTTATCTCCTTGGAGCTTTCCTCTGGGAGAAAGTCACAGATAGCCAGCATGTTCCTAAGTGTGCCAATTAGGATACTCAAGCCCACACTTACTCCTTTTCCTTGCTTTTTGATTTGAACAGATTTTTCTGCCTGGAAGCTTCCCTGTGGGCTTGGGAGGCGGATTACACTTTTCTCCATGGGATGCATCCAGTTGGCTGCAGGAGATCTGGATCCTATCTTTATTTCTGCCACTAACCTACTTTGAGCAAGCTGCTTCCTTTCTCTGTGCCTTTGTGCCCTTGCTCACCAACTGAGATTAGAAACAGTACAGGGCAGAGAATGCCTGTAAAAATTACAGTGAGTTTGTGCAGTACTTTTAGCACTGTGGGGTCCCTCAGTCAGGGACATTATTAAACTCTTGCTAAAGGACAAATAAGAGTGACAGCTGCTTTTGATCCAAATTTCTCAATGACTCCTACATCTCGTCACTTATCTTCCTGTAATTCCTTTACTATCTCATTTTGTTCTTTCTTTTTGTCCACACCATCTTATAGATGTTTTTATATGCTTTCCTTCACACAGCAAATCCCTCAGAATACCTGAACTAATACTGGCACATTTTCACACTAAATAGATGCCCTAAAAATGCAGTGTGATTGTACCGGGAGCCCAAACAAATACCTGCCATAGATTATGGCAGCTAAAAGTGTTAGTTCCTGGCTTTTTAAACTTTTTTTTAGAGTGAGATTTTCCAATGGGTTTTCATGCTTTGCTTCAGGCAGGATTGCTCTCTATTAGCAGGAGGCAGCACAGCATACTTGTGGGACACCCTGAGACTTTGACAGTATCATCCTGTTTTGCATGGAAACTGGCCCACCAAGCAATAGGGGGGACACAACCAGTCTCATTCCTTGTAACAGCGAGTGAATCCAGTCTTTTGGCACATGTAGAAATCAATGTCTGAATTCCTGCAGAAAGCTGTGTTGATGATCTTGATATTATAGAATCACAGAATGGTTTGGGTTTAAGAGGACCTTCAAAGATCACTCCGTTCCAACCCACTCACCATGGTCAAGGACGCCTTCCATTAGATCAGGCTGCTCAAAGCCCAGTCCAACATGGCTTTGGTCTTCCTCAGACAGAGAGCAAGGTCACCTCACAGCCTGAAAGCAGATGAGTCCAGGAGTACGCAAAGGAGGATTCTAGCACTGGACCCAAGCTGAAAACCTGTTGCCTTTCTCTATTCTGGTGGTCTGTATGTTCGAAGGAGAAATGTGACTGGCCTTTGCACATGGTGCTTCAGGTGTCAGTTCAATCTTATCCTGTTTTCACACTCTGCTGTTTTAGGAGACCTAGGATTGTACTTCTTGGGATGATCAGGGGAACCAATTTTAAAATAAAGGTACAAAAATATGTTAAGCAAAACTGGCCAAAGATTTTTGTCGGAATCTGTGGGTATTGGTGATTCCGAGATTGTAGAAAGTCTCTGTCTTTCTGCCCCGTTGCCAAAGAAGAAGCCATAATTCGTCTGTGCTGTTTTCAAGGTTGTTTATTCTTGCTTATCCATAACATGTTTTGCTGCCCTGCCGCAGGTCTGTCCTGCAGGGCAGCGTGCGGGGCTCTGCCCCCAGTGGGATGTTACAAACATTATATACCAGAAACTACATGTGCTATATTTACAATAATGTGCCAATATCTATCATCTACGTTGAACAACGTGTCCCCAGCCTAAACCAATAGAAAAATGCCAACACTACAGTGAAACATGGAGGGCATGAAGAAGGAGGAAAAGGACAAGACGCACCCAATTCCTTCATCTTGTCCCCTCTGAACCCCTAATCTAGAAACTTAAAATTTTACTTTTGCACCCATGTCACACTTAATTATTACTCTTATCAAACACTCAAAGCTTGTAATTCATCCTGTAAGATTGAAAACTCCTCTCCATGGACAGAGATCACAGACAGTGTCTCTCGGGGCTCTGTACAGGGGGGTTCCTGACTCCTGCCAGGGTCTCAGACCTGCCAGGGCAGCCAGAGGGAAGCCTTGGATTCCCACAGATTTTCATTCAAATACTGAAAGTTATTTGTTGATTTCAACAGACTTTGTATCATGACCAAAAAGTGTCTTTTTTTGATGCCTAAAATAATTTTCCTGCATACACAGTCAATGCAGTCAATTGTTCTTTATAGCTAGAGCTGTTCTGCAAACAACTCAGGGCCTCTTGACTGACTGTGTGAGTAAAAATCAGCACAAGCTTATTGGAGGCACCAAATCATGCCATGGACTTGTTTGGATAATAAAGTTCAGAGGTACAGAGGATAATCTCATCTGAGAGAGGGTGACCAACTCTCAGTTATCATTCCTCTGTACACTTCCTTTTTAGCTAATTAAACCTTATTTCTTCACAGGAAGTAGTTTCTGCACATTCTGCAATAACTTGGCTTCATATTATTTGACATATCTCTCTTGTATTTTATCTAGAGAAACAGGAAAAGTACAGTTCCAGCATGTAGACCTAAACCATTGCTTTATCGTTCCATTAGTGTATTAGCAGTTCTCATATGACATACTACGTGCTCCATTCTCCAAGAATAAATATATATATTTTTAAACAACTTCTCCAGGATAAAAATGCAGATGAGCTTTGAAGCTGAGGAGTTTCACTACACATGCTATTTCTTCTCTTTAGCAGGCTAGAGTAAGCACTCTGACGCTTTGGATTTTACTTTCACATCATTATTCACTGCCTTCTTTGTTTGAATAGCATTATTTCAGTGTTCTCAACTTCAGCCCTTCATAAACCATCACATTCCTTAAAATACTGGTGACTTTGTCATCTGGTGGCCCCGGCTATTGGATTTGTATTTTCAACTTTTCTTCACATCCGCAAAAGGTAAAAACTATTTCTTCTGAAAGAATGAAACATGACAGTTTCCTGTAATCATATGACTTCAGGAGCTCAGGTTTTAAGAAAAGTGATCTCTCTCCTAATAAAATCCCAAGTGTTGGCAATTTTGTTCCTGCATTTGACCACTTAATTTTTGTAGCAGAATCTCAGAGCACAGTATCAAAGCATAGCTGATCTCTTTTCAGAAATGAAATTTACTTACATGGTCAGCATTACAATTTATGGAAGAATCAGTCCCAGATGCTCACCAATTTCCTGTGAACCACAGTTCATCAATATTTTTTCAAAATCTGGTGTTGATATGAAGAATCTGCTTATTATATGAATCCAGTTGGAAATTATGAACTTGCTACATATTTGAATGTGAGACAGTAACTTAACTCTTTTTTATAATGTTTGTCTTTGCTACTCAATTTTATCTGTATCTGTGGTAGGATTCCCCACATTAGTGTCACAGAATAAAAAAATTAGCTAGATTTGCTGATTTGCATTCTTTGCCCTCAAAATTTATTTTCCTGAAAAAATAAGGTGTTTCTCTGAAGTAAAAGAATTAATTGAAGAGGAAATTACCTGTCAGTGGTACACCTGAGACCAAACTGTGACTACCTCCAGAGGCTGATTGAAAACTAATGACAAAAGAAGGATATTTATGGAGATCTGGTTGATCTAGATAAGCAGACCTGGGGTAGGAGCTCAGGATATCAGGTGCTTTCCTGATTGTGATGTCCTATACAGGTAATCCCTCAGTGAAAGAATTTATTACAGGGAATTTGTTTTCCGCTGGTTTGCTTATTGGCTTTTAATATCTCTTGTACTTTGCCCATTAAGAGCATATTGTCTTTAGGAACTGTGAAAATCTTGAAGGTGAGTGATTTACACAGCACACCCAGGGGTTAAACAGGGAAGGATCTGGTTGGTTTCTGAGTGATCATTTGTGTTAACTGCAAGAGTCTGCAAAAAGCGTGAAGATCCAAAGACTGGCTGTTGGATGGTGGTTCCAAATCTCAGGAATGAGGACAAGGCAGAGACATCAGCTACAGTGCCTTATTTCCCATGAGCTCTTTCATGGAAAAGAAAGAGGCTAGAGGTGGACTCTTCTCACAACATAGGAATGTATACAGTTGGAAGGTAAGCACAACTACCTATGAAGTCCAGTGATATACACATTTAAAGTTTTGTTAAACCAAATCTTAGACATTTACTGCAACATGAACATAATTCACAGGTTGTATTACCTGACCTGGAAGGTGAATCCATGTTCACCTAAGCTGTCTCCCAGTTGTGGCTCATGTTTAAGTTTCAGTTTTTATCCTGATGGTAGAAAACAGTTTTAATTTAATAGCACATGCAGAAAGCACTTTTCTGACATAAAGGGGTGACATTTTTCACAGAGCAGTTTGCTCAAAACCCGCCAAAATCATTAAAAAATTCAATGAAGTCTAACTTTGACAAAGAAAGAAACTTATCTAATGCCTCCTTTGATCAGTTTGAATATTTGAAACTTGAGAATTTCTTCAAGCAGTCATTAACAAGCTGAAGAACTGTCTTTCAGAAAGTCAATATGATATAGACAGAGATGTGGCCTACTATTTTTTTTTTATTGCTACCTTATAGTAGCAATACACAAGTGGTTGGAACATTTCATGTTAGATATAGTCCTGGATCAGGCAATTCGAACTGCTAGCATGACATAATGGGAAACTGAAGGATGACATGGGGAATCATAGAGGATGCCATGACTTCCTCTGAACTTCATCCAAATTGTACAAAAAAACAAATCAGGAGAAGTTCAATTAGGCTTTTTCATGTGCATACATCAATGAATTTGTTAAACTTGAACATAAAAGTTCAGATCTTTCTAATAAAAATAATATTTTCAAATTTTTCTGTAAAGGGACTTTAGGTCATATTCATAAACCAGTTGGCTTCCTCTCTGGTCTTTCAACTCTCCATGTGTGCTTCTGTACCAGTAAATTAAAATTATCTTCCTTGAGGGTCCTGTCCTAGAAGCTGTCCTGGAAGGATATGACTCTCATTCAGCCACTGGAACAAGATTAGATTATTAATACAACAAGTTTATTATGGAATTACTTATCTCTCTTAATAAACACAGGTTATAAACACAGCTTTGGCTCCATTCTATTATTGTACAAAAAAAAGTTCTACTCTGCTCTAAAAATTAGTAGACTAAAAATGAAGTCAAGATAAGATGTTTGCATTGGAACTATGAAGGGAAGTAAACAAAGTATTCTTACACTCTAGGCTAAAAAAAAGTTAGTCAAAATATTCACATTTTTTCATGGAAAATCAAAAATATATAGAATATAAAACACAAATAACTTTTCTAAAATCCTGAACAAAATATTTTTGTCAAATTTCAGTTGGAAATAATTTGAAATTCTGGTGAAATAACATAAAATTGTATCTAGATTTTATTGTTTATTGATTTTCATTTGCTTTGTTTTGAGTTTTTGTTATCTATAAAACCATTCTTATATTAATTTAAAAAAAATATAAAATTGAGTGTCTTTGTTTTGGTAGAGAAGAAAAATCAAAAAAATTAGGAAGATGGTATCTCTGGCATCAGTCATTAAATTCAACTTTATTATAGTTTTTGTTCTGCCACCAGGAAAATATTTTCTCACCCTAAATCTAAGGATGAAAAAAATATTTATTTATTTATCACTTGTTGATGTTTCTGAGTTGGAACAAGACTCAAACTCCTTGTTTATGGCAACAATTTTAACACTTCAGACTAAATTATTTCTGTTTATTATTATGTTTGTATTTGACATGAGATAAACAAGATTTGTTTCTGGATATATGTTACATGTATTTGACCATGAGTAGAATTTTTAAATTAAAATAATAATATTTTTATAATAATAATGACAATTCTATTTCATTGCTGTTGCTGAAAACACTCCCACTATCTCTGTGACTCAGACCTCTCCAGTCATCTCCAATTATTTTAGGATTACCAAACCACTGCCTCATATTCAAGCAAATCAAATATATATATATATATTATTTATCAAAAATTCATGTTCTTCAACTTCCTGTCCCAGATTTAGATAATTCCCTGTATGTCTCAGAAAAGTATTTACTATTTTATTATATAGATATAATTATTATGGATTCACATGCAATTTGAGATTTAAAAAAGTCTCCCATGCAGAAAAGAATTTATAACAATACCTGTTGTGAGGTCTTTGTAATTGTTAATAAATGTTTAGACTATGTCTTATTTCACCACTCTTTAATTCTTAATACAGATCAGTACTTACACAAGTTGGATCTGGCATCACTGAAAGAAGTTGCTTATCTAATGACTTTCACATGCCTGGAAGCAGAAATTATTTTCAACATGTAAAATGCTGTTTCCAGCACTTTTCTTCTTCTTCTCTATTTAAATCTAAAGGTCGTGTTACACCAGAAAAGAACTGACCACATAAATCAGTGAACAAAATTTCTTGCACTGACACTGAACATATCAGGTGAGGTGACCAATGACAGACATGAATTTATATACTACACTGTAGAGCAGAAACTAGCTAAGGAAAATCATGACTGACTTTTTTCTTTCTAATACATGAACCTGATTCTTAATCCCACCTCTGTCATGGTGTGCTCAGGAGGTGTGGACTAATAATAGTTCTGAAGCCCCATATGCCTCTAAGTTTATGAATTTAAAATTAACATATGGAGAGTAACACTAAATCTAGTCCTGTTTTAACAGTGTTCCTCCCCATGACCTTAAACATTATGATACCCAAACCCCAAAAAAATTAATAAATTAAAAATACTAGAAAAGTTGAATGCCATTTCCAGTGCATTTAAAGAATGTAAATAGGAAAATAAGAATAAGCCAGAAGATTCAGACTCTTTTTCTCGTAGAAAATTGAAAGTTTATTCAGCTGTTTCTGATGTCTCTAAACTAATTTTTCTTGCAACCATCTGTTCTAACTTTTTTCTTCTATGAAAATAGGCCTCTCCTGAATGCCACACTTTGGTGAAATACTTATTTTAACGTCTTGTTGATTTCATGCAAGGAGAATGCAGGCTTTATGTGAAATAAGCATATCAACATATTCCTCCTTGGCATATCACTGTTCAAAGGCTTTCTTTTCTAAAACTGTTTTCTTTACCCCTTCAGAGCTGAAAATGTTACTCCTCCACAAGCACCATTTAAGACCCAAGTGTCAATGAACCAGGCAGCAAAATGACAGTTACTTAAACAGCACATGATTCAAGACAGTTTTAGGAAATTCCTAACACTTTGTGTCCCATTTCTTTCCTGGATACAAAGGGACAGATTGTGCCTGACCTTGGGGGATGCAGAAGAGGCGAGGTGGGAGGGGGGAAGGCCAACAGGCACATGGTTCTTTCCCTTTTTCTTTTCTTTCTCTTCCATGCATGCTATTCCCTTACTGAGCAGCTGGGTATGGTCTTTTTTCTCCAGCTGTGAACACAAAGACTGTCTGCTTTCAAGTGATGAAAAGTAACCTAAGTTTTGCCACTGAGTACAACTGGGCCCTACTGCATCATAAGCACAGAAATGGCAAAAAGATAAGGAAAAAATTAATTGTTAAGTCTAGAATGTCAAGTTTCCTTCTGATACCTCCTGGATATGCGTGCTATTAAGTCTTCTTTAATTACCTCCATGAAATGCTTGGACTGCAGAACTCTACCTATGAACAATTGTACAGTCTGGGCAAAACCCTTTTAACCATGAGGAATAAGGAGAAGCTGGGTCTTGGATTGGTGACTAGGAATCAGGAGGCTGGGGCAGGTTTTAGGCTTATCTGTCAAATGCAAAGGAAGAACATTAAGATCCTCTACTTCTGTCTTACATTAGGGAGGAATTGGTTAAATGCAAAGAGTATCCTTTACCTCTCTCATTTTTCATCTGTCACAAAGTTCCCATTCGTTATGAATACACCAAAACCTCAAACATCCTGGAACTGTTTTTTAAGATACATGTTTTCCTCTTCACTGTTAAAGGATGGCTTTGGCTAGACACAGAGGTGAAGAAAAAATCCTGCCCACTGTTACTTAGCTGTGTTTAATACCTTTGGGTTCCTCAGTGGTCTCTTTTGGTTCACAAATTAGGAGGGCAGCGCAATGTGCGGCAGGTGTTTCACCTGTGCTTGAAATGTCATCTTGCTGCAATTTGAGATCTATAGACATGGATTGCAGTATTTCCTGTGTGCAATACATGCCAGTTTTCTGTCATTTCTTTACACGTTGCAGCTGAATCAGGGTCTAATGGAAATTGGCCCACAAATACTATGGATGTAAAAGGTGGTAAAAAATTATTTCCTCCCATGCACAACTCAGTTCTCTAGTATGTTGTGTGAATTTCCACTTTGGTCACTACCATATAGGATAAACTTGAAGTTTATAGAAAGCTACAACTGATACAAAGCTTGTATCACTTGTTAAACTTTTGTAGGTTTTGCCTCATAGGCAGTTGCTTTACCTTTTCTTTATAGATTTGCTATTTTTTCTGCCTAGCAGCTTTTTCCATTCACTTGGTTTTCTGGATGGCATGTGGTGCCAGACAAATAGCACACTAAGGGCAGTTCAGTATACAATGTAAGGGCTTTGTCCTCCTCCATACCTGCCTGTGGGAACTGTGAGCTTTGTTCTTTCACACTTGATAAATTGTGGCTTGAGTCCCCCTGCTTGAGGTAAGATGTCAGGTGCCACATCAGCTGCAAGGTCTGCCTTGGGGACATCAGAGTGAAGCACCACATTCATTGTGGTTCATCTCCATGAGGATACTATTGGCTATGGAGTTACCCTGCTTTTCTTATGCTAGAAGATTCAAGGTGAAACTCTGAGGTGTTTTTCTTTTGGGAATAGAGGCTTTGGCTAGACACAGAGCCAAAAAATCATGGAATTATTTTCTTTCTTGTGAGAGACAGGTATTCTGGCAGCTTGTCCTTAGACTGCTAAGGGCAGGGACAGAGCTTTCCTCTGATTCTGTGCATGGTGTTTTGAGTCTTAAAAGGAATCACAGTCCTGAGATAATGGGGATTTGTATCCTCCACTGTTCAGATAAGCACAAGTAGTGTGAATTTAACATTCAGCAAGTAGGTTGGTTCCTACCTAAGGCATTTTCTTTTGCTGTGGGAACACTAAACAGATACAGTGAAAATAGTCGGGTCTCCCCTGATTGGCCATAAGCCAGTCCAAAATACATGCAGAAAAGTCTTTGATGATTTAATGTATGGGAAAGGACTTTAAAGCCTTAGAATTTGCTATGAATGCACTCTGCCTTGAAGGTCCAGTAATGAAAGGGGAATATGCTTTGATTTAAACACTGCCTTTAAAACACTTGGCTTTGTATTTAGATTCAATTAGGACCACAGCATGCTCCCCATCCAGTTTTCCCTGTAATTATTATCTTAAACACAGGACTGTCTGCTCTTTTGTTCAAGACTGCTGATATGATTTCCAGGATGCTGCAGGTGTGCACCTTCCCCAGAAGCAGCTGATAACTATGTACATTTGATCTGCTACATCACACTATTTCCAAAACAGTTTGTCTTCTTTCCTGAGTATTTCGTATTAGGTAATTCATGATTTGGTTTCTTTTATGGAAAATTAAGTCAGACATTTACAAATCTGATCATGTACATGTACGAGCCAAGAAGTAGGTTAGCCTCAAGGTTCCTGCTAATCCACTAAAGTGCCTAAGGATCTGAAATAAATCCCGTTTTTTTTTTTTCCACACAAGCTTCATAACGTTGGTCTAATTGCTTATCTAAAAGACATAGGTCTAAGATACTGACCCCCTACCCACTGCTGTCAGTCTCCCTGAAGTAACACTCCAGCCATCACACTTGTAGCTGAGAGATTAATAATGAATGAGTGTTCAGAAGAAAAAAAGCAATTGTTCACACTTCAGCTTGACCTTACTTATGACTTACTTATGACTGGAAGTATAATGCCTGAGAACTCTTAAGTGGCTGAAAGCTCAGATAAGTTTTAACCTAAAGCATTATTAGTTGGGAAAGTTCTCTCTAATGTATGCAATGAAGAATAATAATGAATTATTTGAGCACAGTCATTTCAGGTGACTGGGGTGCTGGTGTTGCAGAGTGGTGTGTCCTGGAGGGCTGCAGTGAAGCTTTGAGGCAGGTCATCAGAAAATGAGATGTAAAAGGAGACAATGAAGGAAAGATAGAGAGAAGGGATATGATGGTGCCAGAGATGCTAAGTGAAAGGTGGACTAATGTCTCATTGGTTGAAAGGAAATAGGAAAGGCACACCACGGAATTTCATACAACTGTTTTGGCTCCGTATAGATCTTACCAAGCTGCACAGACTTATTCACAGCTGTTCCAATGAAAATACTACTTTATCTTCCCCTCACAGAAACAGAGTATCTCAGGTATGTCGGTATGAAGCAGCCTAGCACTGTGTAAAGAACTCCTGTTGAAGGATCCTCCAGATAACAAGAATAACTATACAGGGCAGCACAGAGATACTGACTTAGACCTGGAAGCTGTGTTCCTGTGTCAGAACACCATTGCCACCTTGGGAAAAATATTCTTGCTGTGCCTTGTCTACCCTGTTTCCAGATCTCTGCATAGAGCATGAACACAAATCTCTCCATTCCTACTACAGTGCTTGAATTGTGTCTCTTACAGCCTTTTCCCAGAAGAGCAAATGGTAGAGACCAACTCCCCTCTGATCAGTAGACACCATATGTTGTGAGATCTGGCTTACTGTTGAGAATGATGTGCTGAGATGTTGACATCTGTATGACATTGGGCTAGATTCAAATCTTCTTAAGGGCTGAGTAATTCTATTGACATTGGTGGAATACCTCATAGTTAAACAGTGAGATCAGACTGTGGACCAGTATTAAGGCTTTTTTGGACTAACAGTTTACTCACTTCATTTTGGACTAATAATAGTGCTGCCTCAGAGGCATGTTAGCAGATGCTAGCTGGAGAATTACATTACTGCTACATTTTGTGGTTGAGACTAGCTCTGGCAGAAGGGTCCTTGGCTTCTTTATGGGCAAGATGCCCATCACTTGACTTCTGACCTAAACTTGGAGGGCCAGAAGTGATCCTCTCTCCAGTAGGAAGACATTAACTTTCTCTGAAAATCTGGCTCCCAGCTTTCAGCTAGAGCCTGACGAATTAATGCACCACAGTTTTCTAATGCAGACTTCTGTTCTCCCAGGAGTGGAACAGAGACTACTCATTTAACAGAGGACTTGAGATTCAGCTGAAAACCTGGATCCCAGAGGAACAAAGCCAGTACTCTATTCAACACGTCACTCACCCTCTTCCCACACACTATAGCATTACAGCAGGAGCACTGTGGCTGCGGTCTTCAATTTCTCAGTAAAACAAGACCCAGCCCTGCTGTGTGACAAAGGAATGTCAGTCTATTTTGATGTTAAGAACCAAAAAGTCATGGATGAAAGAGCATGTCAGGATTTACAGTCTTGCTTTTAATTTACCTCAAGGTGCTGATTACCAGCAGTACTAAATCACATTCTGTGGCCTGTCTGGACGGGGAACACCTGGGAAATACAACCTTGATCTGCAGTGTGGTTGGGCAGGGTGGGAGGATGCAGAAGTCCTGCAGTAGCCCTGCAGATGGCTGCACCCAAGCTGCTGCTGGAGGCGTGGGGGAGTTGGTTGCCCACTTATCAGCATACTCTTATCCCTAAGTGACACAGATACAGTAATAACCTGATAGCATGATCACTGACCTTTGTTTTAAAAACACAGATACTTTAAAAATATAAAGCTGCAGACTGCAAAAGCTGTCCGCATCCCAGAACAATGCTATTGCACAATAAAAATCGCATTTTGTATAAAGAAAACAAACCAAAAATTCTAGCCCAGTTACTCAACAACTCCAGGGACTGCCAAATAGTATTTGGGAAAAAAAAGAATAAATTTTAGGCTGGAGTGAAGGGACCTGCCTAGATGTTGTTTCTTTGATTACTTTGTGTGCCCACTTCTGATGTCCTCTCTGTCCATGACAGTGTGTTTGCTGCTCAGTGCAGCCATATTATGCCAATAGCAGTGTGAGTCAGAGGAAAGAAGTTTCTGTTCCTCAGTACCAACCCAGAGCACATTCTCAGTCTGGGAGTTGTCTTTGCACTCTGAGATTATTTGTGTTAGACACCCCTGTTTGCCTGTAGCCTGCTGAAGCATCACTCTCTGGAAACTGGTGGTGCAGTTAGGAGAGATCTGAGTGCTCCTTCATGAGCCTCAGCCTTCCTGGGCTGCTCCCCTAGGATGCTGCAGAACTGCAGTACTTGAGTGAGCAACTGAAGGGAACTGAAAAGAAACCAAAGAAAATCCTAATGTTCCAATGAGTTTTTAGTGTTGGACACAGAATAGAAATATATTTAATAAACCATAAAAGTTTTTCTTCATCTTTATGGGTCAGTTCTTTCATTCCTAGAAGTCAAATTATCACCTTTGCTACCTAGTGGAGACTTCAAGCCATAACATTTAGTAGACTTTAAATGTGAACCCAATGAAGGGAATCTGGGGAGCCAGTTTAGACTGGTGGTCCAGTTTGAACCCTCAAATTCAGCTTCTCACCTGAACCTAAACTTCCCCAAGGTAGAGGGAATCCAGCATCCAGCTTCATCACACTCATTATGTTCCTTCAAGCAACTTTTGGCAAGCTTTACCTCCCACTGAGCCTCCAAAATGCGCACAGATAATACGTGCAATGTGACAAAATTATGGTAAGCAATTTAATCAAGGAAATTGCTGTGGGCTTGAATTCTCACAGCATGGATCTCCATATATTTGTTTGCAAGCTTTCTCTTCTTATCTAGCTCTCTTCCAGATTTTGGAGATTTCAAGGACTTTTTTTTACAGAGAACCATTTGAAAATGGTGATGAATGCATAAAGGACACCTCCCCTTTGATTAACTTGCTCTCCAACAGCCATGTCACCAAAGCAGCAGAATTTCAGAGGTTTTCATTCCCTATTTTGACCTTATAAGTCAGCCTTTGGATCTTTCAATGCAGTAAACTGAAGACATGAAAGACACCATTTCATTCACATAACCAAATATTTCTGAATTAGAAGATAACCTGAACAGAGCTATTGAAATGGAAGCGATTTCCTTACCAGTGTTTAGTCTTGTAGCAGAATTTGTAAGACCTGTATAACTATGTGTTCTGAGAGACTGAAAAGTTAATGTCTCAGTCAGCCATTTGCAAAAGCAGTGTGTGCTTTGTTGATGATGTTCAAGGTCACACATTCAGAGGGCATGAGCACCATAGGATGACCATGGCAGATCAACCTTTGTTTTGCCAACAGCTGGGGTTTAAACTACATAAGAGAAGAAGCCAATATGAAGCAAGCCCTTTGAGGTAGTGCTTTTTATCATCATGCCAATTTTCTCCCTTGTACAACTGGCCCAGTTGTAAGACTCCTCTCTGGAAAAGGTATCAGGGCATTCACACTATTCATCCCTTCTGCTGGGACATAATTTACTCAGTTGTAAAATTTTCTTCCACAACCACTCCAAAGAGATATTGTGACATTCACATGTAGGCCTAAAGGTGTTCATCACTTCTGATTTGGTATATTTGGCTCAACTATGCTGATGGAAGAGGCAGCTGTCATATCTTAGAAGGGGTGATAAACCATCAAAAATCTCTGAAGTGCCCCCAGACTCATTTCTTGGACCTTCAACCAGAGGACTGCACATGATCCACAGTGTTACATCACAGTGTAAATCTCCACCCCCAGAGGAAGTACGTGGGCATTCCCATTTAGCCTGAGCCAATATTAACCCATTGAACCTTATGCTTTGTGTCTTTACTTTGTGGATCAAGACTTCAACCAATATTTTAAACAACAGACATCTAGGTTTCAACAAAGTCTTGTCATTGGATCCATGGGTGGTGAGACGTTTCTGCTCTTATCCTTTCTTTCTCTTTCTTTCTTCTCCCAGCTTCTTCTTCTCTAAGTATATTGTAAGCTAGACTGAAAAATTCCAGTCAGTACCTTAATAAGAGACTTGGGCCTGGATAAGTAAAAGTTAGATAAGTTTAAATGTTCTAAGTTAAAGTTTGTGAAGTGCTTTACTTTGCCTGCATGTTGTTTTAAAATTGGCCAAGTACCTTATCTTACCTTGATGCTTTAAAGTTTGCAAGTAAAAGTTTGTTATTGAGCCTCCTGAAAATTTTGTTGTTTCTCTCACGCACCACCCAGAATGAATCAAGCAACCTTCCACTAAGCCAGCTGAATGGAACAGGATATAACATATATACAAATAGATCAACCAGAAAGATATCAGGTTGTCTGTCAATCCTGCTTAAATATATCAGACAATCTCCTTTTTCAGAAAAGATAGAATTTTGTATATTTCTTATTTATTTATAATTTCTTCATCTTTTACCATGTAAGGACTCTGGCAATAAGCTCTCTCCTGCAGGATCTCTAATCTGATGTTGTCTCCTCAAAATGAAAGGGGAAGTTTGGCCACAAAACACTGGTAATGTTAAAAAAGAAAAATACTTGGTATTCATTTGAGCTATGTTGATATATACAATTTGTAAGAACTTCATAGTCTAAATATCCCCAAGAAAAAAGCATTTTTGTGGTATTTCTGTTGGAAGAACCTCAGCAACAAAAAATGTGGCAATATTTCTAGTTGCAATAATGCAAGGAGGCATTTCTAGTTGGGACAGTAGAAATAACATGACTGAATTCTTTGCCCTAAAAGATCTTTCTGGTATTCTTTCCATTGTAATGCAGTAGGTGGGAACATTTTAATGGGAGATGTGGTAATTTCCTCATAGTCAGCTTTTAGGGGCATAAACACCCCTAAAATATAAATGGGTTAAAACTTGGTCTTATAAACTTCTCTGCCATGCAGTTCATTTATCTCAATGTAGGCCACACCTTCCTCTTTCCAAGGAGTGGGTTATTAAATGAGTTCTCTATATGCTTGGTAGTTCAAATCAAATGCACTCAATGCAGATAAAAAAACACACAAAGAGCCACTGTCAACATTACAAAAACATAAAGAAACCATCATCAATAATGTACAAAATTTATACAGAAATATTTAGACCCATTTTAAAATATTTTTAGCAGTGTGTTTGATCTGGCCAGTCTTTGTCCAGAGGGTATCTGCAGGCAAGGTTGAGGGCTCTTTCATAGATGAAACTCCCTTGAAAACTGATTTTGCACTGAGACATACTGAAGTAGCATCCACAATGTTGCATGTGAGCTCCCTCTCTTCTGTTGTAAATAGCAGAAACTCATTTGTTTCTATGGGTCCTAAAAAATGAGGCTGAAAGGAAGACAACCAAGCTGGTCAAAATCAAGTAAAACTTACTGGGTTTACAACCTAAGCAAGTGTGCTCATAAGCTATCGGGTTTTTTTTGCTGGAGCCCCTTTACAGTGTTGGCCTTGGGTACATTGAAGCCAATAGTGAAACTTCCATTGACAGGAATGGGGAAAAATCAGACTTTGAGCCAGAAAGACATGCACACACAATCCCTCTCTCTTTTAATTTCAGATTGCTGAGGTGAAATATGGATTTGTTTGTTTTTTGGGTTTTTTTAAATCATAAATTCCCAATGTGTAGTTTGGACTAACTTCTCTCAAGTTTAGTTTCCACACACAGTATTTGTAAGTACAATTTACTGGCTGTTACAATGTATTTTTTATCTGTAAAAATCAAGGATCTAGTTTAAGCCCATCAGACAAAGCTTTATCTGGACACTAGTGAAAGGCTTGCTGTGAGAAATGCCTCGGAACAAAGGGCTGAAATGAAGAAATGCAGCCATTTGACATAAAATAGAAAGCAAAAAGACATGTTTTTTATAGGAAAAGTAACAAAGCCAGGAAAGAAAACAAAAGGGATATTTAACCGTGGATGAGTCAGGAATTGCACCAGGGAATCAGACAATGTGAAGAAGTTTTTGATAAGAAGGTCACATGTTATATAGGAATTTACCAGAATCTGCAGGAGGTGTTTGAAAAAGAGAAGTGACAAAGACTTGATTATTTTTGAGAGTAAATTTGGTTTAACAGCATTTTGTACACACCAGAGACAAGCAAGATGAGATGCAAAGGTCAAAATGGCAGTTTGGAGTAGATGAGGCAAAAGATTACCAAGGCATGTGCAATGCAGTTGTGATTAAAGTCAAACACTCTGATTTATTAGATATTTCACAAATATAGGCTTCTGTACCAGTTGATTAAAAAGGAAGAATTAAAAAATATGTTAAATATGGTATTAATGTCTTGTCTGCCCAAGGATGGTCTGAAAAACAAATTTGAATTTAGTAAATGGATGAACTCAACCCAAAGTGAGTCTCTCTGTGGTACTGCTCATTTGAAAATAGAGTAGCTTTAGCTGTCATATGTTTAACCAGTTTCCAATGGAGGGAAAAAATGTTCTTTGGTAATAACTATGAAGTGACATGGGCTGTACAACCCCTAACTGCTGGTGAACAACCAAAACCAGTCACCCACCCCTCCAGAGAGGTGACATGGGAGGTACAGAGGTACCAATAGATTAACTTGCTTTGCATGTCTCTTGTCCCCATCAGGGCTCCAGCTTGTTTTATACAGGTGGCACAAAAGGTTTTCCACCCAACATTGCAGTACAGGTGGGATAGCACTGATTAGGGCAGATTCCCTATCCCATCTGAAAAGCAGTTGTTAACACCAGGTCTTGCAGTGCAGCTGCCTTAAGGAAGTCATTTGCTTGCCAAAGCTTGAGCTGCTGGAAGGGAATATCTCCAAATACCAGAATTACTCCTTATAAGAATAGAGGATATTCTTTGGAATCTGTAAAGCCATAAGAAAGCTTTTGAGCATACCCATTGCATCTACTGTAAGTTGCAATATCTGGCTTGGTTCAAATTATAATTTTAAAATTTATAATTTTCTTAACTTTCTCTTGCAGAATTTTTCTTAGTCTTCTGCAATTAAAGCCTGCACTAAGTTCCAAAACCAAAGTACTGTGTGTAAATGCCTAGTTGATGACATTGGATGATCTGGGTCTGAACAGCATCATTATTGGAGAGCTGCTAAGTGATTAAGCTGCAGCACATATAAAGTGAAGGCTACCCTAGCACACTGAGCAGGAAAAGATGAGACAAACAGTCCACAGACTGAGAACAGTTGCTTTCCTAGGAGGTGATTAATGGAAACTCAGAGTCACCCAAAGTTAGTAAGAATGATGAGCCTTTGCTACCACAGTTATAGAAAAGCCTTAGAAGATAGATTTTACAAGGAACAGCAAGGACTCTTTATTTCCCAGTCATCTGGCGTATGCCACTTGAACTTTTGTATCAATAAATTTTTTTTAATCAAAATGCTCCATGACCTGAAAAATTTCAGCTGAAACTTCTGAAAAAGTCAGTATCGCTTCCAAGTGCAGAGAGTGCTTAATGGTTTTCTTGACACTTTGAAAAGGCATTTCTCTGACATAGGAAAGCAGAGAAGGAAGAGTAAAAAACACTTGGAGGGGGCTTCCGCAGTGATCACCCTTTGTTTGGCTGTGGACAGTTTAAGTAATGTTTCAAATCTGGCTGTAGAGTACAAACATTTAGGGCATTTAGGTTGAATGCCAGCACTTAAACTATGATACCACTTAGCTTGACCTATATAAAATGACAAGGCTCTCATTTTTTAAAGCCTACAGTGCAAGCAGGGAAAAAATTCAGCAGCATAACTCAACTGCAGCATGCTTGCTCACCGGAAATGAAGCCAAAAGTTAAAAGTTATTTGAATATAACTTTCTATACCTTAATTTTCACTTTGGATTACAACTGAGTGACTCAGTCATGACAAATTGAATGCTCTATGCAGTTCCTGTCTATCTGGCCTCCTTCTTCTTTCAACAACTTGTCTGTGTTTTCCGGAAATTATTCACAAGTCATTTAAAAATAATTGTTTCCTTTAGCTTGTTCATAAAAGTTTCCCTGCAAATTTTTCTTCTTTCTAAAAAGATTTATTTGGAAAAATATGTAAATAGAATGGATTGGCAAATTTTTCCTTTTCTTGCTCTTTTATGATCTTGCAATTTAGATACCAGGTTAATCATCTCAAGGTAATGGACACAGTTTAAGGGAATGTTAATTATTAGTACAATTGTTGAGAGAGTTATCAGATTGCTGAGTTACTGGAAAACCCAGGCTAGCCTCTCTTGATATACTTTTGCAGCACAATTGTTGAGAAAATAACAGTGATGTATTCAGACAACTTCAGCCTGTCACTGCAAATCTGAGAATCTATTTGCCAAAAGGACCTGATACGCTTATAATGGAATACCCTGGGGGCATCTGGAGTGACTGTCAGGGATGAGTGAGGTAGGGATGAAGTTACTTGCCTATCCCAATCTTCCCTGGTGATATGTTTTGGATAAGACTGAAATACTTGTAGACTAGCAGTGGAAAGGTGTTCCCCTTCACCTTGCCCCACCCAGACTATGAACATCACCTACACCTTCTTTTTAGGAGGCTGTATGTTTCCCCACTTAGCTATGAGAGTCAGCTGTAGCTATCCAGCTCACCTGGGAGAGGGTCTTCTCTTGGAGAGGCAACAGATCGCACAGCCCTTGTGGACACCTCCTAAGCTGCTGAATGTCAGCATCTCTAACCTGTGCACTTCCTGGAAGGAAAGGGAAAGAAGTAACCCATTCATCATCACTGCACCACCAGTGGCTTTGCCTGCAGGAAACTCCTAGCCATGATCTCATTTAGGGGATAGAAAGCTGGGATCATGGGAATTTACATCTGAAATTTGAAGGTCTGTTAGTAGGCACTGGTAGTGAGTGCTGTGACTTTGGTCATTCTCCCATCATTTTCCAGTATGGGGTCTACTAGTACATATTCAACTATAAACCTTCATGGAGAGTTTTTCAGGTTTTTATATTTCATAGGAATTTTAATCACACTAGTGATACAGCTCAAGATGATTGGTACTAAGTAAAGAACAAACTATAATGCATTATCCTGCAATTTAGAGGTGAGGCACCTTGTAGTGAAAAAGTAATAAACTGACAACATTTCCTCCAAGCCTTTTTGGCCAATATAACATTTTTTTAGTTTAACACATTTCTTCCCCTGAGCACAGATGCCAAAAGCCTTTGACTGTTTTTCCTGGTGTGATGTCTTGACAGCTGTGCTCAGGGAAGGTAGAAAGGAGCAGAATTACACTATTAGATGCTCTCAAGGGTTTTACTTCTATTGTCATTTCATTTTGCTAATTCCTGACAGTTTCAATAATGTACTAAGTCTCATCAAAATAATGTTGGACACCTGGGGGAAAAAAAACCCCAAAACATAGAACTGAATTTCATCAGTGATTGCATACATGTTTTTAAAACTGCTTCCAGTGATGGTGTAGGCAGTAATGCTTCATGCTAATTTGGTACATCACAACACATCATAATGGAGCAATCAGAACTTAGGAATTTCAACCACATGGAGAATTCTCCATCATTTTCAGAAATAATTTTCTTCTTTCAGTGAGAACTTGAAGGAAACAACTGTATCCAGAAGGACTGGTTTAATATGAAGATGTATTGAGGCTCTATGTAATGTTCTTTTCTTTCATTTGTTTTTGAAGTAATAAATACATTTAAAAAGCTCCTCTCCATAGCATTAGTACAGTGTCATGTGCACATTTATTCAGCCGGATAACAGACAGATAGTAACAAGAACTTTTGCTCAGTTCTATATTAGGTTATGATTTAATGTAAATAATTTAATAATTTTTACAACTTTTTTTATTAGGACATATCTAAAATCCCTCAGAAAGCAGCAGCTGCTAAAAAGTCAATTTTCCAATCATTGCTATTCCACAGAAAACAGAAGTGCAATTTAGGTCTCCACAGACTTCTTGGTGAATGCAAAGATAACTATTATGAAATAAAGTATTAATAAATGGCAAGATGAAAATGTATATATGCACAGGGAAATGTTTTAGATATTTTATTAAGTTCATATAAATAAATAATTATTAGCTCTGTTGTGTGTCCACATAAGACATTTTATTTACAAACCTTACTTTAAAAACACTTCATTCTAATGCAGTTTAAATGCCTGAATTATAACACCTTACATAAGGCCTCTAAGTTGAGTTAACTGGAGAGAAACCCCTTCTTTTTTTTTGGTGTGAGGGATAGTCTCAGTTTTGAGACCGATTCCAAATTTTTCCCCAATGCTTGGTCTCTGGGCAAGCCTTTGGTGTGGTCCTGAGCCAGCAAGCGGTAATGTGCATTTTCCAAATAAGTGCAGGCTTCTTGGCTTGGAGGTCCCTGCCAGTCTAAGGCTCCTGGGCTGCTGAGGAGCTCCTCCTGGCACACAGGATGACAGGACGCAGGATGTACAGCCCTTTAGTCAGGGCAGGGCTGGTCAGGAGCTGACCACCAAGCCTGGGAAACCCAGTATACACTTTGCCCAGGATGCTGGGGCTCCCTGTCACTGGTTACCTGCAGCTGGGATTCATTGGTGCTGGCTTGCTCCAAGCTTGCACAGCCTCTGTGCCACGGCATGCAATCTATCCTCCTTTTCCTGTTTCTGGGAGGTTTTTGACATCTGAAGGCTTCCAGTTTTGTTAGTGGAGAGCCCCAGCTGATTTCCTCCTTCATGCGTGTTCCTCTTACTGTTCTATGTCTCGTTTCATGGCTGTGTTGTGTTTATTTGAAATCAGGGTTTTTATACCCATTTTCAATGGGTCATTTCTTCCTCTTTCATTTGCAGTTAAAGAAACTGTTCTTAAGAATAATCCCAAAATCCATCTACTTAAAAGGCATGGGATCAAAATTCTTCCTAATATTTCTAAAGCCAAATATTTCCTCATACCACATGACTCCAAAGGAACAAGAACACAGGTATAGTTGTATTTAAGAAAGACCTAATACTAACTAATTTTCTGATACATGTGGGGGTTGTGCCCCACAATGCTATTTTAAATTGACCTTGTGAGTAGTGAGGTGGGGATGTTTTTTCTTGCAAAGATTTATCTCCATGTTTGTTCCCAGGGTTTTGCAGAGCTGTCTGTCTAGAATTTCCACATTATAAATGGCTCTTGTTTTGGTAAAGTTTGAATTATTTTCATTAGCTGGTCACCTGGGGCCTGACCAGAGTCAGGCTAAAAACTTCAGACAAGCACTACAGCTTTTGCAATCAGTCTCAGTCTCTCTCTCCTGTCATCCCCAAGGAAATGAAAGGCAGAAACGTTTATGCTTCAGGTTAATGTTTTAGAAGTGTTTCAAGCAGGAAGCAAATGGACTTATTCATAAGTTCCTTGAGGATGTTGTTTCAGTCATGAGCACTAAAACTTTCCTGAATAAAGGCCAGTCAGCAAGAAGTGACCAGGGGCAGGGTCTGCCTCTGGGATGTGCTCCAAGACCTGGGCACCTGGAGGCGATTCACCTTTGAGAGCCTTTGTGACAATTGATGGACTTTGGGAGGTCAGTGATAGAGGCAACTCACAGAATTCTCAAACTTAAATTAGACTAGGAGGAACTGGAACTATCTAGAGCCATATTAAGAAACCCACATAAAGTGAAAGGACAGAGCTGGAAGAAGCCTCTCATTTAACCAAAGGAAGAACCAGGTAATTTAATTGCTTACATAAATAAGGATCTTTCTGAAGGATGCCTAATTTTGAATATCACATCACATTTAGCAATAGACCTATCTTAAACAACAAGCTTGCTCACTAGTTTTCTCTTTGGGAAATCAAAACATTTCTTCTCTCTGGGTCCTTGACAGTGTTCATGCTGACAGTGACAACCCTGAGCAGAAGTTGTCAGGGACCAGTTGAGGACAGTTGAAAATCTGCAACACTTTCTGGTGAGAAGGTAGATTCTGAGTCCCTGAAACTATTAGTGTGATGTAATTTTTGGGAGCAAATGCAAAGACTGAAATTTACTCCAATGGCATACAAAATGTGCTGTTACAACTTCTTTCCACCAATGATCTACAAGGCAGGCTTTGCATTTTAGGAGGAAATGTCAGAATATTGATTGTATTTACTGAAGTTTATTTTCCTGTGCATAGAGTATTATGGCAAATAGTATAGGTTTGCAATAAGAAACTTGTTTCACTTCTGACTGCATACATTGTTTGGTGTGCTCCTCTCTCTTTTTCTGTAATTCTGATCATGTGGTGGTCTTGCAGATTCTAATTCTCTGAGACATTTCTCTTGTTAAATGAAGTAAGAGTCAGCAAAGTAAGGTCAAAACAAAGCTGTGCATTTTTTTTTCTATATATATTTGTAGTTATAATGAGCCCTCTCAATTTCTACAACAAATCTTCATTGAAATAAGTGTTGAATTAAAATTTCTAACACCAAAAATATGCTTCATGACTGCTTTCCTAATGTGTATCAAGTGTGTGCCAAAGCCAAATGTAGGAGAGCAAGGGGTATATATTGCATAAGGAGCCCATATGAGGGAGCCCTGCAGCTTTCTCAGAAACCATTTTGTCACTACTTTCCTTGGAAGACTTCTTTTTTACATGTTTACCCTTCACAATATTTTGTGGGTTGACCTCTGATGTCTAAGTTTGGTTCTGCTTTGTATCGCTTGTCTCTTTGTGTATTGCTTTCTGTGTCTGCTCCTTTGCTTTGGTTGTTTTCCCTGTTAATTTTGCACTAAGGCACCAACAGTATTGTTTTGGTCTGTAGGGCTATGATCCAAGGCAAGGGCAATACACAGATCTAAGCACCTGAAGCACTATGAAAATGTAACCCTTAGTGGAACAGTAATTCCTTACTTTCTTAAAACTCCTTCTAGTACTGAAATATCATTAACACAGAGGGATTCTGGTCACAAATTCATGGTTTCAAAGAGAAGAACTTGCACTTTTGGAGAATTTTTTTTGTTTTTTTGCTGTTGTTTGACACACACTTGCCTTCTGAATTGTCAAACACCTCAGTACCCTCCCATGCCACCTGTAGCATGATGCTTTTCTTCCACACAGTGACACATAAACATAAACCTAATACTTTTTTGAAATGTGTGCCTATCTAAGCTGTCCCCAGTCAAGAGGATGTTCTTAATGGGTCACTATTGCCATCTTTCCTTTGTTATTGTAGTGCAAATAATCTACAGAGTGAAAATCCATAATTTTTGGGAAATCCTTTGGTGTGTCAGAGATAAATTGAAACTTTCCAGGTTATTTGCAGGATCTGAATCAGTTTCATCAAGGAAAGAAAAACTCCAGTTTAGCCTCAACTCTAATGATAAGTCACATAAAAAGTCAATCATCATTTTAATTTTCAAGAATAAAAAATATAGCAGTTCTTCATGAGAGGCAATTTCTGAACTGCCCATTTGGTGGAGATTTGTTTTGTCTGCATGGAATCATTCATTAAGTATCAGTAGATCTGGAGACTGGCAAGGCAGAGCCTCTAGCTCCACTATCTTCATAGGTGCACCACGATTCTGATGCCTTTGGTAGAAAAGACAGGGCAGAATCTCATTAAGGATGGTGGAAACAGGGGGATATGCCTTAACTCCAGCTTATCTCCTCTTCAATCAGTTAAATGAAGTCCTGAGTGACAGCTGCTACACAACCTTCCCTTCCCTCAGAAGACCCAACACATCATCTACAACAATACATGAGATCCTTCCAATCTGCTCTAGCACATTGTCCCACCATCCTGCTTGCCTGCGCCCAGCTCTGACCTCCCAGTTTGTGTGGCAGTGTGGAGCAGCTGAGACTGCCCAGCCAGCTGGCTGGGGAGAATCAACAAGCTGGAACTGGCAAAACATTTTTCCTGACATATTTAGAATATTTCACTGGAGAGAAATCTCTTGAGATTCAACATCTGATTCTTCAGGCTGTCCTAGGAGATTAAAATAAAGGAGAAGGCAACATTAAGTCATGCATATTGCAATTGAAAACAAACACAATGGGTCAGATTCCATCCTCGATTGCAGCCACACTGAAGTCTCTGTGGTTAAATAAGAGTAAGTGAGGACAGAGTTTGACCTGGTGCCTTGAAACTAAAATAATATGAATGATAGACAAAGACAAACTTATCTGCAAAGCTGCAGAGTATTCCATCTGAGGAACTATGAGAGAGACAAAGATCCTCTACCAAGGCGGACTTAATTCCTCAAGGATGAAGCAAGAGAAAAAATAATTATTTGCAAAAATAATTTTGGCTGACGGAATAAGGCAGATTTTTGTCATCTGACAGCTATGCATACTGTGTGGCAAATTATTAAATAATCAGATTGCTGCTCAAGCAACTTACTTTCAATTTGAAATGCCAAAGCCACTAGAATAATCTCTATCTACTGAAAGAAAATCACTTGGTCGCACTGTGGCCACACAGAAGGCCCCATTCATCAGCAAGGTTTGCTTGCAAGATGGCTTTTTTGTAGAAGCATCTTCCACACCTGCTCAGTGCAGACAACACTGAGATGACTGAAGGCATGCAGACCTCTGCTTACTCAAAGGAGTTTTGCATTGATGAAATGAGAGAAAATTTCATGCATGCTTTTTTCTCTCCAATCATTTCGCCTTCTGTCCTGAAGCTGACAGTAGTTGGATTTTAAAGATCCTGCCTTCTGAGTACACAAAAACTGTTTTAGAGCAATCTTTCATAACAATCCAGCCCCAGAAAGGTGTGTAAATCACACATGCTGATGCCAAGAAGTGTAAACCATAGAAACAATATGAAAATTTATTCATTCTTGTCTTACATGGGACCTGAGTGGGCCCGTCCTGAAGCTCCTGTGCAGTCTCTTACCAGTTTATGTTCATACCCATCTGTTAGCATGGCACTGCACCCACTCACCAGGCAGTCCATCACGTTCACTGGAGCTGATGAAGGATCTGAAATGGCAGCCTGCATGACTTTATAAAAGGCTGTGATATAGTGCATGTCCGCACATGTAGTGTCTTTGGAGCTCTGTATAGTATCATCCTATCTGCTTAATCTCACTGTCCAAGGGTTAGGATTTTTTTGTTTTGTTTTGCGCTTTCTAAGTGCCTGCTCTGTCATCTGCATACCACATTGCATTTCATATTCATCAAAGGTATTTAGCACTTGACAGGGTGAGCGTTCTAGGACTCTAAAATTTCTATGAAAACCATCACCCTTCTTAAAACAAGATCTTGTATTTTCCTCATGCATAAAAATACATGGTTTTTTCAGAAAATTAAGCTGATAACTGTTTTTCTTTTTGGTTCAGAGCCTTGTTTTATCCTTAGCAACAGATTTCAGAATTGTACTTAATGAAGAGAAAAGTAGATTCAGTCTATAGTAAATGAGAAAAAAACCTCATCTGCAAGGAAACTTATCTAAAAATCTTTTGTGCACAAGGAGAAGAGACTCCATCAGCTCTGCAGCAAGGAAAAGGAAGTTATATGTTTGGTCTTTGAATACTTGCTTTGGTTTCAACGTTGCTCTGTGTGCAGACTTAGCCTTTGGCATACTTCCATCATCACCAAAATATATGGCTTCAGAAGGAAGGTGAAGCTTTTGCTCTGGATTATTTTACATGTGTCATTAGAGGGTTTCTAAGAGCAACATAGAGTGTTATCCTGAACTGGACCATCCTACAGCTTGTATACAATTGTCTCTCATATGATACTGCCTATGACAAGCAGATGCATTTAAGGTATGAAGTTCAAGCCTTATGCTTTTTCATTTTCCCCACCAGACAACAGACAGATGTCTGAAGGGCAGAGGAGACGTCTCTCCATAGCTGCAGCCAAACTCACTGTGGCTCTGGGGACCATCAGCAGCAGTCAGAACTCTGCTCTGTCAACTAATAATGCAGCCAGTGGCACAGAGACAAAACCTCTTCCCATGAATGCTATAGAAATAACACCTGAGATTTAAACTGTGTAAACTTGTTTGCATACTTCAAGCACACAAGAAATGGAAGAAATGAAGGATAATTAGCAATGTTTTCTTTATTCTATGAGGAGCAGCGGGGAAGTGGCTGCAAGCGCCTTTTTAGGACCTGTTCCTAGGGATTGTCTTTGCAATTCCAGTTGCTTGGGCAGCTCTCTATGAAGGAGGTCATATAAGTACAACTACTGCTTTTATGCCAGACCAGCACTGAAAACTCTAGTTCAGAGACAAGAAAATTAAAGATAGCCAAAAACAAAGCATTCTGTTAAAGTACCAGAATCATATGAACGAAACCCCAGAATTTCTTTTAAGTAAATGTCCATTTTGATTTTTTGAAAAAGCAGCTGCTATATTATTCCTGAAACAGTTATTTCCCATTTTCTTATAGTAACAATAGGATTCCATCCCACTCATCTTCTCAGCTGGAGAACATGTTCACCACTGGCCCAAGATTTTTTGCAAAAGCATATATACATATGCATTTTTTCTCATACCTTGCACACCCTGTAGATGCATATGTGAACAAGAGCAGTAAATTAATGGCCAGAGTATCCTGCCTATTCTTAAGGATGGATAAGAACAAAAAGAAAAAAAATTGTGTTTAAATAAAAGGAAATCTGGGTTTGATGTCAGAACAAGCAGATCTATGGGTGTCTCCTTACATTAAAGGAAAAAGATGAATGGCCAAACTTGGTCTATATGATTATAATTACTTTTTCATGATCCTGAAAGCTGACAAAATCTCTCTGCACCATTCACTCAAGAGTCAAATCCAGACAGAAGTAATGGGATGGGATAGTTGAGAATTACCTTTCAATAGATAAATATCAATAATTTGTCAAGTAAATATCAAGACTATCTCTAGGAGAAGCATCTAGGTTTCTCTGATTGGAGGAAGACACACCTATTATCCTCACCATTTATGAGGTATCTCATAATGATTGCAAGAGGGTACTGAGCTGGATGAAGTATCCTCACAGTTTCTTAGTCCATAAACTGTGCCATAGCTCTGTGGTGAAGTTTTAAACATTAGTTCTCAAACTTCAGAGTCTCAGACTTCAGAGTCTACACAAATGTTGCCTGTCGAAACTGAGCTAGGCCCACTTTGTTTATTAAGACTGATTGTAATTGCGAAAACTCATTGGTATGCTGTCATAAGAAATTAAATTTCCTGTCCTACAGATCTAGATCAGATTTAGCTGAGACACTTATAGGATATCTTTTCTCTATAAGCAGATCTCTCTTCACAGGACTTCCATGAATGACATCTTTCTCCCAAAGATGCCAATTTTTCCCTGAATCTTGGTAGAAATGGGAATTAGGAGCAAGAGAGAAAAACAGGTAGATAGCATAGCCATTTCTACAGGAAACCAGGCTAAAACTGTTCACTGAAACTTGCTTAGTAATGTGGTTATTTTGCTATTTCTTGTCCAAGGATGACCCAAAATGACAACCGTAAGTGATCTTTTTACATCTGTTCCTGATTTGTCTTCTTACCAATATTGATTTCCATCAAAATATGTTAGGGGCCTGAGGAATTTCTCAGATGATGCACCAAGAATGAAGAAAGCCTTTTTCAGTAGCATGAGTACTACTTTCTGTAGTGTGGTTTTTGTCAGTGGTGCCCATCTCTTGGATGTGGTGACAAAGGCTAACAAGCTTCCTCCTGCCAGTAAGTGGAGAGCAGAGGCTGATAAAGGGGATCGTGTGCTGGGAAGGGAATGAGTTTTAAAGTAATCTGGGCAATGACAGGCTTGAGGGCTCTGCAGCTTGTAAGCAGCATGGACACTCACTGACCCCGCTTTCTTTGCCTCATTTCACCTGATAAATGAGTGTGGTGCACTGGGAGTTCAGGTCTCCCCGCCCACAGCAGTGCAAATCACTTCAGTGAAGGGATAATCGAGTAAGTGAGAGGATTTGCTCAGAAGCCTTTCACATGGTTGCAGTTGCGAGGGCAATCACTTCCCCACTCTGTCTGGGCTCTGAAAGGTGAGTCAAATGGAGATCAATGCCAGCACTGACAGAATGACTAGAACTGAAAGGAGAAAACCCCACAACGAATAGGCAGACCTGCAGCTGAAGTCACTCGTGCTCTGGGGATGGACTCAGCCGCCAGCACACTGGCCAAATGTGCAGTCACACACCCTCAACATGGTGCAAGTGTGTGTAGATACAGCTCCTATTCGTTTGTCCAGGAAATCCCAGGCAGAGCACAGCAGCTTGCTGAAGCTCCTGCCTGTGCACTGTACAGATGGCCAGCACATGTGAGGTAGGCACGTCAGCCTTGCTGGGCATATGCAGATAACTCTGTGGCAGAGATGGCTGTTTGGCTGCATCAGGAAGCATGAAGGAGTGGAGAAAGAGAGAGAGATGACAACTCTCCTAGCCATCTCTGTAAATTAATGGCATGCTATAATCATATCCATCTGCAATGGAACCCAGCCCTAAAGCATGTGTTTAACATTTACATACATTTTTATAAAAACCCAGTCACCTGATAACACTACAGATTTTGTCTAGAAGCAACTTGAAATTGTTTTAGGAGTGCATGTGTGCTATCACTGCGGAGCAAACTGGAGCTTCCACGTGGGCGAGGTGGCAGTGCCTGCTCCTGCTCACCCTGTTTGGAATCGAAAGCCAAGGCTTGTGCACCCACACACCAGTCATGCTCCTTGGCCATGCAGGTGTAAGAGAACATTTCCCAAGGACCTCTGAGTCATGTGAATGCTGTACAACACTCAGGGGTCCAGAGTCAAGAAAATGCTGAAATTCCCACTTATTTATTGGACAAAAGCCCTCAGGTTAATTTTTCTCCTTTAAAGTTTTGAACTGTGAGGGGTTTTTGTTTGGTTTTCTTACAAGGATAAAAGAAAAAAAAAAGAAAAAAAAAAAAAGAAGCTGTCTTGTGCTTTACTCCATTCATTTGGGGAAGGTAATTTCAGGGTTTTTACAAGATTTGAGGTGATGTGGAGGTAAAATAAGAAATGCTGCTTGGTATCCTCACTGAGCAGTTCAGGTTTCAGTATGACAACAGACAATTCAATGTGAAAGCAAAACAACTCTAAAATCTTGAAAGCTGCAGAAAGTGAAATTGTCATCCTCCAGTCAACTTTTATTCTGAGCACCTTGGCTCTGAAAGAAGTCAATAAGAAATGAAGGTGCTGAGCTATTAAAGGATTCAGACTATAACAGTGAAGGACACATTCTGCACAGACTGCTGGTTATGGTCATTTCTCATGACAATCATTAATTATATTCAAATGTAACTTAAACTTGTGCCAGAAATTTTTGAGAGACTAATCCTTGGAGAACTGGGCTCAGGACCAAATCTCTACAGTAACGATAATCCTTTAGAATAAAATATTGTTAAATTATTAAACTAAAATATTTTCTTCAGGCTGTGAGAATATGTGAAGCTCTTCTTGGCTGTCACCTCTTAAATAAAGGGATGAAATTGAAGTTTCATGGACACTAGTGCAAGTAATTAAATACCAGAATGATAACAAGCCTGTACTGTTACAGCTAGTGAAAATTCATGAAAAAAGAGTACCATGTTCAGACACAGGTTTTATTAAGGATCTGGTTCTGCACACACATTTTTCTAAGTAACTTTTAATCTTTTGATAGATCCAAAGAAATCAGTAGCTGTTCACAAAGCAGAATGGGTTTGCATGCACTGCCTTTTTGCAGATGAAAAGGGATAATTTCATGTTTAGGCTAATCTATAGAATTTAGGCATACCTCTGCATTAAAAATTTCTCCATAGTTATTTTAAATTTTTCAATATGTCACCTTTCTGGTAAACTCTGTAATATCAAATATAAAGTCATTAAGAGAAGTATAGTTCTGAAGACTGAAAAACAACTACTGGTCTCTGTCAAAACTGTCAATAGTTCCAGGGTTTTATACCTTAAAAATGTCAGGAAAATGTGATGCTGTCCACTAAACATTATAAAGTAACCATTATAAAGTGAAGTAATTATTTTAATGGTTTATTAACATTGTCTTAAAATAAATAATTTGCTGTGGCTAAAAAAATAAGACAATTTAGCTGATTGATGAAAACAGAACTATCCTAATGAAACATGATGAATAATGTGGCTGTTGTGAAGCTGTCTGTGCCAGAGTTTTGGGGATCAGACTGGGCAGTGGGGAGAACATCTGACAGTACAATCCTGCCTTTGACCCAGTGTCATGCTGCTGCTCATCTCAGCCTGGGTGGTGAAAAGTCTCGATCTGCAGCTTCTCTGTCCCAGCTGCTGCTGCAGCCTAGCAGCACCGGGCTGTTATTCAGGAAAAAAATTAAGTCTGGATTCAGTAAAAAACACTGCCTGCATCCCTTCTTCGAAGCATATTGAGAAACTTATGTGAGAGCTTCAGCTTTAGGTGAACCAACTGATAAGAGTTGCTGCTTCCAACTCTGGCATGCAAACCTCTCGCAGTTTTCCTGCTTGTTTGGCTGTTTTCCCATCCAGGATGCTGAACTGTGGGTTTCAGACCAGAAAACTGGGACCCTGAGTAAGCTGGCTCCTTCTAACTCTTTCCTCCCTTCACTGTACCTCACACCCCAAAAGCCTGAGATGTTTCTTAGAAAACTCAGTCCTTTTCTTAGACGAGCCATTTCTTTCACATGTAGGCAGCTACAATAGTTTCCACCTCCTCTCAGATTAGGGTCATACTTCTTCCATGCTGCTATTTATGACCATCAGTTAATTTTTCTTTATGCGTTGCAAAAAGAAAATAAAAGAGGCAAGAAAGAAGGTTTTGGGTGAGTTCATGGTTTAGGTTTTCTTCTGTAAATTAAGATGCTAAGTTTGTAACATCTTCTTTGATAGTCCTTATGGAGGACATGTGTTCACCTTCACCCAGGCAGAAATTTTTAGTAGGAACTTGTTTGTGCAAAAATTCAATAAATATATTAACAGCAATCTTTACTGGTCCTCTGGCTTGCTATTATCAGTTAGTATGCTCCAGGCATCACAGAACACATGAATATTAAAGAGCAATTTTTAACATTTTGATGTTTTGTTAGCACTTTGTGTCAAAACATCTTCCTACTGGGATGCAGCGTGATGACACTGTGTCAAAACAGAATATCATCACGCCGTGCTAAAATGCTGCAATGTGATGACATTTAGATCTACATGCTCCAAGAGCTATTTGTACCACAGAGGAAAACCTTTCTTAAACTGGTGGTGGCACGTGGCTGGAGAGCAAATCTGTAAGGTAAAGATGTATTATATAAACTGCATATAAGAAATGCAGAGAAGATGTTTTAGCAGACAGCAAAAACTGGTACAAAAATTTGGAAGACAAGATTTTTAGCACTGCATAATAGGCATTAAAATATCCATAATTATTTGAAGCCTGGAGTAAAATCACCTGTTTCAACATAGTCCCTCATTATCAGTAGCAATTATTCCCTGGATAGCCTCATTTACTTATTGAAAAACTGATTCTAAAAGTGTAATTTTTATTAAAAAATTACATTTGAATGGGAAAACAAATTAATGAGATTCCTTTACTTCTATTTCTTTTCTTTTTACCATCAACTCCTTCAATAATTGAAGCAAACTGAAAATTTAAAACAATGCCCTGAATGTTTTAAAGTTAGCATTGAGTGAGAGTAGGATATAAGACTATGGAAAACAAAATTTCTGCATGAAAAACATGAGAACCTTCAGATTCCAAAGGTCTATTTTAAATCAACTATTTTAAATTAACATCTAGTTGTAGTTGAAAACCAAACTAAAATACTCTTAAAAGGTTTTGTGAAAATACAAACTACAATATCCTAGGAACATTTTCCAGTTCTTTAAAATATTTTTGTGTCATATTTTAATTAAAATACTTGGGAAGCTCAGACTGATGAAAATAAAGGGATATATATAGGTCTACCTTTTCATCAGTATTTTATACTTTTATCCTTTAGAGAATTACTGAACATTCTAGACCATGAATTCAGAAAACAAATACAGTCCTAAAGTCTTCTGTTAGGATCAAACTATGAGAGTTATATATAGATATAGATATGTCTCTGATTCTAATGGTTCTAAAGAAACTTCTCCAAGCATGTGCCAGACAAAAGTGACAATAAAAAATCCTTTAGCTCCCAGTGCTGTGCTTCCAGTTACATCATTGGAACAGTAGTTGTCATGGCCCTCTTCAGGACTGGGTTCCCTTTTCTTCACATAAAGAAATTTCCTGAAACAACAAAGAAGTTTTAAGATCTAGTAATCATCATATGTCATATTATTTGAACAGGATTTTTATGCATCCATTTCAAAGGCAGACTGGATGTTCAGCCAGTGATACAGCTGGCATTTTTCCAACCTAAACAGCATGGACTCTTCAGCTTTACCACTCTTACAGGCTCTAGCTGATTTTGGAGGTAATGTGCAGTCAGGTACGTGAGACCATATTACATATTGGCAAATTTCTCCCCATGGAAAATGAAAATATTGTAGTCATAGGACATTATAGTTATTTTCAATGTGGTTAAATTTAAAGAGTGAATTAATCCCAAATGTAATTCTATTGATTTGAACAGAGTTGTACAGGAACAAATGTGGTCTCAGAGAATTACAACCATAAATATACTAAGTTACAGAGTTGCTTTTTCTCTGTATTAAATTCCGATGCTAATTTCGGCTCTCACCTATACCTTTAACTTCAAAACTAATCTACAAGCACTAATTACTCCTAATGAAATATCTATGTAAATAAGATAAAACGTAGAGCTGTGCTCCTATAAGAGGAGACTATTTGGCCCACATCCCACACAACTGCTATCCTCTAATTCCCTGAGAAGTACTCAATAGGTGCATATAAAAATTGGGGCTTTGTGGTAGTGTGATTGCCAGTTTGGCAGAAGAGAAGGAGGAGGGAGTGAATACATCCATGGTCCCATGGAGGTGCTCCAAATTTGGATCTGGGATGTACTCCCAGTTCCTACAGTACAAAAAAAGCCAAACAAACAGGCCTTGCCCTCCCACCTGTTTGAAACCACTGCTCAATGGGAATGCCTTGATTGTTTTCTGATCTTTGTGGAACTCTCAGTTATTGGACAGCTTTGGTCTGCACAACTTAATTTTGTAGGAAATGTTTGGAAATTTCAGTTGTTCTCTTAAACTCCTGTCATCCTAGTTAACGATGGTATAAATAGAGACTGCTGTTAAGGAAAGACAAGTACTGAAGTGCAATTAACCTTTAACAACCTATTCATTATATTATATTAATATAATATAATGTACAAATTATATTAATGCATGAGTCCTGAGTACCGTGAAAAAAAATCCATGCTCAGGATGCCCACCAACTTCTTCTCCCATGGAGTTATTATACTGTTTTCCAAGACAGGTTTCATTGGGACCATTATTTAAGCTTGAAAAAAATCACCCTCTTTTAAACACCTCTGCAAGCAGAAAATAAAACCTCCTGTGAGAAATCACCTGACAGGGCATTACTGGAAACAGATGATATCCAAGATGTCTTGGACACATCTCTGTGTAAGCAAAGATTTCTTTGCTGCCGTATTGAGGGAGCAGCAGGGAAGATTCCAGGTAATATCTTCATGGGCTGTCACCATGCTTTTCCACTTTCTTATCTTCCATATGCATGTCCAGTATCACTGCAAACTAAGATGAAAATAATTTACTAGTGATAAAGCTTCAAACAGAAAGTAAGAAAGAGTAGAAGAGATTTGTTGGTTAGAGTTGACGAAAGGAGGGGTAAAAAGCAAGAAAAAAAAAGACTAAGGATCAAAGACCTAAGTGAGAAAAAGCTATATAGCAGTATTCCCAGTGGCTTTTTAGCTATGCAATGCAGCACACTACCAGATAGCATATACATGACAAAATATAGATAGTAGGAATCTATTTAATTTTCCAACGGCTCCAATAAAGTTATTAAGAAGTTGATTACTCACCCACATGTTTTGGAGAGCCTCAAATTAGACAATATAGGGAAGGAGAGTTTTTAGTGGTTTATTTTGTACACTGTATGTTTCTACACGAATCAGAGCTGAGTTGCCTATTCTATGTGTGTTCAGTCATTGTGAGGGAAAACATAAACTTAGTGTATGCCCATAGCTGCCCCATCCCATTTTTTTTCTGTTGACATCATTCTTGTCCTGTGGAGAAGCTGGGGAACAATACATGCAGCTTATCACTTTCCTCTAAGATTTGAAGATCTCTTTTTATACATTTGTAAATCTGTGGAAACATTTCCCCTACTTGTTAAGTATATGACTTGACAAGAGGAATGTGAATTGGATTAGGCAATTCACTACAGGCAATTCTTAGAGATCCTGGATTTTGTGTTCTGAGGAGCTGAACAGCACCTGAAGGAGATGAAAATGGCACTATAGGATGCAGATGATGGCCAGAAGCTCTTGGGAAGGTCCTCAGGTGAGTACTTGCCTTGGCATGTGCCACCATATGCCCAAGGGGAAACTGAGACTGTTCTGTGAAACAGCAGCATTGGCTGTACCAGTGCCCAGGCTGGTAGTGGTACCCAAAACCAAGCATCTGATAAACAAAATTAACATATGGACTCCCATTACCCTCTTTGCAATGTTAGGTTGTGGTGGAATGACAGACACAGTGAGGCTCCCAGTTTGCTGTCTTCCTTGGTGATAGAGTGAATTCTGGTCCTGGTAAATTCTAGTACTCTTTGTACCTTACATATCCTCGCTGCAGACATATTCCTGGAGGGTACCATTTACAAGCTTCTTCTAGTCAAGAACTGAGAAAAATAAAGAAACCCATAACCTATAGAAGCATAGAACACAGCTTATAAATTATAAACACCAGTACAATAGCTCAGAGAAGGATATTGATAAAAATAAAGTAATTTTTGGTGGGATTCATCTCTTCTAACCTTCACTTTCAGAAATTGGGGCACCTCAGTGACAGTTTTCTGGATTATTCACTTTTTTAGTATGTGCAGACCATAAACATTTTTTTGTTCATGGTATGCACATTGTTTCTGTACATGCTCATGTGTGGCTGCGTGCGCATGCGGGAACCCCAAGACATAAACATATATCTGATATCAGTTTGCTGTAGCCCTACACAAGTCCAGCTGCTCTAGTTTTCTGCTGAAGTTTGGCCAGGTTTCACCCCACAGGAGGACAGTATCAGACTTCAGTTTTTCCTTGGTTGTCTCATTGCTATTCATCCTTGCTTTCCAAGAAAGATGTTGTTACTACTTAACTATCATCTTTGGTGGAAAGTACCTAAATTAAGTATTAACTACACTCTTCCATTGATTTTGTGATGACCTGCAATTTGTCAAATCATTTATTCCTCTACTGTAAGCAAAAAGCAATATGAGATCTCCTCCCAGACAGCATTTCCACTGAAAGGCTTGGTATTCAGGAGGTGGACCTACTGTGCCTGTAGTGAACAACGAATTATTTAATCACTGAAAATTTACATTCTTGCTTCTGCTTTTTCTCCAGCAGTTGGAGAATATTTTACAGACTGTGAGGAGGGAGGGGCATTTTTAAATCACATCCATTTTAACAATTTAGAACATTTTAATCCCAGACACTGACCTTGCCAGAACACTGATCAGAACACTCCAGAGCATTAGTAAAATATATATGCAGAGATGATTTTTGCAACATGAGGTCATCCATAATGTTACACTTCCCACCACTGGCACAAACATACAAACACAAGCAGACAAATGCATGCTTACATTTTTGTATGCTATATGTACTTTCATACTTCTAAAATAACAACATGGGGAAGATTTCAGAGAATAGAGAAGCAACTAGTCTGGATAAATCATTAAGATATAACTCATGGACTGTGGATTAGAGTGTATATTCTACCAAAATGACTGTTGTTTTGACTGCTGAAATAGTTTGCTGCTGGTTTGGGAGAGAGCAAGAAAGCAGTGGCACAGGGTGCTCATTTGAATAATGCCCTAAATCAGTCCCATATGTTGACCCTGTGACCAATCCTTGCTGGCAAAAAAATCCAAACAAATCAGTGGTATTTTTCAAATGGCTTCCAAGCAAGAGTCTGCATTCACCTAGCCCAGGGTATACACACACACAGAGCACTCTGCACCTGCATAAATAAGGCATTTTCCTATATTGATAGCAAGGAAAAAAATCTTCTGTTTTGATTCATGCATAGAAAAATAATAGTGTATATAATTAATACAGCTTGACCAAAGTATTAGACATGGTTGTACAGACACCCTCCTATTTTTCTACCTCTAACAAATAGAGCATTATATAAGGCTGCAATCTTATTCCATGTGTTCTTTGGAGGGAATTGAGGAAGTCTGGCATTTAGCTACTACCTTTGCTGAGTACTCATCTCCCATCTTATATGAACTAAAATACATTGAACTTCAATGTGTAATTACTGAACAGGAACTGAGAAAGCTTCAAAATTGGTTACTTATTCATAGATGTTTCTATGTGTGGAGATGGTGCGGGTTCAAGACTCCTTGGGCAGCACAGCATGAACAGAGTTTCTCTTTGCCAAGGCTAAGGCCAAGGAAACTTCTGCCAGGGAAAATAAGGTGAGGTATGAAGACCAATGTGGTGAAGAACCAGGAATGACTCCTCAAAAGCTGAGCTTGCTGCTTCTGGTACATACATGACCACAGTCAACGGAAGCAGAGGACATGACTGTCAGGAGAGGCTGCCGCCACACATGCTGCTGCCCCTCTTCCTGCAGCAGCTTCAAACCTGCTTGTAAGGCCTTGTCACAGGTAAGTAGTCTTGGCTACAGACTGTTTATCTTTCTTGAGAGTCCCTGGGCAAATTGAGCTTCTGTCTAGAGCTAGATCTGCATTGTGAGGCATTTTCCTGTAGCTACAGTCAAGGATTATAGCACAATAAAACCATCACACTAACTGCAGGACAAAAAAGATTACAGAACAGTAAAGGTTGTTCCTGATATAAGGATCTCACAGTCTGCAAGCAGCAGCCACAGTTAAATACAATATACTTATGGGAAGGTTATAAAGGGACAGCAAAATAGCTGTGGTCAGTATAACAACTACAGACCTTTGCAGTCCTCTGCAGGCATCATCAGAAAGGTGAAGGTTTGAGGGAATTGAAGGAGTGCATTGGGGTTTTGTGGAGAGTCAATCACTGATTAAGACAGAGGACATTCTTACACTTTTTACCTGTGGCAAAGAACAACTCTAGGAATTCGTGGCCTAAATTTGGTAGCAACAGTCATCAGTCTACAAAGAGTTTAGATGGCACTTGAAAGCAAGAATGATGCTATGAACCACAGTCTGAAGGAAATCCTTTGTCTCTCTTCACTTGGGAGGGAGGTCTCCTAAAATTACAGCTGGGCTAATTTCATCTGTAGGGATTACAGCAGGTTTGATTCCCAATCAAAAGATTTAATTTCTCTCTATTGAGGATTTTGATATTTTGCATCACTTTCAAAAGTGCTCTAGAATACTTCCAAATTTAGCACCACTCCAGCTTAAGAAACATTAACACAGTATTTCAAGATGTAAAAGCATATTAAATCAGAACTATTGTTTTCAGACTGTCTCTTTACATTCATAGATGCTAGGTGTGACTGGTAATGATTTTGGAAGTGAAAATGGTAATTCTCAAGTGATCTGAGTGTGTCTTTTAATTTCAACCTTTCCTGCTGAAGACTTCAGCACTCTCCTAATAAGCCTATGTTTAATCATATATCTGCAAGCCCAGTAATTCTTTCTTGCTCCACACCTATGCCATTCTGTGTTGCTTTATTCCAGTGAGACTTTGCATATTCTAAAACTATTATTTGAAAAATATTCTTGTTAACATTTTCCAATAACACTTTGAACTATTATAAGTGTTTCCCTTGGAATTTCCTCAGCAGAGAAATGTGTGACACACACACAGAAAACATGATGAGCCCAGGCTGCATCAGACTAGTCATATTTGCCCTCTATCAACAAGTTCAGTGAATCTGCCATGCGCAGGTGAGGAGCTCTGCCCAGCTGGTTCATCTGAGCCTGTGCAGTAATTCTGACACCTCCAGCCTGCACTGGACCCGTTGAAAGTTTTCTCTGTGTGCAGAAAGCCCTCTTGTGTTTTGCATACCCAGCAGCACAGTCTGATAGCTGGTAATTTTTCCAGGGATGAAAAATTTTGCCCAACACTGCTGCTGTTTTCCTTCTGAATACATTTTGCCCTATAAGAAGCAGACATGTCTCTAGAAACACAGGTCTGGGTGTAACCGCACAACGACAGATTGACAGAGGCTTGGTTCCTCTTCAGGGGTGTACAGCTCCCCAGGCTGACTGCCGGGGTCACTGAGGAGCACAGCTTCTGCTCCCGCTAATGGCTGTGACAAACCAACGGACAGCCGCCCCAATCAATAGCTGCCCATATGCCATGGAGTGCCACAAATTTATTTTCCGAGAAATTCTCCTCTACGTATCCTTAACTGGGTCAAATGCCTGCTGGATACGCCTGTCTTCTTCATTGAGGGTAGAAGTGACCAAGACAAGTAATTTAGACTAGACATACAACTTTGAAGTGCCTAAGAACATTAATCCCTTCATTGTTTCCTAAGAAACTGGGTCATACACATTCAGTTCCTCTCTCTATTTGTTTCTATATGTGTCTGTCATTTCCCTGGCTGCCTATTGGTTAACTCTGAGCAAGTTTGACAGAAGGACAGAAGTTTCAAATAAAATTACATTTCTGTAAACTTTGTGGACTCAGTGGCTTGGTAATGGAGGTTAGCGCAGTTCAAGGGCTAAACAAAAAGCTACAGTGTAAGAGTAGTAATTATCTACTTAGTTTGGTCTGCCAGCTGGCCAGTTGGGACACATGCATGGACTGGCCAGTCAGCATTGGAACTGATACAGATCATACTTCAGCTTCTTTTACCAAATCCAGTAGACAGAGAGGCATGGGAAAATAGGTGGCATGGAAGAAACTGCATATATTGCAGAAGTTTGAAGTCATAGATAATCTCAGGTTACTGCAGTGGAAGTGCACAGAGAGACATACCTGATAAATGCATGTGGCCTCATTAATGGTTCAACACAAAGCAATTTGCACGTGAATACTGTGACACATAAAAGCCACGTTTGAAGCCCACATACTCTATTATATATGCTGTGCAACAGACACTCTTGATTTCTATATAAAAGTATGGCCCATATAGGTAAGAGCCCCTAGGTATACATATAATGCATATACACATTCTATATATGCTACATAAATACACACAGTCTGTTACAGCTTGTATCATATATCTGAACTCAGTGCAGTAATTCACCATATAGTATACAGTGTACTTTGCCACTATAATACCCCATTACATACATATCATATGGTATTGATCTCTGTTCTTTGAATCAAATGTATATCCTAGTGTTCAAATCAATGAAAGAGGGGGGAGAGAAATCAAATATTTTGATTGAATATTTTATTAAATTGAAAATATTTTTATTTTTTACCTTTAATATAGTTAATGGCTAATAAAAAAGTAAAGAGAATATGAGGAAGAGAAGACAAACATACGTATCTCAAATACAGATAGATTCAACATGTTTGCAATGATCTCTAAATGAGATGATCCTACACAGGGTGTTAAGATATTTCTATCATTTTGTCCAGCTTTCCTCAGATAGAGAAAAGTAATGGTGGTGACTTCAGTAGAAAGCAAAAGCAAGCCAGGACTTAGTGCGCTGTAAAAATCCAGCCTTTGGATGTCATTGGCTCAGGTATGGAGGGCCAGCATAGGTGCCTCAAAGCCAGGCATGGGATGCACACCTGGCAGCTGCTGAGAGCCCAGCAGAAAGGAGAGAGGGACTGTTACCTCTGAAATTCTGCTTCTGGGCATGACAGAATAAATCTATATTTGTCATCTGGTGCTAAAGACGTTCTTTCTGCTGGAAACTCTGCACTACAGGATGAGAGATGCTTCCCTGTGTCTACAAGTCAGAAATAACAAAAAGCTGTGCATACTCAAATAGCTGCATTCTCCTAGGTGAAGTAGCTCTTTAATGTCGCTCTCTGCTGCAATGTGAGTCAGGTCAGGTGTGGCTGGTTATCAGCTGCTGACCATGAAGGAAGGGTGGAGAGGGCTTGTGAGAGTCTCACCCTGCTGCCTGTGGCATGTCTGTCCAGGAAACAAGCCAGGAAGCATTTGAAGGAAACTATTGAGTTTGGTACTTGCTGGGTGGTCCAATAAGTTTGAGATTTTTCATGCACCTTGTTTCCACTATAACTGGGTGAGGTTTTTTTCCTTCAATATAATAATTTTGCTTTCCACTTTAAGAATTGTGATGGTGATTCTTACTTTTTTTTTTTTTTTTCATCCCCCCTCAGTGTCTGCCACTCTCTGCCCCAGACTTTCAGGAAGAGAAAAACAAAGGAACTGCAGATGGAACATTTTTGATGTATCTGACTTTTGAGTTCACTTGGAACGCTGATAAAAGCTACCAAATTTCCCAGGCACCTGATAGAAAACAGAGGTATTTCTTTGTCATTTTCTCCTCCTTGGATAGGCTGCCTGTGTTGGCTGATGTTTCTTGTGGCTGTTCAGTGAGGAGAGACATTTAATTGGCTTATTTAATGAATAAATAATTTAAAACACGACCAGCCACTAAGCTAATGTGGGTTGCCAGTCTTAAGCATCATCCTTTCCTTCTCTGCAGAGGAACATGGGCTTCTTCATTGGGTGTTTTTCAGCAGCATATTCAAACTTTCATAGAACTCCTCACTCTTACAGCTCTCACTCCATTTTGTTGCTTCAGTTTCCCTGGGTTGATTGCAGCTGCAACATTTTCTCTCTTTCTTTTTTTATTTTTTCCCATAGAAAAAAAATTACACATAGCAATTTCACCCATGTTACAAACCTCTTAAGAATACAAATCTGCTTACTTGGAGATGTTTTTTGGCCTGAGTTGTGGTGAGAGGAATTGAAGGTCATAGCAAATGCTTCTGGCTTGCTAACCTAACACCCTGTGGCACCCCTCTGATTTTTAGAATTCCAGTAAGATTAATTTGAAGGAGGTACATTTCATGAGCCTCTTTTAGTAAAATCACTCATGTGACTGTGGTTTTTTCCCTTTTGAACAAGAGCCAGCTTTTTCTTTTTCTCTGAGAGTAAAGATATATTATAGCTGCACCCATCAACTGCTTCTGTTGATGTCCAACAGAAGACGGGGTTAAAAACATCTGGAGTATTATTCATTACTAAGTAATCTGTGAGCTTGTTTCCATTTCTTCTTGAGTCAGGAGGTTGACAAAAGCAAAAGGTCACAGCCCAGCCAGGGTGTTTTGCAACACTGAATGTAAAGTGCCCTGCATTAGAGTCACATAAGGTGCCGCTGCCCTTGTGCTAACTTGTGCTATGCAAAGTTAGACTGTGAAGCAATCTAAAAGTGGCATTTCTATTGCATGAAACAATAGGACTATCTCTGCTCATAGGAACAAGGCAAGCTCTGCATTTGGCCCAGATTTGGTGGCATATTCACCCCAGGGACCTCAAAAGGATTGGGAAGCTTTTATATATAATGTAATTCTGTAGCTCTCTGCTGGTGTGTGTGGGTGTGTGCGTGTGCGCTCTGCACTGGCACAGCTTCCATGGTGCAACTCCATGCAACTTCTATGGTGACTCCCTGAACAACTGCAATGAGGTGCTTGCTCAGACATCACCCCTTGCTGAAGGCCAGCAGGTCAAATCAATGTTATAGTGTCACAGCCATGCAACTGCTTCAGTGTGAGCCCAGGCCTCACTTCCTTGGTCTACAGAAGGATCAGCGTGGATTTGCAGCATTTGTGAATGGACAAAATTTCCTTTGACTTCAGTAAGGTACAATATTTGGGGATATCAGTTATGTGGGATTTTTTGCTTTGTGTGGATTTTTGTGGCTTTTCTTTTCTTTTTTTTTTTTTTCTTTTGTTTTGTTAGTTGGGTTAGTTTATTTGGGAGCTTTGGTGTTTGGGTTCTTTTGTTTGCTTGTAGTTTAGCTAATTTTTTTTCTTCACAAAAAATCAATATTATAACAAAATCATATTGGGAAAAGAAAGCATTATACTTTTGCTACAGCAGTTAAAAGTTCACACCAGGAGGCAAGTTGCAAAGTGTTAACACAGCAAGAAAAACATTATATCCTCTAGTTTTGATGAACGGTTTGGGTCTAGTTCTCAGTCTGCATCTGCAGCAAATTTCTTCAGTTCAGCTTCATTTAGATTGTGCATGAAGATTTCAATATTACTTTGGGAAAGGGACAATAAGCGAGATGTAGCACAAACTTGTCTCTTGGGATTCAGGTAAAGTGAAACTCTGAATAATCCAATAATTCTTTCTTAATCAACACAATATTGAACTTTGTGTAAGTAGGATACTAGGATTTTCTGCTTCATCTCCATCTCATCTCATCCCATCCCACACCATCCCATTCAACGGTATTGAGGGTGAGAAGAGCACTGAGAATTCATAAGGCAAATCCACAGGGAGACAATTTTCATCCTCTCTTCTTCCCCAGCATAACAAAGACCTGAGGGTTGCAGAGGCATCCTTATGTTACTGCCCTAGTTCAGCCTATTTGACGATGTGTGAATCTTGATTGCTCTTCCCAACAATTTCTCAGTGCCAGCTCTCACTTTTCTCCAGGTTTGGCAAAATTAAAGCCAGTTATGTCTTTACCTGGGCCTGATCCAAGGCCCAAGGGTCCCTCCCCTGCCCTCATCTGGTCCCAGCAGGCTTCTGACTGCTAAGGATCTGCAGGGCTCCCAAGGAGTTACACCAGCAGCTTTGAAGGGAGCAGCTGCCAGTTCTTGCATACAGGTTTTCCCCAAAATTATCTTCAGCACTAGCTTTGAGAGCTGGTGTTCAGATATCTTCTCTACCAAAGATGCTGCTAAACACGCAGTAAAATAAACCTGCCTGTTCTACAGTACTTGCAATGTTAGATTTCGAAGTAGTTGACCAAGGATGCAAGCAAAATCACAGCATGTGTTGGATGAAAAGGATGCATGGCATCAACATGCTTTGAGGTGATGCCAGACAAACCCTGTTAGATCTGAGGCCACGAACACCTCCCAGCACTGCTGGAGCTAAAGGAGAGGGCACATGTGAAGAGTGTGAAAAGGAAAACATTAGGATGGATCCTCATTTGCATGTCTAGATGTCAGAAATTGTCCTGATTTTGAAAAAAAAAAGGCAGTAGGATCACTTTTCCAGGTTTTGTAAACAACACAAAATCATGGCTGAGGCCATAACTCTTGCCTCTAGATTCCCAAGACAGCATTCATTTTTTTAGGTGGCACCTCTGACACTGTGTCTTGTGTCATAGAAAAATTCTCTTTCATTTGAACATTATTGCTTATGAAGGGAAATTCAAAGCACATCTCTCAGAATTAGATGATTGTTTAACAAAGAAGAACCTTTATTCAGACAAATACCTTATTGTACTGGACATGAAGTACGGTTTTAATATGTCCATCACACAATGTAGGCTTTATCTTTGCAGTGCTGTGGGCACTAAAATGCAATCAGATGAGAAACATCTTCTGCTAGCTCTATGCAATGCTCTGCTTCTGATAACAAGTCCTGGCATAGGCATAATTTAGGTAGCAAAATACTGAGGCAGGTTCTTATAGGTGAAGTCCCCTTGGCCAACAGAGCACTGCTAACATTGGCAACAATGATTTTGACTCCAGAAGCTAAAGAAGGCAGAGGCTGCAGTCCTGGAAACGATGACAATCTTTCATTTGTCATCCTGGGGGTGAAGAATTTGCTTGTTACAAGAAAACTCAGAGCTCATCAAGGAGACTTGTTATTTATTAGTCCAAACTCTGTCAGGAAACTCCACCATCCTCTACTGCTTCAGGATCTGAAATCCTCGCAATACAGGATCATAGTTACCATTTGTAGGCAAAATAGGTCAATATTTCCATTTACTTCAATCACCAAATGTTTATTTCATGTTTGAAGGTCTCCCATGAAGGACAAAGGAAAGATGCATTTCCTAATCCAGTAAAACCACATTGCCATGCTTTTCCAGAAAGAAGCAGTCCCATGGACTTTCCTGTCTTTTCTGTGCTACATAATCTGCTCTGTATGTTACTGAGAAACAAAGCAAGAGAGTGAAAGAAGTACACCAGGTGCTAGTAAATGAAGCATACAAATTCCCAGGACACTAACTCTCCTTTTTTAATTATGTGGAGAAAAAAGTTGTGCAATGCTTATGAAAGGAGGCAGGTTCATAGAGGAGAACAATGCTACTACTTTTCCATGGGACTTTTTCAGTACAAGAGACAGGTGTACTCAAATTAATGAATTTTGCTTCATTATTTGTTTCTTTTTTTTTTTTTTCTTCACTTGGGCCTTTCAGAGAAGTTGCAATCCGTGGCAAAGAATAAGGGTTGCACCAATAAAAGTCTTCTGTTAAAAAGAAGTAAAACTTTTTCCGTATCTATTGCAAGGGAATACATCAGGCTAGTAAGGCAGCTCAACATTCCCACTGCTGTTGTAAAAGATAAACACTTTTTTTCCATAGGGCAATATAAATGTAACCTAAGTTAGATACAATTAGCCATATTTTCTCCAAGACATTGTGAGGAAGGGGGGCTTGGGGGTGGAGGAGGAAGAAAAATCACAAAGATAAAAAAAGTTAAAATACAAGAAGGAAAGAAGAAATATTGCTGAAATCTAAGATGCCAGGAAATGTGTTTCAAAAATCAGATGTTTTTATAATGCATAGTGATCTTTGCAAAAAAAATAATCCCCACTGCTCATAAAAATGATGAAATTATACAGTTGCAGAGAGTTTGCACACCCTCTTCCTGCCTGCCCATGATTGCATATTTAACCTCAGCATTAAAAAATGTGAAAGAGTTAGAGGAATTTTTTTTCATTCTATTGCTGTTTGGGCAAACAGACTATTTCCAAGATATATTTGTATTATAAAGGTTAGTTCCAATGTGCTCTATGTCCACAGCAGGGTTCAGATATTCAGAAGAGCAAAAACCACAGTTTCCACTACCTCAGTGGAAGGCAGTGGGTAGTCAATAGTCCTGGAAATCTGGCCAGTCTACTTAAATAACTAATTTAGGTAACTGAGTATTGGTGGTGAGTCCTTTTGCAGAACTCTCTTACCAGGACAAACAAAACAAAAATAGAACTTGCATCTTGAATTTAATGTGCAGTTCTTTGTCTCCATTTCCAAAATAAACGAGTAAAATGAGAAAAATATGTCAGAAATGACATTAGGTGTTGACTTCTATAGGGTGAGCTAGATTAAGAGTATCTGTCTTGGAAAAGGGAAATCTAAAGGGATACATTATAAAGAAATAAAATGTCATGAACAGTATAGAGAAGATGAACAGTGATGGATTATTCACTATTTTTTCACAGTACAAGAACTAGAAAGTGTCAGCTTACATAAATTAATGGGAAAAAAATCTGTCAAGGATTATTAAGCACAAAAGTGCAGCTTTTTATTTAAGAGGTCATTAAACTGCAAACTGATGAAAACTGTGAAATACACTGGGAAAAAGCTCACTGTAAACTTGTTCTGGTTTTCCTTAATTTCTGTGACTTGCTACTGGCAGAAAAGTGGTAGTGGCCTTCATGGACTTTTGGCTGGACATAGTGCAGCAGCTCTAGTTCTTATAAATGGTTGGGCAATTCAAATAGCAGGGAACAAGACCCATGATGCAAGAGGTCATTTCATCTTTCTGCAGTTCATAGCTGAATAAACAGATCAGTGAGTAGGAGTTGAGAGGTAAATTAACTTTTGTATTCAGCACTGGCAGAAAGATAGTACAGCATCATATCCACTTCTGGTAACTGTAGTTTTTAGAGGGTGTCAGGAACTTGGAGGGAATACAAAAAAAAAAGGAGGCACCAGAAAGACTGGGACTTTACTTTTCAAAGAGACAAACAGAAAGTTTTATCCACACTTTGGACAAAAAAAAAAAAAAAAAAAAAGAGAGAAAATTAAAAGAAAGAAAATCAGTCACTTAAGGGTTTTTTGATCTACTGAGAAAATAAAGAAGAGTTGAAAATTAAATCCACAAAAATTCAGACTGGAAATAAGGCCGATGGGGGGAAGGGTGGTATTATTTGGTTGTTTCAGTTTGGTTTGATTTGGTTTGGTTTGGAACGGGTTAGGCTTTTCCCCTTCCCAAGGGAAGGTAATGTTAAACCATTAAAGAAAATTACAAAAGAAGTAGTGGATTTTCCATTTCTTAATATCTTCAAGTAAATACTACTTTTCCAGTCAAGCATGTTGTTGTATTTTATTCAGGGTTAACAGGTTAAAAAAATCCCACTGCACACAAAATAGAAGGATAGCCCATTTCTTCTAATGGTCCTGAGCAGTGTTGTTGAGTTGGTGACTGTGAAGAATCCCTTTTGCGTGCATTCCCCTCAGTGTCTCCCTCCAACCACATGCAGCCTATGTCTTTTCATGTATCCTGAATAGCAAACACACACTTTTGAACTCCAGGTTCTGTTGGAAGGGTTTGTAAAACCTTCACAAACAACTTTCTAAATGCAACTACCTTTGCTGGTTGTTTCTGGAAGTGATGAACTAGGTTAACTAGGTTAATCACAAGAACCATGTAAAATCTCAAGGTCCTCTTCGAGAGATCTCAGAAGATTGTACTTTTCTACTTCATTTCAGAAACAAACTATACAAACTATGTATTTCATTTCTAGCAGATGTTTGTCTGAAGGCCTCAAGCAAAAGAGGCTCTGTTACAGCATTTAATGTCCTTGCCCTGAATATTTATTTTGAAAGCACCTTCTTCCATTTGGGAAGTAAAAAAAGACCAATTTCTCTCAGGAGATTTAAGCTGCTGCTTTCTGAACCCTTTCTGTAGGTCCATATCCTCTTTAGAGTACAACGTAGACTGGAGTCAAGCAAAGGTCTTTCAAACTTGAATGGAATTGAAGGATCATATGACCTCACTCTAAGACTCTCATAAAAGTTTATACCCCTCAAGGTCCATTTCACAGTCACAATTTTCAGCAAGCATGTTCATCTTCCAATTATTCTTTTTTTTCCCGATAGATCTCTTCCCACCATGAATATGTTTTTCCACCAAAGTGTAGAAACTGGTACTTCTCCTTATTGTCTTCATAGAGAAATACTGTAATTCTGTAGTAATTACTGCATTAGAACACTTCTCCAGTTACTATGTTTTGGCTTTTATTAGATGTATGCTCTTTCTAATTATTATGTCCTCTAAAAATGTAGTAATTCAGTTTTATCAACCATCCAGCTTACTTACAACAGCACTGAATGGCACCTGGCCAGGACACAGTCCACTTGCAACCTCTCACGGTGTGGGTGTTGGGATGACCCAAGATTGTAAAAGTCCTTGTTTCCCACCCCGTGCAGCCAAAGAAGGAGTCTGAAATGCGTAGGATCAGCTTCTCAAGGTTGTTTTTTTTTCCTTATCGATAACATTCTTTCTCTGACCTGCTGAGGTCTGTCCAGCTGACCTGCTCTGGTCGGTCATGACATCCTGCAGGCCGCGTCAGGTGGCGTTTACATTTTATACCCAAAACTACGTGTATTATGTTTACAATATTGTGCCAATATCTATCAATTATGTTAGACAGTGTGTCTCTACCTTAAACCAATAGGAAAGTGTCACCATCACACTAAGACATGGAGAACAAGGAGAAGAAGGCCAGGACACACCAAAATTCCTCCATCTTGTACCCCCTCAACCCCATTCTAAAAACCCCAAAATTCTACTTTTTTCACCCTGTGTTAATTCAACTGTCACAATACCCAAACCCTTGTGGCTTGTAATTCCTCATACAAAGTTGACAGTTTTTTCCACGGGCTAAAATCAAAGCCACAGGTGTTTTTGACTTTGTGCCAAGGTCTCCAAGCCCCCTGCCAGGATCTCAAGACAGCCAGGGCAGCCAGAGAGATGTCCTGGACTCCGACAGCAACCTTTCTTTATTCATTCTTCCCATGGAAGTGTAAAAAATTATGAGTCTCTTGGAAAATTTATCTCAGCATTTTCCACAGACTCTCCAGGCTACGCTTTCCTACCCGCTTGCTCAGTGCATAGCACAGTGTCAAATTCTTCAGTCAAGATATGTGTTTCTGTATCTACTGCTTTTACACAGTCTTAAAGGTTTATTACTGTTGTGTGTACTAAAGTTAAATAGTTCTTCCATTGTTATTTCTATGGTTTTCCCCCCCTCCACACAGCCCCCCGAATGAATCCGACTAGCTCAGAGATATGGGGCTGTGAGGGGAGGATATAGCATGAGAGGGAAAAGTATTCAAAAGAGGCTCCTTACCCAGGGTGTTGGAACAGCTCTCTTTATTCTGTGGTGTCCATGGAGAGCGGGGCAAAAGAGAAAGAGCAGGAAGTTTCAGGGGTCTATATAGGTTTTGGACAGGGTGGGCTCTCCTGGCTCCCCGCCAACCCCATTGGGGCAAGGGGGAGGATTCAGGGGTTATCTTGATCAGAGCCACAGAGGCCCTAGGAAAGGGGGGACAAAAGGGTGTCCAGGAGCTCACCATAACACCTCCCCCTTATTTGTTAAACAAGGTTACAGGAATTCACTGGGCTCAATTCAACCCCGAGTATGAGTTTCCCACCACCCCATGTTGGTGGCGTAGTCAGGCCTCCTCAGGTTAGCCAACTCTATGTGGTTGACCTCTGAGGTAGAAGGTATGAGGCCCTTGACAGCTTTGAAAATCAAGTGACGCAGGATCCCGAACGCTAGGGTTACAAAGAACAGAATAACAAAGACTAACAAAATTGATCTAACTACAGATGTCCACCACCCCGTGAATCCCCATCCCTTGAACATTCTCTTCAGCATTTGCAGGATGACAACTCAGATGGGGTTCATCACCGGGTTGAGTGGGAGGTAGGTTTTCGCTAAAAGGGAAGAACAAACATTTTAAGAACATGTTAAAGCTTCTGTTTCTGCCGGAAGGAATTCCTGCCTAGGAACTTTCTTCTTCTCCCATCCGGCGGCATCTTCTCTTTGAAGCATCAGATACCTGCTTCTTGTCCCCTTCTGTTTGACCTGGATTATTGGGGACAAAAGGTTTCACCCACTTCTGGGGAATCCACCGAGGGCCTGAGGGAGTAGCTACACATGCATAGCCACGACCCCAGGTTACAAGTTCATAGGGACCCTTGGTTTCCCAAGTTTCTGGATCCCTAATCAAGACCGGTGGATGCTGAGACAATTTAAACTGCTTGCCACTGTTAAAGTGATGTACAACAGGTGGACTCATGTTTTCGAACGAACAATTCAGAAAATTGATAGTAAACATAGCTTTACAGAGCTTCTCTCGTGGAGACATCCACGGAGCTGAGCTGTTTTGTTTTTTCAATACCTGCTTGAGCGTCTGGTGTGCACGCTCGACTACAGCTTGACCTGTGGGGGAGTGGGCAATGCCAGTCTTATGTTCCACTCCCCACTGCTGGAGAAATTCCAGGAACTGCTTGGATACATACACTGGGCCATTATCTGTTTTGATCATTTTTGGCACCCCCAATACTGAAAATGCTTGTACTAGGTGTTGTTTGACATGTGTAGCCTTTTGTCCTATATGGGCAGAGGCATACACTGCACCTGAGAATGTGTCCACGCTTACATGAACGCATTCAAGGCGACCAAAACTCTGAATGTGTGTGATGTCTGTCTGCCATACCTCACAGCTGCTAAGGCCTCTGGGGTTTACTCCCATGCCTAAGGATGGCACGGCCTGGAGCTGACAATTAGGACAGTTGGTCACAATGGCTCGGGCCTGACTCCGTGTTAGCTGGAACTGTCGAATCAAACCTGGTACATTCTGGTGGTAATGTTCGTGACTCAGCTTTGCCTGTTGGAAAACATCAGGGAGACTTGCCTTTTCAACTGGTGCAGCGAAGGAATCTGCTTTTCGGTTCCCCTCTGCAATCTCACCTGGCAAATCAGTGTGTGACCTCACATGCATCACAAAGAATGGATGTTCTCGGTGCGAGATTAAATAAATTAGCCTTGAGAGTAACCTGAAGAGATGTTCATTTTCTGTTTCTCCGAGCACAGCCTGCTCTGCCCTGGACACTATACCTGCCACATAGGCAGAGTCTGTCACCAAGTTGAACGGCTCGGAAAACCTCTCAAAAGCTCTCACCACTGCAGCCAGTTCAACCACCTGGGGGGATCCCTCCACAAGCTCAACATCAGCTTCCCAATGCTGAGTCTGTGGATTTCTCCAAGTCATCACTGACTTGTGGGAAGCCCCAGAGGCATCAGTGAACACTGTGAGAGCCCTGAGCGCCCTCCGGCTCCTTTTTTCTTGAGGAATCAGGTGGTATTCCTGATTGAACAACTTGTGAGACGGGGCATGGACTGATATTTGTCCCCTATAGCTGCCCAGAGATAGCTGGAGACTGGCACTGCTCTGGAGCAAATGCTCAAACATCCCTTTGGTCAGCCTCTCAGGAGAGTTCCTTCCCTCCTCAGAAAGCCTGACTGGAAGGTGAATACATGCAAAGTCACACCCTGCTAATTCACACAACCTCACCCTGGCCTTCTGAATCAGCTTTGCTATCAGCTCTTGTGGCCTAGTGATGGTTTTGGATCTTTGGAACGATAGGAAAACCCATTCTATGATTAAGAGTGGGTCCTTCTGCCCCTTGATCCATTGGAAAATCAACCCATGCAGGTGTGGGAGCTTTCCTAGAACAATGAACTGGAATGGCAGATTTGGGTCACACCTGTGTGCCTGCCTTTCTGACAAGGCCTTCTGTACCTTTTCGATTGCTGTCTTTGCCTCTGGAGTCAGTTCCCTGGGGGAGGTCAGCTCCCTCTCCCCCTTCAATAAATTGAAAAGAGGTTCCAGATCTTCATTCGTGAGGCCTAGCCAGGGCCTTACCCAATTTAAAGACCCACACAGCGAGTGGAGGTCTGCTAGTGTTCTGGGGTTGCAATTTATCTCCAATTTCTGTGGGACAATAGTCCTTGCAGAAATTTCCAGGCCCAGGTATCTCCAAGGTGGCATTCTTTGAACTTTGTCTTCCTGCAATTTGAATCCAGCAGAGGTTAAAACTTTAACCACTAGGTCAAGTGTATATTGGAGTATAGAGTCATTGGGAACACACACAAGCACGTCATCCATATAGTGTAGGATGATGGCATCCTTTCTCTCTGCACGTACTGGAGACAGCAGTGCTGCTACATACTGTTGGCATATGAAAGGGCTGGATTTTAGACCTTGGGGCAAAACTTTCCAGTGGTAGCGTTTCATCGGGGCTTCTCTATTGACCGTGGGAACTGAGAATGCAAACCTCAGGGCATCTTCAGGGTGCAATGGAATTTGGAAGAAGCAGTCCTTTATATCTAACACAGCCAATTTCCAGTCCTGGGGAAGCATAGCTGGACTCGGCATCCCCAGTTGGAGAGGTCCCATGTCCTCCACAATTTTGTTTATCTCTCTGAGATCGTGGAGCAATCTCCATTTGTCCTTCCCAGGCTTCTTTATTACAAAGACTGGGAAATTCCAAGGGCTGTCTGTTTCTTGCAGGTGTCCTTGAGCTACCTGCTCCTCTACAAGTTTTTCAAGTGCCTCGAGTTTTTCTCTACTCAAAGGCCACTGTGCTACCCACTTTGGGGTGTTATCCAACCACTTTAACTTGTGGGCATGGCGCTCCACAATGGCTACTCCCGAAAATCCTGGGGTGTCTTAGGAATTATTAACTGGACTCCCCACTGGGACATGGTGTCTCTCCCCCACAGAGGAGCCTTATAGTCTGCCACAAACGGGCGAACATTTGCTGATTTCCCATCAGGTCCCTCAATTTGCACTACATTTTTAGAAATTTTTGCCAATGTAGTTCCTCCTATACCCTGAAGTTTGCCTGCCACAGGTTGCAATTCCCAGTGTGATGGCCACATGGTTTTGGGTATCACCGTGATGTCTGCACCTGTGTCCAGAACACCTTCCACCTGAAGGTGCTCTGACCCATGTGCTAGGTTGCATGCCATGGAGGGTTTATCCTCTCCTACTACTTCCGCCCAGTAGACTTCTGGAGATTTTCCTTCTACTGTGATTTCTACTGGGATGGGAATGGCTTGTGCCAGAATTTGCCCCTTTTCTAGATAGAATGGAGGGTGCAAGCAACGTGCCAACAGCATAAGGCTGGATATTTTTCCCTTAGTAGTCATGGGAACTATTTCAATCTCAGGAGGTGTGTATGCTGTGTCCCCAGTAACAAAATACTCACTGTCCAGTTCCATATCGTACGCCTGCAGGTCCTGAGGGTTTTTTGATAGGTCCACAAAAATGACTTTCCAATCAGTGTTTCTGAAATTAAATCCTTTGGCAGTCACTAGACGTGGCCGGCCTAGTGGCTGCCAAACCTTGTTAGTAATACATTTCACATTTTTATTTTTCTCTCTCCCCCCATCATAGTATCCACCCTCCCCCTTATTTGTTAAGAGAGAGGCATTGTCACATTTGTGTCCCACTATATTTATATCTTTGCGCGTAGCAGTGGGCACGCGCTGTGCATTTAGTTTTTTTGTTTGTTGATCTGTCTCTGGTTCTGGTTCTGAGGACAGTTTCTGGCAAAGTGTCCTGGTTTCTTGCAACGCAGGCAGATGATTTGCTGCAGCTGTTGTGATGATCTGGGTGGCTTCCTTGGGCTTGATACAGCAGTGGCAACAGGCTGTAATTCTGCTGGTGCTCTATGATTGACAGGATTATCAAGCAGCTCTGCTCTCTTAGCGCAGGCCTCGATCATCTGGCCAAGAGTAGGTGCTGGATCAAGAGGAAGGCTGAGAAGAATCCTACGACAGGTCTCGTTGGCATTCCTCTGGGCCATTTCTTTAATCAACTCTGTTTGCACACTGGTGTGTTGCACCTGTTTTTCAACTTGGCTTCTCAAACGATCCACAAACTGTAAAAAACTCTCAGAAGGAAACTGTTTGATATTAATATAGCTGCATTCAACCTCAGTGCCTGGTAATTGATACAGCGTCTTTTCTGCAGCGGCACAGATTTTTTCTAAAACCGATCTAGATAACAGTCTGGTTTGTTTTTCTGGACATTGTATGTCTCCTGTCCCACACAAATGGTGTATTGTAAGGGGCTGGCCATCCATGTTGGTGGCATCACTGGGTGTACGCTGTATTTCTTGCAAAACTGTTTCCAAAGCCAATTTCCACTTATTTTCCCATATCTCATATTCAGAGGATGTTAGTAAACATTTAAACAAATCAGTTATATCTTTTGGCACCATTTCATTTGAATTGAATGTTGCCCTCATCATACCCTTGAAAATCTCACTCGATCTCCCAAAATCTCTCTGAACTTTACAGATTTCTGTTTTGTCCCTGTATGGGAGAGGTTGGTATGTTCTTGTACCATTTCTTCTCCCTAAATAAACCACTGGAGCTATAGATGGTATAAATTCCTCGGTAGAGGCAGGCTTATGTTCGTCCCGCGCCCCCCCCCACCCCGGTGAGGGGCAGCTCGCCCCCCTCCTCTCAGGCTGTCTGCTCCGCGGTGCAGACTCGGGCCCCGCCCCGGCTCTGAGCCTCTGGGCTGCCGTCCTGTGTCCCCGCCCTGCTGTGAGCCGCTGGGCTGCCGTCCCCTGCCTCCGCCCTGCCGTGCTCGGCGCTGGGGCTCGGAGGAGTGCAGGGGCCGGCCCCGCCCCTGTTCCCGGGGCAACCCGGGGGCTGGCACTGATAAGGAGTTGCTATGGGAGATAAGCAGGCATCGGAGGAGGAGAGGGAGGAGGGGGTGGGGGCGGAGGGGGTGGCGGAGGGCGGGGGAAGCAAAGGAATGCGAGTGGGAGGGGGAGTGGGGGGTGGAGCGGCCAGCGCCGGTCCGAGCACATGGTGGCCACCATTATCCGGCCGCGTGTGCTCCACAGACGCTGCACTGCTCTTTAAGACAAACTCCGGGCTGTATTTCTCAGAAAAACAAGGTGTCAGAGGGGAATAAGGGGTGGGTGAGGGGTTTTCAGGGCTGGGGTATTGAGGAGGTGGGCAGGAAGGGGAAAAGGGAGTGTTAGAACTGTGGGTCTGCGTTTGCGTGCTCTTTTCTGCTTCTAAAATCATTTTACGTGCTTCTAAAAATATCGGAATAAATCGAGAAGCTTTATGTTCACCATTTTCGACTTTTAAAGTTAATATCTGTCCAATTTGATTCCAAAAAGCAAGCGAATTCAGGTCTTGCACAGTAAAATTTGGTATTTCTTTCTTTAGCCAGCACACAAAATGCAGGAGAAGCTTGTTAGAGAATGATACATCGTTTAAGTTATTGCTAAGATGTGTTAGTATACTCTTCTGTTCCAGTGAAATGTTAGTACCCATGTTTTTTAATTGTTTCACTGGTCTAGTCTCCACCAGAGCTAATAACACAGCACGAATTATTCGAATTTCCCTCCGTGGAAAACCCGAGCGGGGGGGCACAGGGGGAGGGGCGCTCGTCCCGCAGCTGCTGGGGCGGCTTCAGCCCTCTCGTCCCGTGCCTGTTCCCCACTGGAACGTGGATATGCGCAGTCCACCAGTTCCCGCTCACTTGCAGTGGGGTCCTGGCTCACCGTCCCGCAAGCAGCCCCCCCAGTCACTTATGGTAACCCCTCCCAGCCAGGCACGGTCCCGGACGCCGCGATCGGAGAACGTACCAAGCCTGTGACTGCGGGATTCCTCTGTGAAACCCTCTCTGGGGGTTCCCTCTCCAGTCGGCTCTTCCTGGGGTACTCAGGCAGAGGTCCCCGACTTTTCCCTGTCACTCAAAGCTTTTAAAGGCAGCTAGAGTACCAGGGCAGTTGACTGTCCCAAAAGCTTTTTACTTCCACCGAAATAGGGGGTCCAGCTTCTTCGTGGGCTCAGAGCAGCACACGTTGGGGCGCCAGCTGTTATTTCTATGGTTTCCCCCCCTCCACGCAGCCCCCCAAATGAATCCGACTAGCTCAGAGATATGGGGCTGTGAGGGGAGGAAATAGCATGAGAGGGAAAAGTATTCAGAAGAGGCTCCTTACCCAGGGTGTTGGAACAGCTCTCTTTATTCTGTGGTGTCCATGGAGAGCGGGGCAAAAGAGAAAGAGCAGGAAGTTTCAGGGGTCTATATAGGTTTTGGACAGGGTGGGCTCTCCTGGCTCCCCGCCAACCCCATTGGGGCAAGGGGGAGGATTCAGGGGTTATCTTGATCAGAGCCACAGAGGCCCTAGGAAAGGGGGGACAAAAGGGTGTCCAGGAGCTCACCGTAACATTCCATGATGAATTGTAGTTTGTTACTTAATTCATACTGGAAGAAAAAAAGAAAAGAAAAAGACATTTAATCAATCAATTGTTCAGAAGTGTAGAAAACTGAAAATGCAGCACACATTTTCCAGTAACAGGGAATCTTTGCTGAGTACTTGACTGTAATGATTTATACTCTACAAATCATTGTCTTTGTCAGAAAATATAATTCTCTCTTCTGTATTATTTGGAAACAATAAGTTGAATATCTCTTTACTTTTTCAAAAGCCTTAATGTAACAATGTTGAGTAAAAGTCAAAAATATTTAGGCAGCTTTTGTGGAATAAGTGTCATAGCCCTGGCTGTTAGACTGAGATGTGCTCACAAGGATCTTGCTCCTGAACAGAGAGAATTTTTTTCTGTGCACCCACCCTTTTCATTGAACGATTTCCCTCTTGCAAATGAATTCCTCTTCTAAAATCATTTCCTGTATTCACATAATTCACCTTAGGGTCTGGTCCATTTTTGGGGGTGGCTATGATGGAGAAGTGTGTGCTTTCTGCACTCACTGCCTACTGTGGTGAGGAATGGTGAGATGCAAAATGGGCCAGAGTTCAGCTGGCATAATTCAACAGCAGAAGTTTTGAAATCAGTGGATGTCTACTGGTTTTTATCAGCTGTTCAAAAACTGAGGCAAAAGCATAGAGTCCAGCTAGCTGAATTTTGGAGATGTTGTCTAGAGCCAGCTTTGCAACTCAAGTTCCTCTCTATCAACATCACAGAGCAAGGGAGGGAAGTGAGATAAAACAGTTAAATGTGAAGCTCATCCCAACACAACTCATTTGTAATTCTAAAGAACATTCTCTTGTGGTCTTTCCAGAAAGTGGTTTACCAGCATTTTACAACTATAGGTAATGCATGTGATAAAATGACCAACATATTTTAGATTGCTTAAGGAAATTTGGTCAAAGAAATCAAAAGATCTAAATAAGAAATCCAAAATCCACAAAGACTGGCATCTGAAAAACACAGGCCTGTTGGAAAAGCCTGTGCAACTGTCTGAGATTAGTCATATCAAACAATATCTTCTTTCTACCCAGGCAGCTCTATTAAGGCGAGGTTTTTACAGTTCTCCCCATCCCTGCCAACTCTCCTGAACATGCCTGGATAAATCCTTGCCTGTGTAGTGAGCCAGAAAGGCTTTTTTTTTTGTTTCTGTAGTCACAGAGACTCACATTCAGATCTGGCCAGCTCATGGGAAACTATGACCTAAAGAAAGGGCAAGTACCCTTAAAATCCCGCTGATTTGGTGAACACAACAGTATCAAGAGCAGGGAACCCTGGAATAGATTTGGAAGATAATTTTTGGACCCTGGTGTCTTTATTGCTACTTAATGACAGGGTGTTGGATTTGATGCTTTTGTCCCTGTAAAGATGGAGTTTGCAGCTGTATTTTGCCCAATGATTAAATTCAGTCTGATAATGGCTCTGATAATTACATCTTTCCCAGACTGACCCCTGGATAGGAGTCACCAGAGTGGTTTATAGTTTATAGTGAATTCAAGTCTATGAGTTTTTTATTTGTGTTCCTTACATTAAAATTATTTCAAAATTGATGCTAGCAGTTTCATGAAAGTACTAGGAATGATATTCCCACCTACAAGAGTCAACTAAAACAGATGTTTTCAGAGCAGTTTAAACTCAGTCTTGGAATACAGGCTACCTATCAAATTCTTGTGGTCTCTTCAGCAAAATCTGTCACACTGTAAGAAGGAGCCAAAATACTGCTGTTCAGTGCTGTTTCCATAAAATAAAAAGTTCACAAGCTCACCTCCATGTAAGTGAAGGATCAGGCTAATGAGATATGGCCATAGTGGCATGTAGCCTGTGCACTGGGGATGGGGCAGGCCCTGATCATCTGCTGGGTGGACAGAGATGCAGAACTGCAGAAGGTCTCCAGGCCACCCTAAATGCAGAGGTAACATTGCCTGTGTCATTCCTGACAGATGCCCAGCAAACTTACATTTACACATTACTGCTGGTGAATGGTCCACTGCTTCCCCAGACAAGATATTCCACAGCTTCCTTTCCTAAGAGCTATGAAATTAACCAAGCTGGAAGAAATAATTTTAAAATGCCGCTACGACAGCTTTAGGGACCTTTTGACTATAGTACTGTCCTGTCTTATCTGGCAGGCAAGAAACTGGAGTGATTAATAAGAAATCCAACTTCCAATGATTAACTCTTTGACCCTGAGAACATGGATTTGACCAGTTTAAGCAAGAAAAGGGAAAAAAACACACAATGGTCTGGCTTTTTCAGTCCCCACAAATGAAGGAGAGAAGACACAGTGGATAAAGAGCAGACATTTAATATTAATTAAATTAATATTAATATTATTTAATAATTTAAATTATTCCTGTACCAGGAAGAGTACAGAGAAGGATATAGTCAAACCTAAAAAAGGGCTGCGACTGGGAAGAAATAATGACAATCTTTTCTTCAGTGACATTTTTTTACTGTATCAAACTGAATTGTCCATTTAAAAAAAAAAAAAATCATTGATGATCAGTGGCAGAAATCACTTGCATTCTTTGCACACAGGAAGATGAGTCCCCTGAGCATGGTTCTGGAAATTCTTCAGCTGCTAACTGACACCTTTTCTTACCCTTTGTGAATCAGGAAGGTGGGAGGGGATACAGCATATCTTGGCCAACAGACCATCTTCTGTTTTTTTATGAAACCAGCTTGTTGTAAGAATGCCTTCATTCATTGAATGACCAGTGCAAACGTTGGCTTTTAGTCTGCTCACGAGTTAATTTCATCTCCCTGTGTGGGTCTTTGCTATTGTTTTTGGTGCTCCTTTACTGACCTCCCACATCACTGTGCAATATTAATTTTTGCGTTGAAAATTTTTTGTCCATCTCACTGAATCCTTGAACACCACAAGGCATTCAACAAGTTTACTGTGACTTTGTGAAGTTTCAACACAGAGCTACACCACTGTAATTTACATGCCAAGAAGCTGCAAAACAGTTCTGTTGGAAAACAACTGGCAGATGTCTGCCAGGTGAAGCAACCAGTCTGTTTTTGTCACACCACACAGCTCCCAGTACATCCCAGACTGGCTTTTAATGGATACCAGCCCCATCTTACACCAAAAGCCATTAATGACTTTGTGAAAACACTTCCTAAACATATCAATGGCAAAGTTATTTCTTCATCACAACCTGAGTGAGTCCAGTGAACTGAGGGAGGCCTCTCTGTTCAGGCCTTGTAGCTTTGGTGGCTGGTCTGTATAGCTCCTACGCAACAGAGCAGTTTTAGAGCTGCCCATGTCCCCAGATTGTCCTGAGTCGTTTCTCCTGTCTCATGCTCAGAGTTGTTGTCAAAGACGTGCCTAATAACAAGATTCGGTACAAAATCAGGTACAAAAACAGAACCGTGTACTTAGCTGCAATGTCAGCCTCACTAATGGGTGGGATTTGCCTGGGAAGCTGGGCTGTGCCCCCTCAGGCCCCCCCACTCACCGGCCGGACACCGACTCCCATTGCCACCCACTGCGGCCGCTTCCTACCGCTGCACAGCAAACCACCAGCGTCTGAATGGCACATTCGGCGCCACATCTGTTAGCGTTTAGCCTGAGTGTTGGCTGTCCTTCCTAATAATTCATCTCGAATAGGCTAAAGCAACATGCGGGCGTTCGTTCTCCTGCTCTCTTTTTTTCCCCCATTGTGCCATTCAGCAGCCTCCAAAGCTGCTAAAGCCACAAAAATGTTAGAGTGATTGTTGGCCAATGTCAAACTTATTTTGGAGTGGTTGTCTTATATTGGGTGACATATTATTTACCTTTCTTATCTAAGCTTAATAGAATTAAACAAATCAGCACTTCCTGATGGGAGGCTGCTAGAATGTGATTGAATGAGAAGTGTTGTTAGGAGAGCATATGTGCCTGAGCTCGTAGATTCTAACAGCTAAACTTTGGTGCTTCTGTTGTGACGTTACATTTCTACCTTTTCTGTCAGCTTAACACCATCCAATGTTGAGGAATTAAAAAATCATAAATGCAAACACACTTTAATACACCTTTGTATGTTTCAGTACTTGTAATTCATCAGGTTTTGTAGAATATGTAGAGCAGACTCAAAAATCTCAGAGGCTGAAAGTGGAAGAAAATTGTTTTTTTTAGCTCTCAGGTATTTTAAAGCAAGTTTTTTGTAAAGTCAGCAAAACAGCAGCCCTGATGGATGAAATCTCCCCCACCTTCCTACCAAGCAGGGGAGCAGCTGGGGAGCGAGTGCCAGCTCCCAAGCAAGCATTCTGGCTCACCTTCCCTGGCCAAAAGCATCCCTCTCTGTGGCAGGTCTGGCCTGGCTGCCCAGGGGAGGTGAAGCTCACTCAAAGCCCTTTCTTTGCCCCAAGCTGGGGTGACAGACAAATGAGGGCAGGCTATCTGCCTTTGCCCCCCAGCAGTGCAAAATAAATGCTCCCCAGACCTTAGTTGCTGATGACCCTCTGCTGAGTTTCTGCTGGTGCATCCCTCACAACTCTGGAAGTCTCCGTGGCATCTTGATGGCAAAAATATATTTTCCAAGGCTCCCTCTTTGTTTATCAGTGTCCCAGCTTTCCCAAGTCTTATGGTCATCACAGAGCCATTTAGAAAAGCAAATTTGGAGGCATTCTTGCACCACTGGTATGGTCCGTGCATCCTTGCAGCAGCCTGGATAGAGGTGTCACAGGCTCCATGCTACATCAAGGGTGAAGAAAGGTATTATATGTACGTCTGCATACCTACAGAAGAGCACATAGGCTTTTTATAGGTAAAATAAACTTAGGTTGTGAAGGCCACTTTAGTAAGTGGAAACTTAGAAACATCAACCTTGAAAGAGCATCCTTTTTTTGATCAGTGCTGAGCCTAATATCTTTGGTGATGTTTTTATTTATTACATGATAATCTGGCAGGGAATTGATAGGCCACTTGCAAAAATGATTAATCAGAAATACCAATCTTGTTCTGATTTGCAGCATAACAGAAAACAGCAGCTCTGTCCTGAGCTACTCCCCAGTGATTTACATCAGTATGTGCCAATGATGGAAAACATGGCCTGCCTGTAAAGCTACAATTAGGGCAAGTTTCCATGGACATAATCAGTTGGCTGAAAAAAAAAAAAAAAAAAAAAAAAAAAAAAAAGAAATCTAATAAAGGAACAATATAAAGTAACCATTATAAAATAACTGAGGATTTTACATGCCAAAATATGAATTACTTTAAGATACATGTTTCTACTGGCAATTTTTGTACTTTTTTCAAAATGCTTTATGAGACTATCCAAGTTGAAAAGTTCACATTTATACAGGAATAAAGGAAAAATCTGAAGAAGCCTGGAGTTTATAAATAAAAGGCATGATACATTAATATGCAGTTTCCAGAGTGTTCTACTTCACCATCTTCAACTTTAGATAAGCAGAGTTGCATTCAAAGGAAGTACTATCAAATAAATACAGGAATAAACAGCTGAGAAAGGCAGAATATTAACAAAGATCCAAATGCTGCTGACACTACATCAAGAGAGGGAACATTTTGACAACTTTATTCATGCCAATAATCACAAGTTGCCTTTTTCAACATTCAGGCTGCTAAAGTTGCCTTGTTTCACTTGTTAACCACTACAGCAAAATGAAATAAGATTTCACAATAACGAAAAAAGCTTTGATTCTTAATTTGAAAACTTTGCTGTTCTTCTGCCAACAGTTTTTGATATATCAGAATTTTTACCTCCTAGGTTATATGCCCAAACCTGAGAAAAGCTGACCTGTCTCATGCTGACTTTAGGTACCATCAGTTTTCTATAACACAACATGGAAGTGTAAATGTGATGTTTAAACATGGCAAGAGATATTTTAATTTCCAGTGTTGTGGGTATCTGCAGTCATACTCTGTGCTACTAGTGTTGTTTCTTAGCCTTCTGTTCTCCCCTTCTCATGCTGGCAAAAGTGAGACTGTATCTAAATAATCTCTTTCCTTTGATGAGCTGTCATAGGGAGAGTTTTGTTGGTCTTGGTGTTTTTCTTTTCAAACACTGAACTTCTCTGGGATATTTCTCATTCTTTGTATTACAAGGTTAGACTGGTATGTGTCTCCAGTCAGGCAGCTGTAGATTTCTAACCCACTAAAACTAACATATCTCAAGTGTAATAACTCCTGGGAAGGAAATATGCAATATAAAAATATCTCTAATGATTTAAACTGTACCCTGTACAATGTTGTATTACCATGTTAAGGTACAGCAGTATAGAGCCATGTTTTGACAGGTTATTTTTCTGTCCCCTAGCTCTCCTTATTCAGGCAACTTTTACCCTGTATGAAGGGACAGACTCACAAAATAAGGTATAACCAACAGTGGATAGAGCACGTAAGAGATAGCTAGGAAGTGAGGTAGGAAGCATTAACATTAGCTATGAGGCTAAGCATTAGCATGCTCCCCACCCCCAGTAAACACCCTGCAGGGCATTGCTTGCCAGGCCAGCATTTATCAGGTGAAAAATATCAGATCTGCTGCTGCTGCTTCTGGGAGCAGGCTAGTCCTTGGTGTCACTGAGGTGCCATCTTCCAACTCACTGTGTTTTCCAGTGGGACTTAATAACTTTCCTTGTCAGTGTTTTTCTCCTTGAATCTTTCTTTTGTTACCCATGTTACTAATCCTACCTCTGCCTTCAATTCTACATTATAATTTGGCTGATTCTAGTCTACGTACTTTCTCACAGCTCTTTCTCATAACTCAGTATTTTCCATGAAGTTTGAGCTAAGGTTGCACAGCTGGGCTGTATCAAAACTAAGCCTAGGATCACAGGCAGTTGAACTCCTAGAAGGAGAATCACGAGGTGGGGGAGGAGGAGAAAAAGTCCTGTGTTGATGGGATTGAACCATAGAACTTTCCAAGGTCTTGAGGGGACCTCTAGTTCTAAGCTAGAGATGACGATGACAGTGCTTGCTAAACTTTGCCAAGCCAAATATCTAGGAGATAGATCTCTGCAGTCAAAACAGATAAAATTTTCCAGGCACCTACAGTCAGCTATTTTTCTGAAAGTAAAGGATGAGTGAATGTTCGCAAATGCCACAAACCAAGAAATTAAGGAAAGTCAATGCTACAGAAATTTAAATTTTAATAAATATTCTTGAGCTGAGGAGGAAGCCAAAACAGTTCAGTTTTAGGTAACTGCAGGATATGTAGAATTTATATTAATCTCCTGGCTCTTACACAGACCTTCTTTGTGCAATTTAAGGCAAGATATGTAAGTGCCAAACTAGGACTTGAAGATGGGTATAGGATCCCAGTAATACCAGCTTATGCATACAAGACTCCAAACTAGTTCATAAAAGGTTGTAAAATCTAGGGAAAGAAAAAGAATCCAGATAGATTAAGTGCTGTCTAAAGTTAAATCCAGGCACATAACCCTGTTCACATCAGTGCTAGATGATTTTCTTTCACAGAAACAAGTCACCACTTTTCAATCTTCTTCTCAAAAAGAAATGGGCAAGAAAACCTTTCCCTTATGAGTCTAATGGTTGCACTACTCACCCAAAAAGGGGAAACCTGGACTCTAGTCTCTCCAGTGATTTTGGAGATTGAGCCCATAGAATGTATATCCCATTTTTAAGGTAGTACTGCCCTATTGCTACAGCTGAACTGCTGTGACAAGTAAGAATATGGGAATCATGGTCCAGAGAGGCAAGTTGTCCAAAAGCTTCTTGAATTCAGGCTTGGTGCAGTGACCACTTCCCTGGGAAACCTGGACCAGTGCTCAACTACCCTCTGAGTGACATCTAACCTAATCCTCCCCTAATTCAGCTTCATGATGCTTCCTTGAGTCCTGTCACTGGCCACAGAAATTAAAAGATTTGTACTTCCTACTTGCCCCTTCACTTCCCCTTGTGAAGGAACTGTAGATTGCTTCTGCAGGCTGAACAGACCAAGTGACCACAGCCACTCCTCATACAGCTTCCCCTCCAGACCCTCCACCATCTTTGTCGTCGTCCTTTGGATGGCCCAAAACTGTACTCACGTGATGCTGCCCAGTGCAGAGCAGAGCAGAGCAGGACAATCCCCTGCCTTGCCTGGCTGGCAATGCTATGCCCGATGCATCCCAGGGCACATTTGGCCTTCCTGGATTCCAGGACATTGCTGACTCATTCAACCAGGACCCCCAGGTCCCTTTCCATAGCATTTCCCTCCAACCTTTAATTCCACAGTCTATACACACAACCCAGGTTGCTCCATCCCAGATACAGAATTCATCACCTCCACTTGTTAAACTTCATTTCTTCCGTGATTGCCCATCTCTCTAATTTGTCAAGGTCTCTCTATAGGGCCCCTCTGCCTTCCAGGAAGACAACAGCTATTCCCCATTTTGTATCATCTGCAAATTAACTTAATATCCCTTCAAGTTGTACTTCCAAGTAATTTCTGAAGATGCTGCAGGGCACAAGGCCTAAAACAGAGCCCTATGGAACCCCAGGAGTGACCAGTGGCCAGCCTGATGTCATCACATTCACTGTAACCCTCTGTGCCCCACCCATGAGCCAGTTGTTCACCCATTGCATCATGTGTTTATGATCAGTTATGGTCATTGCGGTCCAGACTTCTGGTGCATTTTTCAGTAATGGTCATTTGCTAAAATACAGGAATAGTCCAGAGAGTACATTGTTGTGTAGACTAATGTATAACATGAAATCTGAGTGCCACCACTGCTGGCTATAATTTAAACAAAAAGAGTGAGATGACCACATATTGCTGAATTAGGTGATTTTGATACATTGGTTTACAAAAGAAGACTTGGGTTATTGAATTCAGTCCACACAGGCTAAAGATGAGTGTCTAGCCTGCTGAATAAGGGAGATGCCAGCATTCCCAAATGAATAGTGTAGGCATGTCCCCGCTCAGTTAGTGGCTCAGTTGTGAATGCCAGCTGATGCATTTGCCATGTGAGGAAGTGTTCAAATCGTTTCCAGATAAAGTCCAAAACATGTGTTAACTATTATTTTTTTGAGGTTATCACTTAAAGAATTAGCTGCTGCAACTTTATCATCAAGCCATATTGTCTGACTTGCATTCCCTGTCTACAAGCTACAGCGGGCCCACCAATGGCACCTAAGTGTTTTCCTCAGAAACGTATTTAGGAGCCTAAACCTCGTTAATTTAAATGGGTGCTGTACTCCCCAGTGACCATTAGGCAAGTAGCTATTTCAAGGATCTGGATGCAGACAGCACATTAGGTGCAGTGAAGGCAATTCCCTTGTAGAGCAAGTCTTAAATTTATAAACAGAGTGAGTAGAAAGAATTTAGGTCAGGCTACAGACCAGAACAGACCTAACAATAAAATCACTGATGACATGTGGACTGATTTCACCTCAGCACTAATATTTTTAACATTACTTAATATGTCAGAATGTTGAGAACCTAAATTTTTTTTGCTTCCTGAACAATAGACAAATCTTACTGAAGTCTTACATGCCATAGAAGAGCAATAAAGTATATGCAAGGCATGTTTTTATTCTACCTGCTTTTCCCAGACTGCATTGAGTCCCTGCTGAGAATACTTAGATTTAAAATAGTGCTACACTTTATGACTGTTGTTCTACACTTTATGACTGTTACTCTAAATCATATGCAATTAAAGCAACCGCAAATACTAGCCCTTTATTAGACCAAATATTTCTTTCAGAGCTAGTCTAGGGATTTCTCTATCTGTAGATGGGGTGAAGAGTGAACAGTTGACAATGAGGTAGTATGAAAAGGCACCTTGCTGTCTTTGTCCCACTTTAAAAAATCCCCAAAAATAAACTAAAAAAATGTCTTAATGTGAGAACGTTTCTATTTAAGTATTTACTCCTCTTGCGCAATCTATATTAATCACAAGAGAGAAGAAAGGGAGACAAGCAGATGTATAAAAAAACCTGTGAAACTTAGTGGAACAAATGGGATAATTTCCAATTTCTTTACTAGGTGTTAGATTAGGCCCAAAGGATTTACTAGCTGAGATCCAGTTGGCCTGCAACAAACTCATACCAAGGTTTCAGGCAGTTCATTGAGCACCACTGCCCGCACAGCGAAGAGAAAATATTTTCAAGGGTCTCTAAGGGAAGATGCTGCCTGCCCCAACACGAGGGTACCTTATCTTCTTCTGCTGCCTCCTCCCTCATTAGCAGAGTCAAGAGATTTCTTTTCTACCATCACTTCACTGAACACTGAATTGGTTGCCAAAGCAAAGTGAGCTGTCTCTCCATTAGTAGCTTGCATGAAAATTGCTCTTACCAGTATTACAGGGGCTCTGTGTGTGTGTCACCACTGTCAGATTGAATTCCCATGCACAGATTGTGCAGGGACTGACTACAAAATCTTGTGGAGATATAGATGTGACCTTCTAGCCACCATCATACCAAGGCCCCCACTTAAAATTTTAATGTAAACATACGTAAATAAAGAAGGATTAAAGACCTAGTGAAGTCAGAAAGGTAAAGGATTATTGCACATAATTCTCTCAAACTGCTCACCAGCTGATGATGTGCTATTTTCCACATTTGCTGCATTTCACCTAAAAAAAGGGGAATCCAGATTTTCTTATATTTGTACCAGTTCTTATGTTACTCTTACACTGTTTATTTCCTGGCATTTAGTGGGAGAACACCTCCAAAGGAGCAGCTGAAGTACATGTAGGATGCTTGCCCTCTCATGAGAAAAATATCAATAACATAACAGATGAATCACATTTCCAACATGTTAATAAACACCTACAAACCTCTCAACACTCTTCCAGGCCTAAGCCCAAGAAAGTTTAAAATCACGTGCATATGAAAACATGCACACACTCAGTCATGGGGGATCTCCAACTGTCCACTTACCTCTGCTGCTGCCTGTAGCCCACTGATACCTCCACAGGTCAGGGCTCATTGCTGGGGTGGGCTCCCATGCCTCCTGCCTGTTCTCCAGGTGCTGACTGCTCCGAGGGGAGCTGGCTCTGCTGTGCCTGTCAGAGGTCAGGGTGCACAGGGTGTCTCTGCTGGGGGAACATCAGGCTTTGACTATCATTGTTTTCACATCACGATCTCCACCCCTATTGCACATTGAGATCCTTCTTTTTTATTTCCTTTCAAGCTTAATTCCTTCTTTGTTTCAAAAGTTTATGTAATTGCTATTTACTCTGGCTTATGGCTATCTACCTCTTTAACACTATGAGTTTTGGGGTGGTTTTGTGTATTCGATCCAAACATGCTGTTTACAGCCACGCACTTATCTTAGGAGGTGGGGTTATCCCCACTGCACAGGCACTTTTCCAAGGGTGGGCTGTGCAAGCACCCCCTCAGTGGGCCCGGGATCATTTCAAAAAGACAGTTTGGGATGCAGTCATCCCATTCTGGAGGGCAAGAGCAGTTAATGATGTGGACACAAATTCTCATATGTGGATTGGACTCAGTGCCAGAGAGCTATTCCAAGCACCTTTAATTTACCAATACAAAGTCAAGATGACTCTCATGGGAAGTGAACAAGTAAACGTTAAGCTACATGCAAGATGCAGAGTCAAGGTCATGATGTGGGAGATAACTCCCCTCCAACACTCAGTGAGCTGGGATTTTTGTTCACTCCAGCACACCAATACAAAACAGCCATAAATTTCAGAGCTTAATTCTGACTTTAGGTTCTGACTCTTTGTATTCTCAAATGTGGCTCAGAGACCATGTTTTTGTTCAACACCACCTCTCAAACATTGCATTAGCTTAATGTCACATGAAAAGAAAGGTAAATGTCTTTTGATCTTGGTCCACAGCCAGGTCATTAGAGGTTCCCTCCCCAGCCTCTTGGGCCTGTGCAGAGCCTCACTGACTGTGGAGCTGATTGCAAGGTCTGGTTTCTTGTTCCAACCTAGTAAGTTTCTTTCTAAAGCTTTCATTAAAGGGAGAAATGAAACTTGGAAACATTGAAACTAGGATGAGCAATTTTTTTCTTCCTTGGTGTGTGTCAATTGTAGTTGCTTCTCTGAAAAACAGTAGAGGACAACTGATGTCAGAGTGGGCAGTGTAGAGGAGGCATACTATCAAATTTTTATAGAAGCCTCAGGTATTTTGCTTCCTGTTTTCTCAACATTGGAGACATTTGTCATTGTTTAGAAATGGTATTCTTCAATTTCAGTTCCCACTGAAGTACTCCAAGCCACATGCTGCTCTCTCCCTGCTGCCTCCCCATGTAGCAGGATAGAGGCGAATTTGAGGCAGAAAAGGTGAAGATCACAGGTTGAGATAAGAACAATTTACTGGAAACTGAAATGGAACCAGAAAAACAAACCATAACAGCTATCATATATCATATCATATCATATCATATCTTATCATCATATCATATCATATCATATTAACATAAGGAAGCAGCATTACTTGACTGCTCACTTCACACTAGGGTTACTCCACCAGAAGGGACCCACTCCTCCATTCCTGGAAAATTACATGATACGGTATAGAATACCCTCCAGGTCCTGGCCATGAAATCCTCCTGGCTACTACAAAAGTTAATCCTGTCCTGGCAAAAACCAGGATAACATCCCAACAAAGTAGGATGAGATCAAGTCAGAGATGTTGTTTTTGTTACTGGCCCTGTCCCCACCACTTTTTCCTTTCAAGTGCTTTGGGGATTTGTCTCTTATTTACACTTTGGTGCATCATGAGAGAAAAACCGTCTTGAATTGAGCTCTCATGAAGTGGAGTACAAACTTCTAAGGACTTTATTATATTTGTAATAGTCCCAGCAGATTATGGCTTGGCCCAGGTAACCCAACAAGACAAATGCCAGCATCTAAAGTTGAAAACACTTCCCTTTCTAAGTAAGCCACAAGGACCAACCCAAAGACTAATTTGTTGTGATCAAAGACTATATTACTACAAATTACTGAGAAAAGAAAGTAAGTCTTTCATTCCTTGTTCATTCACATTCCTTTATATGAACAAAAGCCATTCAGAGTAAAAGTCACTCTGTTTTCAAATCCACATTAAAATGAGGAAACACACCCCAACATAGTCATTTTAGTGTCAACTTTTTGGAATTAAAGAAAAGCTGAAAAGGCATACTAAAGGACAAGAGAAAAAGCAATACAAGACTGTGGGAATCTAGGGTCAGGAGAAAATACCTGGAATAGAGGGAGAGGCCAGAGCAAATGAAGGGAATAGTTGAGTAGGAGAATTAGTTATGAGCTAAAGACTTCAAATTTTATTTATTCTCTGAGACTGAATGGGAAAAACATAGGGGCTTGATAGCATACTCATGAAAAGATGGTATTTTAGGAACTGATATTTCACGTGTAGGTCAGATTGGTGGCTGCCTGTTACCTTGGAACACAGTATCTTTTAAGAAAAAAGAATAATTCTGTTTTGTGGAGATAAATGGTTCAATGAGGAGTTAAATGCAGTATCATCCATTCACTGTTTGTCTCTGCAACTTGCCAGTAGTTGCAACACTACATTCTCTGGAAAGTAAGAAAAAAAAAAAGAAAAATCCCTGCAGTATTTTTTTTTCTCATAATGTGCAGAGCATGATGTCAGCCTGGCAGAGGAATTCAAAAATAAACAATAACACGCATTTTTACCAAACAGAAAAATATCACTTGCAAAGGCAATAAAATAAAGGCTGTAATAGGTTTTGTCTCTTACTTTTTTCATGACTGGAGAAGTAGGCAAGCATTAACAAAGAAGACACTTTCTGCAGAACTGTGTAGTGCATTTATTTTGAACAGTCTTTGCACTGGCGTGATCTCTTTTCCCAGCACAGGAGACAGGCAGCCCTCTTAAAGGTGTTCCCATGTGGATGGGAAAAATGCCACAGAGGGAACAGCATGGTTACCCTCCAAGCTCTGCCTCCACATGTCATACTTACCGCAACGATGCAATAGACTACTTTATGCTGCATACAGCAACTTCTGATTTTATGAGCGGAATTTTTTCAACTCATAGACTTACATCTTTTTAAAGCAATCTAATCTAGCTGGAAGATGTTCACAAAGCTGAAGCTTTGGCAAAATCTTTCTCTTTCATTGGTGCCCTTTTTTTTTTGGAATAATATTGGCTTCAGTAAAATGTTCATGAAAGGTAATTCTTTCCTAGATAGGTTTGAAGGAGAAATTTTAGACTTTAAATGCCTGGTTTGGGTTTATGTGTTTTTTCAGCAGGTGCTTCCATGTGAATTAATTATTTGTGCAATTTCTCTAATTTATGAAGACACAGCAAAATTAATTTTTCTCTACCTGGTAGGGAATGGGAAAGATTTCAGAATCCAGACATTTTTGCTCATGAACTATGTTAATAGAGGACTTGAAATAAATCCAGACTTCAGCTATGTAACTACATATTGAACATTAACATTGGAATCTCAGTGCCATATCACTTTTGAAGAGCGGACATGAATCCTAAAGCAAACATCCTGACACAGAGGCACAATTATGACAAGCAAATTGCACCCAGAGACACCCACTTTCTGCCTAAACCCAGGTCTGATTATAAAGGGAGCCACTAGTTCACATGAAGTAATCTATTTTATAGGTGTCTGGTGTAGATTAAGTAAATTCCTTTCTCTCTCTCTCTCTCCCACCCCTCATTGCTTGTTTTCAGTGTTTTAGGTACCACGATAGAAGACATAATTTCCTGCCTGTGCTGAGATGTTTCCTCCTGAAAAATCTTCTCTAAATTGGGCATTGGAAAGACCTGACTATTTTGCACATCAAAACAATTAGATGAGTAAGCATTTTTGCCCTGAAAGCAAATATTTGCTACAGATCACTTTCCAGAATACTTTTTTCCCTCTTTTGATATATGTCACTTTGCACATTATTGGTTGTCATCCTATATAAGAGGGAAATATCTTCAAAAACCTTCAAAAGAATGGTCAGCATATTCTGGCCACCCCTTCTGTTGATTGCTTCTCACAAAGCTGAATATTATTTAATGCTTCAGACCTTTTTTATAATTTCATTATGAATTTCATTAATTACTAAATCCTTGTTGTAAGAATATTTAAGTTTTTCAATTCTTTAAATTGGAATAATATATGATGTTCTGATCTTAGACTTCTAAAGTAGAGAATTCTAAGGTTCAGAGGATTCCTTCCACAAATCAGTTTTTTCCTCTTTCTTGTGTTTTGTTTTTTTGTTTGTTACCCCCAGAGTTTTGGGGTAAGGCTCCTGAGACATCTGTCTGAGTTATAGTATAGATTTGAGAAGATGAATGTTAGGCCAAAGCACTGTTTGAAACAAAGTGCCACAGGACAGACCATATATAATGTATGAAAACACTACATCATAGAAAGAGGCTGATTCATTTCCCTTCTTTAGGGCAGCTGATCACCAGACAAGCCATGAACTCCAGATTGTCAACTTCACAAAAAAAGAAACAGAAGTAAATTTTTAGCTCTGAAGAGATCTCAGATGGTTCAAAATTTCTTTGCTGCTTGAGCTGGCTATTCATCCCTGCCAAATGCTAAATACTCTGAATGCCAGCCATTGCCATCACTAAGAACATCCATGTGGTTCATTGCTTCCACCAATGTATTTCTCCTTGGGATTACAGAATGTCCTTTATGGATCACCATTTGATCTCGATAGCTTTCTGCCATGCCAACTGTGCTGCAATACGCCTGTATCTCTGGCTAGTTTTGTCCTTCTGTATTTGGATGAGTAACGTTAATAGAGCTCTGAAGAGAGAATGACACGATGGTTAAAAAAAAAAAAATCCCCAAATGACTTGCAGGACTGCTGAAAAGAGAAATTTTTTATCACTTTCATATTTACTGTTACATCTGCTTTCTGCAGAGGAAAGCATCAATGCCAATAACAAGTATGTTAATTACTATTTAGGCCATAGCTTCAAGTCTTTAAATAATGTTGAATAATTCCTTGGTTCAGTCAGGAAATTTGTTAAGACACATTTCTCCAAAATGCTGCCAAAGGCAATGTCTGTTTTTAATACTTGAAAAATAAACCAGATTTGCACTTTTAAGTGACCACAATTTTACAGTTCCTTTTGGTCTCCAATGCTGCATTTGCATGTATCCCACTTTATGCTTTCTTCTTCCAGCCATCATCCTCACTCATCTCCACTTCAGAGTAACATTGAAGATCACAGACCTGGGAGAAAATTACTGTACTGTTTTATGCACTTTGATTTAACGTAGCAGGAGGCAGGAGCAGATGGTTGATGGTGGCAGAGAAGCCATTCACTTTCAATGACACTGTGAAAAATCTGAGAAAATAAGTGAAAAAATGTGTCTGTGAAAGACAAACACAAAAGGTGAGGAATAATTTCTCTAACATACAGGAGAAATAACAGAGAACTTCATGCTTGTTATTGCCACTAATATGGGATCATCACTTTGGGATTGTACAGACTGATTTCAGTCTGAAGTGAGGATCACAGCAGAATGATCTGCAGAATGACATCTAATAAAATTAATTTTCTTTACTTTTACTGACTCTAACCAGTCAGTAAAAACCAAGAAATCCTACCAATCTCTGCATGTTCTTTTTCCTTCTCCAATTTTGGTGGAAGTCTTCAGCGCCATCCTAAATTATTCACATCAGCCACGGTTGCTAAAAAAAATGGTCATGAAGTCTTATTTTAAAGACCAGAATGTCAAGGGAAAAGATAGATTGCTTTGAAATACTGCTCTAACATGTAAAATACCGCTTGAGGTTTTCTCAAGCAAAAAAGACCAGAGTGACATGTTCCCTTGGGAGAGAAGGGCTGTACTTATTGAAGGCCACAAGCCACTTTTGGTCTTTCTAGACTGTTTTGGTGCTTTCTTTCCCAATAGTTTTCTCTTTTAAATAGTCCTATCTGCTGAAATCTGTAAAACAAAATAAATTTTTAAGAGATCTTAACAGCATATAGATTCAATTTTAAAATTGAGTCAGGAAATCTCACTTATGTATCCCATGCAAACTGGTATTTCAGATTTTTTCCTGAATGTGGACAGTTCTTTAAAGTCTCAACTAAATGCAAGGTGGGCTTGTATTAACATTTTTTTTTTCAAAATGGTTAATAGTTTAAACAAACCCCACCAAGAACTCTCTGGAAGTACTGATGGTGAACGCAAGGAGATGAGAACCAAAGAATGGCCATATGGAGTCAAAGGTTCATCCAAACCAGCATCCTGTCACCGAGAATGGTGGTAGAATGCAATGACACAAGGCTCCAGAAGTATTTCCCTGGAGTGTTCTCAGGGCTTTCAGTAACTTGTGGCTTAGGGACTTCCTGAGAGACTATAGAAATAATCTACTTGCTTTTCATGTCTCTGAGTCACTGTAGAACTTCTCTTCCATAGCTTTGTGCCTGGACTGGTAAGCTGTTACCATCCATAATACCCTGTAGTAAGGAAAGCTCATCCCAGTATCCTGGGAAGGAGCCCCCTTTATTGGTTGTTTAAGATTTCCCAGCTGGGAACAATGGCACAGAAATGTCATGAGCAAGAAACATAAGCCCCACCCTGTGATGGCTTAAAATGCCATGGACTGTTAATGGCCTGTCAGAAGTTGTTTCTCCAGAGCAGCTGGGAGACTGCTTCCTTAGGCCACTTGCTATACTTGCACCTGCCCACACATTCAGCCTCTAGAGACTGTATCAAGACAGCAGTGTACAGACTGCAAATTTAAATTCCTCCTGTGAACCACAATTAATTTGAGAATAATGTTTTATCATAAATAATGTTTTATTTCCAAATCTACAGAGCTCAGAAAATAAAAGCAAACATCAATACTTCCATTTTGTTTCTTGTTCATAATAGATATTTTAAGGGTCTCATGTGAACCCAAAAGGCAAATGCCCCATTTTTATAAGAGCCTCAAATCTGAGTATTCTGCTGGGCATCATTAATAGATTAGTGTTTTACATATCTCCTTATTTCAAAATTCAGTGAAATAAGGTATTAATGATAAAAAAATATTAAAATGCCAGCCTGACATTCCCACTCCACCCAGCTTGACATTCCCACTTGCTCTCATATTCATGGATCAAAAAGGAAGTGTCTGTACCTATCTGCTGCCCAAGAAAACAAATGCAGTTAATTGTCACCTCAAAGAAAGTGACATGCAGATGTGGTGCTTAGTGGTGCACTTGGCAGTTTTAGGTTGACTGCTGAACTTGGTCTCAAAGGTCTTTTCCAGCTCTAAAGTTCCTATGATTCTGTGATGAGTAGTTTGATGGTCACTGCCCAATGGCAAAATTAGAGGACACCACATCAGCTAAGAAAGGATTTGTTTCCTTCAATGACAAGGACAAGGTTCATTTGTTGTTCACATCATGACAATATCTTATGTGGCCTACTCTTCAACTGTCTTCTTATTCTACTCTGCTCTTCTTACTCTTGGCCTTTGCCTGCTTCTCAATTCTTACCTTTACTTGCCATAGATGTAACTTACTGGTGAGAATTTGGTTCAACCAGATATTTTTATATAACAAAGTTGCATTACACCTATAAACTTACCAGGTTGGGCCTATTATGACATGGGACTGCACTTTCTGCTTCTATACTTTCTACCATTATCATATTTCAAGGCCAAAACCAAATTGCAACATTGAAGGAAAAAAAGAGGGAAATCTGTCTTGGGAAGACATTTCATATAAAAGATTTCATTCACATGAAAAAACCCACCAACATGCATACACAAGTCTTTTGCAATCAAAGGGAGTTGGATAGGCATACCTGGATACAAAATAAGAGCCCTTCTCTTTATTTGCCAAATGTTGCCAAAAAGCTGCAGGGCTGGGGATTGGGATCAACTTATAAGTTTACCACTTTTAATATGACAGAACAGTGAATTGAGAAAGCAATACTTTTCAAAATGCTTATTTTAAAAACATTCCTTTTTAAAGTATTATACACTATATACACCATTTTCAAATGTGATTCCCTGAAAATATGAAGAATCTAAATGCCAGCTTAGTTGCCTTAATGTTTGATAAAGGTATTTAAGCTTTCAGTGCTTTACAAATTATATTAATTGAAAATATGCACATACATTATTTAAACAAATACATAAGGGGCTGTACTTTCTTTGAAATAGAGTAACTAAGTGCTACTGTAAGAATTAATATATAGACAAAATCTCATCACTCATTTGTCACACTGATGTTAAAAAATGTCTATTATTATTTCAGACTGCTCAAGTATTTGAGCTACTTTCCCACACAGACAGCTAGGACAGGCTGTTGTACCCAATGTACAGTTTTTGCACACCATTCAGTGGTTACTTACTTGTTTACTCACCAATTAATCCTTATTTTGGTCACAAGCAATTGGTGGTTTGGAGTCCTGCAGCACACATGTGCCAGATCTAAAATGTTTGGATATGTTCTGGACATTTCAGCATTTGAAATATTACCTTCCACATCTCTAACTCTTACCAGCACAAGAGGGTGAAATTGGTATAGCAAGGGCAACTGTTGCCTGTTGAGATTTTATTGTGTTGGAAGAGAGTATGGGCTTCCAGTTATCTGTTTCTGTGACTGCAGCATGTGGAAGGCATGACAGGAAGAGACAGTGAGACCTGAGAGACAACATTCTGCCCTTTTGGCCAAAACCATCTCTGGCTCCCACCCACCCCAATATGCCAGAGTGAAGACTGCAAGCTCTCTCATGCCAGTCTCCCCAAACAGTAGTTCATACTATATCATAAAAAACCCTGCAACTTTAATTTAACACAACGTGCTGCCTATGCCTGATCTAGCATGGAGGTAGAATTACCTCCTAGTTCTGCAGATGGAAAACCCTCTCATCATTGGCAGAGAGTGGGATATAGCTTGGCATGCAACTGCCTGTGTCTTCTCTTCTCCAGGTACAGAGAGAGAACCCAAAACTCTACTGCTACCCCATCCCAAACATAACAAAAAAAAAAAAAAAAAAAAAAAAAAAGGTTCAATTCATTGCAAATTAAAGCTGGTTCAAAAGAACTGTGGAGCCCAACACACCTGTTACTGAAGCCCTAAGCACCTTGCAGCACCTGGACCATGTGCTGAGCATCTTCAGGCATGGTGCACTTTCTGGAAAATGGCACTTGCAGCACTCAGAGAGCCACTAGCAAATTTGAGGATGCTACTCCTCTGTAATTTAAACATATTTTATTTCAATGATGAAGAAATTTAAATAGAAGTCTAGTTAAATTTAGAAATGCACATATACATGAATAGCCAAAACTGTGGACTTTCTACTGTTGTTTGTTTCCTCATCTCTTATCCCCCTATTTTTTATAATTGGAAATTGACCAAATTGTGCTCACATCTGTATATGGAGATCAATGCATTCAAGTAAGCTAAAACTCCAAAATGAGGCTGAATTTCTGTATTTAGACTCAAAGACAGTTCAGAAATTTGGCACATTGCACATTGTTTTGCCCAGCCCTGTTTAGCATAAAGGCCAAGGAAAGCCACAGTGACTTTGTCTAAAGTTATACTTCTACTTAAAGCTAAACAGGGCCCGTGAAGCAAGCTCAGAATCTTTGTGGTTTACTTTCTTTTATATGGTGAAATAACCATGTAATTATATCATAATTGCACGACAGTAACCTGAAGTTAGAGAAAAAAGTATTGCTGAATGACTGGATGCAATTATGCAACCTTACAGAGCTAGTAGAATTTGTTAAAATGGTGTGTAAATCTAGCAATTGCTCATCCCTGGTAACAGTATAATTTCATTAAATTAAACTCCCAGCTTGGAGGATAGATTGATCATGTATTTATGTTGTAACAACACCTTAATAATTGCCACATCCAAATACAGAAGGTACTGTGCAATGAGTTCTGAAGCTTTAGCAGACAATTTAAGATTGCTCATATAATACTGTTGTTCTCTAACAGTAGACCTGGATTTTCTAAGTTTCTCACAGCTTCTAACATCTACTACATACTTGGAAAGAAGGAACAACTGATTCCTTCTGCATAAGAACATAATCTTGCTGTGCATCATGAATCAGGAAAAGGCTATGTCCTACAGATGTTATTACATTTTGCTGTTTCCTTTGTGCTTTAGTCAAAGATAGCTCAGAGAATGTACACAACTTTCCCAAAGTCCATGAATCTTCATAAACACATGCAAAACAATATTTCCCTACCCAGTATCATAGGACAAAGTAATTTTCTAATTTTAAGAAATTAGTGTAAGAAATAAGGAATAGAAACCACAGGATGATGACATGATACCCAACTCTTTACATGAGCAGCTTCTCCTCCTTGGCCCTCTGCCTCCTGGGCTCTGTTCCCTCACCCCTCATCACTATATCTTGATCAGGATCAGTGCTATGTCTTACACCTGTGTGTGAAGCCAGGTTTTTCAGGATCACAGTAGCAGCAGAGGTGGTACCAGAAGACTGATCCCACTGGAGCTACCCCTCCACAGACCAGCCTGATGGATGCTGCTTTCACACAGCTTGTCCTGCAGATGGACTTGGATACCCCACACCACAAGCCTTTCTGTGCAACAGGACCATTTTGGCACTTTCCAAAGAATTTAGCTTTATTGTGTTTGCCATGCAGACAAGAAACACAGCTAGAATGCTTTTGTATTTTTTTCTATGACTTCTGTTCCTTAATTTGGCATGAAACAAATCATGTCTCCTCACTTTAACATATCCAGCCTGAAATGATAAATCCTACCTCTGTGAAGTATAAAAAGATAAGGCTACAACAGGAATACAACTTCTCAGTTTGGGCACTCTCTCTGCCAAAATGGGAATGTTGTTGACTTCCAACCAGAGAGGAAAGACTTCCAACCATTGTCAAGGCCTGAGCCATTCTTTGTCTGTGCGTGTAGGAATTGTATCTAGTCAAAACCTCACCTGTATTAGAAAACTGCTTTTGGAATTATTACCACAAACAGTGGAAACAGTCCCAGAAATCACTTTATTTTCCAGGAAGAAAATTTCCACAGACTTACATACTGAACACTTAAAAGCTAAATTGCAATTCTAGATGTTGGTGAATTTCTTCACAAGGTGAAAAGTAATCCTTTTCTTTTATAAACTATTTCTTGCCCTGGAACTTGTTGGTATCATGACAGGTCTGTGAATTGCAAAGCAAGACCAGGCTATATCAAGGAAAGATAAGATATCCCATAGTAAGAGCGTGAAATGTTAAAACAATTAGGAGAGATATAATCTGGACACCAGGAGGAAAGACACATCAATTTTAGAGAGAAGAGAAGAGAAAGATTTGAAAGGTGAATTTGAAATGTGGGGGAAAGGTAAGAAATTGTGTGTGGGAAATGATCTAAAAGATTTCAGGCATGGATTTTCCTGGCACAAAAGTTTTCTAATTTCCTTGTCCTCTGGACCTGCCAAATCCGAAGTAAGACAACAGTAACCCTGACCTTTCCTGCCACAGAGACAGTCCTGTCTACAGGCTGTGAGCTGGGAAATCTGATGTTTTGACAACCTAAGAGGAAAACTAACTCAAATATCCAAACTGAGATATGGATACAGAGGGAACCTGTTTTGTAGCTGCTTGGTCTTTCTGGCTCAGGATAACTCCTGTGCTCTTCATTTGGTTTCCTGAGTTACTGCTCTCCACACAGAAGTAAAAATCTCTAAGTTTTACTCCCAACTGTGATAATTTTTTTTTCATTTTTTGCTATTAATTTTACTTCTACATCTCTACCCTTGAAACTTCACTTAGATTAATTCTCAGCCTCTCAGTTATGTTTCATTGACATTTTTCACATCAAGATGTCTCTCTGAAACCTTTTTCCTCAATTATATGAGGTATATTTTAGTAAATAACTGACCTCACACTAATAGTCTAATATTTTTTTCTTTAACACATGGCAACATATACTATCAAAAATTTAGGCCTACATTGTTTTAAGTAGTTATAAAACTATATTTAATAACTGACTTTTCAATAAATAAAGGAAAGTTTTTAACATAACGTTTTACCAAAGAAAGAAAGAACCTATTTCAGGTCTTATAACAACTCCAACACCAACATATCTCACAGATTTTGAAATGTTTCTTCTGCAAACACTATTAACAAGGGTGAAGAGAGATTATACATCTCTAAGCATTCTAAAGGTGAGAAAGAATTTTTAGAAGTTGAAACATAACAGCTACACACAACTTTTATGATAAATGCATACCTTTACCTCGTGTATAATAATATAAAATAACTTGCAATTGCGTTAATGTGCTGGTGTTTCTTTCTCTTAGCAGTACAAATTAGTATGCATTTATTTAACCTGTCATTACATCATACTGAACATCAGTCACTATGCAATTACAAAGGTAATGGTTACCATGTAATACTGACAAAGCCACTGTTTGGCTCTTGTAATTGGTAGTCACTAAAATGCATTTTCCATATGATGAATGAAGTAGCCAGCAAAGCAGTCAATGCTGCATGAGATTTGCCAGAACAAAGATTAGTTTTAGAGTCCTGCATGAGCTTGAGCATACAATAGTGTGTCTGTTTCTTGTTTTTTCAGTACTGTTACAAAACTCTATAGAGTGACTTCAGCAGGGGAGAGCAGTGAAGTAAAAAAGAGCATATCTGGGGGCAGAGAGGGGAGGAAAGGGGAGGAAAGAAACTCGAAGGATGAAATTTACCATATGTAAAGGTCAGTCCAAGACCCATGTCAGTCTTAAATCACATTATTTTAATTTAAACCCCTTCTCTTTCTGCAGCAACCTCTGCAGTTCCTTGACAGAGGTAGGGATGCTAGGACCAGTGTGAGCCATTAGTAAACTGCAGCTGATGCTATGTGCAGTGAGGATATCTTCCCACAGCTACACTTATATCTGTTCCAGAGAGATGAAGACATGCTGCCTTAAACTGGCAGTTAACTTGGCTACCTTCTTCTTGTCACTTCTTATGAATTTGCTCCTGCAAACAGATAAATCCTCTTGGAATCAGTTACTTTAAACATTTGTGAGGGCCATATTCATACCTTTCACACATACAAGTTAACTCATTGGGGAAATAATTGTGATGCTGCAGGGAGGGATTTAGTCCTTTGTCTTGAACTATGTTAACTTAATTAATGAAAAGTATTGATGATGCAGGTTTTGCAGAGTAATTTGTTTTGAAGAGTTTTGAAAAGTAAATTTCAGAAGTCTTTAGGAATATGATTTCTCATTCAAAGTATGCATTGCAAACCTAATTGGATAAGTGTTACTTTTACCTAAAATCTACAGGAGTGAGGCACTTTGTGAAAAATCTCCTGCTGCTCTGTGCCCCACTGAGCCCAGCAGTTTTGTCACCTGGTGTGTCATAAAGAGCGAGGCGCTTGGAGACCTTCCATGGGGTTCCCCTCAGCTGCCCAACAGAGAAATTTCACCAAGGCATCAGGATGCTGAAGGTTTTAAAATGGGAGCATGCTGGAAGCATGGAAGCCAGCATGAAAACAAGAGCGCTTCCTGCTCCTGTGCTGCAGTGCTGTAAAAGCCTTCACACCCACCTCAAGGAGAAAAGGCTGGGAAGTGTATTGCAGAGTTGCCTGACAACATCAGTCACTTCTCACAGAGATGAGCTGTAAACCATGGAGGATACTTTCCTAATCCTCAAACTTTCCATAGCATAAAACGGAGGACCAGCTCTAGCCCTAAAAGGATCAAAGGGGCAGAGATCAACTTTCCCCTTGCAGCAAGTTAAGCCTTCATCAGCTCTGTCAAACTGCAACCTGAGCTCTGTCCTTTGGGCCCCTGGCCACCCATAGCATTACCCCAATTAGGACCAAACTAAGCAAGTAGGAAAAGAGAAACACCTCTCGTATGTCCCCCCTCACAGAGCCAGTGGAAGTGCCTGGCTCTACAAGTTCTTTTTAATTGGCCTCTGCTTTCGTCTCTCACACTTTGCAGAAAAGCAAAGAATATGAACAGCTTTGGGGAATGAGGGAGTTTGGAAGATTAAAACCCAGTGTTTGGATTTTGTCTAGAAGTAGTCCATATGGAAAGGGCTTTTTGAATACATATTCAGTGGTGTTTCAGTATTATGCATTAAGACTCCATACTTGCATGCACACTGAAAACAGCATGTCTTTAAACAGCAACAAACCTAAACTGTAAGCTATTGGCAGTACCTCTTCTGAGCTATTTGCCTGAATTATTTCTGCAGTAAATCTCTAGAAATGTCCACTTAAACAGTAACAGTCATAAATATCTCATGGAAGCCATAAAATACAACAGAATTTTGGAAGTCATAATTTTAATGGATAAAACTGTGCTATAAAAGAAGGGCCTCTGGGACTGAGGCTAAAGTAAAATTTATCTAAGCGAGCTGTGATGCTAATCTGTCTGCAAGTGATAAATTATCCTATGTCCCAGGTGTGACATAATATCCAAAGGGTGCATAGTGATTAAGGACACAAAGGTATAGATGTGGCAGGGGTCCAAGAAAGCCCCAAGCAATTAGTGGTGACTGGAAATTGTCAACAATTGCTCTGAATGTTTGATAGTTTCCTCTGTGCTCAGGTTTGCCAAGGCATACATTCCCCAGCGTCTGAGGCTGGGTTTTGAGGCACAGTGGCAGGACCGGGCTGGGCACTCATGTAGATCTGAGCAGGATGTTTGCAGTCTTTTCAACAAGGTACTAAGACACCCTTCCCAGGCTCCTGCTGAAGTCAGAGGGTCAGGCCAAGACTTAGGGGAACCAAATCAAAACAAAACAAAAAAAGAGAATGCTTATTTTAAAATACAATAACTAGAAATATTTCTTTTTGGTCTAAAACAGAAAAAAAACCACCCTTAAAAAAAAAAAAAACTTTCTGTTCTAAAGAAAACAAAAGTAATTCTTGGAAATGCTGAATTGCATTGTGGTATCATTATAAACTGCTGTGATTCTGAGAGGTCTTTTGGAGTGGCCAGCAGAGTCCCCATAAATTTACAGCACTAAAATGTTTAGACAGAAGGCAATCAGGGCGTGTTGGACTGGATACCCAAATCAGTCTATATCCTTATACAAACTGATTATGTTTCAAACAGCAAAAATGGCGAGCTGTTAACGGCAGCAAGAGTGTTTACATAACTTGGTGTCACTGGAGAAATCGGAGACAAACTCCTCAGATTCCCTTCTTTGAAGGGAAGATGAACAGGATCCAGATGAACAGCTCACCCAGTGAAACCCCAAGCCCATGCGCTGCAGGAGCCACACTGCTCCCAGAGCGGGCTGCTGCCTGGCCAGGCAGCCTGCATGAAAGCTTCATCTGGCTGATGATACACTCATTTCTGGGAGAGGCTGACTGGATTACCAACATTATCTGGTGGGAGAGGGTGAGCAGAGGTATTTGGGATTGCTTTTGCCATTCAAGAAGAAGTCGTATGAAGAAGGATGATTGTGAATAAGAAGAAGCCTTGGGTTTGAAACTGGTATTCTGCTTCACACCCAAACCCACACTGCCATACAGAGTCAGGTCCCACAAGAGCTCTGTGGAGCCTTCCCTGTGCACCACGGCCCACAGGAGCCCACTCAGTGACACAGACTGGGAGCAGCACCTCAGTGCTCATCCCTGCTTTTCCCCAGAGCCATTGCCTGCTTGTCCCTACTAACTGTGGCATGGGAGTGAGACAGCTGCAGTACTGCATGTGTGCATTGGCCTTCCCAGAGCACATTGCAAAGGGGACTCTCTACAACTGGTCCTTACATTCCCAAATCTACCTCTGACTAAGATATATAAGAACTACCAGCTGTTTCTGGAACACATGAGAAGGGAGAGCTTGAAGAACAGCACACAGACATACCATATGATATTATGAACACAGAAAGAGATAACATTGCTTCACTATAGGGCTAGATGGGGAGCTGGCTCCCAAATCAAATTATGTCAGTTTTAACCCCTGTGACAAGGTATTTTTCACCCTTGCTAAAGGATTCAGAAATCCCAGCAGACTTAGCATAACATAGTGATACTGAAAATCTCATTTGGCCTCTGAGAGTTTCCCTCTAGCTGCCCATCAGCTAGTCACACCTCACAGTCTTGCCTCTCCTCTCCTAAATCCCTGTGTCTCTTCAGACCCTGCCTTACCCATGTTCAGGTGTGCTGATAGCCCAGCCAATGCCTGACTTACTGAAAATGTGGCAGCTCCTATTCTTCATATGCTTTTCTATTTGCTTTTTACGTGAAATAAGTTGGTCCCTATTTACACAGCAGGATGCTATATATCCAACCGGAAGTGTTTGGGGCTGTTTATCTGCCTGCTATATCTCCCCAAACCAGGAAAATGTTATTTATTGCATTGTTCTGCTCTTACACAAATAAAATTTCCTAAAGATCTAAAACTGTTAAATTACCTAAAGGTAATTCTCACAAAATGGACTTACACAGTTGTTTCCTGTCCTCCTGGGCCTTGATATCCTAATTGTTTGTGATTTCCAGTAACTTGATTTGGATTAGTTCACCCCTAGAAAAAATACCAGCATTTGTAAAGTTGCTACCCTGGGCTGCATCAAAGGACTTGTGACCAGCAGTATGAGATAGGTTATTCTCGCTTTGCTCTTGTGAGACACCGCCTGGAGTGCTGCATCCAGCTCTGGAGATGCAAACATAAGAACATGGACCTGTTGGAGCATGTCCAGAACAGGGCCATGAAGATAATCAGAGGGCTGGAGCGCCTTTCTTGTGTAGAATGGCTAAGAGAGTGGGGGTTGTTCAGCCAGGGAGAGAAGCCGGGGGAGAGAAGCCTTGCAGCAGGCTCCCAGTACCTTTAGGAGCCTACAAGAGAACTGGAGAGGGAGGGCATGCAGTGATAGGACAATGGAGAATGGCTTTAAAGTGAAAGAAGGTAGGTTTAGTTTGGATATTAGGAAGAAATTCATCACTATGAGAGTGGTGAGACACTGGAACTGGCTGCCCACAGAGCACTTCCCTGGAAGTGCTCAAGGCCAGGTTGGATGGGTCTGAGAAACCAGGTCTAGTGCAACATGTCCTTTCCTACAGCAGGGGTGTTGGAACCAGGTGATCTTTAAGGTCCCTTCCAACTCAAATCGTTCTATCATTTTATGATTATTATTCTATACCATATATTTTAAAAAGTTAAACATAATGTTTCATTTCATTTATTTTGATCCAGAAGCTGAAAGGCTATGTGTGGACCTGAGTGAATGCATTTTTGACAAGCATAAAGTTTATCTGCTTTGTAATGCAACTATGAACTGATAGACTTGCTCCACTCAAAAAGATGAAGAGAAGATTGTAGGCATTTCTGAAGGCTAAATGTTTTGTTTCAGTACCTGTAAGAGAAGAGAATTTAATTTGTCATTTCAGGATACCAATTTAATTTTGAAGCTGAGCTACAATGTTAATTAAAAGAGGTAGGAGTTGAATTGCCTTAAAGCAGAAGGGGGCTCTTTTCTGTTCCCACAGAATAATTTCTTTGCGTTATTGAGGGGTTGGTTGGCTTTGGCCAGTTACAGTAAACTTGTGCTGAGACTCAAGATCTGAGAAAATGGATTTACCTTCCCCAGATCCAATCTCTCCCAGTGACCTACACAGGGACTTTTCCTAGGTCTCTCCTGCAGTTTCTTCTTGCATGCCTGGGCTGAGACCTCCCTGGGGACGGGCACTGTTGTCAGACACCCACTCACGCAGCTCCTGGCATGCTGGGGTTTCTGTTTACATACGTGCTGCTCCAGTGGGGCACGTTAATAAATGTCTCCCCTCTCGTATAAACGTTATTATAACTGGTGAGTATTGTAGAAAATCCCACACCTGTCCTCTCCCAAGACTTTGAGAAAGAGAAGGGAAACACAAACCAGCTGCAACTAGAAACCACGAAAGGTTTGATCAGAGTTCACCTCTGAGGTAGGATACCAACGATGCTATTATAACCAACATTTGAACCTACAATGGTAAACAGAGCTGACATTTTTGCCCAGGAGAAGCTACTAACATGTCATGTACACGTGAGCCGTGTGGGTGTTCCTTCAGATTCTCACACACTGGTTACAAAAGGCAAGTATCAAATCCAGGCTGATACCACCTCCCTACTTCTGTCATGTAGATGTAGCAGGTGGCCGGCGTGGTTGGGTACGTAATGTTTGGATGTCTTCAGTCCTCCAAAATTAGCCATGAGGCTTCACTAAAAGACTTTCTGAACTGTAACATAAAAATAAAATGTCATGCATATGCTATACAAAAAAGGAAACAAAAGAAAGGCTGTAGTTATAAATGTAATATGAGCTTTTCAAGGTCCAAGGCTGCCACAAACATCAGCACTGTAGGTTTTAATGTGCTTTGAAATAGAAACCATTAGCATCTCAGGTATAACAGTTCTAAATATACAATGATTTTTAATCTTACCATAGTGTAAACCATTAACGTATTTTAGCACATTTTAAAGGCAGTGGAAGAAGAAATGTGATGATCCTGCTCTCTGCCACAATCCCCATTGCTATCATGATCCCTATGAACACCATATGACAGAAAGGGACATAAATGGGGCAGAATAATCCAGTTTTTGCTCTCTTTTTTTTTCTTTTTGATTTTTTTTTTTTTTTTTTTTTTAGCATATGACCCATCTCTCCCCCCAGAATACAAGGACTGGTCAGCAAATGGGATACAAGTGTTTGAGGGATCCCTTTCTTCTTGAGATCTCTTCAACTGCCTTTTGTATTTCAGCAAGCTGGAATTATGCCATCAGAGGGCTGTGTTTCAATGCAAACTGTACTCTTGATCCCTGTGGTCCACTTTGCTGCTTCTCACAAAACAGAGGAACAGAACAATCTGTCAGGCAGATCCAAAAATGCCCCAGATCTGCTTCAAACTGATATACTCACCACTAAGAGTCAGACTTCAAATCTGGTCCAGAACTGTGGACTGTGAAAAATGTGGTGTGATTGTTTGGAGGAATGACTGTCCTGAAACCAGAACTCGCATTTAAATCCCACCTAGGTGATAATGTATCTTTTGTTTTACTATAAGACCCCAGGCAAACTTATTAAAAAGCAAGGGAAAAAAAATTAGTGGTGAGCACTGCCATACCTATTTATTGAAGATACAATTTTGAACCTTTGCCAGAGAAAGTCCCATTAGTGTGTGATATTATGTATCCTACTGATGAAAAACAGCGAAATAGGAAAACTTTGAGGGGTTAGCAGGAACGGCCATCACAAGAAAGAGGAGAGATACTGTTCTTCCTTATTTTTCCTGTGTTGGACATAAGCAGCCTTCCTTGCATGTGGCATAATATGATGAGGTTTTTTAAGCAAAAACTCATTGAGTTTTCAGGTTCAGCTTTTTCCATAAACCCTTCCCATTTACTACTTGTGAGTCCTTTATCCACTTCTGCCATCACCATTCCACACAGCTCATCACCATGATGCCACTAATCTGATCTCCATCAAATCTCCTTCCCTTTCCCCAGCACAATTACAGACTTCGCTCCATGGGCTCCTTTCTCATCTCCTCCAAATAGAGATGCCAGTTCCTTTTTTTTTTTCTGTTCTTTCTACCCCTCACACCCACCCTTCAGTTTATTTGCCTCTCCTGCTCTGCTCTGGTTTGCAGCTGATGTTTGTAATTCCTAGGTCCTCTCCAAAAAGATTTCAGAGAACGAGCATTGCTTTATGCTGCTCTCTTCCTTGATCATGTCCCTTGGATACCTGTATCCCCCTCTCTGCCCATCTATATCCCTTTCCCCTCCTGTCCTTGGGACAGCCATAGTGGGCTGTTCTCTCCTGTGTGGGATATGTGCCTGTGCCTTTTCCTCTGTGCAGCACTGCCTTGGATAACTCCTGCTCCACAGCTTCCTTCCACCTGCCCTGCTGGGTATACGCATCTCCCACTTTCCGGCTTCTTATTCTTTTTCATCCCCTCCAGCCATCCTATTAAAGACACAAATAGGATTCCAGAGTAATTTCCTTTTGCGATTTCCTATAGACCTCTGGCCCTGGTTTAAGTTCTTTGCTCACTAAGAGCAGCTGACCTACAACTTCTGCTGCAGTTTATCAACAAGAACACAAGCTGGTGTGTACTTTGAACAGTACTAGACTACTACATTGATGATTTCAAAGAGAAATCACTGTTCAGGTCTCCAATTCAGTGCTTTCTGTCTTGGTATGTGACTATTTGGTACATTGCAAATGGCTTCTATTTGGTTTCATGGTGTTGCAGTCAGTGGTGTCACGTAACCACACACAGGGAAGCAGTACAGTGGGTTTAGCATTCACACAGGTAATTGTGAGCCAGACTGCTACACATTGCATTAACTGTGCCTATCTGACAACTCCGAACAAGATGTAGAGTAAAAAACATATTCTGACTCTTCCCAGATAAATTATTTCCGTAATTTATTAAACTGCATGTGCATGTAAGCCTGGAGAATCAAGAATATCTGAATTTAAAGGCTTAAATAGAACATTGCAAAGCAATAAAAGGTGAAGTTGTCATGTGTAATGAAGATAAAGTACATTTGCAATAAATTTAATTTTGCAATAAAGTGCCAGTGTGGTGCGCAAGGAATTTACTCAAGGTTCCCAAGGTAGGCTTTCATTCATTTTGTCTTGCATTCTTAAGCATTAGCAGCCAGACTTACGAGAGAAAATATTAAAGTATATATATTACCTTTCTTCATTATTTGTCTTTTTAAAGAGTACAAAGGACAATGTATTTGATATGGTTTAAGAGCAAAACTTTTCAATTTAAGAATGCAGAAGCCAAGAAGAATTTATTTAAAGTATTTAGTTGGTTTCTGCATAACATATTCAAATATAACATTTCAGCTTCTTCAAATAAAAGTAGCAGTGGTTTATGCCACTGTTTGCACACTTTTCCACAAACACATTGACCCATGTCTTTTGTACTCTGGTTCAGTAATACAGATGTAGATCTACCATATAATTTATCTGTGTGTCAAATATGATGGTAAACTTGGTGATAATTCTTCTGTTTCATGTGTATTCAGTCAGCTGCTATGAACAGGGTACTTAGGGAAGGGCCATGCAGCATGTACAGAAACGATATCATAACTTAAATCAATGTGATTTTCCTGACATGCGTGATTTTTAACTACAAGATAACAATAGGCCTGTGTACATTTTTTAGTATGATGACTAACATTTTATGATGATATATCATAGAATCATAGAATTACAGAATAGTTTGGATTGGTAAGGGCTTTTAAAGGTCATCTAGTCCAACACTCCTGAAACAAGCAGGCTGGTATAAGGTTTCCATGGAACCATGTCCTCTCCTGGCTGATCTCCCAGGAAATCCAGCCCACTTTTCCTTAGGAGCACTTGTAAATGTTCCCCTGAGAAGTCAGAAACAGTCTCAGTATCTTCCTTGACACAGAGTCCTTTGAGTTGCAGCCCCTTCTGTTGCCTGTTATGTTGGGCACTTCAGAAGGTAATCAGGTGGTCTACGGGCATCCCACATTTTGTTCTGTGTTTGGCTGCAAACTGCTGGTGTTCTGCTGTACAGTCTTGTGGCTTGCTATATACAGATTTGGGCTTGGCTTGTACTCTCTGTGGTCTAAAGTCATGTAGGAAGGATTAGAACTAGAGTCTCAAGTCAGAAGTTGGTTAAGAGCCCTATGGAAGGTTTCTCATGGAAAGGGAGTAAACTGTCCCAAACAATCATCTCTAAAGAAGGGATTACCTGTTTTCATTTACCACTGAGACTAATTCAAGCATCTCTGAGATGGTTTTGTGGTTAATGTACAGCTGGTATTGTGAGAAATACTGTAAACTGTGGTCGAATTCTCTTCTCAGCGACACTCTTTTAAGGCTCAAATGACTGCTTTTTGCTGAAGGAGTAATCAGGTTTTACACTGTGATAACTGAGTGCAGAATTTACCCCAGTGGTTGAATGTCTTTGTCTCAATGAAGAAGCTAAATATAGTCAAAGCAAAGCAGTAAATGACTATTCCTCAGAGGTGCACTTATTTATACTGGTTAAAATGGTCCTTCGTTTCAAGTCATAATTTTGGTCCTTATCCTACAGTGGCCTAAGGCAGTAAAGCAGGTAAAACATGCTGATTTTCAAGCTGGTGTCCCTGTAATACTCATAGTGAAGACTTTTGAGGAGCTACTACCTCCATGGCAACAGAAACCTGGACTGAACACTGAGGGTCAAAGGGACTGCATGCCTGTGGGAAGCAGCCAGGTCCGCAAGCATGGCAGGATCAGAGGAAGACCCTGGAGGCAGCGGGCAGGGCAGTGGCATGGACCAGTTCTGCTTCATATCTGGGACTGGGAGTTATTTGATTAGGTTCATGGTAAGTTCAGCCGGGAATTACCAGTCCCCCTTAGAAAGTCTGTATATGCTCTGTAGTCTCTTTCCAAGATCCCATCTTCTGGGCACCTGAGAAAGTGCTTGCTGCAAAAAACGTGGTGAAACTAATGTCTTTTGGTTTTGTGTCAGACAGTATTTGACCATAGAGTAAGGAAAACCCTATGACACACGGGATATTTGGCAGCTCTTACACTGGCATGTAGAAATAGGGAACTATGCTAAACTGAACATCCAGGCTCCATGGGCCCATGTTTTGATGCACAGCTGGGATCACGTTCTCCCAAGCCCAAATAAAAAACAGTTATTCTTCTATGCTTTTATTTTGTTTCACAGAGCAACAAAAGTTTCCTGCAGGGCATGACTCAGCCTGAGGATCATTTAGCTTTCAGTGTCCAGCCTCTGAAACTCATTGACAAAGACCTGTGAACCATAAATGTCTGTATAGTTTGGGAGATGGAGGTCTTTACAGATTCCTGGATTGGACTTTTGGATGGCTGTGCATTAGTAGCTGAAAAAGAGTTTGCAATCAATAATAGCATGTTCCCTCATCACTAAAAATCATTAGTGGGAGATATAACACAGGAGTTATAACTTCCATAGTAAACTATAACTCAGGTATTGTGCAGGCTAGAGATTGGAGTAGGTAGGTTATACAACTTTCAAGAGTACATAAAAAATGTCCAAAGGCTTACTTACACTTTATATCAGGAAAAAAATTATATATATAAAAGGCATCCATTCCCCTGTTTTAAACTCTTCCTGATCCAGATGTCATATACCTTTCTCTCTTCAGCAGACAACACATATTTTTAGACAAATTTAATAGTCTTTTTGCATTCCTGCCTGTTTCCCAAAGGTGGACTTGACCCTTGTGGAGATGAGGTACACAGTACTATACTGCTTGCTGTGCAGGCATGCTTCCTCTGTAAGCAACATATTTACTTGAGACCATGCATGCTTTAAGTTTCATCGCAGGACTGCTAAGGTCAAAGATAAAACTTGCACATCATGCTGTTTGCAAAACATCTCAGAGTGACTAGAAATGTGCTGGAACAGCCGTATTATGCCCTATGGAGCCACAAAGATTTGCTTCTAGGGAGTTAGCTCTGCTTGGAAAAAGAGCTTGCACTGACCATTGTGTAGTAAATTACACGTTCTTTTCCAGCGTCAGCCTCATACTTTGGTTTTCCCTTGACACCTCTGACAATTTCACAGGCCATGACCTGTTTGTGTATCTCATGGAGAGGACGAGTTTTATTACAGATGTTAAAATGGTATCATACTGACTAGGAAGCTTAGACATGTGCTCTGAAATCAGCCTTTACAACCTTTGTACCTACTTGCTTTTTTTAGTGTGCACATCCTCACAACATGAAGCCAGGGATTCTCGTGGGATAGCACAGCACAATGCTCAGCAACCAGCAAAAGACAGTCCCTGTTGGGTGTGGTGGCTCTGCTGAAATCCTACCATTTTGCTAAATTATCCTTTCAAAAACCTAAACCTGACCCAAAGTCTGCTGGGAATCTCTTCAAGGTTTTGTATCAGAACCCCTCAATCTGATTGTGATTAAATGTGTATAGGTGAATGTGCAGTGTGGGACCTCTGAGAAAAGTCAAGGTATCATAAAAGAACATTCCTATCTATTTGGTAGTAGGCAGGATCAGTGAACTGACTGAATTCCAAGGAGTTGCAGGAAAGCATGATTATATTCACAGGCATGTTTCATGGCTCTGTGTTTCCATACTAGGTTTAAGGAGGAAAAAATGCAGTGTGTGAATTCAAACATTTATAATTCAGAGAAATCTCTTTTCAAAATTCCCTGTCAGAAAATTGGCAAGATTCTGCCTGTATGGACTTTTTGTATATAACAAAGTGCAATAACATGAAATGTTGCCTTAGGAGCAGAGAGACAGTTTCCATAAAATCTCTCTGCAGAAATATAGGTATTTGCATAGAAATCCATTAAATAGGTTTCTTTGGAGCTTTTGTCTTTTCCTTTTTGTCCTGCTTGACTTGAACACGTACTCTCAGTTGCTCAGGGAGTGTTACCATATTGCTTTTACATTGGTTTGCATCATGAAAGAGATGAAACCTAGTTTTGATTAATTCAGAGCATATTTTGTGCAGAAAATCTTTCTCCTTCTCCTTCACAGTGAGAGACTTGAGTTTTGAGGGTGTTTGAACAGCTTTAATGGAGCTGATGTTAAGGCAGAATTAGAGTTTATATATAGCAACTGGGACCAGCTAGGGAAAGCAGCACATGTTCACTGGAGAGACAAGGACAGAGATACCCAGAAACATCATAAATTAACATAATGCAATGACATATGAGAAAAAAGCTCCGTACTAAGGAGCAAAATTGCTATTGCGATGAATACTTATTTTTAGAATTACAAAAGGTATGTTTTAGAGCCTGTTAGTCATAAAAAAAAAAAATTAAAGGAAGGGGGGATTTCGTTCAACATCTAGCCACATGCTTTTGCCTGCAATGCATGGAAACAAGGAGAGCATTGGATTTCACAGATAGCACCACAGACAGCTATAAAGGCCTAATCCAGTGTCACATTTCTGCTTAGTGCTGGCTAACTACCAGCCCAATTTGCTGTCTTCTCTCCCCCTGTGTTTCTTCATTGTTTCAAGCCATGCAGAGACTTATCCTAATAATGGGTCAACCCTCAGCCAAATGTGTTCAATTGAAGGCCACCATGGGAGAATGGCAGGATATTGTCTTTCCAACAGCAAGTGAATTTCAGGCAGCTTAAGGCAGTATCCATTTCACTATAATGCTGGTTTATGTTACAGCCCTTTTCAAAGTTCTAATTGCCCTGTACTGCTGACATTTATAGACATCCCCGACTTTAAATGAAAACACAACACTGAGGTCAGGAGGAGGTTCTGGGACAGCAGAGATCCCAGGTGAGGCCAAAGGAAGAAATTACTTCAAACCTTCCAAATGCCAAACATGTTGTTGTTGGGGGAGGAGAAAAGAGGGAAGAAAACCCAGAGGTGAGGGACACCCTATTCAGTCTGAAAGGTATGGATGGATGCCTAAGAGTGACTCTCGCTTATCCACATATTCAACGCCTCTAGCACAGCTAATCCTTTCTCTCCTCAGTTTCTCTCCCTTAGGTATAAACATTTTAAAGTATTTATTCATCTGAATGTTTGTGACTCTATTTTGACCCAGCTCTTCATCTGTGTTACACTGGGTGAGCTCCAGCAAAGTCGGTGACTTTATGCCAGCTAGGAAAATGGTCTCACTGGAGAGGGAACGTGCACTGCCTATTAAAGAGACAAAACTCACAGAGCTTCCTTCTTCTGTCCATACATCCTTGTCTGAGAGAAACTGATTTAGCAGCAGTGATGGCAGGAAATATTGCTACACAGGCTGGCCCTTGCTTTGCAATGCACTGCACAGCTGTCAGCTACAATATGGCGTAAAATCTGACTTAAAGGGACAAGGTGAAGAAACACTCATGCAAGGATCTATCTGTTCAAGTGGTGGACTCTGCTTGCTTTATATTACTCCTATAGTGTAAATGGCTCCATTTTTTAAGTATAAAAATGTCTTGCAAGAACAAAAGAGAAGGGATTCTACTGTGGTTTTGTGGACTATTATTTGTTCCCTCCTTTCTACAACTGTTCTTATACATTTCTAAGGGGATTGAAGCCTGGCTCGTGATCCCAGATTTTTCGACATCCCTGGGGCCAAGGCAGGCAGGTCAGAGTGGCAGAAATCAGGGTCAGTACTCAGGAACAGTTTCTTCATTCAGCCTCTTCAAAAGATAGCTATACCTTCAAGGCATCACCCCATTCTACACAAGGGAAACTTGCATCAGTGAGAAATGGTGAGGAAGAAACTCTGCAGAGGTGTGGCCTTGGCAGCCAGTGAGAACATGTTAAAAACATATTTAAAACTTTCAAGTTCGTTAATTGAAATGCAGTCAAGTTTATACATAATTCTTTATTTCTGTGATAACAGGCTGATATTTCTGATGGATATTTATAACGCTTTTATATGGCAATAAAACTGTCTTCTAAACGTAGTCAGCTGTGTGCTGATGTTCAGGTCCCGTGGGTTATCCTGTCAATAGATATTCTTCTACACCTTTTCTGGTGTCTGGCAAACTATCTAGTGGATGTGTGCCAGCCATTATGCAAGATATTCAATTGCTTTATGGTTACAGGTGAGAGTATTAAGACCAGTTATTTAAGTTGTTAATGATGATAATGATCTGAATCAACCTCCAGTGCTTTTCAGTAGGAGATGAGTGACAAAACACTTCTGAAAATCCTGTGATAAATGTCTCAATGTGTTTGATTCAGTTACTCATACACAGATACTTAAGTGTCACTCCAGAGACCTGACTGTGTGAGAGAAGATATCTGCTACAGAGGACTGGCAGATAAGAATAGGAAAGAGAATCAGACATTTCTGGACCATAGCATGAATACCTTTATGATAAGGGCAGAGGAATGAGGGGGATGCTCCCATATGTTTAGGAGAATTGAGCCTTGGGTGTCTGACAATGCCTATACCACTGACCTCCCTTTAAATTCAAAATTATCAAACCAAGGGCAAATTTTGATAACAAAATAAGGCCTGCAGTGTGCAGGAAGAATTTCACTTGCTTTTATTCTTTGTTGAAAAGAAGCATTGCTGCCACATAGCCAGCCAGTAAAATTCAGAAAATATCTATTCACTTCAGTAGGAATATTTTAATGTGTCACACTTAAGAAAAGGGCATGGCAAAATTCCTCTTCCTGGGATGATTGCAACTACATGAATCAAAGAATCGGATATCACTAACTTGTGATGAGAATAGACAATAAGGAGAAATTCAAATTCTTCTGACTTGGTGTTTGTCTTTGTTTTGAAAAATGCAGTTCAAGCTTTAAATAACAGCCTGTTAATACAGTGAAGTTTCAGACCTCAGTGAATTTTAGGTCCTTGTAAAGTAAACCTGGACCTAAAGCAGGTATTTCTCCCTCAGTTTGTGTCTGCTTCTATCTCCAGACACTGGCATAAGATACTGAAGTTCCTGTTGACAGAGAGGACAGTGGAGGCCCATGGTACTGATGTGTACTTTGTACGCTGGAATAGAGGTGTGGAAGTGATTTCTGAGCAGAATGCCCAGGACAGACCTTCTTCTCCTTCGCTCCTGTAACTGCTCCTCCCTTGCAGAGCTGAGACTTAAAACCTTGCTTTTCTTTCAGCATCCTGCTTGTGTCAGGGCTAGTCAAGTAACATTTGTGCTGTGTTAAGCTCTTGGTGGCCTTTCTGCTGATGCTTTGGGAGGCCTGGGCTGCAGCAATTTTGTCCAGCTTCCCTTTCTGCTTAATCCATTCTTGTCCTACGCAGCATGGAAAATTCCAGAGCTGGAGAGAGGTAAATCAGAGGAAAATCTCTTTCAAGTGTATTCATGCAGCATCCCACCTTTGACTCTTTCCAAAGCTATGACAAACTGAGTATCTACTATCAATAGATCCAGTGGCTACAAACAAATTCATCTATTTTTTATTTTATTTTTGTGAGTCACTATATTTCAATCAAAAAATTGTCCAACTCAAATTTATTACCAGAGCATAAATAACATTTTCTATCTCCTCTTTCTCCTCTTAATTTCTACCTAGTGCCAATATTGTCTTAGGAGAAAAAATGTTGTCCTACTAATGTGATGTTCCAGTTCCCTTAAGCCCGTGGTAAATTTTATTTGAGGCTTTTATTCCATTTGGATTCTAGTTGCTCACAAAAAATAGGTCTCTTCAAAAATATGTTTAACTTAAAAATATATACAAATGGGAATCCTATTCCAAACACAGCTCCTTGTTCTTATACTATCATTTCTGAGCTGAAACTCTGATCTATGTTTCCACTGTTTTCAGATTTCATCTTGTTAAAGGGAGTATTTGGTATGTAGCACAACGTTCAGCCAACACTTCATTACATTTTGGGATCCAATTACTCATGCAGGGTTTTGGTCTTATTTTTTGTAACTTGGTGTAAGTTTCCTTTTCCTGATGAGGTTTTATTTTAATTCCCTTCTGTCTGCAATGTCCTGCAAGTATTTAGTGCTATTTTTTAAATTGTGGTGGAAATACAGAATAATTATTTCCTTTTTAACAAATCTGGAAAAGAACCAAATCCAGATGAAATGCATCTCCAAGATTTTTGAGTGAAAACAACATTAAAGAATATCTAATTAGACCTACAGTAATAACATCACCATCCCTGTTACGGGACATATATGTATATAAAAGCTTGTGATCTGCTGAGTTAGGAAGTTAGCAAGCTGGAGGGTCTACCACAATTTCTGAGTGCCCAATCAGCTACACCACATATTACACACACCATGGAAATTATAACCTACTCTATAGCTTTTGTGTAATCAATTTGGAATGACCAGATTTGGTCTCAAAACAAGACTTCCAGGATGCAAAAACCACAGATCTGAACAAAACCACAATTCCCTATATGCAAACTATCACATTTTTATATAGTGCAGTGAATCTAAAGAATTTAAAACAAGATGCAGAAAATCTGAAATGCCAGCAAACTAGTTGTGCCATTCACCTATGACCACCAAAAATTACTCTGAATGTCCTATACAGCCTGTAACTTTTTTAAGAACATTTAATGGGTACATAGGAGTTGCCATCTATGTATCCAGGCATATAGACTCACCAAATCCTAACATAACATTTCTTCTGCTTGTAGTTGCTCAGCTCCTGAATTTCAACACAATTTTTAAATGATAAACTCCTTTACTCTTTGAAACATTGATCTGTCCCTGTGAATTTCAAGTAACATCTGTTCTTAAGAATTTCAATTATTTTGCCCAGCACTGATGTAAATTGTTGGGGTTTGGTTAAGGAGTTTGTTTTTAGTTTCTCCCCTCTACTGCATCCATTTGCCATTTTATGCAAGTTTTGATGTTTTTATTCATCTTGGCAAAAGCCAGAAAATGGGATATCTTTAATAAAAAAGTCTAGACATTTTGGAATAACCCAAGGTATGGTGGGCCAGTTCTATTCACATAGAGGTACAAGGCAGCATCTTTTTTTGTAAAGGCCCCATTTATTTTGCCACTGTTCTGTTGCCTTACCCAGTTTGTCATGAATATGGCGAAGTTAATGAAGTAAAAAAGAACACCAGAGGATAAATTTATACCAGGCATTTCAAAGTCTGCTTTCAAAATATATTCTGAACTGTATTTCTGTTTAATACTCATGTTCTAGTGAGGGATGTGGCAATAAACTCTAGTGGGTTTGTTTTAGCAAACTGACAGGGCAGTGGACTGATAAATATTCTAGATAGTTGAATAAAAGTAGTTCTGCCCATATCCTTGGTTTTTCAGGCATGAGTAGGAATTTTGTCATTTTCCCTTCTAGCACACATTAAGCACAGACATGATGATGCCTGCCTGTGGTGATCCATAATGTAAGAATAGGGACAATGCTTGCCTTGGAAGAGGTGAATTTCTTTACTGCAACTGGCGCCCACATTTTTGAGGCCAAATTTTCAATATTGAAAATTCAACGAATTCACATCACGCTAACAGTAACCTTGATGTTCAGGCCAGTATGCACAGTCATAAATATTCCAGGATTCTTGAGGACATAAAACTCTAGTAATTTGACACAGCATGTATCAATCCCTCAGCTGCCCATTTTTGCTTCCCTTTACACCCATTTAGGAGAAAATAAAAATGTTTACTATTACTTTCTTTTTATGACACTTTTGCCCAAATTGCCCAAATCCTTCTGCAAGGAGGGACAAGAGAGTATAGAAACTACTTGGAAGTTGTCTTTATTTTATTGTTCAAATCTTACCCACAGAGGCAGCTGGGGTGGAGTCCTGGGGGGAAATGCTTTTAAGACAGAGGTAGCTGAAGCTCTAATCTGAAAGGAGAGGCTGCACAACTGTGTGGCCACAGCTGCTTGATGTAATACAGGGGCACATATTGCCCAGATTGACGGCTCACAGAACTAAAACTGTCTCCTCTCACCTCTGTGATAAATCCATACTTGCAAGTTATGGCTGCTTTAGATCAGAGAAATAAAAGATAGGGAGCTACAAGTGTCTGGTTAGAGAAATAGCTGAATAACCTGAATCAGTTTGCAACACAGACATTGTTTTGACACACAATAGCACAGTATATATAGTCCTTTTCTAAGCTCCAGGGAAATGTTCTGCTTTCTGTTGAGCCCACTGAAATAGATCTGGATTCTCTGCAACCCTCCTGTTATCAATGAAATATTGAAACTTTAAGCCGCTAGTCTAGAGTTTTTTTAAAAAATATTTGAGGATAGAGTCAACAAAGAAACAGTTTTACCGCTTTGTAGGAAACAAGATGAGGGGAATGGCACAAGATTTCCTTTAGTGTGTGATCAGTGCTGGTCCAAATAATAGTTAATCTCAAATCATGTCTTTCTCTATCCTGCAGCTTTTTTATAGAAATCAACACATTTCCTGAGCACTAACAGGAGTTTCTGATGGTTCACTGTTCTCAGACAAAAACAATTGCCCAAGGTTGGGTGCCCAATGGTCCTGTCCTTGGGGCAGAGCTGTCAAGAATAAAGAGAATTTGCAGAACACTTCTTTGTTTTACTGAAAGTGTCTCAAATTCATTGCATTTTCAAGAAAACAAATGCACACATTACACAGAGATGTTCTGCCATCAGGAAAATATTGACCGGATGCATTCATGCTAAAGAACAAAAACCATAAATATAAACAAAACCCTGACAAAGAAAGACATTTAAACATTTTGAAGAATGTGTTCAGAGTAAAACATCTACATAACCACTTGGTCACAAGTGATTCAAAATACAAAATACAAAACTAATCTCTAATTTTTCTAGAGGTGAAATTGAACAATGTGTTTTTGGTTTTCTGATATGTCCTGTTGTATCAATCACACAGCTTAATACAGTACAAGACCTCTGCCAGATGAGAAGTTCCACTCACAGAAATTATCAAATCCAGAATACAGTTTTTGCATAATATGTATGTACAAACGCTTCTATATATATATATGTCTAAATGTGTTTTCACTACTTCCTAAGCTCTTGCAAGGCATAAGAAATCAACAGAGTCAAATAGGCCACCACAGCACATTCTCCTATCAAACAGAATGCATTTATCAAACAGAAACCTAGTTAAAGACTGCAGTGTAGCTTCACACAGCTTAAGCAGAGTATTATTTAGTGGTGAATTTCCTGGGTGGGCTGATGGGGACCTAAGACGGTCCTAAGGTTCCTCTTGTACCAGAACCCAGAGTGATTTCCCAGAGTAGCAGCTATACCAATGACCAGCTTATTTTCTCCCATTGTCTCTGTTCCCAGCACAGTCAGGTCTTCTCTTTCCCCAGGCAATTCCTTCTACTATGCATAAAGACCACTTTGGTATAATTTTCAGTAGAAAAGGAAGTGATTTAAGGAGAAGTAACCTCACAGATTTTGAATTTTTTGTATCATGGGTAGCATCTATTCATTTGGGGGGGGGGGGGGGGCAGGATCTGAATTGTAGCAGCACAAGCTCAATTGCACCTTATGTGAGCTACCCTTCTATGGAAATATATGTGGAAAGATGTGAAGGCAATACATGCCACTTTGCCCATGCCTGGAAACAGTTGTGCTTTCACTCATCCCCCCCTAACTTTAGACATCTGCCAATGGCAGTGAACTTTTCTCTCTTTACTGACAGAGAAAGAAATTTAGAAAGTCTCTGCCTGTAACTTAAGTAGCATTGCCAATGATCTGAAATAGGTGGGATGATTCAAACTTTCTTTGGGGTTCTGCCATGGTCCATCTTCCCTTAAATGTCTAGAAGCAGCTTCAGTAATGAGACATTTTAATTTTTGAAATTGCCCTTGCCAAGCCCAAGTTTGCACAATATGTACCTATTTGTTCATGGTGGTTAGTACTGAAAATGAGCCTAGCAGGTAACCTTGCATGGCACTTCATGATCATATACCTTGGACATGTATCCTAGCTTTCACACTGACACAGTAGCTAATTATAAAAACAAATTGTAAGCCTATCTGTTTGTCCTTGCCTGTTGCCAAGTAATGTTTAGTTTGATGTGGGACAATAGTATCAAAATTCCTGAACCAAGGTTGATATATAATAAGAGAATGATGCTAAGAGAAAACAATTGCAATAAGTAACTTACCCCATAAGGAAAAGAATCAGAAAGCTATAAACTATTCTACAATTTTACATGCTTTTTTACTTTAGCATTAGCTTGTATGTCAGAGGATAAACTTCATTTCGTGTATTAAAGTTTGGACTATAATTTCATCTTCTTCAATATTTGTAACAAATGAAGAAATACGTAACTCTCTTTATTGACTTACAAAAACCTCAATAATTTCTTGAGGGCTACATGTCCAACCTTGAAAGATCAGGTGAATTTTTTTGTTTCTAAAAATCACAAAGAAGTTAATATGGTATAAACTTCTATAATGTGGTATACACTTCTATAATATGGTGTACCCAAGTGAAGTTCGGATCCATGATTCCAAAGCTGTCTGCTTACTTTGTGACTTTGATCCAGCCAATCTCTACAGCTATGCATAATTTTATGCATTCTGACCTTCATGTTGTCAGTGAAAAAGATGCAGCTAATGCATAACCGATTGCAGATGCACATCTTAATCATTATCACAACACAACAGAGAACCTTTTCACCCTTGTACATATTTTCAAGTTGGGATAACCTGACTAAAATTAACATACTTTCTAAGGCATTGGGAAGCAAATATAAATGAAGCCTTGCTCAGAATGCATATTTATTTTTTCTCTTTAGGATTTCTGAGTAAAGCTGAATCCACCAACTCCAAAACTTCTGAAACTTTTTCGAAGTCTAGCCGACATGTTTTTACATATGGTATGTTCAGGTTTTATTCTATATCCACAAGTTTTTAAATTGAGCCTCTTAGCATGTGGGAGACTTGGGCCAGTATTTCTATTAATGCTACTCCCCTACTGACAAGTTCCTAATGTGCAATCTTTTGCTTCTTAAATTCCACTTGGTTGCCAAAACCCAGGCAAAGATTGGAATTAGCTGTCCATAGGTAAAATTCCTAAATTTCAGTTCAGTTGACAATACTAAAGTCTTTTTGAAGTTCTAAGAATTACAAATCCTTTTTATTTCCTTTGGTCAGTAGACAAAGAAAATCTCTGTGGCTGAGAGTCAAGTCAGAAGCACCATGGCTTCAAAACACTCAAACAAACAAGCAAAAAGCAGGAGAACACTTATTTCCTTAATTCTCTCAAATTCATAATTATTCTAACTCCTTATGGCTTGGTCTTTACACCCAACCTTCTGGAGGCATTTTTGTTCCTCATGACGCTTCAGCACTTTCTCTGGATGTCTCTTGGCTTTTAATTTATCAGCTAAGTCCCTAAAGAAAATTAAAATACTTTTCCTGTTGTGATGGAGAAAGAGTGCTTGCAATGGCTGGACCTGTCCTGACAGCTCTCTGTGTTTATTAACTTGCCTGAAAATTTTGTTTGGGGATGTCAGCCATTATTCTCTATCAATGTTGAATTTTTTATAGAAGACCTCTGGAAAATAGTTTTCTGTTAGAACTGTTCTAATTTTATGGCAAAATACTTACCTTTCATCATAGAAAAATATGAAACAAAATTGTTTATATATGTTAATATTTTGGTAGCATCATGTATTATTGGACTTTGTTTAATCACATCTTTAATTTAAATTAAAATCTGGCTCCTCACTGTGACCAGAAGAAAAAATACATTCACCTCCACCGTGTTGTGCCCAAAGAGCAATAACAGGTTCGGGAGACAGTACAGTCTATTTCTGGATAGCAGATGCTTTGTAGTGTAATCATTATTCATTGGCTGCAAGGATTTTCAGGCAGACTGCCAAGCAGCCCATGTGCCTCTGCTTATTGCCACATTTCTTAAAGGTAGGTTTTTAATTGGGAAAGGGAGAGATCATGTGTGATTTGCTATGCAGTTCTTGACAAGTAGTATTTTACATTAACTGCTATGACATTTTTTTCACAAGCAGGAAGCTTTGGAGAATATGATCTTCCTCTCCAACAAGTACATATTCAACTATAAAGCTCCATAAAACACAACGGTTCCTAGGAAGAGAGAAAAACTGGGAAATTATTGGTACTAGGATGTAGTTCAGGCCCTTAGATAAATGTATGCAAAGTACACATATCCACCTTAAAGAGCAAGCAGTATGTTCATGTATGCATTCCTTCTCCAAGGCAAAGTACTCTTACCAGGCACTTTTCATCTCTACCTAGACCTGTATTTTCTTCTATATTTTGTACAATATACCCCTCCCATATGGTAGGGGATAAAATACACATTTACAGATGAGTTTAATTCCAGGATTTGTTGAGCAAGACAAACATATGGTTTGCATCTTCTAGGCCTTATCTAAGATTTTACAGATTTCCAGATCACCAGCTCCTTAGGTCTTGATCTGTAGATATAGAATGTAGTCCTACAGGGATAAAACTATAGGATTCTCTCTTCGAAAAGCTAAAATACAGTAGAAAGATTAATGCATTTCTTCACTGCAATCTTGAAAGGTGCAATTTTCACATTTGAATGTCTAGAACAAATAAATCAATTTCTAGTTTTTAGCTCACTTCAGGTTTGTAAGACTTGATTTCAGCACCTCCAAATGAAAATGTCATATGGGTATATAAATTTCTTAGTAGGTATCTAGTTGGGCTTCCTCTTACTTCATGTGTGTGTCAGCAGTGTAAGTGTACATGTGAGCTGGACACCCAACTCTTCTTTCAGGCATTTAGAGGAAGAGGCTCCTGGAAGGTCCTTATCATGTCTTCCTGCAGTAGAATTTTAAAGTAGATCTGTTGGCCACACCCCCAAAAAAGTGTGTTTTTTGTTTGTTGGGGCTTTTTTTGGTTTTTTTTTTTTTTTTTTATTTAATGTGTTGGCAGAAGCTAGGGATTTATTCATTGTGTACACATCCATCTTGTGGGTACCACACACACCTTGCATGCTAACCCACAGAGCTAATGAAAAACAATCAGGTTTAAAAACTGTCAGCAAGAGGGACGTGATATGAGGACAGAGTAGAAGTGATAATACATTAATTCAGCCTGGTTCTGCTGTTATACTAGCCCTCCTTCATCTTCTTCAGCATCACAAATTGCAAGCAAGAAAGAAAAACTAATTTTTCTGATGTGCTGCAGTTGTCCAGCTTTGCCTGTATCAGCTGACTGGAAGTAAGATTGAGCTTTCTTGCAGACTGCTGGGATAAGCCAACCTCTGAATGTGGGAGGAATGAAACCAGAGGGTACCAGCACCTCACCTGCATTGTAATGTGGCTGTGAGACTCTGTCAAGAGCTGCTGTCACCTCTTGTTCTTGCACCCACCTCTGAGGGCACCCTTTTCACCATCCATCTTCCATCTGTCTTATGCTTCATCACCTTGGGAAGATTTTGTAATATATCACTGGGGGTTGAGAAGACTATACCAAGATGTATGACTAGAAATAATGAAGTAGAAATTAGAACAAAAATAATAAGTATGAGCTTCCTAACAGTGGACTCTCAACAGGCATAAAAGGAAAGGAGCTCATGATTTACAGGTCTTTTCTTCAGTGTCCTCTAGCCTGACCTTCAGAGGCACTACACAGCAGACAGTCACAATGCACTCAGATTGACAGACCTGCTCATGATCAAAAGATTCAAGGGCCCATGACTGTTCTGAAAATTCTTCTGCAGGTGATCTACTACTTTTATAACTTTATATATCTGGCACTTTGCTCCACCTTCTCTAGCCTTACTAGAGCACCTTCTCAACTGTCTTTACAAGATCTCCTGTGTTGTTCCACAAAGTTGCCAAGATATGAATAAAAATATCCCGACTTTCATGTCCACTCCCTCTCTAACTTATCTGCCCCTTTTAGGAAACCTGACTGACTGTAGATATCAGTTTAAATTATACAGACCAAATCTACTAATCTTTCCAACTATATTTTATGGGTAGACATCATCCTCCTCCCAACTGGAGAACATCTTGGGTTTCTTTTTCCATATGCATTCTGATCATTAAGATTGGGGTATGCTTTAACAGAGTTTACTTTAGACCATGTGAAAAATTAGTTGCATAAAGCCTAAAACAGGTGTAAAAAGTTCATTGTAAGGTATGATGGTGAACTGGCATGGGACATATTAAAGTCACAGTACTCAAACCTGGGCTACTAGAGGCTGCTTTGTGCTGTCAGTTGGCAGGGATTTTCTCATGTACATTACCACTGGAAAGTATCCTGGGGGTGGAGGGGAGGGACAGAAGCTCTTTCCCATACTTCTGGGACAATGAGAGGGTATTGCTGCTAGCAGGGGAGGGAGAAGGGGAATGGATTCATCAGTCAGGAACATTAGGAGTTCCAAGCAGCTTGCCGGAAGGAAGGAAGGAAGGAAGGAAGGAAGGAAGGAAGGAAGGAAGGAAGGAAGGAAGGAAGGAAGGAAGGAAGGAAGGAAGGAAGGAAGGAAGGAAGGAAGGAAGGAAGGAAGGAAGGAAGGAAGGAAGGAAGGAAGGAAGGAAGGAAGGACGGAAAGAAGGAAGGAAGGAAGGTCCCAGGAGAAAGAGTCTACAAAATGTTCTCAGACACCAGACAAGTCTATGAAAATAAAAATAAAAAGGAAAAAAAATCCCCATAGTTTTTTTTATATTTGGTCTGAATTATTAAACAGTTTTTTCCATCTCTGATTTCTATGGATTCAGACTTGTGCATTGAAATAGACTCCACTAGAACTGATGATGGAACTCCCACTGAATTCTGGGTGCTAGGCTTTTATGTGTAGTGTTTAAGGAGAACTTTTTACTAATTTTGAATGGCCTAAGTGCTATTTGAGGAACTTCCAGCTGCCATAAAAGCTATTGTTGTCTTCCTAGTACTGCAAGCACATTTCCATTTCAAAAGATATCTGTATAAATATAAGTATTTCCATAAGTCTTTTCTGCTTCTTATTGTCTTTAACAATAGATATTTCCACTGATAAGCCTGAGCCTTAAAAACTCATTATCTTACACATGGGTAAGTGAACCTTAATGAAATCAAAGATTGGGTCTTCAAGTCTATTTGGTCTGTATGCTGCCTGTCAGCGTTTTTATGTTGATGTTTCCTGCTAGTACATCTGACAGCCTGAAGTGAAGCTCCCAGGCTCCACTGGTCTGCTCCACAGGTCTACAGCTACAAAGGGAATAAGGGAGATCTGCAGGGAGATGGGAGAAGCCAGTTCATTCCACACAGATGTGCCCATTGCAACTACTATGAAATGTGCAAAGCAGGAGCATACTTCAAATATTCTGTCTCCATGCTAAACTCCCTTCTCAGCACCACTGTGGCACAGGTGTCCTTCTGGGTCTCATTTCTTTCCCTACCTGAAAAAAAAAAGATGACACCACTTCTCTTGTGTTCCTACTATTGGTTTTTTTGTTTGTTTGTTTGGGTTTTTTTGAGGGGGAGGGAGAACTAATAGGGGGATGCATCATTTAGCTGGCAACAGTTTAAGTTTTTGATTTAGTAATTAAATATTCATGAGCTGGGTAAGAGGGGACTACCATGAGTGCTCCTATGCAGTTTAGAGCTTTTTCTTTGATGATGGAAAGGAAAGTGAGAACCTTCTTGGGGCAGGAGAATACTAAATGATGCTCACACTTCTTGAATGCCATCACATACCGTACATTCTCTGGAGAGGGCGAGGAGGACTGTTACCATTTCCAGTTGTCATGAGAGGGAATGGTTAAAGACCCTGCTTTTCATAGACCTGGTTCACATAGGCATTTTCTCACCTTTGGATGAAGAACGCAATGCAATGTCCAGCCTGTGGATCCCAGAATCTTTTAAATCATGAGTTACTTGGGCTTTCTGGACTTTCTGATTTTCTTAACATACATACCTCATAGTGTTTTCATTATCATGACTGCAGCAGGCACTGAAATATTTCCAGTCCATCCTCTGTTGATGTAATGTTCAAATGTCCACTTCTGGAAGGATCCAGATATTGCATGGACCATCACTGGTTCCAAAAGGAAGGAAAAGCCTATGTTTCCTCATCACATTTCCTCATCTGTCTCCAGATCTCCACTTTCACCCATGCTGCCTGGGTAGTCTTGGGCATATAGTCAAACTTGGCTGCCAAGAAGTACCCAAATGCCTAAAGCAGATAAAAAAGCTTGGGTGTGCTGAGTCATCCTAGTTTGCAATTAAAGAGAACAAAAAATAAATGTGCAACGAGGGTGACAGGTTGTCACGCTACAGCACAGCACAGCATGATTGTGTTTGCTGCTGGCTTCATCCAGAAAACATCATTTGGCTGGACTCCTTTCCACATCATCTGTATGGCAATGTCACTTGTTGTCTTTTCATCACTATCTGATGTGGTTGATATATGCAGTTTCATTCCTACAAAATGCTAGTTGCTTTTGCCATTGATTTTTGTGCAAGACACTTTTCCATGTTCTTTCATTTCTAATTCATTCCCTTCTTTGCTTGTCTTGAATGTTCCCATGTGGTAATAATTGCTTTTAGTAAATCTATGCTCCTTAAGAGAAGCAGAAAAGTCAGCATGCTGGCACAGACCACAGCAGACAGATTGTAAAGTTGTGTTCAAGTCTGTTGAGGTTTCTTTCTTTTTTGACAGAACTGGACAACAAGATCTGAAAAGAGCAAAGCTAACTTCAGAAAATCCTAGTTCTGTCCTGCAAATGTCAATTTTGCGTGTCATTTTTGTCATCTTATATGTGAAATAGTGAGAGAAAAAAACAGGTTTGATCAAAAACATGCACACAGAAATATGAACAACAGATTATATGAATAACATTAATAATCTTTCTATCAAAGTGTTGGGAGTTGTTTTCCTTTAGTTTTCCACTTTATATAAATTATCATTATTGTCTGGGGTTTTTTCGACATTGAGGCCTCCTAAAAAACCTTTAAACAATGATTGACTCTACCAGCCATAAAGCAGAGAATAAATCTTTCCATTTGAAGCAGAAGAAACAGTGTTTTGCAGAAAAGAATCTTCTATGCTCACCAGCCTTCACCTGTATTTCCCAAGATAAACAACTGCAAGACTATGGGGTTTGATGCCTCTAAATTAATTCCTGGATGCTTTCTCCTTAAGTATTTAACATGAGATATTTGAACTGATTAAAATTATACATACTCATCAACCTTCCCTGTGTTATAAAATAATTAAACTAAAATGCATTAGATTATCACCATGTCAATTATCAATAAATCATTCATTGTCTTGAATGGATTTATACCAATTTGGGTGTGCTGCAAGTCTGGCCAAAGAAGAGTAAGTTCCCTTCTCGGGAAATTCCTTGGCGTCAGTTCTTCCCATATTCTAAGAATAAGAAGTTAGTTGTGTGTGAGTTTAAAAGAGCAAAGAAAAAAATTCATGGTAGCAAATAGCTTTTCCCCACAAATGCTTACAGACTGAATATCCTGACAGAGAGTTTTTGAGATACTAACAGAAAAATTGCATGTGACAGAAGAAATATTTTGTACCAGAAAAATCATCAAGAAAAGAATCAAAATAATGTCTGGAAGTAACAGAAAGTAGAATTGCCAGTAAAGCATTTTGCCATATTACAGACTGATTTCTAGCAAGAAGAAAGAGCTAAAGTATTATAATTTATGCGAATAAGAAAGTAAAAACTAACAAATTAAATTGCATTAACACAAAATATCAATAATTCCCATGTTTATAATTGGATGCAGAAATAAGTACTGACACGTAAATGAAAAAGATTTTTTTCCACTGCTCTGAATACCTGAGTACCTTGGAAAATTGCCAGAAAACCTTTGAAACAAGAAAATTAACCCTGCCTGTGCTGAATGGACTCATATACATTGGCGATAATCATGGCCACACTACTAAACAGAATTTTATTTTCTATGGTGGGTTTAGTAGCTGAACAGCAGAGAATACATTGGAAATGTATTGTGTATTTGTCAGCTAGACTGTGGTTTTCTGAATACTTCCAAACTATAGACTTGGAAAAAAGTTTCCAGAAAGTAAAAATCTCACTATACTTCCCAAAAAAACCCAGACAAAACATGGAGACATATTTGTGAAAGGCTTAGATTTCTCTCTTCCATGTATTAGTATTTGGACTCCATACATATGAGAAGGCTCAAAGAATGTACATCTTGCAAGCTAACGTGCCACCTTTGTTGCAACAAATTATGATATGGAAAAGTTTTGTTAATCCCTTTGCAGGAAAGTTTGCTGTGGCGGAATCAAGATTGTCTGGGAGAGCACTTGGCTCCTTTACTGTGAGATTGCCCCTTCCTTGAGATCCCCTTTTTCACTCTGCAAACGTCATATTCTGCAGCAAAAGAACCAGGAATACCAATGAATAAAAACTTATGCTCTTATCACATGATTGTGTTTCAATGTCAGTATATGTAGGAGGGCCTCTTGATCTGGTCTAGCAAAGAGAGGGGGAAAGGAAAGAGCTAAAAATGAAAAAAATTCGTGAAAGAAGGGAAGGGAAGGGAAGGGAAGGGAAGGGAAGGGAAGGGAAGGGAAGGGAAGGGAAGGGAAGGGAAGGGAAGGGAAGGGAAGGGAAGGGAAGGGAAGGGAAGGGAAGGGAAGGGAAGGGAAGGGAAGGGAAGGGAAGGGAAGGGAAGGGAAGGGAAGGGAAGGGAAGGGAAGGGAAGGGAAGGGAAGGGAAGGGAAGGGAAGGGAAGGGAAGGGAAGGGAAGGGAAGGGAAGGGAAGGGAAGGGAAGGGAAGGGAAGGGAAGGGAAGGGAAGGGAAGGGAAGGGAAGGGAAGGGAAGGGAAGGGAAGGGAAGGGAAGGGAAGGGAAGGGAAGGGAAGAAAGGAAAGGAAAGGAAAGGAAAGGAAAGGAAAGGAAAGGAAAGGAAAGGAAAGGAAAGGAAAGGAAAGGAAAGGAAAGGAAAGGAAAGGAAAGGAAAGGAAAGGAAAGGAAAGGAAAGGAAAGGAAAGGAAAGGAAAGGAAAGGAAAGGAAAGGAAAGGAAAGGAAAGGAAAGGAAAGGAAAGGAAAGGAAAGGAAAGGAAAGGAAAGGAAAGGAAAGGAAAGGAAAGGAAAGGAAAGGAAAGGAAAGGAAAGGAAAGGAAAGGAAAGGAAAGGAAAGGAAAGGAAAGGAAAGGAAAGGAAAGGAAAGGAAAGGAAAGGAAAGGAAAGGAAAGGAAAGGAAAGGAAAGGAAAGGAAAGGAAAGGAAAGGAAAGGAAAGGAAAGGAAAGGAAAGGAAAGGAAAGGAAAGGAAAGGAAAGGAAAGGAAAGGAAAGGAAAGGAAAGGAAAGGAAAGGAAAGGAAAGGAAAGGAAAGGGTAAATTGGAACATTAGCTAGAATTCCCAATGTCTTCTTTAAAAATAAATATATGGAAGAAAGACCCTGAGATTAGCTCAGCTGGTTAGAATATGGTGCTAATAATGACAATGTTTGTGGGTTCAATCCCCACACTTAAGAATTTATGTTCTTTGTGGATCTCCTTCAGTTCAGACTCTTCTGTGATTCTGTGAAAGCAACCACAAGACTGTGGAAATTTTGGAGTTTTCTTTCTTTGTTCAGTGATTGTTTTTACAAGTTTGTTGTTTTGTTTTTTTTTTTTTAATGGTGATAACATCAGAATAGCTTGATTTATAGTATGGACTACTATAAACTACTATATAGACTACTGGCTACCTAAAAGAGTAATGAGCTTCAGAGCAGGATAACAAGTGCAGTTAGGTAATGCATGCAGGGAAAGGAAGCAAAGAATGCATGTCTTTGACACCAAAATTTTTGCTCATGTGATTGTCCTGAGAAACTATGGTATTCTAACTATACATTTTCTGAAAAAAAAAATAGATTTTGTATTGTTGTTTGCAATTCTATTCTATTGGGCATTTCCAGAGCTACAGGTAAATCCATACACAACCTTCTATAAAACTTGGAATCACTTATTCTAAATTAATCAATTTTTGCTCTTATTCTAAATTAATCCAATGAATAAATCTGGGAAAAAAAAAAAAAGAGTACTTATCTTTTATAATAAATGTAGAATTCATGCTACTCGGTTTAATTTTTAGAACTGTTAAAAATTTATGTTTTAATTTCCTAAAAATTGCAATATTATAAAATGCCATGATGCTTGTTCTGCCAACATGTCAAAATGTCACATGAGAAGTGCAAAAATTTTTAAAACACTTACTAAAACTTGGTGTTTAGTACATGACAAACTTGAGTAGCATCTTTAATTCGTGCGAGCCTAACAAATCTATATTTCATCAGCTTCATTGAGACTTCCTGAGCTACTTCCCTAATTAAAGGAAAGATAGGTGCTAATTTCTGTTCGCATATATATTTATATAAACCTAGAATTATTCCAGAGTAACATATTAGTACTGTCCAAAATCTGCAAGCCTCTTTTACGAAATTAATTTATAAAAATCTATATACAAGTGGAAAAGTTTTTTGAAGTTTGCTTGTAATCATTTTGCTCTCAGAATTGTGAAGTTTTCCTGTATTGTATCATGGCCATGCTTTGCATACCACGAGATATTAGTAATTACTGTTAAAGTAGCCTGCCACAAAAAAAAAAATTACAAAACTGACATGATATTTGACAGGATTACTGTTTGCAAGAAGAGAATTACAAAATGCAAGAAGCTGAAAGTATGATCGCTTTCTGTATCTCTTCATATTAGCTTTATTAGATATTAATTTTTCTATGCAGTTTCCAACACAGGGAATAATGTGGGACAGACTGTCAAATGAGTTTTCAGCCTGCTCTTAATTGGCTTCCATTGATGCCCATGGATTTAGGCACTCACTTTAATAGCAGATTTTGTTCAACATTAGGCATATTTGGAAATTGCTTCTGCAAGTTAGTAGTGATTGGGAAAAAATGTTTTCCTCAGGCTGAGTCCTCCTTTGGTTAAGTATTGCCTCAAAATAGATCCCACAGTGGGACAAATGTGTTTGTTGCTTAGATATGGTCTGCCAGATTTTCATGTGGAATATTTCAAGCCGAGAAGGGAGGATGACCTGTACCGTGCAAGTTCTTCATGGGCGTTTAACACCCACAGTTTGAAACTCTATCTCTGTTTATTTTCTCAAATGAAAACTGAGAGCATGTTTCTGGGTCCTAGGTTTGGACCAGACCTCCCTGCCAGTGAGGCCTGGCAGGAATGACTGAATAAGCAACCGTTTTGGGTCATGCTAAAGTAACCCTGGTTTGCTGGCTGGAAAGAGCAGCCAGAACTCGCAGTTGCTCCTGGGCTGGCTGACAACTGAAGCCTGTTGTTGCTAGCCCTTCCCCTGACCTTCAGCTTGACTTTTGGCTACTGACTTTGTTTTGGTCCCTGAACCCAGATCCTCATACTAAACACTGATTTGGACTGTGTGTGTACTGTTGCTTAAACAAAGGTCATGTGATAGGTTTTTCAAGTGTGGAGAGTAAATCTTAAAGAGTCTCATGTCTTCTCCGAGTGTATCAGGACAGGCCACCCCTAGTGAATTTAGTGCAGGTGTTCCCTGGTATCTGGGTTAGCTGAGTGTGGATTTGAACAGCTACTGCAGAAAGCCATCCTCTCATTACTGCAACCAGATGTGCATGCCTCACATGAGGTGCTAGGACTCAGAAAGACATATCCTGTGGCTCACAGTGCAGTATAGTGGCACTACCCTGAATTGTTTTCATTGTGCTGGGAAAGACTCTGTTCCTTTCCAGATGCCTATGCTGAAGTGCACTCAGCCCACCAACTTAGCAACATTTCCTTCCTATTTGTTATGTTCCATATTTCTGTCAAGAATTTTTTTCCTAACAGATGGTAAGACACAGACTCTACAGACCTGTTCTAGCTGTTGACATTAATCCAGCTTTCATTTCTGAGCCTCCGAGCGTATTTTGAGATGTGAGGTGTACAGTAGGGTAACTGGCATCTGAAGAAGGCAGCTTGGCTTTGTTAAGGAGATCACAGAGATTACAAGTGGATACAGCAGGTTTTAATAACTACAGCATTTCCTCATGCTGAATGTCAATATTGGAACAGAGTGCCAGGACTGCATTGCCATGCTTTCTGGGATAGGCTTTAAGCAGTTGCATGACGGGCATGCTCCAACCAGACAAGGATGAACAAATCAGAAAAAAACCATCAAGCCATAAATGGGTGATTGTTTCTAAACATCTCCCTATAAACCGACCTTCAGATGGCTAAAGCTTTGTGGCTTATAACAGTTTAGTGCTGCCAGTTGCAAAGGACTGCAGTGACAGGTAAGTCATTGCTGTCCTATTTGTGCAGTCGAAGACTTCTAAAATTCCTCACAAAATTCAGATTTCAGGACTTGATGTAGTTTGTTCATTACTAGTCTGTAATGCTGAAAATACTTTGAGTCTGAATTGGCACTCGAAGAGCTGAACTTAGCTCTGAGTAGGCCTTTGATAGGAGCATATCTACCTGTTTGTGGGCCTCTTTTAAGCTTTGGTGACAGAGTACAGTGAAGACTGAGGAAATATGTGTGTTACCAAAAAAAATGCTAGGAGCTCATTCTCCAACACAGTGCCTTGAAATTTCTGCTACAGAAAAAATTGGCCAGTACCACTGTGCCAGCAGCCATTGAAATTTCTGCTACAGAAAAGATTGGCCAGCACCACTGTGCGAGCAGCCATTGAAATTTGGGCTAATTTTTAGCATCACTTAGGATGCTAAGTGAGGCTGCAAGAACACAGATCATTACAAGATGCTGTGAGATCTGTGCACTTTGCAAGTGCTTGGGGCTTAAAGTGATCTCAGGTCAGGCAGTAGACTGAAGTTACACACTGGGCTTTCAACCCAAATTTCCTCTGAAATCTCAAGTGAGTTAAAGCCCAAAACCATATGGATCAATATACCTAGTGCATCCTGCAATTTCACTTGCAAGAATTGCAGGATTTCTATCACTAATGCCTGGGTTGTGATCCATTGGATACTGCAAACTATTTTTATGTATCTGATTATGTGGTTTCTCTACTTAGAGGCTGCTCTGAGTCCCACTTGCTAGGGACCAAAAGTTAAATAAAGAAAATGGAGATCCTATGCTCAAATAAAGCTTTATGTAGAAAATCTGAGTTTAACCCAGGGAATATTTTACACCTGAATAAGTAATTTGTCAGTACTAGGAAAAATCTGGAGCTGTTAATGGCCCCATAGTAATGTTCACAAAGCATCAGTAAGAATTAGGACAGTGGTCTCTAGATTGCTGTGTTCAGCTTTTCTCCATTGGCCTCTCTAGTCTGGTCTTCCTTCTTATCCATACGGGGGTCAAAGAAACCCAGTTTGAGGTTGTCTTGACTGAAACCTGCTTAATTCCTCTGGTCCGAATGCTGCTAATTGCCATTCCAGCTCTACTTGTCTTTCTGTCTCTAGCTGAGTTTCAGTAGCTTCCATTTTTCAGAATGGAAATGAACTTTCTTCTTATGGAAATGGTGAGTAATTGGTCCAGCTCATCATAGTATAGACAGGTGAATTACCAGATCAAAATACTGGTATTATGGATACCAGGTATATTAGGTGCAACAGATCTGCAGGGACATTCTGGGGCAATTCCAAGAACAAGACAGTGCAGACAGATTATTAAGAACAGTTCTGAGGAAGTCTTGGATGAAGTTCAAATCACTGAAATGACTAATGCATTTCAGATTTGGCCAGGAAGCAGCAGTAAGCCTTCATTTCCAACAGAAGGACACCAACCATTAAACAGTGAGGTTTCTTTGACACATCACTTTTTACCAACTTCACTGTCACAGGAATTTAATCACTGGTTACTTTTACTATGAAGGCAAATGGTTACGTGAGGTTTGGGAGCAAAAAAGATGATTCGTTCTTCTGTCCAAAATATGTTTGCTACAGGCTAGGTTTGCTGCTAAGTAGGCAAACCACATCTGAAGCACTAATGCTCTCATAAACTGACTTCTGCTTTCTGATCATTTCTTTTAAACACAGCTTCTATTCAGCATCAAAAAATATCAGCACTTTTCAGAGAAACTAGATCTCTCAGCTTTGACACATGATTTAGCACCCTGATCATTACACAACACATGGTTTCAAACTGTCTTTTGCAGTTTTAAATGTGTGATGTTACTTGAACTACACTGTCTTTTTCACAGACTACACTGGGAATTTCATTGTACATATTTTCAGTCAGGGTTCCTGACACTTGAATATAGTTTTCTCAACTAGCAGGAACCATTGAAACACTACATGAAACAACATTATGCAGTGTGCACTAAGCAGGTGCAACTTTCCTTGCCTGTACACAGAGGCGCTGTGAAGCCACAAGTATTTTGAAATGGATCTGTCTTACCCCACTTTTGACATTTGGAGATAATCTGAAAATAAGCATAGCACAAATACCACAACTGCTAGGGATTAAGAAGTTCCTTTCTGCCCTTTTAATTTCCTTCTTAGGTATCCTGAGACATTTATCTTCACAAACTCTTCACAGAGACACATTGAGCACTTCTGAGGTAGCACTTGCTTCTATCAGTATGGAGTTTTCCATGGGCAAAGGAGTGGGTGAGGAAGTTCAGCTAGCCATGGGGTACCTTCTTTCATCCAGCTCACCACAGGCCCACATAAGTGCTATAACAGCACTAAGGAGGGCTGTGGCAGTGAAAGGCTGAGCCCACAGGACAGCATGAGAGCTCCACTTTCAGCAGCAGACTGGATTCCTACCAGATTCAAATGATCCTGGAGGTATGGCGTGACTAATACTCATGGCTGACAGCCACTGGAAAAGCCAAATCAGCACAGCCTATGCTTATTGCTGAATCAACTCCTTTCTTACAGCTTCAGAAACACAAGGCTGTGCTGCCTGCCAGCAATGAGAAAGAGTAAATGTGGATTAAAAACTTCAGCCTGTGAGAGGATGAAGGAACCGAAGCTCTCTGGTCTCCCCTGTGTATCACAGGAAGAGGAGGCAAGATACAAGGGTTGGTGGGAAGAGTGCCCTTTTTTTTGATGGACAAGTGCTGACAAGGATTTCTCCTTGACAGCATGTTCCTGCACTGGCTATCTTGATTGTTCATCCCTCCCAGTGGCAAGATTTGTGGATCTACAGCACTGTACAACTTCAAGCAGCCTTGAATCCCTGCTTCTGCCAGGGTGGCAGTGCCTCATGGCACACACCTACCCCTTGGCAATGGCCTGACTTGAGCTTTCTGAAAGCCAGCTGCATACTCCACAGCTGTGAACTGGGGTTTTCCAGCAAAAGCTGCGTTTCATGAAGCCACTTGTTCGTGTCAGCTTTACTCACCTTGGCCAGACATAGGAAAAAATGAGGCTTCAGGAAAAACATCCCTTTTCCTGGGAGTGCATTGTTCCCACCAATTTCAGTAACACAGCCTGTGCTAAGGAAAAGGCAGAATTTATTCCTACCTTTCCCAATTTGATCAGGCACTATTTCCAAGTCTATTCCAAAGTAAATGGGTCAGGAGTATCTGCCAAAATATCAACCTCTTTCACCCTGTTATTGCTCCCTGGTGTGCCCTTGTTTCAGGAGCAGTAGGTTAATAAGAGTCCACTGCACGACCTTAACCAGCTGAGGTGGGGATATGGTGCCCTGGGGGCTAGCTCCAGTCATTCAAGCTTTCCTGCAGACATTAACACTAATTGGTCACGAAAATGAAAGACGTAACTATTCTGAAACTTAGTGAGATGAGCAAACCACCATGGGCTGCTTCAAACCCACTGCTGCAGATGTACAGAATAAAAGCAAATCTCACCTTGTGGGTGAAAGGATGTAATGGTATCACTGTTAGTGGTATTTTACTAGACCAAGAATTCTGTGTTGCAAAGACTTGGCCAGAAGACATATGCTTGCTTTCTTTGGAGACTAAAAAGATCTGGTTTAAAATCACACAAGAATCAAATCTGCACCATGTAATAAATACAAAATTCTGAAACACAGAACAAGGCAGTTTTAGTTTGCAATCATGTGTATAATATGAAGGTCTAATCTCAGCTGATTTTACTTTTTTTCAAGCAAGACATAGACCACGCATCTATGACTGTGAAACTTTGGCAAAATTTTGGATTCAAGTCACAACAGTAAATTCTACCTATCAAAATAAGCTCTAGCACTTTTGAAACAGGTTGTCTGACCCTTGGAAATACATTTTTTTACTCTAAAACTTGTTTTCTGCTCATGCTGTTTTATCCTCTTCTGCTCTTTGTCACTAAGGCACTTATCACTGTCACCGGTATGAATCCAGATTGACCTGGCAGTTTGTTCTCGTTGGGAGGGCTGTGCCATTGCAGACAGATGATATAAGATGATTCATGATAATATAAGATGTTATAGGGTTCATAAGAGAGCAATCAAATAAAGGAACTCATTATCTGGTTAAAGCAGGAAGCAAAACATATGTGAAATAAATTTTAAGCCAGCAGAAATAAAATCCAATGCTGTCATCACCTCAGTGCTCTATCACCTGTACAGAAACAGAGCATCTTGCACTGGGTCTTCTTGCCACCCACGTCATAAAATCATGTGCTTGCTGACCAGTGCTATCATAAAGCAGAATTTAAACATGCTACAGCAGAATGTGCAGAGAAAACAATCAAAGGCTTTGGAAGTTTTTTGGGCTGTATTTCAGGGGCAGCAAAAAGCCTTCATTCATGAGGGAAGCGTTCTTTGATATAAATAGCTTTATATCTCTAGGGTTTTCTTCCCACCTACATAACTATTTCTCTGCTGTCGAGGACTGTTAGTGTTCCATGAGGAATTCAAAATCTGGGTAGTGGGTTTTAATTGTGGGAGAACTACCATGTAATACAGTAGCAGCTATTTTTACTATGCTTTTGTGTCATTTTTCTTTTCCCAAGAGGTGCCACAGGATGATTGCGAGGCTGAAATTTTCCCAGATAATGTAAAAGCCCTGACAAAATGAGGCAGAGGATCATAGTGAGAAGCACTCAGACACTGACCACAATGTCTGACTGGAACTGGAGCCAGTTCCTGTTCCTCCGCTCCCTTCCAAGCTCCTCCTGTGCCTGGCTATGGGTCCACAATGACAACACTGGATCTCAGTCCTCCCAGGTCGTCTAGATATGAACATTTTATCTGGATAAAATGTGTGCAACCCTTCCTCCTACACATGATCACATTATTTGGATTTTGTTAATGTTATCCTTTCAAGGTAGCAAGCAGAGTATGGACAATGCCAGAGCAACATAAACTTAACTGATGGGGAGATAAGCCAACACAATCAACTCAACAGATTGATCCTAGCAAAATGACTTTATTCACTAGTAAGGTTAATCACTATTTTGCATTATGTTTTTCTGGTACATCTTGATTTGATAGGAAGAGCCTTAAAGGTGGAATTGATATATTGGTGAATGCCAACCTCAAGCAAATTACTGCAAGGTTCAAGTCATTAATAAACCCTTGGACTCCAATATGCCAGGAGCACAGAACAGAGCCCTTCATTTTGTCCCTTCAGGGAATCAGAATTAGCTTGTCAAGTTTTATTAGCCTGGATGACACTGAAAAGAGGCTGAGTGGTCTTGGAAGCAGCATAGTGACTTACACATCACAAAGCCTGACTTCATAAATAGTGATAGATTAAAAGTAGTGATTCATGGGTCTGCACTGGGAGTTCTGAATCCATGGCTGGATAATTGAAAGTCTAGATAAATGATGTACAGATAAAGGCTGGTGAGGTCAGAAACACCCACTTCATTTATCTGCAATCTCTACCTTCCTATTCATCAATTTCTTGATAATTCCTCTCCCTTCTCCAGTACCATGCAGGATTGTGGAGCGCAGTGCAATGTCTTTGGCATAATGGAAAAAGAGAGGGAAAAGCCAGCCATGCTTCCTGTCCAGATACATCTTTCTTTAAAAAAAAAAAAAAGGATAGGATTATTTTTGTACATACCATGTTATTGTTATCTACATTATTCTGGAAGGAGAGATCAAACCTACAGGCCGGATGCTGCCTGAAAGCCTCTAGCATCCCCATTCCATAAGAGAGAAGTGTGGAAAGACAAAAACTTACTAAGATTTGGGTGTTGAAACAAATCCCTCTGTACCCCACAGTAAAGATTGTTTAAAGTCCTGCACTGATTTTGCATTGGTAGCAATGAGGGCTGTTTCCTCTACAGTTCTGCCCTGGAAATGGCAGCTATCATCCAGCCAGACCTTATGTCCTTACATAACCACAGAGCATACGCTCAGTGCCTCATGGCACCATGCAGTACCATGAGTGACAGCACCAGAAACAAGATAGGCAGCAGAGTGCAGCACTGCACTGAGCCACTTCTCCCAGACTCATTTGCTTGGGTCCTGTGCCATACCAATGTGGTGACACTCTTTCTGTTCCTGGAGAAACCTTGTCCAATGCCAGCCCAGACATCTGGCACTGAATCTCATATCTGTATGAACTGTGTTATTTATGAATGGTAATTATCAGCCCATATTTCTAATTCCCTTTACTACTTATGTATTGGCTGAAAGCTAAGGAGGGTTAACCAGAGATGTTGGTAGAAGGGCTGATGGTGGGCTCACGTCTCTGAACCTGGAGTTTGGTGCACACAATGAAGTTTCTTGTCTCTTAATTTCTCTCATATTTCTTCTTCACCTCTTCTTTCTTCTTCCAGCATGTGCAGATCTTCTCATATAGGTGCAAGAGACACCAATGTCATTTACTTGTGGAGTTTGGGAGGCTGGCTGTTTGATCTGCTTCCAGACATAGCCACCAATATGATCAGTGAAAACTGGTGCAAGTCTGGTATATCTTAGCATCTCATATTTCTTATCAGGGTTTTCACAGAACATATTCTTTCCATTCATTTTTACCAAGGCAGATTCTTTTCTCCCCAGCCGCTGAAAATGTGTCTGTGCCAGTGATGCTCAGTGCCATTATACCACTTAACACGCCTCTTAGTGGGGTTTGGCAGCAGTAAAGGCCTCAAAGCTGAAGGAATATACTTAGAAGATCGCTTGTGTGGGAGCATCGCTGGTTTACTGCCCCGCTGGGGAAATCAGCGACCACACAACAAGCCCAGATGAAGGAGCTGTCTTGAGGAGGACCCTGTCACCAAAGCTTTCTTTCCCCTGATGACAGTAACACGACTCGTGTGCCCTTGAACCTGAGAAAAACCAACCTTGTGAAAAATTCCAAGAAATTCAGAAGCGGTGACAGTGTTTTGCTGCACTGAATGCCAGCGCAGCAAACTCATCTCTGTAAAATTTTCCAACTTTGCAATATTTCAGCTACATGCTACTAGAAAGCATTAACCATACATCACCAGGGACAGGCTTCCCATTCCTCTGCTGCAAAGGCAAAAGTAGGTAACTTGCATGTGATTTATAGGCAAAACTCATCTAGTCAGAGTGCAACACATACCCTGTGCCAGCAGCAGTAAATCCAAGCCCTCTGGGCTCTCAAGGGAATATTTCATGCAGTAGCCTGAAAAACACATGCAATGTCTTTGAAAATCCTGTGATTTAGGGTAGGTAAAAAATTTCTCATCACCATCCTGTATGCCTACCTGCCTGTGCTGAGAGACTATGACAACAGCAACAACTGCAAAAATTCCCTGGAATCAGGCTTTATGTCAGACTACCCAAATCACTTTTGCATATAGTCAGAAGGTTAAAAAGCTTATCTCTGTATAAACTCTGCTTTACTAGAGTGGGGGAGAAAAGAGAGAGGTGGTTATATCTAACATTGAAAATGACACCTCAATTGCAGGAATTAAATGTTTAAAGTGTCATCCTAGAACTTTGGAAGTAAAATGGGTCCGATGAGCATGCAAGTGGCTGAAGAAGGCAGTGAAGGGTACTGAGGAAAAGAAGGAATTCAACTGCCTGTCATCAATTTTAAGTTGTGTCCACTTTTATTTATGGAAATGCGTTTAAAAACTGTTCAGCCCTCAATAGGAAAATGTGCAATCTAAATAGCTCCTTGCCATCTAAAGGGCAGAGGGAAACATGGGAGGTGAATGACTTTCTCAAAGTCAAGCTGTGGGCTAGCAAAAGAGCTAAGGGGAAAGCAGATCCCCGTGGTGCAGTGTGGAGCATCCTGACCTCCACTACCTCCAGCAGCCATGCTGCAGCAGGGGTCATCCTCGGGATGAAATGGCAGCAGGGCAGCTGCCTCACATCCTCCCCAAACAAAATGTCTGGCCCTGCTGGGTTCAGAGGCTGCTGCCTTTGCTTCTGGTCCAGCAGTAAGAGTTTAATTTTCCCTCTGCACAGAACAGACTCTTCCAGGTACAGTCTTTTGGGAAGATAAAATAGACATCACTCTATAAAGTAATGGCATTTGCCCCCAGCCAGGGCAACATAAGCACCTCTGCAGAGGGAAAAAATTCAACCCCTTTCAGAAATCTGGGAGATGGCAGGTGTTAGCCTATTTAATAGGAGTAATAAAAACAATTACTTCTGTTAATATTAGGTATCTGATTTCCAGTGTTGAACAGGAAAAGTGCAATACCTGCCATTTTAAATTAGTCTGTCATGTTTTCATTCCTTCCTCACCCCTGGGATTTCAAAAATCTTGATGAAATATGTGTTCACTCTTCAAATATTTCCTGAGGCCAGCGAGGTACATATGTTCCTAGGAAAAAGTTTTTCACTCTGTGGATCGTTCCTCATGACATTTAAATTTTCTGATTTGTATATATCAGCAGCACAAAGCTAGAAGATCATGGGGTTTTCCCCTCACAAATATAATGCTATATTTAAAATGCAGTTTAAAGGCAGCAAGAAAGTAATACAGTATTTTATAAAGATTAGGCAGAATACTTCAGTGTTTGCATTGTGATTACAGCCATGGCTCCTAAATTGCAGTGTCATTGTTAAGGTAAGAATGATATTTTATTTAAACTACTGCTGAACATATGGTGTTATTTATGCCCCAGACGTCCATAGAAGAAAGAATTTTCTAAGTCTAATTTAAGCTGTTAGCGAGTAGACAGCAAAAAGATGAGACCTCACTGTTTTTACTAGCTAACAGTGCTGGTTTAGATTAAAATAGTTAAGGGATGTATTTTTTTTTAAGGAAAAGATTCTGCACGGATTTGTACAGAAACCATGACTAATGAAAGTGTAGATCTGTATCCTTCCTCTGCTGTCAGATCTTGCCCATGACATCATCTCAGTTGTCCTCAGCTACCCATTGTACATCACATCCCGTGACCTTTCCCTCTACCAGTATTTTTTGATTAAAGTATTATTTAAATATGTTGGGGTAGGTTATGTGTGACAGGGAATGAACATGTCTCTATTAATCTCTGCACGTGCTGAGAATCATTTGCTCTTTTTCTTATATGGAAGATGAAATTGAGCTGAAGTAAAATTCCAAGTTAAGTTTACTCCTAAAAAGTGGCAAACAGTACAGGAGGCTTTGATTCTAAGACAATCACTCTGGGGATTATTTTAGTTTTTACAAAAAACAGAAACTGAGAGAGTACTTTAGAAAAGAGGCTTATTTTTTAAACAATTTGAATATATTCCTGCTCTTAGTCTTATCTTTTCTTTCCTCACCTTTCCAGTACCAAGTTAGGACAAAGAGGAGAAGATGAAAGCCAATGTGCAACTAGAAAGTGATGACCTGATTGTTATCACTGAAACTTGGTGGGATGAATCCTGTGACTGGAATGCAGCTTTTGATAGCTACAGGCTGTTCAGGAAGGACAGGAGAGGAAGGAGGGGCAAATGGGTTGCGCTCTACATCCAGAAATGGATAGAGTGTGAAGAGCTGACTCTGAAGAGCAGCAGTCTGAAAATTTATGGGTGAGAGACAGAGACCGAGGCAACAAAGGAAATCTTGTGTCTGTCTACTACAGGGCAAGAATGCAAGAGCTCTCAATCCCCATACACAAGAAATTGAGCAAGAATGGCAAGGGACTAGCATGGCTGAGTAGAGACCTGTTGGCCAAAATAAAGGAAAATAAGCAGGCAGGGGAAACAGGGACAGGCACCCTGGGATATATAGAGGGATGCTGCTCGGTTGTGCAGGGATGGGGGCAGGAAGGCCAAGGTGCAGCTGGGATTGAACTTGGAAAGGGATGCAAGGAATAACAAGGGCTGCTACATATATGTTAACCAGAAAAGGAAGATGAAAGAAAGCATACCCCATGGATGCACAAGACTGACAAACTGGTAACAGTTGTCAAGGAGAAGGGTGAGGTACAAACCAAGGTACAGTTCTTTCTCCAGTGTCCAGTGGTGTCCCTTGGGGACTCATACTGGGACCAGTACTGTTTAATATCTTCATCAATGACATAGGCAATGGGATTGAGTGCACCCTCACCAAGTTTGAGACTACATCAAGCTGAGTGATGTGACTGACATGTCTGAAGGACAGAATGCCATCCAGAGGGACCTGGACAAGCCCAGGGATGGGCCCCTCGGAACTGCTTGGTGCTCCACTAAGCCAAGTTCCAGGTGCTGCACCTGAGTTGAAGCAATCCCAAACAGAAACACAAGCTGGGCATAGAATGAATTGAGAGCAACCTTGCTAAGAAGGACTTGGGAATACTGGTGAACAAAAAGCTGGATGTGACTTGGCAATGTGAGCTGGCAGCACAAAAAGGCCAACTGTATCCTGGGCTGCATCTGAAGCAGTTTGCCCAGCAGGTCAAGGGAGGTGATTCAGCCTTTCTACTCTGCTCTGGTGAGACCCCACCTGGAGTACGTTGTCCAGCTTTGGAGCCCTCTGCACAGGAAAGGCACAGACCTCTTGGAAAAGATCCAAAGGGGAGCCATGAAGATGATCAAAGGGCTGGAGCACTTCTCCCGTGAAAGCAGGCTGATAGAGTTGGGATTATTCAGCCTGGAGAAAAGAAGACTACAGCCTTTCAGTATTTGAAAATAGCTTATAAGAAAGATGGATACAAACTTCTTAGCAGGGGCTGTTGCAACAGGACATGGAGAAATGGGTTTAAACTAAAAAATGGGTATATTTGGAGAAGATATAAAGATGACATTTTTTATTATGAGAGAGGTGAAGCATTGGCACAGGTTGCCCAGAGGAGAAGGCAAGGTTCAGGTTTCTCAGAAGACACTAGAGAAAGTTCAGGTTGGACATCAAGAAGAATTTCTTCACAGAAATGGTTGTTAAACATTGGAATGTACTGCCCAAAGAGGTAGTGAAGTCACAATCCCTGGAACTGTTCAAGAAACGACTGGACATAGCACATAGTGCCATGGTCTAGCTGACAGGGTGGTGATCAGTCAAAGACTGGACTTGATGATCTAGAGGTCTTTTCCAACCTAAAAGATTCTGTGATGCATAGAGGTGATAGATACCTCATCCTGGAAACTTCCAAGGCCAGGAATGGGGACGGCGCCCTGAGGAAACTTACCTGGTTGCACGTGTCCATGTTAATTGCAGAAGGGATAGTCTAGATAATCTTTAAAGGTCCTTTCCAACCCAAGTTATTCTGTAATTCTGTGATTCCATGACTTGAGCCTGAGTTTTTAATCTTAATGCACTCCTTAACTCAGCTTTGTAGATGGCCTTTAGAGCTACAAAAGTTCACTTCATTCAAAGCTTGATCCACCTACTTGCTTCCACCAGAAAATAGATTTAAGTGTTAGCACTTGCTCATATTAGAGAGCTAGATAGGGATCTGCAATACAACAGACTATGCTAGAGGAAAGCTTTATGCAAAATTTTGATATTAATCATTCAAAGGGAGATGCTAAAGGTGAGAACAGGTAGGAATGGACACAGGAATTCTTCTGTTCAGATAGAACTTCTAAGGTTTATATTATTTGAATGTTTCTTAGTTATGTAGAAAATGACATTACACGTGCATATATTGAGAAAAAGTTCTAATTTATGTCTTTCACTATGCTATTAATTTGCATTATTCAGTGACCACTCCCTGTAGTAGGTATAGTGATGAGACATCTCCACAAAATGACACAGCAGGGCATCCTGGCAGGCTAGGGAAGAAAGATGGGCAGAAAACACAGCAAAACAGAGCTCTCAGAGTTGGCCACACCATCAGAGATGTCCATGAAACTGCCCTCCTGTGTACGCAACAGGTCAAGGGCTGGATTTGGTGCTGTCCTTACGCTCCAGCACCCCCAGATATGACCCTAACTTCCAGAGCTTCTAGTCCATGCCCACTTACAGGCTCACTGGCAGCCATCCTCCTGACTATCCCCATCATGGGCTCAGAGAAGCACCAGGCTTTCATCATGGCACTGCTATCTCTATCCTGTGGGAGTTCAGCCAAAATGACCAGCATGACAGGGTAGCTCAGTGTTTCTAAATTCTGTTTTGTCAAGTGAGGCTGTTCATAAAAATAGGTGTAGTGTTTCCTCCTGTTGTTTGAAAGAAAACTCACATTACTGTGGCTTATTTCCACTAATCTTTGCAAAGTGCTTAAGTTTCATTTCAAAGACATTAAGCACATGTTTATATCCAATTCAACACCATTATTAAGGATTTTCAACAGGATATGAGCAAAGCCAATAAATTTGGAAAGCAGTCGTTTGACAAGTGCTGTGACTGGCAGTGAGGACATCCAGCAACAGCACAAACAGGGCTGTGATATTTTCACTGTATGGTAACACCAGACTGCATCAGCAGGTATTGTTATTACTCCAACACCCTATGGGCCAGCACACTGTCTCTTTCTCACAGCAGTCAGAGAAAATGTCCTTTTTCTCAAATTACACTGTTGAATGAAGTGACTCATTTTCACTAAATTCTCCAGTTCACTGTTGAGCAGCTCCATCAAAGGTGGTTTTGCTCATGTACCAGAACCAAGACAAGAGAGATGTGACATCCCATTAGCTATGAGAATGACTCCAGACACCACCTTCCTGCTGCTGCTCTGCATTCTTTTTTTTTTTTTATTTGTTTCCCTGCCCTTGTAAATCTTCTTTGAAGCCTTTAAAAAAGGTCTTTTTATTTCTTTAGAGATAATTTGTTCAAAATTATAATGCACAGGATAGGCTTTTTGAGTTGTTTATCCTAAACTCTGTGTGTACAGAGAAAGTGTGAGACACAGAGATGTGCCTGTGTCTGAAGCAGATGAACACCTGCAGACATAGAGAGTCTCCCAGCTGCCATTTCACGCAGTGCAGTATGTGTGAAATGATCACATTTCAAGAGAATCTACAGTTTATTTATGCCAAGTCCACTGTTTTTTAGAAGGTTTGATTATTTTAAACCCTAGCATATGATTATATTATTTTTCTCTCTTATAGACTGATGGGAAGCCCAAATATCTTCACAAATGAGACATTGATCTGGGATAGGCCAGATCTGTCTCTGACAAACCACCTTGGCTCTAAAGCTGAGAGAGAATAATGGTTCAAGTCTGTCATGAGATGGCAGTTCCTCTATTTGTTTCCCTTGCTTTGAGGAGTGGGGGTGAATCTGAGGCTTTGTTCTGACTGTGAAGGGCCGATAGTGTTAAAGCCATTTGCAAAAAGACTCTTGACTTCCAGTCTAAAAAACCTGAGCTATTCTCATCCTAAACTTCTTCCCAGCAGATTCTGCCAATCATGACAAACTACGTGAAATTTGTGGTGAATTTGTGATGTACAGAAAAGTCCACTAGGGACTAATTTGACACCATCAGATGCAATTTTGCTTTATTACCCTAAGGCAAGATTTAAACTAGTTTCCAGGGGTGAGAGGTTATTCCATTAATCGAGGGTGCTTGCCCCAGCAGGCTGCCACCTAGACAGTCTGAGCCATCATTAAAAGGATATATTTCTCCTGTTTTCTTGGTCTTTTCTGGGGTTTTCATTTTAGGGTGGCACTTTTATTCTTAGTCTTCAGATAGTCTTCTGACTCTTTTCATAGTCAGAACAATCTCTACCAAAGCCTTCCCGGCAGCCTGTTTTTGCAGGAGAAAACTAAGATTTAGTCTCAGTCAGCTCATCAAATTCAGTTAACCCTGTGCTGTCTGGAGTGGAGGATGAGGAGAGCAGGGATCCTCAGTGAAGCTCAGATAACACAGGGAGGCAGAAATGAGTGAGAGAATGTGGAACACAGAGGCAACTCAGGCTCTGTAAGGCAGTGCCAGCCATCCCAAAACACAGCTGCTTCTGCACACGCTTATCCCATAAGTACCTGGGCATCTGGGAAGAGATGAGACCTTTAGCACAGGGCCAGACTCAGCTAAGCCTTCATTTCTCCTGGTGCCTTCATGTGACCTTGTGCCCGAAGCACTGCAACCGCTGGCATCTTGGCTCAGCACAAGGCTCTCCAAGTGGTCTCCCTGCAAGACCAGCCCAGGTGCAGCAGAGCTCCCCAGCTTGGGGATTATCCTCAAGAAAAGCAGCTACCTGGCATCTGGATCCCAGCAGGCACTGGAAGAAGTAGAGCCCTGTTCTCATGAGATGACCACTGGGTGACAAGCCTTTGTCATAGTGTCTCTAACCACAGCACAGCTGCCCTGCCAGCCACATAAGCTGCACACCACTAACCTAAACTGTGCAGATGTTAATGCTGACCAGCACTGGCTGGGATTGCAGAATCCTGCCTGATACCTGTCTTATACTCATTCTGGACCCAGTTCTACCAATATCCACCACAAAAAGTTAATGCCACAAGTAAGAATGGCATTTTCAAGAGTTCAGCTTTTTTCCCCCTTTTGTTTCTTCAGAGTTTTCCTTCAGCTTCAACTTGAAGAAAGTGGAGTTTAGTTTAGTTCTATGTCTTTGTGCCATTCCTTTTCACACAGGCACTGACTGCCAGGGAATATATTGCTTGTGTGAGATTTTGCAAAGGATAGGAGAGCTCCTCAGTGGTTTTGGTAATGAGTCAGAAAAGCAAGGACAAAAATCCTGAGAACTTTACTCTCTAATCCTGGGTAGGAGACAGGATCTTCTTTTAAGGTTCTGTGTGTAAGTGGTTTAGTTGAACCAGGGAACTTTTGGTGCAGCAGAGACATAACAGCCCTGAATATTGCAATGTTTGTCTTTGGCAGTAATTTGGAAAAGGCAATGCAGAGGCAGGAACTAGAATCCCCAGGAGGGCAGATGCAACGTAATTTGCCCCAGTACAACATTCTCTGTGGTTTTAATAGCTGGCATAAATCCCAACTAGTAAGGTAGTTCCACCTCTTTTAAAATGTCTTTTTAGTTGTCAAGAAGAGCTGTTAAGTGAATTCAAATGAGCTAGTATTAAGAAATGAAATAATATTTATATTGGGCTTGGATAGGTTTGACTTCACCTCTTTAACTAAACTGGGTGAAGGCAGAATGTTGGAAACTGATGATCACTGAAAAATAATCTGGATGAGGAATGCTCATTAATTTTAAGTTAATTATCTATCCCTAAAGGGGTTTTAATATTTTTTTATATATGTGGAAATTCTTGTCTCGAGGCAGATAGCTCTGCAGTCTGGATCACCTGAGAGTACAAATCTGGGCCACAGTACTATTGATGACAGCATTGCATTTCTATCATTTATTAGCATCTCGTGGAGCTGATGCTAATCCACTGTCCTTCAAAAACTGCTCAATAGCCCTGATTTTTGCTGTATGTTCTCTGCCTTTTCAGCCCTCCAACGCCCTGTGGGAAGCAGACCCCATTGCCATGTAAGAGTGCTGGCAATACACTCCTCCACAGGAAGAACAGGCTTGGATGCATTGGCTTTCAAGATCAGCAATTTCTTTGAGAAAAAAAAACCAAACAAACAAACAAAAAAAAAACCCAAAAAACAAAAACCACCCAAACAAGAAAAGCCATTTAAACTGAGTTACTGGCATTATTATTATTTTCACCTCTCCACAACCTAGCTATGACTTCCAGTGAATCCTGAGTTAAAAGATCATAATTCCAGCTGAACTTAATGGGAGTATTTACACAAGAATTGTGTTGCAATACCTAATAAGCTTGGTTGTGGGGAAATCTCTTTGCTCTGTCTGTACTGATTTTATTCTAAGGAACATTCCTGCTGCTGCAGTTCCACCAATAAGTAGGAATAATTGTAACACTGCTGTGACTGATCACTACTAATTCAACAACCATATATATCTTCTATTCATGGCCCAGGTTAGATTGCAGTGTTTGCATGTTAGTGGCTGCTGCTGCCTTGTCCATCACTATCACAGCAGAAGTTCTGCTGGGAAGCAACTCATAAGAAAAATGAGATTTTCATCAGGTCCTCTCTCTCTCCATTTTCTTCATGGACGTGATAAAAAAAAGTGATATTTCTTGAGGTCACTGTGAAGACTAACAAGTAAACACTTATAAAGGACTTTGAAGATGAAAAATGTGAAATATTCCACTTAGTTATTAAAGCATGGATGAGGCCAAGGCAATAACTAGTCATCTAATTTGAATGAAATATTGTTTTATAATGTCCTAGTGATGCTGGTTTTTTTTAAATTTGATGGGCAGCAGCCAATCTCTGCATATAAACAGTGACACCAGAATCTGCCTTTCATCTTTGTAAACTTTGGAAAAATTATTCATCTCATTTAATAATGAGAAGAAAAAATAAGGGAGAGAGAGAGAGGAAGAAAGAGAAAGAGAGAAAGAGAGAAAGAAAAAAAGAAAGAAAGAGAGAATGAAAGAAAGAAAGAGAGAAAGAAGAAAGAAAGAAAGAAAGAAAGAAAGAAAGAAAGAAAGAAAGAAAGAAAGAAAGAAAGAAAGAAAGAAAGAAAGAAAGAAAGAAAGAAAGAAAGAAAGAAAGAAAGAAAGAAAGAAAGAAAGAAAGAAAGAAAGAAAGAAAGAAAGAAAGAAAGAAAGAAAGAAAGAAAGAAAGAGAAAGAGAGAAAGAAAGAGAGAAAGAAAGAGGCAGAGAATAAAAATGTGTTATTTGAGCAAATGTGAGGTGTAGGGCAATGTTTCATATTAACCCTGGTTTCCTCTTCATACATCTGATTTCTTTGAAAAACACAGCCATAGTTCATCCACCAGCCCTATGGCCCACATTGCTCCTAAGGGAGGCTCAATGCTGTGGTTAGAAAGAACTAAAGGAAAAATATTGCTGAGGAATTTAACCAAATTTTTCAATGTAGCAGCTTTGTAAGAAAAGAGGATTCACTGAAGCTAAAGTTTCTTATGAAAATCCTGGTGTGTTCATTGATATTACCAGGAAAGTTTGAAGTATTTCTATCTAGGGCCAAACATAAACTCTTGGATGGCATTGGATTGCATTTGATTGGATTGGGTAAGGTAGAGTAAGGTACCTTCTAGAATATGGAGAAGTGGAAATTAAACCCTTGTTCCTCCTCTCTCCAAGCACAGATATCATGGTGTCTCTCCCCTGATGTAACCAGTGATTTCTGATCAATTGTTTCCTCTTTCCAAAATCAGTTAGGACTTTTCTGCAGGGAGACTGCCACAGAGGAAAGGACGTCCTTCAGCCTGCAGTGACAGGGATTCTCAGCTACTCAGCAGAGAACTGGACAGTGAGAGTAACCTGGGCAATGTGCTACCATGGACCTGGAAAGCTGGGAAGAACATAGACAGTAAGCTGCAGATGATGGGCTGGAAAAGCCTGTGCCCATGGGATGCAAACCATTAGGTAAGATGCGCCTTTCAATTTCTTGCTGCAGAGTCCATAGCAAATGTAATGGCAAAGAGGGACGTGAGCATGGATTTCCCACAGGACAGGCAAGCTCTCTCATCACCCTAGGAGACGCAGGCAAAAGAGGAGGAATGGAGGGAGCAGTGCTTTCCAGGGGTTGATGAAAAATTCCTCAAGCCTGGATGAAACAAAGCTAATAAGAATGATATTCGAAATAAGAAATGTCAGTGAGCTTGGGTTTATTTTCTCATACCCTATCAGTTGCCTGACCTTGCCTCTATACATTCCTTTGTCTATACACAACAGTGCAAAAGGGAAGTTATTTCATCTAACTTTGGGCACGTATATATTTTAAGACACTATTCAGGTCAGCTCTTTTAGACATCTATCGCAAGACAAATTAGTTATAAAATACCTGTGTCTTTCCACTGACAACAAAAGCAGTCAAGAAGAAAAGTTCATATGCCAATATGTGGTCAGATCAATTTTAACTCCACATCTATACCCCCCACATCCTTCTCATTTCCCCCATGAAAAAATACAGATCCCCTCACAGCACAGAGCTCAGCACAAGCAGGGCTCTGCTTGCCGAGTTACACCAGGTTGTGCTCATTGATGAGTGAAACCAGGTTGAAATTCAACTGCTAGCTGTACCCTCCCACTCATTATCTCTGCTGAGTGTTTAGATCTCAGGGAATTTGTGGAGTTTCTGGGTTTCCAGATACCAGATAGTCTTTTTTTGTGAGGCACTGGGTGTAATTCCTTCAATGATTGTGGAGGAATCTCTAGAGGGGAACCTCACGAGCATTGCTCGCTCTCTTCTCTAAAGGAAGAAATTGAACTCATGGTTTTCTGACAAATGCTTGTTTTCTGCTGTTGTCAGAAAGCCAGGAGACATTTAGCAGCTGTAACAGTGGAAGCTAAATAAAAGCAGAAAATTTCCTCTCTGCTGCTACACTGCATAAGTACGCAAAGTGAGGTTAAAGAGAGGTAGATCTGCTCCATGAGACGCTGTCACCCAAAATAATTTTTGAAGGGGCAAAATCTTCCCTCCCCTCACCCTTTAATATAGGTTTAATTCCCTAAAGCACAGTCCAGTGATCTCTGTAAACTAAGTTGCACATTCAAATTAAGTTTGCATATTGATGTTAAAAGTGGATTGGTTTTTTTAATAGAATATGGCCACAGCCTTCCTCCAAGACACTCGTGTACAATTGATGGGATATCTGTTTCAGGGTTACGTGTGTACAATTAAGTTCTCATGTTATAGGCCTGGTGTCAACAGACACAGAAGTCATAGAAATTATGGTAGAAAAATTGACTTTGATACAAGCAGTACCTCAATTTCTTTGGAATATGAAACTCTTTCACTTTCTTTTCTACTTTTGTCTCCTAGGGCCCTGCTTCCTTCAAAGATAAAACTGACTGCTGGTTTCAAGGGCTATTAATTGCCATGACAGTGATATATCACTCTGAGTACTGCCTCTTAAAGGATTATTAGCACCTACCTGATCTGAAAAAGTACAAACATTCAACCAAAATTGCTGTATTAATAGATAAGTCGAAAATAAATAAACAAGAAACAAACAGAACCTTTTTAAAAGAAGGAACTGCAACTGAAATACTTTAAAGATAAATAAACTTTTACATTTGACTCCCTCTAGAGTATATTTAAGGAAAAGCTTGAATCAGGAGATTCCTTTTTTGTTGCAAAAATTCCCTGTAGTCCAATCAAAGTTCTCTCCAAGTGCAAGAATCCCTCTGTGCCCAGCAGCCTCTCTTCAACAGGGCTTTCTGCCTGTTAGAGCTAAGCCCCTGCAGCGCTCAGACCAGAGCACCTTAGTGCCTCACTGCCACCAGGAAACAAAGTTGTGCCTTCTTGTTCAGTAAGAGGCGATAGAGCTGTAACTGTGCATGCCTACATTTTCCAAAAAGGACACCAAAGCCTTCCTGTCTTCATCAGCTAAATGCAGTAAGAGGGCTTTCATCAGGTCTGCAGTGCTGAGTCAGAGTTAGACCCATGTCTCCAGGGACCTGTTGTAGAACAGGACCTTCATTCACTTAGCCCCTGAGGATTCAAACAAACTCAACACAGTGTTGCAACATCTGAAGTTCCCAAATGTCTTTTTTTTTTTTTTTTTTTTTTCTAGAATGAGGATCGGTTACCCATTTCAAAATGAGCAGGGCCACTGTAGTCACTTAGGTCATTGGAAGCCTTTTGGTGAAACTCCCTCAGTCCTGTTGTGCAGGACATGAGACACCAATGTATCCTCTTTCTGTATCTGCTAGTGCGCCCACTGGCACTCTGGTCAGCTGCACAGGTTTGTTTACAGGTGGCAGTGAGATATTGAACAGAAGAAAAGGTAGCACAGAATAAGCAACTGAATTTTCAAGAAAGAACCCAATGGAAACAAGACACAGAGTCTCTCAAAGCATTTATGTCTATGTTTCTAATGAAAAACAAGCAGAACAATAAGTACATTCCATAAGTTTCATATGTAATAATGAAGAGGCAATACAGGACAGGCACAATTTTCCTTCTCTCTTTGCCAGAAAGTAAGATGAAAAAATACAATACTTGGGTAAGGGGAAAAAAAAAAAACAACAAAACAAAACATTATGAACTTACTGTCTGGTTATGGATGTGAAAATAGAGAAACTACATTTCTTACTAACTAGGTCTATTACTTTCCAGCATGTGATGGATTCTCAGTTGCTAGGTTTTTAAAGTCACAAAAGAAAGGAAAGAAGAAACCCAAACTTTGCTATCTTTTGCTGCATCAATGTATAGATAGATTCAGTCTGACTACAATACAAGTACTACACGGCAGTACCTCCAGGAATAAATTTGGATCACTATGCCGTAGACTCCAGAGAGTCAACATGACATATTGCATCATATCCCTCACACAAAAAGAATTCACTAACAAACATCACTTCCAAAAGTGCTCCCTTATTCCACTTTTACATTATAGTTTCTTATGAAATATCTCAGTGGATTACTTTGGTGCTTTGCCACATTTCTCTCAATCTATTTATAAATGTTAGGTTGGAAAGAAAGTAAACATTGCAGGAAAAACACTTTATAAACCTTTACTATTTTCATATTATACTTGAACTGGAATTAGTTTTGCTTAAAATAAATAATAATCCTGGAGTGCTCTGCAGAATGACACAAAATCTCCCAAGCTTGTTAAAATAATAATAATTTTTAAAAAAAAGAAAACATAAAATAAGAATATAAACCAATTGGTTTATATCTCATCTGAGAACACATAAAATTATGTCTCTTATGAGGGGGAAAAAAAAAATAAAAACCAGCCTGCAGGTAGACTTCATCCTGCACAGTATGTCGCTGGTAACAGCCTTCAGGACAATTACTGCTCTTTGATTATAAATCGAATTGATTAACATGCCACCAGAAAAGTGGCAGCATCGATAAGTATGTGATTCCTCCGCTCCCCAATAATGGATTAAACAAATGTTTCACACCTAAAGACTGTAGCTGCATTTGGAAAAGCACAACTGGCTTCTGAGAGGCAGAGAAGTGCTGGCTGGCAGAGTATGCTGCTGCTGCCTGCTGCTCCCTTCCCACCTCACACACCCAGCGACTTGCTGCTTGTTTATTTAAATGACACTGTTGTTTGAAATGATGGGGGCTTCTTATCCTCTTGAGTCATGCATTCTCTGTCTGCGATCCTCTGTTTAGGCACTTTTAGCACCTCATTAATTACTAACTGCAACAAAGTCATGCTGTTTTGCAACTCTATTGCCTTTGTTAAGAAATCTCAATCCTGTGTTAGAATGTGAAAGGGGACTGTTATCTACCATATGCCCTGCTTGACTCCATACTACAAAATTAGCTTTCTAGTTCCTGAAAAACATATACATGTGTTCCTTATATACATACCCCGTGGTTAAACAGCCTGGTTTCCGCTAAAAGACCTGCCACTACCAACTGTAGAAGCTACCGCTGCAGATAAAAGCCCCTCTTAACTCCACACGTTATAAATAAATGTTTTATCCAGGAATGCACCATTTCTTAACAATGTCCTTAAAAAGTCTTAATAAGGTCATTAATAAGCCTTAATAATAAGTCCTGCTCAAAGTGCTACCCTAGATGCCTCTCCATGAGTCTGTGGGTACTAAGACCCTCTCAAAGAGTTAACTATTAAATATAAGTAACTAACAGATTAGGCAGATGGAGATATTATTTCACTCTTAGATTGAAAGTCTGTGGGACAACATAATGTAAGGACAAAGAAAGTCTTCTCTGTGATGCTCTGAATGTTATCAGTGTATGTAAAATCTGCAGGCACGTTAAAGCAGATTGGTAGGAGAGGTTTGATCCAAAAGGGATTTTGATAGCTGTGCAGAAGGCTGTGATTTAAGAATCATCTTCAGCAGCAGCTGAAGCTGGAAGAACCTAATTAAATTCACAATGTCCTTTCTTGTTTGGGGTGAATGCTCCTCAGAGTACAGCTCCTGCAGAGACCCAGAGCCAGCACAGGCAGGACTCTTGTGTGAGCAGATTGTGGGCCAAACAGAGCTAAATTCACTGAGGATCTAGACCCAGCTACCAGTGGAACCGGACCCATCTCATCAAGTAGCATGCAAAAACTTGTTTACAAAACAGGGACAGAAAAATAGAAATGGTAACAATAGCGACTTTTCTTAGTGGTTAGAGTATATGCAGCCAGAAGACACCAGTTTCTGTTAATAAATTTTCATTTAATATGAAACGTGCAAGGATACTTTAAAAAAAAGAGACAAAAAATAAGATTTCCCTTCATGTGACTTAAAATAATTTCCTTCTTATCATCTGACACCAAGAATGTTTATGGTGGCACAGATGCAGTACAGCAGCCTGAGAAGCAACCTCAGCCAAAGAATCACATAACTGAGAGCTCAGGGTGTGGGGTGCAATTGCACCCTGAATCACACTCCCATGGAAGGTACTCATGGAGCATGGGTCCACATAGTGGCCAAGTTTTATTGCCATTGGGCTAAAGGGAACTCTAGAAAAGACACAACTGACTCTTTATTTGAAAGAAAGGATCTTAATTTCTCCCCGATGAAGGAGGCTGGCTGACTCCGGCATGAATGGATATTTAGCTGTGCAGAAAATCCTAGCTGGGCTGAGTGTTTCCTTATTGCTAGCTCCTGCTTTCTCTCAATTCAGGATGCATGTCGATTCTGGTAGCAGGCTGGAAGGAACACCTATTACCACCGTTTATTTGCAGAGTTTAGACATCTAAATATTCAATTTTGGATGTCACTTGCAAAGTCATATGCTCACCAGGTAGGATTTGCTACTCCTAAATTGAAGATGTTTCCCTATTTCATGGGATCTTGGCTTTCAAGCTGTAGCTATCTGATGCCTGATTTGCAGTTTGTTCAATGCAGTAGATGTAGATATTAGCTTAGCAGAAGATCCACATCACTAAATCCTTGTTATTCAAGGACCAGTCATCAACCTCATGCAAAAAGAGAACCAAGTTCAGAAGTAAAACACTATGTGATTCTTTCCATTCGTGAACAGCAGTCAGAAATATGCTGGAAGGTACACAAAAAGGGTAAGGCTTTCACTAGGGAACGTCTGTACTTCTTTTCAGACAAGTACAAGGGCTTTTTTCAGTTCTGATGAACTGAATGCAAAATATGAACTGATGCAACATATCCAATTGCTTCAAACTCTCCAGGCATAGTGATGGATATCAGCTTGAGCTTAAAAATCCTTCTGAAGAGTACCATGTCACCAGTGCACCAGAGTCAAGCAGAGAATAAATATTCAGGACTACCATTTTGCAGTTTTCCAGAATTTCACTTTACACCTTGAAATAAGCAACAAGAGCATTTGGGTACAGAAGTGTTCCAGACTGCTCAGCACTATCTGCCTAATACTGAAACACCCCATAGAATAAGTATCAGTGACACATTTACCAATGTTTAGTTAAGGACAGGGCAGGGTAACCCATGGTTGCAATGCTCTGCTCCTCATGCTGTGAAAGTGGCTGCCCGGTTCCTCAGCTACACCTCCTACAACTCTTATGGCTTCAGGCACCAGAGCTGAACTTCTTCAGTATATCCTGGTAATGGGATGGCATAGTTGAGGACAGCTGGAACTGCAGCACATGAGCTCTATCAACACTGTGCACCAGCGTCCTTCTTCATGCCCACCTGCTCCTCTGTATGAACATTAGGCAACCTGCCCATCACCCACACCGTGTGCAGGTGAGCACACACATAAAGAAATGGGCTTGTTCCCTTGTCCCTGCCTTTCCAAGGAACTCTACATTTGAAATCTCACCTACAGTAGTGATATTGCTTCACTGACCTATTTGAGACACTCCCTACCCTTACTGTTTTAAATGTCAGGTTTTTAATTTCATTATGGTGTACCAGACCAGGAAACTGAATATGCTGGAAAAAAACCTTTTTTTGTGTTTCATCTTTCAGCCAGATATTTCCCAAACCCTTGGACCAGCAGAGCCCAGGAGGTGGGAATAAGCAAGTAACTTGGGCAAATGTGGAATCTACTTAGATGGACATTAACACCAAAGAAATTCTCAGGAAACACTGCCAAAGTGAGAAAGCAGCTCCTCCCAAATACAAATACTGAAATCATAGAGAAATCAATGCCTAGACAAATGGATGTGTCAGATGGCTGTGAACCTTTGCTGCCGGTTACTCACATCCTCCAGCTTTACTCAGTGACAGTTCCACCCTATGGGCTGTCACCATGGGAGAAGCAGACTTGGGCAAACTGGTGCATGAATTTAAGCGAGTACAGTTATTCTAGTATTGCCTTCTGGATGCTTGAAGTTAGCCTACATCAAAATTTTTGGTTTTTTTTTTTTCAATTTAGCATAGACAAACATTTATGCTAATTGCTTCTATTCTAGAATGAGTATTTGCACCCAAAATACACAGATACTTCCATGGCAATGCTGAGGTTTTTTTCTTGCAGACACAGTTGCTCTAGGCACATATTCTGCAAACACAGAACAAAAAGTTGGTCTGTATCCCAAGAGTTTTACAATTGGATCACAAGTCGAAGAGAAGACCAACTGATAGATGAATACAGGGAAACAATGACTTAGCACGGTTTGATCATCCTTGTACTAGCTGCTAAAACTTCCTCTGTGCCAAAAACTTCTCATTTTGAGGCCTTCCTGTTGGACTTTCTTAACTGAACTGCATCTGGAAGGTTTGTGCTGCAAAATTTGTTTGTGTGTTTTTCCCACAAATACGCCTTTTTTTCCCCGCATACAATAAAACAACAATTCATCCCTCCTCCAGTATGATCCTGAAGACCAGATCCAAACCCATATCAGACTGATAAAAGGTCAAGCTGACAGCAGCAGGCTTTGGACCTGACCCAGACAGAGGGGTAGTCCAGACTGACATGCTAATTTAGGACCTGATCCTGTAAACTTTGATTACACTGGGATTTTATTACAATGACAGAATTGCACAAGTTAGAGATGGGAAGAATCAATTAGGTCATCTAGTCAATTTGTTGCCAGTGTAGGATTGTTTTCTGCTGCACATGTTGTTAGTGTTCTGCCATTAGATATTTTAAATATATGAAATATAAAGACATTATTAAGAATATTGGGACTGGATCTTTAGGAATCAGTTTATTTTTTAAAAAGTATACTTAAGTCCAACTTGTTGTAAAAAGAGCATTTTTCATGGCTCACTTTTTTCAGTATACTTAGACTATTCAAATACTGTTTGTGATATTAACAGCTTTTGAGAATACTCATGAAGTTACAGGAGATTAACCTCCTAAATTGAACATGGCTAAATAACAAATGGGTTGTGTTAGGAAACACAGAGAAAAGTAACAACTGTCAGATTGGGAAATACAGAAAAGACATACACACAGAAACACAAATATGTGTATGTGCGTGCATCTGTGAGTGCATGTTTTCTGGATAATTTTTTATATATTGGTGTCTTGCTGTGTGCCTTGCCAACTGTGCTTGCCCTTAGTTTTTACAGGAAAAGAAAAATCTGGAGCAAAGACTGTCATGATTTGGGGTCCTGTGTGGTGCCAAGAATATTGTGGGTGTTTAACAAATAGTAGATGTGTTGAGTTGTGCAACCGTTACTCAGGACTCCTGCTCCAGTCCTCCAACCCTTCTCGCTTCTCAGACATTACTGACCCAGATCTGTGGGGAAGCTACCAGGAATGACTCCTTGGTGATGGAATCTGATCTATGCCATCTACACCCTGATCAGTACCCAAAAAATAAGGATATGTATCGGACATGCTATGTTTAATTTTCAAGTTATATATGAGAATTAATCCTTTATTCCTTTACTGTGTTTCCCAAGTTGAAAAGGCAAATTAGTGACTCTTTTGTTCACTTACACAAACTATTTCCAGTCTAGAGAAGAATGACAAAGGGTGAGCATTCAGCTGTCCTGTTCACATGATTAGTTTTTATGACTAGAGTGCTATTTTAAGCAAACACAATATCAGCGATTAATTGAATATTAATATTTTATTTGGGATATAATCAGAGGATCCTGAGGCCACCTTTTTTTCTAATATGATGTACTAGCTATTTGGAGAAATGAAATCAACACTTTTTAGCTGTGGGATTTTGCAAGGAGAAACTGATGGGCAGGAATTACGATAGCGAAAACATCACACACTATTACTCTGACAAAAGGATTATACTTCTTTAAAAAATTTTTTTAAAAAAATCCAAACCACAGCAAAACAATACCTAGCTGATTTTACAGACTCCTGCTGCTGGCTCCATTGCAGCTCAGTAAAACAGACGTATTTGACTTTCCGGCAACACACAGACCATCAGCCGTTCTTTCCCTCCCCACCCTCTTTAATAAACCCCAAAGCAGAGAGGCGCATTAAACCACTCTGGGAACTGTTTCTGATTCATCTGTTTTGCTTGCAATGAAACATTGCATCCAACTCCCTCCACAGTGTGTGCTGCTGCTGGCTCCTCATGTCTCCCGGCCTGGTGAAGGGAGGCTTCTTGTATGCTGGGTCACCCCAAAACTCATCGTCCACTGACCACAGGCCCAGGCACAGCTGTGCAGCCCTGTGCAGCCCAGCCCGGTCACTGGCTCTGCCTCCCCAGGGCTGATGTCAGCCTGAACTTTGCTGCTGATATCTCATCCATCGGGATGAGCGACATAAACAGAGAATTGCCAGAGTTTTCCTCTGGAACAAGCTCTTTCCACACATTTCAACAATATAAATCTTCCCCTTTTATCACAGAACGGCAGTAACTGTTTATGGGTTCAGTTTGTTATTGTTGTTGGGTGGTTTTCTTCCCCCCTAATGGGGCTGGTTTTTGGAGGCAACCAGGCTCCTGGCGTCCTCTCACCCTGCCGCTTTTTGGATCCTGTCTTGAGTCAAGGCACAGCTTTTGTTTTCTCCTCGGTCTGTGTCTCTGCCCCTCTTCCACTGCAAATAAACCACCTCTCCCCCCTGCTGCTGGTCACTCATGCATACCCTGCCCTACTCCTTGGCCCTCGGTTGATGCACACTCCACAAGTCGGTTTTGCTGAGGCGCTTGGGTGACCCATGCAGTCCCCGGGGTTGTCTCCCAACACATCTGTCCCATGCATCTCTGCTGGAGCAGGGACACAGCGAAGGGAAGAGGCTGGAGAGACAGTGAGCAGAGTTTCTCAGTCGTGCTTTGTCAGAGCAAGGAGAGGGAGTGCACTCCCCATTTGTTTAATGTTTTCCTTATGTTTCTCGTAGAGCGTTTATTTTTTTACATGCTTTCTCTGCCCACTGGTGCTAATGCTGCTCGAGTGAGTTGGCTGGCTAGCTGCAGGTTGGCTCACATACATGGTCCCATCCTTTCTCCACTGCCTTGTTTATTTATGCCACTTGCCTGGCTTGGTCAGCTATTTATACATACTAGCACACAAGAAGTTTCAATCTCCAACGAAACAAAACATTGAGACAAATGCACTTTCTACACATCAGGGTAGCCCCCAGTTTCGTCTGCTGAATGATTTTTATTTTATGCCTCTCTGGCAATCCCACCCCATCCGGCTCAAGTATCCTGGATTAGAAAGATTTTCCCCAGAGTCCTTTTCAAAGGGAGCCTCCCACAGACCTTTAAATCCCCCACATTTTATGGTGCCGATATTTAACAGCTCTGAGAGGGACAGCGGGGGGGAGTGGGGAAAACAGTTACAAATAAGAGTGGCCGCTCCTCACACCATTGAGGTTCTTGATGCGATCAGCGCCGGCTTACAGGGCTCACTCTCTCATCCCAGCGATAGGCATTGAGATAAGAAGGCAAGCGAAAGAGGGCTCGGTGAAGTCACCAGTTTTACCTTGAGTCAACCTCACCACCCCCTTTGTAGCCTTCCCCTTCGCCCCAAAAGGAAACCTTTGCCGGAGAAAAAGAAACTCGATACCCTTCTGTCAAACAGGCGGCCTCGCTTCGCCGAGGTGCCCTGAGCTGCGCCCTTGCTGCCGGCTCTCTGCTGAGGGTCCCGGCGGCGAGAGGCTGCTGTGTTCACCCCCGGCTCACGGCTCCGCTCGACCCCAGCCCGGGCCAGCCCCGTGTGTCGCCCGCCGCCAGCCGGCCGTGGGGACGGTCCCCGGCCCCGGCAGGACACGCGGGTTTGCTCTGTTCCTTCCCACCGAAGAAGCCACCCCAGAAAATCCCTGTCCAGTGGGGAAAGGCCACAAAGGAGAAAATCCCGAGAGGCTGGAGACCCCTCAGCGCTTCACTCCCATCTCCTCACCTCCAATGGGAGCCGGGATGTAAGGGGCAAATTCGGGGAAGAGAGGGTGCCGTGCCGTGTCCCCCTCCGCAGGGAAGGTGCTGAGCACCCCGCCCCGTCCCCCCGGCGAGTGGGGGCGCCCCTCCCCACGGAGGGGCCGGGGCGCGGGGGGCAGCGGCATCTCCGCGGTGACCCCGACAAGGAGGGCGGCGGAGGGGAGGCGAGCGGAGACCGGCGGGAGGGGGCTGCCAGCGAGGCTGCAGAACCCTACCGCCCGCGGGCCCCGCTGCCGGAGGATGCTCGGGCGCCGATTCCCCGAGGGGGCTCGGCCGGGAGCGGGGAGCCTCCTCCCGCCGTGCCGGGGCGCTGGGGCTCGCCTCCTCCCGGCCCGCCCCGCCCCGGGGCCTCTCCCCCGGGGCCCCGCTCCGGAGCAGCTCCCGCATGAAGCCCGGGGGCTCCTGGTCGGCGGGCGGGAGAGCCGGGGGGGCCCGGCCCACCTGCGCCCGGCGGCTGGCGGTGCCCGCGGCGCAGAGCGCGGCTGCTCCGGATCGGCGGCGGCGGGGCTGGGTCCTCCCTCTGCCCCCCCGCCGCTCCCGCCCTCGCACACTCCTCTCCCACCGCCATCCATCCATCCGTCCTGTCGGCACCTCGCCCGCCCGGCGCACACACGGGCGCGCACAGCCGCACGCACCTCGGCACCCTCACAACATGCTGCCGGCCACCGGCCCGGCATGGACCCCGGCGGCGGCTGCTCGGCTCCTCTCCGCTGCTGACTGCCCTCTGAGGTTTGCGGCAGGTAGCGGGGCAGACTGCTGGAAAGTGCAATAGGAAAAGCGAAGGGGAAGGGAAAAAAAAAAAAAAAAAAAGGAGAGGGAGAAAAAAAAAAAAAGTCAAAAGACATCAAGCCGGCCAAACCCAGCTTTGGATCTCAGTGCAGGTATTTCTGCTGCTGTGTTCATCCCTTGCCGCCTACCACCCCGGTTTATTATTTCTTTTTTTAAGGAAAGAAAAAAAAGGACGAAAAGGAGAAGTCGAACTCTCAAAGGGTTACTATGCAATTGCGACTGATTTCTTGGTTTTTTATCACTTTGAACTTTATGGAATACATTGGCAGCCAGCACGCCTACAGGGTACGACGACAGGGAAGAAGTAAGTGCGAAGAGATTTATACTTTGATAACTTCTGGTTCCTCTCGTTGTGCTGTTCACCTGTCTGGGGGGTTCCGTGCCCCCGGTGCCCGGGCGAGTGCGCTGGGACCTAAATCCCGCGTTAGCGGCGCGGCCGAGCGGATTTGCAGGCAGTTTCATTCAACTGGAGGGATGGAAGCGGTTTTTGACCTCTCTCTGCTCTTCTTTCTCACCTCACCGGGATGAGCAGCGCGGGCTCTGGGAAGACCTGCGTCTGGTGCTTTACATTTTAATGTCTGGTGAAAGGGAACGTCCTTTCTTAGGTCTTCCCTCTTTCTGAAGGGAAAGGGCGATGACACGACAGGTAACTTTTTGCCGGTATGCCCTAAGCGCCTTTCTCCATCCCAGTCAAGAAGCTCCCTTGCCAAGAGCGGGCAGTACAGATTATCGCTATACGTTAAACCTGGCGCCCGGCAATGCGGAGGGGGGCTGGGGGTGTCGCGGCTCTGTCCGACCCGTTGGCTTTCAGCTTCTGTTGGCCACTTTGCCACCGTCCTGGGACTGTGGCCCCTGTGGCCCTTGAATTTTTAAATTTTTTTAATTTTTAAATTTTATTCCCATGGGATGAGGCGAGTCCATCCCTTCTGATTTAACCGGTCCTGGTCCATCTCCGCCCGGGTCCGGGGCAGAGGCAGGAGGCAGGCGGGGGCCCGGGGAGAGAGGTGCAGTACCCAGGTGTTGGCAGAAGGTCCCTGCCCCTCGTGAGGGCTAGAGAGGAGAGCCCCCCGTCATCGGGGAAGAAAGAACAAGGAGGCAGCAGCGAGTCACCCCCTTGGGAAGTCGCTGTCCAGGTCGCGGGGCGCTGTCACGGTCAGGCGGTCTCTGGCTCCGGCGTGGGGGTGCGGCGTGGGGCCGAATCCGCGGTGACACCTCCGGCAGCGCCGCGGGTCGGAGCTCTGCCGTGACCCTTCCGCAAGGAGCCGTGGATGAGGCGGAACGCGGCAGCAGAGGCCACCGGGACGAGCCCCCGACCCGGCCTGGCCACCCTGCCTGAATCGGACCCGCCGCTGTTTCAGGGCAGGAGGCATTTTCTGCGCACCTACCGCGGAGGGGCTGATCATGCCTGCCCGCTCTCCCTGACAGCTGCAGACACCGGGGAAATGTCATAAAACACAGCACCCTGCATTTCATCAGCAAGAAGTAACTGAGTTACTTCCTCAGGGAGGGGAGGTACTGTTATTTTAATTTTCTCCTGCTCAGCCTTCGCTCCCTTTCCCTGCTTGGCACGGCTGGCCCTTGAAAGCCTCCTTTGTATGGTTTGCCTCCTGCAAACAAGTTTTGATTCACCTAAAGTGCCCCTAAAGCGGAGCTGAGGACGAGAGAAACCGGGGCTCCAGTCCTCCGATCCCCACGGCCTCACAGCGAGGGAGCACTAAGGGCTAAGTAAAACATGTCAGGGCATCCGGTTTATTATCCTTGGCAAGGGAGGGCTCCGCAGCCTCCATCACCTCCCACCCACTCCTTTAACCCCTGGCAACCGCGGGCCCGCAAGCTGCGGCTGCCCCCCGCCCCCAGCCGTAGGGGTGCCCCGACGGGCGCGGCAGAGGTTCAGCCCCGGGCTGGGGGCACGGCAGGGCCCGGGGGTAGGACGGCCCCGCGGGGCGAGGGTCGCGGAGCGGGGCCCCCTCCTCCCGGACTCGCTCCGGCACCTGGTGCGCGGCGCGCCGGGCCAGCGCCGGGCCGGCGGCGACCTCTGCTGTCCCGTGCCGCGGCGGGCAGCCCGCGGCCGCAGGTGCTCGGCTCCCGCCGCACGGCACGGCTCGGCACGGCCCGGCAGCTGCCCCGCGTTCGGCGGGAGGAGGCAGGTCTGCCTCCTGCCCCCGGCCGCTCCAAGTGCTGGGCGCAGGGCGGCCGCCGCGCCCGAGCGGCGGGGCAGACGCTCTGTACTCTTCCGTCCTACCTCGTTCGTCCTCAGACAACCTGCATAGCGGGATAACTTTTGGAAAAGAGAGGTGGAAGGAAGTGCTGGCCGCGAATATTTAGCTGGTTGGTACACCGTGGAGAAGGTACCGGGCATTTGCTCCAAGTTTGATGGTTAAAATGTAAGAGTTAAGATAAATTCAGAGCAGAACAAGTGGCTGGAAAACCAGAGATAGAAGGTCAGAATGGGAATCTAACTCGTTATTTTGGCAGTGAAGGCAAAGAGCCTTTCAGAACACCTCACCTAGACATGCTATAGGTTGTCTACTGGCCAAGGTCTTCAAATCCAGCTGGTTGTAACACATGATCTGGTATAAATAGCAGTTACTTAGCTTGAAGGAAAAAATTAGAGAGTGTTTATGGAAGTTATAAGAGTGGTTATGATCACTTGCACTAATCACTTCGGTTTTAAAAACCTATGAATCGCTGTTAGTGAATAATGCAATTTTATTTTGATTATAGTGTGCAGACAAAGATGACACTTGTCCAATTAATCTACTATGTGGAAGACTTTTCCAGGATTTCTCTTTCTTTTGCTGAGATAGTCTCCTTTAATCACAAATCATAAGCACATTTCTAGAGAAATGCTTTTAAATTTCTCTTTAATGTACTTATTTTTAAATATAGCACAAATAACTTCCCATCAAGCAGTCAGTGAACCGATGTTACTTTGTTTTGGTCATTATCAGACTCCTCCATTCCATGTATTATATTGTAGACCTACATATTTTAAAGTAAAGAAATTATAAAATCTGAACTGGCTAATTCAGAATACGCCATGCCAGAGTCCCAGATGGTATAAATTGAAGTTTCTTTGCTAAATTACCCCATCAGAAGGACCTGCTCCTGGAGAATTACTTATTTTGTACCTATTGCCAAAATAATCCTTCCTATGAGAAATGTTTAGTTTGCAATCCTTTTGCTCTCCAAACTCCCACTGAATTTTCTAGTTGGGGAATCTTGAATTTCTGTCCCATGATCAGCAGTAAAGATATAGTTGACTGTGGAGAGATAAAACTCCTCTGAAGTCAACAACAAAGTGCAGACAGATGATTGTGTCCAGAATTAGACATAGAACACAATCAATAAAAGTTTAAAAGCAAACATACCACTAGCAGAAAAAATTGTGGTTTTATTCTGATAAGAGCAATTAAGATTAACAAAGTTTCTAGTTTGAGTCTTACAAGACAGAATAATATGCAGCTGAGTAGAGACTAGCACACCAATATGAATTTCTGTGTATCGGCCAGTGATTGCAGTTTGCTTAGGAAAAAAAAAAAGGATCAAGTCAATAGTTCAAAAAATATTTTGTCTCTGCAGGCTACTACCAACACCCAAAACTTAGTACTGACAGTTATGCACATCTCTCATTGACCTTCTAGTAGACAGAAATGAAGTGTTATTTGCTGCGGGTCTGTGAGTGACCGGCAGACCATTTGCCATGACCCTGTGGACTAGCAGTGAGCCATGGACTAAATTTGGAAATCTAGAATAAGCAAAGTGATAGAAAAATCTGTATTTCTACTATACTCCTACATTTATGTTTAAAATAATCTGTATGACTTTATGGAAATGTAACTTGGATGTAGAGTTGCCATGATTATTGGTAGCCCATCAAATTGCCTCCTGCCTTTCACTGCAACAGCATGTCCAGGATACCCAGTGCTTGCTCCTTCCTTCCTTCCTTCCTTCCTGCCTGCCTTCCTGCCTTCTATTCCTCCTCTGTCCATTCCTCTGCTGATGCGGGTCTGCAGGTCTTCTAGCATCTGCTTCTGGTCACAATTGCTAGTGGAGGGCTCCAGCCTGCAAACACTCTGCACCTCTGGCTTGATTTGCATTCAACTACTTACAGACTCAAAATTAGGGTGATGTTTAACAGCCTATTTGTATAGATAGCTATATAAATTAAAACAAACCAGGAAAATATTGACAAAACACCAACTGGTAAAAATGTTTCTTCAGTCTTTTTATACTCTTTAGTATATAACTCACATGGAGGTAGAAAGTCAGCAAGAAAAAAGGAATGACATTATTAGTTAAAATAACACTTAATTATAGAAGCAATTCTTTTAGTAGTTCACCACCTATATATATTATTGATAACTACATGTATATTCAGGGTTGGCACATCACAGATGGCGGTACAACAGAGTTGGTATGTACTATAAATATTGTTACCAATTTTTTAAAAATAGAAATAATTTTGTATCTCAGTGCAGCAGTTTTAAGCAGAAGTTAGCCAGGCAAGCAGCCGTGAAACAGCCCCTCTTGGGCAGGATTGAATTACTGTTAGTTCTCTTTCAAAGTGTATGCTGCTGATAACTTTTTTCTGTGATGTCTTCGTATTAGCATTGTGAGGGTAAATACTTTCCTGGCAACAAGTGCATTTTTTTTTTTTTTTTTTTTTAATGAAACTATATTTCTCATTTTTTGGGCGAGAATCTGTCCTTTTAAAAGTAGACAGTAAAATTTCTATTGGAGTCATTGGAAGCAGAAGCTGTTCCATCGTGTTGTAAACTGTGAACATATCTCACTGTAGTGATATCTTTAAAAATCAAATATCAGGAAATCACTACCAATCACTGAAAGCTTTAGAAGTGTGATAGGGACAGACTGCTAGTGTTGTTATTTCTTAAAAAATAACTCTGTATGTATGTAAAATCTGTTCCTGATCATACCAGCATATGAGGAACAATAAGTGTTGCTATCCCAGGAGACTAAAGGATGTTACTGACCAGTTTCCATCTCATACCTGACATCTGAAAGGGTGTTAATTCCAATTTTTTTCCTATGACATGACCTGATGAAGACATTTCTTATACATTTATATATTTATGTATAAATATATTTATTTATATATATTTCTTATATAAAATTCACGTTAGACTTTAAATACACATTACCACAACTTCTCAATGACATTGATGTAGGATGGTATACCTGAAAATACACAAAAAGTCCTATTTGTCTCTGCAGATGGAATAAAATATTGCTGTTATTAGTAAGAAGGTTTTAGAGCTTGAACGTGCCTCCTTTACTTTCAGTGGAGAAAGTCTATGGACTATGCTGGAGCTGGAGTGAGTTTTTTCTGCAAGATCTCAGGATACATTTTGAGTTTGGAAGAAATCCCATACTAAAATACTTGCAAAATTACATGATTCAAATATGGATAGCTCCTAAAGAGGATAAAATAATGCCTCTTACCTTTCAAAACTATGATACTTAAACTGCTTGGGAGGCAGTCTCTCTCTTAATCATATGAAAAGTACAACTATTTTACTACTTCCACCTATTGAGCCAACTGAAGCCAAATTAGTTAACGGAGACTAATTTCTTCTTTTGAGCTTTGCCCTTAATGTACCAAGCCTTTGCCAATTACCATTCTGCTGTTTCTTCTGGCTATAAATTTTTCACTGGAGACTATGGAAGTTACACCTGATAAAATCTGAGCTAGAAATAAAAATCAAACTAATTTTCTCTTGCTTAGCATGCTCATTTTGCTCTCTGGTTCGCAAAGCAAGCAAGCTGGCTGGACCACTGCACTTTATCGCTAACATTAACAAGCTGTTTGTCATTTCATACTCAATCATTTATAGACAGTGACTACTACCAATACGTCTTTAAAACTATGGATGTTCTTAAAAACTATTTTCCCCCTGCAGTGAATTGTCCCTTTTGCTTGAAATTAAATTAGAAGTTGTGAAAACTTGGTGGAGGAGATATAAAAGCTTATAAGAAAATATTTTTGCTTCACTTCTAACTTTGGAGTCTGAACTACTCAAAATCACTTTGCCAATTTTTTACCAAAATCATTCTGAACAAAACAATCTTATCAGATGACAAAAGGCAATGTATGTTCTTATACAAAAGTCTGTCTGTCTGCTATCACCACAAACAATACTTCAGAAAAAAGTACTCAGAGAACATTTATTCAAGAAAAATGTACTATGGCTCTCAAAAAAAAAAAAAAAGAAAATATGAGAGCTCCAACTCTTTTATAAATAATTGAATAACTGAGTTTTTGATGACAGCAGAATCATTAAAATTAGATGCTTTGTCACAATAAAATCTCACGGATTTTATTAATGAGTACTTTAATCTTTTTTTTTGTTGCTAGTAAAGAGCAGGATGATGAGCAATGCTACTTAAGGAATGATTGTACCACGGTTGTACGACAGCTGACTAATAAACAATTCTGTGTGTTTCAGTTTCTAGATTATGAGCTATCGACCTTGTATTTTAAAATATTAGTGTTACTTACTCCTGTAAACAAACATAACTGTCACTGAAGTAAAGGAGGCACAAAACACATCTTGCTCCAGTGCTCCTAGGCAAGAATTCACCTATGGGAACCAGAGCTGAACTGGGAGAGCCTTTGGCTGTGGCAGCAGCACTGAGCTCCTGCCAGCTTACAGCAGCACCCCAGCCTTGCACTGGTATTTTGGCTCCACACAACAGAATAATTGGGAGGAAGAACATAAAGGAATGCTTATACAGTAGTACTTTTAAATAAAAGTAGAACTCCAAACCACAGGTTTACACCAAGTTCTTGTAGTGCTGATATAAACTTTAGCCTTTCAAGCTTCTTAATGTATGTCAGTATTACATCCTGACAGGCTTCGTGTTTAAAATTGCAAGGTCCTAGATGGGATTTCAGACATTTAGTATTTTCTGCAGGGTAAAGAAGATTTTGTGGCACTGTAAAATGAAACAGGAGGTCATTGATAGATGTTGGGATAGTAACGATGTGTGATTCCTGTGGCTTCCTGTAAAGGGCAAGGGCAAACACAGAAAAGCTTACATACAAGAACTGGACATAAAGTGCCTAAGATGTACCTGGGACAGGATTTAAATATGAGTCCCTCACCTTCAAATAATACTTAATTTCTACCTCACCCTGGACACATACACATGGACGTTTCTCAGATGCTCTGTCATTTCTAAAGTGATGTTTCATCATACTGACATTGAGCGTCTGTTTGACCTCAGGTCCTTTCATGCAGAGACTTTGAGATTTTCTCGTAAAGAAACCCTGTGTTAAAAATATGCAATGAATAAATAGCTACAAATAATAAATATATAAATGCAAAATTCCTCCACATGGAGCACACAATTTTGCAGATGATTGCTTACTGACATTGGAATAAAGTCACGTGCATTCCTACTCCATACCCAGACCTCAAGCCCTTGTCTTTCCTGTGCAAACTAAAATTGGTGCAAGCAGCAACCTGAGATGACATGCAAATCCAGGTGAAAAAACATAATTTCATTACAGTGTTTCAATACAGATAGGCTAGAGTCATGCTATATGGAAGAATTAATTTAGCTCAGAATTAATTTAGTTTTCAGTTCCTGGCCAAATGTTTTAGCAGCTAAGCTTTTGGATACATTAAGGAGCAGCAAGGCTGCTGCTCCTTTCTTGGTATGTTTCAGAAGAGTGAATTTTCCTTTCTTCTGTTAAAGAATGTACTGGTTTGCAGTCTGGTGTAGTAGTACCAGGGCACCTAAATTCCCTGGACATCCAGGATTTGATACAGTTTCTGACCTCATCTTTTCAGACCAGGTTAAGACTCCTTTGTCTAGCGTGCTAGATTTTTTCCCTTTTGTAGGCACCCAGCTCTTCTCTCCTACTAAAAGGCAACTGAAATACCTTGCTCCGAGCTGCCAGATGTACTTTGATGGAAGTGTCAATGGAGTACAGCACGACACAAAGCAGGGATGTTTCAAACAGCATAAATCCTCTACCAAGCACCAGCTCATCCACCCCACTTCTCCCCAAATAACTCCCTGGGTATACAGCTTTACTGGTGATAGCATTTCCATGGGAAGTCACAGTAGAGGTAGGGCTTGAGATAGTTTAACTCAGCTTCCTTACAGGAAGCCTTACAAGTAAAGCTGTGTTTCAAGAGGAAGGAAGACAAGGTTCTCACGTAAACCAGAATCATAGGAGCAACCAGATAATGGAACAAGATTTCCATTGCATTCCTTGAAAAACTTTTATGAACATCCACATGAACCAGAGCTACTAAAACCTGACACTTTAATATGTTTACAAAGTTTATGCATGTTATCAGCACATGCAATACTCCCATTAGGATTTATTACAGATTTCTTTAGCAACAACATTTTTTATCCTAACAGCTTAACTGGTCAGAGAGAGGAAAACAGCCAGTTTCTCCAGAGTGAGCCTCCCACACACACTTGCCCAGCATTATTGAGTTACTTATTCATGAAGATTACACAAACCAGTGTCGGCAAGTGTTTCATAACCTTGTTTCCTTTTCCTAGAATGTTCATTATTAATTTCACTTTTTCTATGCCATTGAATAATGAGTTGCTGGTGTTATATTACTTGATGTGACTGCTGAGGGAAGAGCTAGCCCTTCAAAATAGAAAAGTGGGAGCAAAGGCTACTTTTCAGCATGGGAGTCAGAAGATGTGAAGTGCAAGTATTTCGCAAACACACAGGGATGGATGAAGATTCCAGAAAGTTTTAGTATAACACAGAACTAAAAATAATCAGCTGAAATGAGACCTTCTTGTGCTGGGCATGCAGGCCACAGATGTTTAATAGCAAGATCCTGAAGGCCTGGAACGCAATAAATAACATGATTTTGTGTTTTGCAAAACACAAAAAAAAAACAAACCCCACAACAGTTTCTGTTTTGCAGTCCAAAATGAAATCACACATTTGTCTCTTGTGTTTATGTTTTATGAAGAGCTGGGCAATTGACAAGTTTCGGAGTTGAGGGTGTATTAAAAGGGAAAGTAGAATTCTGTATGGGAATGTAGAATTTGTAACTTGTGCTATGTCAGATCAAGGCCCCGACTTTAGGAATGAAAATATTTAAATGTGCTTTTTAAGCTACCAGTTGAGGAGAAGTTTCAGATGTGTAAAAATCTGTCAGTAGGATTCAACTTCAAGTGAGTGTCAGCAAAACGACATCCTCATTGCTGCTTAGGTCACACATTATTTCTGAAGAATAGACCACAATCATTTTGAGGAACAGATAAACATAAAAAATGAGTTCCCCTAGACAAAAATATTGCATTTAATCTCCATTGGCATAATTTATTTCTGCTACAAACCTACAAAATCAATATGATTTGAAAGTGCTTATTCTCTTCCATGACTGGGTTCTTTCACCTGAGTAACTAACTAAGATACTTATCCTGCTTTAAAGCTCCAGCTTCCTTCAAACATAGAACAAGTAAGCTGACACATTGCTAACTCAGAGTTCAGTGTATCTAACAAGCAGTGACATATATTATGGTTGTATCATCTCAATCATTCTATGAATGTAAAAATTATGGAGGAAATTATGCAGGCTTTCATTTATGTGGTATCTACATATTGTACCTGCTAATACACTGCTAAACACAAGTCTTCCCAAGCTTTATGGAGGTTAGAAGCACTGAGTGGGGAGTGATCAGAGTGGGGGCATCTTACTACTCTTAGCCAGGATCTGCTGGCCACAAAGAAAACTGTGAACTGTACAAGTTCAAGATGAGGACAGGCGGCTAATCACCTCTTTCTGAAATCACATCATTTCCAGCTACCCAGTGAGCAGAGAAGTTAATTTCTCCCTCAGGATAAATCACACCTGAGTCCGGATAAAAATATATTAATCAAAAGAGTAGCCTCCTCTTGCATTTCCATACTTTCTTGATTATGTGAGAGAGGAGGATTCTAACCATAGCTGCCACTAAAAGACCACCAAGCATTATGAAACCAATCCATAATCCTTTTTGAAGCCTTGAATTATTTCTTGAAAAGTAAGTTATTCATCTATGAACTTGCTGGTTGAGCCTTCTAGTCTGGTTCCTTGACTGGCTGTGGTTACTTCTGGGAACAGGAAAAAGGGCCTGTGTTTTTCATCTGGAAGCATGCAGAGACCTTGGATACATCTAGTTCAAAAGAGAACAGTCACAGAAATTGCAGTACTGCATATAAGAGAGTTTATTCAGAAGTAGAATCTTCCTTAACTCCTGCAGAAACATTCTCTGGCTTATATAGTTAATTCCCTGGAACACCCTGACCCCATAGCTGTTGTCCTAGAATTGGGAAAACTCATCTTTATGCGTTGTCATCTCTCCCTTCTCCCTTACCCGTTAATATCTAGGTCTGTATATATGCATTCCTGTACATACACAAAAGTTCACATCAACACAATGAAGAATTAAAGTATTTTCACTTTGAGCTTGCCTTAAAATATAGGTGAAATTCATGCTTATAACCTCAGATAGAAGTTTTTGACTCCACATAAAGTCCTTTGGTTTGGCTGAAAACTCCATCTTTTCTCCCACTGGTCTTATTATCTGTTTGGTCATGGAAAACAAAATAATTAATTTTATGTAGATTAAACCAAATGCTAAATTAAAGAACAACAAAAAAAATTGCCTGGGAAGCTTTTATTTTTCTGATGAGCTCATCATGTTTAAAACTGTACCAGAAAGTTATATGGACCCTTCCCTTTTTCATTATGAAACCTTTCTTACTTTTCAAATGACCTGTATCACTAGGCTGGGAATTTTACTTAGCCACTTGGAAGGAAGATGATGCTCCAGAGGTTATGCTCTAGGCAGGGAAAATGTGTGGTTCCAGTGAAGAGGGTCTTTCCTTGCCACTGTGACAATGCAGCAGCACTGCTGCTAATGTTCCTGGGGTTGGCCATGCATATGGGTGCACTTCTGCAACTGCATTTGTGCATGTGCAAGGAAAGATAATATTCCTCTCTTTTATCAGCAAACAGAAATGTCACACTCATAAGACACATGCCATACTAACCCGAGGTTTTAAATTAGACCCTTTGCATTCTTTTTAAATGGGAGATGGTTTAGGCAGAATAAACATGTCACAAAAATTAAGGGACTGATTCTGCTTCTAGTTTCAACTCATGTCAGGTAGCATCTCACAGAGCCCTGCCAGCATAAGATTTGCATGTGCACCGGATCCAGCCTAAATGTTTATATAGGCTACAAAATAAACATGATAAGTGGGAGGTTTTTGTTGCCAGTCACCAAGAAAAGGAGTAGTAATGTAGTCTGAAATTCGCTTTGTGAGTTGCTGGTACAGAACATGAGGGTATTCTGTCTTTTGTCAGAGAATCAATGCAATTTGCCACTTAAAAGTGTAGAAGAAATATTTTATGTCTTTCTCCATGCTGTACCTATTCACCGTGCCCAGCACTGTGTATTCCTGAGCATTTTCCTTCTTTGCCTTCCCTCTCTTCCTACAGATATTGAACCTGAGCACTACCTTTTGAAGTAGTGCCTGAAGAAATTCACAAAATGAGAACAGGCACTGGAACAGACTAGCTAAATAAGTGAGCACAGGAATAGACACAAAATGTTGCATTTTCTGAAGTGTCAAGTGGTAGAGGAAGTAATAAGTCTAGATCAGCTCCATTAGCCTGCCAGATTTAATATATATATGATCCATGTCTTTCTCATAGTCCATTCAACACATGAACTCAGCCCAAGCCTACTGGAAATGAGAACTAGCAGGTGAATGCATTGAACCACAACAGACACCAGAATTCACATGCAATGATGCATACAACATACAGGATATACAATAATGTGCCTTTTGTCAAATCAATTTTTAAAATATTTTCCCATAGTCTTAGAAATTTCTATTTCTCCTTAGTGTCACCCCAAAGAAACATGTTTTTAGTGTTCTCTTGTCCTCACTCCCGTGTTTTTCTCTACAACCAAGTTTCTTCCTCGACACAGTTTTCCCCTTTCGGTTATCAATTTTTGCAACTTGCATTGCTGAGAGCAGGGTTTTGGGGAGAAATAGTGGAAAGAGAAAGGATGCCCTTGAGCTGTGGCGTGATGACTTGATGATAGCAGTGGGTTTCTTGGTAAGAGAAAAGAAGCAATGAACAACTTCTTTGATTTACAGAGACCGATTGTAAAAAAAGCCATGAATCTCTGCATATACAGAAAGATGTTAGTCTTTGAAGCCTATGTCAGATATAAGGAACAATGGGAAGGTTTGCAGAGAATAACAGGGAATGTAGCCCTGAGGTCTATCAAATGCAAGAATAGGAAGTGTGAAGTTTGTAAAGTGGTGAACTATTCTGAATGTGTCAGCTGACATCAAACATGTTTATGGCTGTTTGACCAAGCACAGATACCAAACTATCCATCCAGTTTGTCTACTGCTCTCCCCTTCAGGGACCAGCAGAAAAAATGCACTGTTTGCAAAAATATTGAGGGGGGAGGAAAGCCCCCTCCACAATGTTGTTCTTTTCCCCACCACTCTGTCAGGGATGGTCAAGAGGTATGGCAGGGCAATTGGCCTTGACTTGACACAACTTACAAACAGGAGTTTGTTCAGAAGTAGAATTCTCCTCCTCAGCTGCATTGCTGCAGGCAGGATGGGCAGCAGAGTTCCTCAGCTGAACAGCAATGAGCTCAGCACATTGCACTCTATAAGCCATTCCCAGCTCTTGTAATTCACGATGGTCCCAAGTTTCCCTATGCCAAGCCCTTCCTCCAACACATTTAATTCCTCAAAGCTCTGCACATCTCTATTCTTGCTTGTGACAGGAGTGAAATAATGTCCACAAATGGAAATATCTACTCCTCCTCTTGGCTTGCTGTGGAGCCATAATCCCCCTCCCCCAAAATATTCAGTCTTAAGTGGATTTACAGAGTTAGTCTGAAAGTTTCTGAATTAGAAATCCTGTGGTTCACAGCAGAGTGTGAGCATTGCTGTCTCTACAGGCAGCCCAGTGCTTCTCTTTAAGATGGACTCCCTCTGATGACGCAGGGGCAGAGGAGGTACCACACCCTGTCCAGCCATCGGCCTCGTGCTCAGACAGCTCTCTCAGCTGCCAGTTCTTCTTTAAGGTTTTACAATGAAAAAGTTTCAAACAAACATCAGATGAAAGCAATTTTGAGTCTAAACCAAGCATGGCCAGGTTTGCATTGGTGATTTATTGGTGCAAGTCATCAGCTCCTATTACCTTTTTCTTGAGCCATGCAATTCTCTGGCTTCCAGACATTTCTACGGCCTGATTCTTTGGCTGTTGAAGTTAATGGGAGGTTTTGCCACTGATTTCAATAGGAGGCCTCTATCTTTCCAACCTTTCCAACCTGCCTATAGAGTTCTGAAGTGCTTCCAGGTTTCCATCATAGTCTGCGGTTCCCCTCTTTAAGTCAATTGGACATTAACAGATTGCCTGGGTCCACACCTTTGGATAGAGAAAAGCTCTAGATCTGATTCAGCGCTCACTCACACACCAGCTTTATACCCCAGTGGAGTTCCTCCTGATTTATGTTGGCAGGAGAGTGAGGTCCAATGTTACTTATGCCTGGGTCATTGCCAGCAGAACACGGAGAGAATTCAAGTCACTTGTTATCCCCTTCCCCACACCTCTCAATCACAGAGTAAATGTATGTACATATATGTGGATATATTAGAATCATCTGGACTCTTTTAAGTTATTTGCCATTGAAACTGACTTCAAATTCAAGTTTTAAAGTTGAAATAACAAAGAAGGAATAAAGAGTCATAAGGGAGCCAGCTGCAAGGGTACTCACAATTTTCATCAGTCTACAGGACACTCCTAATAACATATTTTACTTCTTTGTAGTGAACTTTCTTTGCTTCTGCCATAAATATATTCCCTACACTGTAAATGAATAGCTTGCAGGCTCAGTAAAGTTAATATAGAAGAATAAATCTTAACTACCTAATGTCAGGTCAGAAATATAAATCTTATCTAATATGCCAGGTCAGAAGGAAAGAATACTTTTCGCTGAAAATAGCAAATACTTTCCAGTGCAGAGTCGGAACTTATTTTTCTCTTTAAAAAAATGTGCTGCCCCTAATATGATGGGTTGAACAGTCTCTTTTTAGAATCTCCAAAAGAAAAATAAACACATCGAGCAGAGTTAATTTATAAAATGCTCCCAAGTTTATCTTGGCAGAACAGTTGTAGGCAGTGAGAGTTCTCTCCCTCTCACACATGCATTCATACACACACACACACACACACACACACACACACAGAGACACGCACATATCTCAAAATTAGGACCGGCCTTTACAATAGCAAAAGCAAAAGAAAACTTATATATCTGGGTAAAATCATAGATTCTTATTCATGCAAGGCTCTCATTTTCAAGTCAATGGAAATTTTTTCAAAGAAAGACAACAAACCTTGGTGCCTTTTTGTGTAAGTACAGACCTGCTGTGTCACAGTGGGGGATAGCGAGACACACAAGTGCCTCGTGTCTCAGGCCCCCCTCCCATGTACCAGCACTTCTGCCAGCTGTAAAGCAGTGATGCAGCCACTGTCTCCTCCTCCTGGCTGCCCAAGACCCCACTGGTAAGACACAGCTGGACATCCTGGTGGGTGATCTGCTAGCCAGCAGCTGCTGGCACATAGGTCCCTCCCAGTAGCCACAGGCTCTTACTCCTGCCCATCCTCTTGTTCCTCCTCCACACCTGCTTCACATCACACACCCTGTTCTCACCAGAGCCAAGGTAACTTCAGAGCCTGAGGAGATGGGGCCCACCAAGGGCTTTCTTTCAGCCTCAGAGTAGTTACTTTATTTATTTGAAAGTCCATATCAACCTGTATCAGGAAGCCACAACAACAGGGGAAATATTGCAGATTCCAGATCTACCAGCCAAGAGACTGCCCAAGAGAACAGCAGGTGCTATGCTGGCACCCCCAAACAATTTGGAGCTCCCCCACCTCTTGTAACAGCAACTGGCCTTTCACATCACTTATTTACTTCAGTGTCTGCAAAGCAGTCATTTGCCCCAAGATAAACAAAAATAGAGGAAGTTTTACATGACCGAACCATGCCACTTGATGCTGAGGTGTGCACAATCCTCTGGAGCATTTTCTCAGTGCCACCAAGCTGCTCAATGCAGAACCTGTAGGTCCTCTCCCTCTCCCTCTCCCTCTCCCTCTCCCTCTCCCTCTCCCTCTCCCTCTCCCTCTCCCTCTCCCTCTCCCTCTCCCTCTCCCTCTCCCTCTCCCTCTCCCTCTCCCTCTCCCTCTCCCTCTCCCTCTCCCTCTCCCTCTCCCTCTCCCTCTCCCTCTCCCTCTCCCTCTCCTCTCCTCTCCTCTCTTCTATTTTCTGCCTTCTCTCTCCTATTTGGCTGCTGGGAAGTTGCCAGTAATGTCCAGCATTTGGTCTGACAACTCTTCTACTGTAAATATTTAGAAGAATCCATCAGAGATTAAACAAAGTGTAAGTAACTGCTCCTAAATGATAGCTCTTATTAATGTTTGCAGCTATAGACTCTTTACAAATGCATATGAAAGTCCTACCTCTGGGCTGCTTGTAAGAAAGGGCAAGACAGAAGGCAGCAGCCAGAACACAGTGTAATTTGAGTGTCAGTGTGTTATCATTACAAATATCAGCACAGAGACAGCATTCTGTAGAGTGTGTACCATGCTTGCAAATCTTCCAGACAGCAACAGGCAGAGTGTGTTACCCTGACCAATGTATTTTAAATGATCTGTATAAAGCCACAAGAGTATTCAGAGTCTCTGTTAAGGCATCTTTGCTTTTCTCTGGTCTGCCCCAAAAATATAACCTCCCCTCAAAGAAACCAAAACCAACTACAAAACAAAACAAAAACAAACAAACAAACAATCCCCCAGAAAAACCCAAACCACCAAGTCCCCTTCTACCTCAAAGTGTATCAAGAATTGTCACGTGCTACAGGGGAAAAGACAAGCACTGGTCTGGTGGATTTTTTTAAACTCTTATTGTATTGCAAAATTACCCTCTTTATACCATATCTTAAATGTTCCCTGTGCAGTAGGATATTAGGGGCTGAGAAAGGGTGAACACTCACACTGCTCTGGATCTTATGATTAAATACTTAAGAAGTAATTCTCGCAGAAGTCTCTTTCCAGTGGACATAATTTTGAGAATAAAAAATGCTGCTTTTTCAACCAGCTAAGGTGAATGAAGATGTATCAACTCATCTACATGTTAGCCAATTTGTTTGCTTCAAGAAATAAATCATATTCTAGGAACACAGTGAACAGCAGATACATGTCTATGCATGGTCATACTATAGCAGATTTTTCTATCATACAGATTTAAAAAATTTTAATTACTCTGTTTATTGCCAGTGATCAGTGAGTAGAGTGTCCTAGTTCCAATAAGGAAGGTGTAAAAATTGGATGCAACATTTGACTCCAGTATCTGCTTTGAACAGGATTAGTCCTGAAAGGAAAAGGCCTGGAGTTTATCCAGACCGCTTATGATGCTTTCCCAGGGTGGAAATGTCTGGTACTAACAAGTAATGCATGTAAGGCAGACCTCTTAGCATCACGTCTAGTTTTTGAAGCTAATAGTCTCCTCCTCATTTCTTATCCCTTTACTTTAAATAAAATGTGTGGATAATATGTCCGGGTTATCCTAGACATCAATCTGTGCTCATTCTTTCAACTCAGTTTCATAGTCATATCCAACCATTCAAAATTAATAATGATTTTCTATAAGTGACTTTAGATCTTAGCTGAAGTAATCAATAACAGCAACCTGGACAACTGGGAGGGTTGGGCATGAGCTACTGAGCAGGAATGTGCTGACTTGGTGGCTACTCCCATCTCTGATCATGGTGACTTACAGAATTGGTAGCTTCTGTGTCACAGCAGGGAAGAAAGTAGCATGTATGTAAGGCAATTCATTTTCTTCTGCACCTCCATGTGTGCATACATAGGAGTTCCAGAAAGCCAAGCAGAAGAGATATCCACAATCTAGAAAAGCTGAAGAGAGGCAGATTCAGTGGTCTCTTCAAGAAACAGGAACATTAGTAAGCCAGTGGATTAGACAAGTGGCTAAGACACAACTAGAGAAAATGATGTGAAATTAAAAGGATACTTTCTTGATATTCTCCCATTCTCCATCCTGCACAAATACATAATGGTAAAATCAACAAGTCTCCTACCATCTGTTTGCTTACGCTGATGCCTCATTCAGCAGATATGCTACATAGAAACCTTACTAGACATAAAATTCCAATTTTCTTCATAAGGCAACAATGTGGAGTTTGTTATAAGGAAATTAAAGTTTATTTAATTTCTGAAATCTCCTGTGAAATAACTAGTTCTCAAATCAAAAAGAAAATATTGGATCATCACTTTATATTAGAAAATGGCACTTTAATTTGCTTTTATCTACTATTATTTTGTTGTCTTCTTAAAAAAAAAAAGTTAGAATTAGATTGATAAGCATAACACAACCCACTGTGAGTAAGAAAACTGTGATATTGCTGGTACCATCATAATGCAAAATACTAACAAAAGGCTATCTTGCCAGCACATGCCACTAGACAAGGGCACAGCAGCAGGGATGTCGTGAGGTGCTCAGCATAAACTGTTGGATCCACTCAATGATTCCTTTTCCAATAATTTATGGCTGAGCTACAGCATGCTTTTTAACAGATATCTCACCTCTGATTTGAAACATACATGTGACTGAGATTATACTGCCTCCCTGAGACTGCTGCAATGATTTCATCTACCAAGGCTTTCTGAATTTTGTTTTAGTTAATGCAGTCTCACTGATGCCTATTTCCTACCATTGATTGGTAATATCTTTACTTCCAGCGGTAGATATCATTATAGCATAGGTATTTTAGGGGCAATGTTTGTTGCAGACGGCCTTTTTTTTTTTTTTTTTTTTTTTTTACTGCCTAGACAAAGAACTGCTGGTTGTGAAGTCTGCTCAGACAAGGCTGATTTTGGAGAAAACAGTCCCCTAAGTAAGTTGTAGATTTTACTACACTTTTTTTATCTCTAAGAGCAGGCTTGACTGAGGCCTCAGCATGTCTGAGCTCAGCCTTGTTCTATGCCAGTGAAAGCCTTTTGGTGACAAATATTCATGTACCTGTTTTTTGCTTACCAAATTGTTACGCGAGAATTGGGGCAGGGTCTAACACAGCGCTGTCCCTATGCTGTGACCAAGAAACTGTTCCTGCTGGAAGTGAAGACATGAGGATATCCCAATTTCTCTCATTTCTGAGCCCTGCTTGCCACCAGCAGCTGTCAAGCATTATGAATTAACAAGACACTTCACAGCTTAGAGATCTTCACAGGTGGAAAAGATGTGGTGGTACTGAACTATTGTTTTGGCATGGGCTTTGAGATGGCTGTGCCTCCTTCTTGCAATAAAAGCAGAGTAAGACCAATAGCAACCAATCTGGATTTGCTGGCAAGAGTCACAGCTTCAACCCGAGAGGTTCCCCAAAATGTCTCAGTTCTGACTGGTTACAGCAGCCAACAGACAGGCAGTGTATTTCCCATTCTTCTCCAAACATGTGTTGTTAAAGGCAATATGGTCCCTAAAGCATTCACTTACAGCATGGAGCTGCATCTCATTTGGTTGCTGCAAAGTGCTTTGAAGACAACAGGGTGAAAAGTCCTACAGAACTGCACATATATTTTGAGTCTTACTGATGCTGTTGCTATGTGATTATATAATTTTCTCAGGGGTTTTAAGCATGGTTGAAATCACAATAGTTTGCATCAATTATACTTATTCTCTTTTTCCCATGTACGTGATAAACTTCGTATGTGTTTTCCCTGATCATTTGGCCTCCTTTTTATTTTGCTTGCCTTTGAACACCTCTTTCTAATTTTCGGTGAGAACACCGTTGTGGTACTGGCTTTTTTCCATATGGAGTGTTACATATGATGTTGGTATGGAAAGTATTATAAGGCAAACAGCAGATTTAAGCTGAAAAAGATACTTGAGAGATTAATGAACAAGCTTTGAGTCTCTCCTTTTATAGGACACTGGTTTGAGTCTTATTGAAATCAAAGCAATCTGTTTGCCTTCCTGTGAAGATATAGCTTAGTAACCCCTTATAAAACTACTTAGTAATCTAAAAGTCAAACACTTTTATATTAAAAAAGCACTGAAATTATTATCTTTGTTGAATCTCTTGCTGAGACACAAAGGAACAGGGCTGCTGACTCCAAACTCTGTAGGAATCTTATTCCCAAATATAAAGGCAATTATTTAAAATGCATTAATATTAATTCTAAAAAGTTAATAAAGTAGTGCTAGAAATCTTTCATAAGTCTTTTGAATTCACACAGCTATGCTTTTCTCTGCAGTATTAGGGAAGAGATTTTTTTTCCAATTTTCTGAAAATAAGGAGAAATTAATCATGGTTTTGCTCTCTGAGACACCATGAAAATATGGTTGCTATGCTGAAAATATTTGAATTTTTTTGCCAATACAAAATTACCCAAAACTATTTAGAAGCTAAAAAATAGAAATGTTTAAGTTTGAATTAGTTAATGACTGAGAAGTTCAAGGCATTATTTTCAACGTTAGTATGTTAGGAGCTAGGCTTTTGCCTACTTCAGGAAGATAAGTGTCTTCTCCAAGCACAAGAGCCTCCATTCAAGAATGAGTCCTAAATTTTAATCAGGTATTCAAGTCTAACTGAAGTAAAGGGGTCTGTAACATATGTGTGTAGGTCAACATATGCTGATGTGCTTTTTTGAATGGGGAGGAATTTAATCATGAGCTTACATGGTAATTAAATGCGGTTTTTTCCCCAATTTGGTCTGTGTAGGCAGAAAGTGGCATAAAAGGGATCAAGAAACATTAAGTTTGTTAACTTAGTGCTCAGTGTAGAGTAGAAAAAGAGCCTTTTATTTCCCTGAAATTTCTGACCTTTTCTGTTATTTTTCTTCTCCCTGTTGCTCTTTGCTCACCAACCACAGCTCTCGTTTGCTGTGGACAATTCCCAAAGGGAACATTCCTTGCTGGAGTAACTTACCCAGCTCTTTTCCTTAATTTACAGTGAGTACAGCACCCCTTGCAGAATCCATAGCAGACCCTTTGGCTGCAAGCCAGTGCTAATAGCATGTTTTCCAATAATCTAATCTCGTCAGTCACAGAGCAGAAATCAGAAAGTTAAAAGAACTGGCTTCTCAACTTGTCTCAGTCCACCTTTGAAATCTGTGCATGGAAATGTTGTGTGAATAACTACAATAAATTGTTACCACACTTGCACCCATGACTCAATAGTTGTGCCCATAACAATCTGATGTATATGAGAGAACCCGCTATAAAGCAAGGTTTAATGTGATGCCAGAAACAGACTCTCTCATGAAGGCCTTACTTGAAGCTTGCAAAAATTTCAGCCAAAGCTGAGCACATATTGTAAATATCCATGAATTAAACACCTCACAATCCTAAGAGATAACTATTGTATCTCCTTTGCAGATGAAAAAAAATGAAGCTCAAATATGATAAAGCCAAAATTTCCAAGTTTGGCTCTAGAAGTGAAATAGTAATTCTTTGACTGGACTCCTGAATAAATAGTTTTAATTTCAGACCTCTGACCACCTGCATCTTCTGCAGCCATTCTGAAAATGAGGGTATATACACAGGAATGAACTGGAGAATGAACAGGAGATTAGTTGTCTCACTGGAGGCCCTAGATTTGAATACGTAGATTCTAGTACTTTACAGTGCTAGAAGGGGACCTTAACCAGCCAACTTTATCAACCTTTAAACCAAAGAACCCCTAACTTTCTTCAGTACTCAGTGGTATTGTTAGGGAAAGACAAAGTAACCAGATGCTGAAAGTTAACCTATACCTTTTACCTTTTCCCACACGGGTTCTTTTTCATATGTGCTGGACTGCGTATATTTTTGCTTTGGAGCTGCAGGACTGACATCATGACAATATTTTCTGCTGATTTCCAAGATCATGCAGAGCTCTGGTGGTCTACTGATTACAAGCTGATAACTAGGTCCATTACTCTACCTCAGGCCTGGATCCCTTCATAGATGATTTTGATTGCTGTCACCAGGAGAATATGCTTTTTGGGTACTAGGGGTAGCAGTTTGCTCTGTGAGACAAATGGCTTGACTTTCTTCATACAAGTCCAGGAGATCAAGGCGCCAGTCAAGGCGGATATTTTCCTAGGGCACAGTTCACTCTTTCCTTTCACTTATTCCAATTTGGCAACTGCTTGTATAATTTTTTAGCACAAATTTTCTGCAGCAGCCCAGCATTATGAGTGGTGGTGTTGCGGTCATCTCACATCCGAGCCCTGTCTCATGGCAGCCCAACGTGGTGGCAAGCCACTAGCCACCAGCTGAGCTGCCAAACATTTATCATGTTGGGTACTTTAAAAATAACCACTGTGATTTCATGTTTGCCTAATATCTAGGGGATGTTGGATTTTCGCTGAAGCCTAACTAATTGTTGGTAAAACTTATATTAGGCAGTTCTATTTGCAATAATGGCTTCTGTTGCAATCATTCATTCTGCATCAGCTTAACATAATTCAGTTACAGCTTGACAGAACAGAACAGAACAGTCCTCTCTCCCTCATTACTGGAGTTATTAGAAAAATATTCTTCAACAGAGCACGTTGCAAAGTGCTAAGGATATTTTGCAATCTGGTTAAGGCATCTGGCACCTGAAAAAGCAGCTCTCTTAGGCCACGAAATAGTAAATGGATAATTTTCTTGTGTGAGAGCTTTGTTAGGAAGATGTGTCTTACAAATTTATACTTGAACATGCAGAGCCAGCCTAAATGATGTGACTCTTACCATTGTTACCAATAAAATACTTCAACAAAAGTATATTTTTACAACCACTTCTTCAATTGTGCATAAAAAGTGGCAGATGTCACTTTTGATGTACATCAGTGATATTACAGAATATATTAGACAAATTTAAAAAGTCATCCTTTACATTTATAGTTCATAGTTTGCCCATTAATCTTTCCAAAAGTGAGGATTTTTTCCCGTTTAGGCTAGAGACAAATTTTAAAGAAAAATTAGACTTTTTTTCATATCTTTTTGCTATTGTACAGTAACATTAAAATTTCTTCAAAACCATTGACTTTTCAGCTTTTAGTATAAAATGTTTAATAAGACTCATAACACTAACCCAAAGTTTCCTAGCTCTTTAATTGTTGATTTTATATGTCATTATTGGGCTATGAGGTTTTTGTTTTTTCTTTACCTATTATTGTCAATAGGTGGCCTCAGTTTATTTTTTTACTGTAGAATTTATTTTTGCTTTCAAATTGAAATTCTGTATCTTAAAATCCTTTATTGCCTTTACAATGTTGCTATGGTTATTTTAAATTAAAGCCACTCAGACAATTGTTAATTGAATAAAATTCCATTAGAATATGACAGTCTTCAAAAATAGAAATATTTTGTCAAATATTTTGACAAAATTCGATGTGTCAGTGTTATACTGTTAATTGGATTTGGGATAACAGACGTACTATTACAGATGTTACATTAATTTAAAAAATAAACCAAAAACCAAAACAAAAAACCAAACAGAAGTTTTAATCAATTTTAATTCATTTTCTCTTCCAATCAACTGACTTCATTGGTGTGCAAATCTTCAGGGAATTGATGGTGTACCACCACAAAGAAAATGAATAGTTTCTCTGCTTTAGCACAAAATGGATGATAGCCTTGATTTTGTCACCAGCACCCCAATAATTCAGTTCAAATACTTTGTAGCACAGCTGTAGCTCAACAGTAAACTGCCTGCTGTGTGTCACTGCAGTGATGTCAGATGCATTATGGTTTTGGAGAAGTGAACGATGCTCGGTGTGAGCGTTAAATTTCTTTCATGTGGGTCAGTGTGTGCGGCGGTGAAGCTGGTTGGGAGGGAAAGGCTCAGACTTCAAAGGGAGGGCAGCACGCAGAAGGGGTGATAAAGCAAGCCCTAACTACGTGCCATTCATAGTTACTTCACTAGAAAATCCAGGCACACAGAGCTGTTGAACTGAGTCAGTTTCTCAGCATTTGAATGCCTACTTAAATCTCACTCATCCTATTACTTAATCCCAGTCTAAACAGGCCATCCAATCACACTGCCCACTAAAATTCAGATAACTATGCTCCAAACCATGCACTATCCTAAGGTTGATTAAGAAATTATCCTCAACCCGTTTTCTTCACAGAAGTTTTACCATTTACTTTAGGGGCCCAGGACTTTTGTCAATGAGTCCAAGCTGACTGGTGATGATGACAACTCTTGTCTGTTTTCCACCAGAGTTTAATCTGATTTCATATCATACTGTTCATGTTTTGCAGTCAGAAACTTTTGATTTCTTTCTCTTTTAGACTAGCATGAGTCCCAGTGACATAAGGGAAAGGTGAAAACCGTTGGATCATCATTTGCTGAGTGTCTGTACGCAGCACTATTTTAATCATTAATTTCATCTTGGAATTATGGACAGTATTTTGTGTCACTGGCAGATATATGGTCCAGTCAGCCCAGAGAAGTTAGCCTTTTTCCTTTATGAAAATGTGAGATCAGAGTTTTATCTTGTTACAGGTTGTAGAACACAATTTTAAGAGATTTTCGATACTCCTTAATACCTATACTATGACTTGAAATCTTGAGTCTTGAATTTAAAGAGACATGCTCCATTTCAATGTTTGCAGGAGTCAGTCCAGAACAGTTCTACTGCAAGGAACATATTTGGGGCTTCCAGTTAGCTTCAGGATGGTATGAATTTAATCATTATACAGAAAGAAATAATTTCATTCAGTAAAAACTTTTGATCAGTTCCAGTTAGGAAAATACATTAAATCAAGAGGATATTAAGTAATTGACCAAAGGCACATCTGAGCACCGCCAAGGCAGTGGGCTGGCTTGCTGTCTGGCTTATTAATTTTTTAATGCTGTAAACATGGTAGTAGGAAATCATAGTTTCGACATGGGATTACAAGCTTTTGCTGTCTAAACCCTTCTCCCTAGTCCCCAGCATGGAAAGTAAAATCTGTTACATCCTGCTGTTCTTTCTGTGGTTTCTGAAACAAAACTTTGAGAGAAAAACTCTGGTCTCAAAAGACCCTGTGGGAAATGAGAAACTTGCAAATGCTACTGTAGTTGTGTAATGTTGACAGTATGAGCTGAGTGATCCTTATACAGATTGGAAATACATGAGCATCGGTGTAATATGCAACAATCAAAGTCTCCAGAATGTTAAGAGAACAAAATGTTAGAAGGAAATGGGGTGTGGAGGGTACAGCCTCTGCTGCCACCAGAATAGCCTAAGCATTCACAACCTTTGTTAGAAACACAAAAATGGGAGATGGGAAGTTACCATCAAGCAGAAAGACCACACATTTCAAAGAATGAGCCTTTACACTATACATTTTTGCTTCTTTACTCAGTAGAAGCTTGCATCTCTTGTAGGAAAGAGATTGGAGAGTTAAGGAAGTCACAGTGATGTTGACAACTTTGTTTTTAGAGCTCTGTGTCTATATGAACAGTATAAAATCAGCTGGGGATCTTCATGACAGCAACTTGCAGGACTAGAGTATTAAAATACTGTCTAGATGTGCATAAAATATAATCTCTTTCCAAAAATCACACCTCCTTTTTTATCTGAGCACAGATGCTTTATTTACAAGTAGCTGCATCTGACAACTGTCAAAACACAGCTGGTTATAGAATTATTAGGTTACTACAATTACTGGTTACTACTTTTAATAGATCACATACCCTTCTATAACAGCTTTTTTTTATCTAGACAATAAGACAGAGATTATGTAACTGACTTTACATTTTAGAAAAAATTCATAATGTATAGTCTTGAAGGCTGGGTATTTGGAAACAATTACAGCTGACTCTAAAAGCAATATCTGTAGTTGCTTATAGGATTTAGGACTTGATGTGAGAAAGTATTGCCTTCACAATCACCATCATTATCAGGTTGTTTAAGGTAATTTTCTCAGATATCCTGTTTGGTTCCTAAACTGGCTAAACTTCCTGGATCCTTGAATGTTGGTGATGCTCCATAGTATGTGGAGAAAAAAAAAGCCAATTTCCCTTCTCTCCCCATGAAAAGAATTTTTCAGTTTATTTACAAAACTCTCTGGAATGACAAGGAGCCATTTGTGGTTGTTGTGGCTGATTTCTGTTGTGCTGAAGATGCTAGGAGACTGCATAAAACTCTGCACCCCTGGTGAGACTTTTCAGCCTGTTGATGCTCTTTCTAACCAAATTCAGGGGAAATGTGTTCTGGCTGCCAGTATACTTAATTTTCAGGATCACTCTGCCAGACATGTGTTTAATAATGATGAGGCAATCCCCAGTGAGGTCTTGGCCATTTGGGCCAAGGGCCTCCTTGCTCATAGACACCACTACAAAACAGTTATGGATACTCCCTGAGACTGTGGAACAGTCCCATACTCACGTTTCTGTTGCTTTTTAGAACTCTTGACATTTGGTGAGTAAAATAGATTGGTTTCTTTTCCCTCAGATGTGACGTGCCTCTTGAAGAGAAAAATATTGTCAAGCCAGACGGATGTTTGGGGAAAATTTTTTTGTTTCGTATAAGATCTTTTCCCTTCAAAACATAGAAAGACACTTGAGAATCCTCTTTGCTACATGTTTTATATCAGAAGGCAGCAATACTCTGAAGTAGAATAGAAGTCAGGCAAATCTCTGAGGGAGTTACCACCCTCTCAGAAAGAAGTCCTAAAATATTTGTGAAGATCAAATCACAAAGAGAAGCAGAAGACATTAAGCCTTTAACAGTTGACTTTTAGACTGATTTTTCTTCTTTCCCTCTTCTGTGGGTGCCTCAGATTCCTGTAGATACAGAGGAGGCTGAACAGAGTCCACATTCCTCAGCTATCACCACTGATTCAGTTGCATCCCAGAAAACTTATTGCCAATCCAGCATAGTAATTGCCATGTACAGGTTTATCTTCCCCAGCTGCTCCTCTACCCCAGCACATCCAGTCCCTTGCCTCCCTGCAGGTGATTTAAGGCCTAGTGATCAAGCAGAGCTTAGCCTGCAAGACTGAACTCAGGTTTCACCTTGGCCCAGGCTGGCAATCTATTTAGCACTGATAATGCAAATTTATAAAGCCCATGCATACTGGCTCTCCCAGGGCTCTCCTGCCACTCCTGGGCTTTGTCCTTGCTCAGCACTGCCTGTTGCCTACATGACAGTTCAGCTTTTTTGCCCCACCATTGTGTGTCCCACCTCTAGCGCATTTCCACACAAAGAGACACTGTCCAAGAAAGAGTCTGAGGAAATACGCTGTGGTTTGCAAACTGAATTCCTTAATGACTTTCTCATTAGAAGAGCTGACTGCCAAATGCTGTTTGCGCTTGCCTAAAGGACAGTCTGAATGATTGAGAGTAGCTCTGCTTCACATGAAGCATTGTTTTCAGGCCACCACCACAGGCAGCTGCTTCTCACTAGGCAAGGGAAAGAGAAAGGAACGTGAGTGAGCACCCAGAGCAATTGAATGACACAAGAACTCATGGGATTTCCCATCCCAAATCCCCACCAACACAAGGGCTAATGTCTGGGTGCGGGTGCTGCATGGTGGTAAAATCTGAGGTGGGGTCTGGCTCTCCAGCAAGGGGCAACCCAGCTGGGAAGGCTGAATTCCAGAGCAGCAGTGCTGTGAAAATATTTCCTGTGAGAACACGCAAGCCTGAGAAACCAGGAGCGGCAGCAGGGATGGATTCCATTTACTCCATTTCAAGAGCAAACCTCTAAAGGGATATCTTGTTTTTGGAGAGCGGTGATGAGGCCGTGCACGTCAGCTGTGGCAGATGGGCAAAGGATATTCTTCTACACCGTGCTTTCCCCTGGCTGGCAGAACATATGCCCAGCTGGATTTCTCTTGCATTTTCTTATTTCCATTTTTTCTATCCCATAAATTTTAATCTCTACATGGAGTAAAACTGATTGAAAAATGCCATTGCAAAGATTTAGAATTTATTTGCTGCACATGGTCAAAATCTAGTTTCTTGTCCATGAAAGTTCAGATTCAAACTCAGCTCCTTATCCTTAACTTTCTACTTTTAACAAAGACCACGACTCATTGTTTCCAGAGTAGGTCTTTGGAAAATATTCTGAGATTTCATTTGCTAATGAGACTTAAAACTAATATCTGGACAAATGGCTTGCACAAAAAGAGGCCTCTGGGAAAAAAAGAGCTTAAAGCCAGACAGGAGATGGGAATAGTTCAACATTCATTTAGGGCCTTCTCTAATCTCCAGTATTTAGGTTTTACAAAGAGAAAAAATAAGGAATAGATTGTGGACCTATAGGCAGTCATGAGTCTGCAAATGAGTAGTTTGTGTCACTTCTGGCTAATGTTTGTGTAAAAGCTGAGAAAGAACTTGTCTGTAGGTCTCTGTGCTCCTGCCATTTGCTTTGCCCACTTCTGTGCTGCATTTTCCATCCTTGAGAGTCTATGTGTTTGTGCTCAACACTGTGCTCAAAATGTGTTTGGATACAAGAGCGTGGAGCACTCAGTGGTTATTAGGATCATGCATAGAATATTTCATTTCCATTGAGTCAGTTCTGAAAGTTGTTGAGAATATTTTTTTTTTTCTGTCTTTGTAATGGAGCAGGCTGCACCAAAGACCAAGTAGTTTCAAGCAAGTGTGTTTAGCAAGAGCATGTCTTGGACATATTTGCAAAGCTACACTCTATACCTCCTGGTTCTGCAGCCAGTGTCTAACCCACAAGGCCACAGTGCCCAATGCTCTGCCAAGGCACTGAATCTCTTTTCATCCCTCTTACCACATCTATAATTTGTGGCTAGCAGGAGTGGTCTGTGATCTCCTCATGCTTTATCACCTGCTTTTTCACTTCAAAGTGTTTGTAAAGGTGGATATACATTACTTACCCATTTCTACTCTTTACCTTTGTATAGAAATTCGAAACAATGCTTACACCTGGTATGCTGTGACTGAATTTCACTAGATGGGGTTTATGTTTCCAGCTTCCTGGGGCACATAACTTAAACTCTGAGCTCAGTGTCTGATACAGGGAAATAAAAGATAAAACTTCTGGTTGCTTCCTTGGGGTCATGGTTGCAGTTGGTGAAGCACTTGAGATCTGCAGTGACTAATAATTTGCTGCAATGAGAGAGGAAGAGTAAGGGCCAGTTCTGTACCCAGAAGATTGAATGGATTCTGGAATCCCTCCAATCCCACTCAGCCTTTGCATCAGGGGAAGGACTGGCCCATACATTGCAAGGATATAGCAAGCATCTGGATCTGAACCAGAGAAGGAGGAGGCTGAGAGGTAACAAGAGCAAGATCTTTAGCTGGAGCTTGGAGATGCCTAATTTCAAGCACATTATCTCATTCTCTAGGCACAAATATTTTTGCTCCACAATTTCTTTTCTTTTGGGTTCAATGACAAAGCCCAACGCTTTCAAAGAATGCCAGTTTCTGGAGCATGTGGCTTGTCCCTCTCTGCTTTGATTCTTGCCTAGGTCAGAATAAGGGTCTACCCTTATTGCAAGACAAATGAAAAACTATTTTATTACACAGCTACAAGACTCAAAAAAACAAAAAAAAAGTCAGATGCAGTAAGAGACAATCGAAAAAGTGCTTCTCTTTAATAGTTTTTAAGAGAAAAAACACGTGCTTCATATAAAATGTTAATTCTGACTTTTCAGTGCTTTTTTTCTTTAAGAATTTCCAAGAACTGGAGCTAATTTTGCTTCACACATTTAGTTATAACATGACATGAAATCAGTGGAGCTTGACTTGCATACTTTGTCCTATTCCTTGCTCCATAACTCTAGCAATAACATTCTTCATTTTGAACTATGCTTTCCTTTTTTTCCTGTGTTATTTGTATGAGATGTTTCTGGAATGCATGGAAAGAGGCAGAAATTGTGAAAATGGCTAGGAGTACATTTTATTTTATATTTAGTACTTCTGGAGTTAAAGGGAAGATGGAAATTGGCCATGTAATGGATCTTAGCTACAGAGAATTATCATTTTTCAATAGTAAAGTATTGCCTGTCTCAGCTCACACACACATCTTGACCTCAGAGCAGTTGCACATAATGTTTTCTCTGTCAAGAGAATCTATTAATAATGATGTGTCACAGGTGCTCACACATAATATGTTTCCCGTCAAAAATGGTCATCCATATTTTATACAGCAGCTTTGATGACAAATATTTTGTACTTCAGCTGCTTTTTCATCCAACTGTCAGACTTAATGAAGGAAAGTCACAGATAGTTTTTAAATAATGTCAGCTTCTTAGATCACATTACTGCGTCTGCCTTTTAAAGTAGTTTCATACAAGGGCAACAAGACAGAGGAGAGAGAGACAAGGATTTACTTCATTTTCATTTACTTAACTTTAAAAAGAAAAAATTCCTAGGCTCTTAATTTCAAAATCAGTAAGCTCTGTGACTTTGGAATGTTTTCGGGGGAAAAGTGTTACATTTATTAAGTACTCTGTATTTTGAGAGTCTAGTGAAAGCAAGTGTGATAACTGAATTGGGGTTGCAACTTCTCACTGCTAAATGTCATTTGTTCTCATAGTGGTGTCATGTCCTCATTGTAAACACAATTTCCTCTCGGTTATGCTACAAAATGCATGTCTCAGTGTGCACAGAGAATTGAGTTCTTTTATTCTTACTGAATTTTTTTGTGCACAGCAAGGCCAAAGTTTGCACATCTCATGTATGTCCAGCCCTACTGCGAGAAATAACCCTCATTTCTCATTTTATTAATGAAAGAGGAAGAATGAACTTGAATTCCCTTTGAGGTTCTTCAGATCGCAGAACCTGTTGTCGAAACCTCAGAACAGAGCAAAGTGCTTTTCCCATTCATGGGACATGTCATTTCTGCTGAGAGTGTAAGTGAACAAAGCACAGAGGTGTTCCTGAACTTCCCTGCCAGGCAGCCCTGCCCTGAGCAGCAGGCAGTGGTGCCTCTCAATATGTAAGCCATGGATTCACATGAACTCCTGGTCTGCCTCCAAGGGCTCCACAGAAAGGAGTTGAAAAAGACAAATTAATCATGTGTGCAAGTTATTTAGCAGTGTCTGCAGATCAAAACACAATCAAAGCACTAAAATACAATCACACTATGCATGTGCATATTTATAAAATTATCACTGGCCTGAGGAGAAGGCAGAAGCCAATAGTATTTAGAAATACAAGGCACACATGTAAATGAGGACTATATTTCTTCAATATATGAAATATAACCAGATATGTTAGGCTGAGAGATTAAAGCTTGCACTTAAAAAAATGACCATTTTTTTCATTCAAGACAAGGCTAAAAAAAGAGGGGACATGGGGTCTGGAGTTACTTGATGCTCCATTATTTTTTTAGCTTCAGTTTGTTTAAGAAAGCAACCAAGAAGGAATTAAAATTAGGTAACAACTTCTAAAGTACAGGAGGATGCAAAACTTTATTCTCTACCACTGAGAAATAATATACTACATTGTATCACACAGCAGATTAATGTCTGCTACTGAAAAGATAATCTGCAACAGCATCCTCTTTCCTGCTATCCCCAAGCCCCTAAAGAAGTGAGTGTAATAAATTTCCCTTTCCTTGCCTGAAGAATTAGAACAATTCAATTGAAAGGCAAATATAATCCTACCTATGCTACGTGCTGAGACTGGAGCAGAGTAAATGCCACAGTTAAGTCTAAACATCAGGTTGTAATTGTTAGAGATTAAAAACATGCCAGAGAGAACATTCCAGGGAAAGAAGGAGGGTGAGAAGGATGGCTCTCCTGTGTCTTTTTTTTAAGGCAAAGTATCATCAGATCTTACAAGAGCATATTCCTGCACAGCAGAACTCAAATAAAATGGCATTTAGTCAATGAAGAAAATGATACAACTACATTGATTTTTAATCATCCAACTAGGAAAAGTAAGAATAAGTGAACTTGAATTTATCTGCTGAGCCAAGTGCACACAAGGCAGAAAAAGCCCCTGAAAATAAGGAAAAGAAAAATGAATGTTCTCTAAAATGCTGCTGTTCCATACAGTTTATTTCAAAGATCATTTACTACTAGCTATTTCTGCAAGATGTGAAAATGTCAGCTGAGCTTCTCATTTTTATGCAGATGAAATAATGTCTGAAATGGCAAGTCAGATCATAAGAGACACAAGAAAAAATGAAGCAATCTTTAAGAGCTGTCAGAAAGATGGATGATCCACCTTTCCAAGTGCAGAGGAGCCATTATGTCATGGTCTTGTTTAATGTATTGTTTTCTCACTGTTTGTTTTTTTTTTTAATTCTTCTCAGTGCATCCTAACGTGAGCCAGGGTTGCCAAGGAGGGTGTGCTACATGCTCTGACTACAACGGATGCCTGTCATGTAAGCCCAGGCTCTTCTTTGTTCTGGAGAGGATTGGCATGAAACAGATTGGAGTATGTCTTTCCTCGTGTCCAAGTGGATACTATGGGACACGGTATCCCGACATTAATAAGTGTGCAAGTAAGTGCTGGGGAAAGGGGAAGCATGTGGATTTGCTTGTTCTCTCTTGAATGCTGTGTCTCCTTAGGAGGCAAGTCAACAGAGAAGGAGACAGACAGGCCATGTCCTTTTTTGCTCAGTTCTTTGTAGTAGTGCAATTAATATTAGCCCAAACAAGAAGTTAAAGACCACAAAATGGCCTAAAGCTCAGGGATCCTGGCTCTGCGTGAATGCCCTGCCTAGAACCCAGGTGATGGCCTCCTCCTCCTCTACATCCCCATGTGAAGGGGAAGCAGTGATGGGCACCAGGCACTGCCCTCCAGAAGCAAGAGAATGGCAGCAGCTCTGAAGAGAGAGGGGACTTCGGAATGCTGAGTCTTGGTGGCTGGAGCTGTTTAACCCACTGCCCTTACTTGCCTGACCCCTATGACAAGGAAATAAGGTGGCAGGTAGCATTCTTTGGAGATGTGGTTTGCCCTGGTCTCTATAGCTTGTCTCACACTCACTGTACTCCTCTGAATGCCTGTAGAAGCTGGCCAGGCTTCAGCTGGCCAAGCTTCAGCCTGATTTGGGGGAATTTACCTGTTTGTTGTTGTCTATGGGCTGAGGGACAGAGAAGTCAACTCTATGCTGCTCAGGCAACATTTTAACCCCACTATGGATTTTTGAACCATAAATGAACTGGAAAAGATCACAATATTCTCCCCACTCTTCTTTTTGTTGTTGAATTCACTATTTTTAATCCCACGGGTTCTATAAAAGCATAAGAGTGAGGGCCAAGAAACTCTCACAGTTTTTACCTGGTAATAAATGTTATTTAATGAATGGACCCCCAGAGTAAAGTCTTACAGAGTAACTTGACACTGCAAAGTATTTGCTCACTTTTCAGCAGTGTGTGGCCTTGCATATCAGACATGAGTCATGCCATACATAAGATTTCTCTTAAAAATTTCTGAGAATTGGGAAATATATCAGCAATGCCAATTTGGGTAGTCATATAGAGAATACATTAAATACTACAGAACATCTGATTGAACATCAGGGAATCATTTAAAGAAAAAAAAAAAAAAGATATGTTGATCAAAACCACTCCTAAGCAGATTCTAAATTCTGGCTTTTTTTTTTTTTTTTTTTTTTTTTTTTTTTCTGGATGAATATTTTTTATCTCCTGGAGATAGGAGATAGGGGTGTGAAGCTGACACAGCATTTGTGTCCCATGGGGTTAATTGGTACCTATATGGTGCCAGGATAGGGCAGAACCCAGCACCGTGTTATTCTCATGCGCTCTGCTCTGCCTGCCATCTGCATAGGTGTCCAAGAAGATTAGCAGTGTGAGGCTGTTCAGCATCAGGCCATCCTTTCTAAATTCTCACCCTATTCAGCATCAGGCTATCTTTTCTAAATTCTCACCCATGGTTGGCCTCACCATGCGTACTGGCCAGGAAGAAGACCTAACATAATTTGCTTCCTTTGAGGATTGTCTGACAGTGCTAGAATTGTGAGAGTCTGGTGTATGTGAGAGAGCCCGTGGCAGTTCATAGCAAAGAGAAACAACGTTGTTGTTTACTGCTTGCATTTCAGAATGTAAAGCTGACTGTGATACCTGCTTCACCAGAAACTTCTGCACAAAGTGTAAAAGTGGGTTTTACTTATACAGTGGAAAGTGCCTTGAAAAGTGCCCTGATGGGCTGGAAGCCAACAACCACACGATGGAGTGCACCAGCATTGGTGAGTCTACTCCCCATGTCCTGCCTTGTTTTCTCATAGGGGATGTGGGATCCAGGAAACGCATAATGAGTTACAACACCAGGGAAATGAAAATGTTCTTCATAACAAGATGTATTCCCCAGCACAAAATACTCAAGGTATTTCCCAAGTCTGCCACTTCACAAGTGGCAGACTTGTGTGTTTGTGGTTGTGTCCCACAAACACAACCTTGACGCTAAGGGCAATTCTGCCAGAGGAAGGACAGCCTGTTTCGTCTGCCTTGAGGTAGCAAGACATACATCTTTTGCTTGGTTATAGTGTTATGCAGCACCACTAACATCAAAGTTTCAAAAACCCTGAGTCAGATCCCACACGAGTTTAAAAAAGATAAAAATATTAATGGCTTTACTTTAGATCCCTTGTACCACCTGAGCCTTCAAAACATGTGTGCAACAACAGTTTGAAGCTTACCTTTCCAAAGGTGAAGGTTAGAAACTAACACATTAAGGAAACGTCCCCGCAAAAAACCTCCAGTCTCCAAAATGGCATATGTGCATAATCACCTGACTTCAGAAAATGAGGATTAAAATGAAACACTAAATAGGGTGTCACTGACACTGAAGGAGTGAGATTGATGTCATTGTGACTCACTGGCTGTGGAGAAGAGACCTGCTTTTGTATCTCGAGCCACTGATTCAAAAGCTCCAATTATTCATACCAGGGCAATTTCGGAGGTCACCACACCTAAATCTCTGCTCCATCCCTCACCCATCCGTCTAAATGAAAGAAGAACAAACAATATGTTTGCCTGTTAACAGCTGTAGTTATCATCCCCCTCCACGGGCACACTGAAGCTGTGGCAGGGTTCAGCTTATTTTAGTACGTTGGCTGTGAATTGTGGTGGCTGAGGGCTGTGAGCCGCAGTGCAAGCCATAACCTCTTCAGCCACCAGCACCCAGGGAGCACTTAGTCACAGTCTGGCCATGATGGAAATCCTCTCCACAGTATCACGCACATAGCTCTCTCTGGCATTGAGTGTTTTGGTGGGGAAGTAATTCAGGAATTACTAGTAGTAGTTAGTAGTTAGTAGTAGTAGTTAGGTGTTTTCCTTCTCAAATATATATTAGTTCAGGTGGTAGTGTAGGCTTTTATGGTTTTATTTTCAAGCAAAGACTTTCATCTTTGAAAGAAATTCAAGGGATCATTTTTGTTTCTTGATGGCCGTTTCCAACTGCCGTAGACTCAGCTGCTTTAACAATGAGTCAGTCTCAGAGCGGAAAAGCCATTTAAAGCTATGGAGTAAAAACAGAACCTTTTTGTGCACATAAAAGTCAATTATTTTAGCAGAAGAGATCCAGTATAACATGAAAAAAATGACCCATATGACAATTCACTGGAGGAAGGTTCAGAGATTGCCTAAAGTCTGTTATATTTCCAGGTTTCAGAAAATTTAGAAGTAAATTCTGAATCTGGAAAAATGTTGACTTGCTAATTCCTCCTTATAGAAGAGCTGGAAGTCCTTCCTTCTTCAGTGGTGACTTATAATCTTAAGCATGCAGTTGGACTAAAAGTAAATATATATATGTATATACTATCTTTTTTAAAGAGAAAGATAGTGAGATGGCATAGAGAAGGATAGCTATTAAAAGCATATTGTTAGCCTTCCAAGTTTACTCCCATTTTTTGTTTACACTCTTTGGACAAGTGTGAAATGACACACCTTCTGACTTCCAAACAGTACAGGATGCACATTCACATCAGTCTGGTTTAGAAAGGGTAACCTGCACCATTCTGAAAAGCTTGAAGCCTCATATTGACCCAAATTATTCTCTGCTTTGCCTGTTTCTAGCTTGTATATGCTACAGATGATGGCTCTTTAGATGGCCAAAGACTCTTGATTTCCAGTGTAACATCTTTTGATATCAGCTGGTCCTTTATAACAATAACAATCAATTTCCAAATTTCCACCTTTGAGACAAGCTGCAGCAGCTTGATCTAATGGCTTTTATTCACCTTTCACACAGGCATGACCAAAGTTTATTCCACCAAAGCTAAAAGGATTTACATCTTCATCAAACCAAAGCAGTCAGAACAAACCCCAGTAACTGATTCCATTGAGACCAGTTGCACTGTTATTGCCTTGTGTCAGGAATTTGCCCTGTGTGTACAAAACAGCGAGTAGAAAATAGTAACTGTCATAATTATTTTACATTATTTTGTGCTGTATATACTTGACAGTCCAATTTCTGTCAATTCATTGCTGCAACTCACTACATTCTAATTAAAAACTAATTCCATTAGTTTTTGCCACCTTTTGGCTAATGCAGAATGAAAATAATATACCATATGTATTCTGTACAAAAATACATTGGTCAGGCTAAGTTTGTTCTATGTTTATTGCAGTGCACTGTGAAACTAGTGAGTGGAGTCCTTGGAGCCCTTGCATGAAGAAAGGAAAAACTTGTGGTTTCAAAAGAGGAAATGAAGTAAGGGTCAAAGAGATCATACAGCATCCATCAGCAAGGGGAAATCCTTGCCCAGCTACGACTGAGAGCAGAAAATGTATTGTACAAAGAAAGAGATGTCAGAAGGAAGGAAAAGGTACCAAGTTATCATCATCATAATACGAGATTGATATTGTGTTTTTCTAATAATTCACACCTGAATTCTTAGGTCTCAATTTCAGGTTTCACCAAAGCTGCCATTGATGTGGTGGTTTTTGGTCTGGAGAGAATTGTGCCTTTGCCTGCAGTAAATAAAATCCTAACACTGCTCAAAAAATGTGCTTTGTGTGATCTAGAGAGGACAGGGTGGGCTGGAAGGGAAGGCAATTTTGTCTCTCAATTCTGTCTGCTGAATGAGTTGCCAAGATGAAAAGTTGCATTGTAGTGCTCAGAACAAACAGATCCATCATAAAACATGTCATGGTGGGTGTTGTCTGTTGGGTATCAGGCAGCCAAGTTTCGTGCTTCAACAGAGGGATTCCTTCAAACTAATTCCTATTTCATGCTTCCCTACAAGATTTTAACTCTTGTAAATGCTGTGCTGTGGCCTTTCTCCCAGCCTGAGCTCTTTTTACTAGCTCTGGCTGAACACAACCTGATCCTGCCATCTGCATCTGGGTCATTGAGTCCCAGCATGGGAGAATGATCACAGCGTTGCATGGCAGAAAGGGAAACTCCACTTGGTTTCACCCAAGAAACAATATTGCCAGCAGAACTGTCCCTCCATGCATGGCAGCTTGTTGGACTTACTCCCCTGCATGGCAGAAAGTGAAACTCCACTTGGTTTCACCCAGGAAGCAATATTGCCAGCAGAACTGTCCCTCCATGCATGGCAGCTTGTTGGACTTATTCCCCAGCATGGCAGTGAGGGAATCGCCTCACATGTGTTAAGACTGGGAGATGCTTAAGAAGTCTATGAAATAATAATTTAACAAATTCCACTCAGTAGATACTGTGCTTGATTATTTTCCCCTTCTTGCAGAAGGGAAGTTACTTGATCTGTCCTCAATGAAGCTACTCTGGAGGAACTATGGACTATTTCCTTTTCTCCATTCCTCCCATTTTCTCTGTCCCTCCCATTTCCACATCTCACCTACTTCTCTCTTTCCTCCCACCCCTTCTGAGGGTGAGTAGAAGGGGTGGAGCACCTTTTCCTCCGTGTGAACATCTGTGAGGCAGCAGTAGCTGCTGGTTACCAAATAAAAACCCCCTGTTCCACTGTTAAATGATGGCCAGGGTTGCTGCAGATGACTTAGGGAAACACTCAAGGGGCTTGTATTTTGTAACTCTTTTGAAGGTTATCTGATTCCCTGGGGATGTACCTCATGAGAAGGGCAATCATGTTATTAGGGAGAGTCCAAATGAGGGCCATAACGATGTTGAAGGGCCTTGAGGGGAAGCCCTATGGGGAGCAGCTGAAGTCACTTGGTCTGTTCAGCATGGAGAGGAGGAGATTGAGGGGAGATCCCCTTGCTGTCTACAACTTCCTCATGAAGGGAAGAGATGGGGCAGACACTGATCTCTTCTCTGTGCTGACGAGCGACAGGACCAAAGGGAATGGCCTGAAGTTGTGTCAGGAGAGGTTTAGGTTGGATATCAGGAAAATGTTCTTCACCCAGAGTATGACTGGATACTGGAACAGGCTCCCCAGAGAAGTGGTCACAGCAACAAGCCTGACAGAGTTCATGAAGCATTTGGAGAATGCTCTCAAGCACATGGTATGACTGTTGGGGTGCCCTGCTCAAGGCCAGGAGTTGTACTGATGATCCTTGAGGGTCCTTTCCAACTCAGCGTATTCTCTGATTCTGTGATTCCGTAGTTAAAAGGACGATCTTATGTATCAGATAGCTCCAGGTGACTCCTCACCCAAGAACTGGGTAGATCTACTGATCTATAGGGCATAGATGTCACTTCCTCCTCCTTGTGTCAGGCGGTGTCCTGAAGAGGTAGAGAACTGTACCTGTGTCAAGCTCACAGTCAAGACAACCTATTTACTGATTCCCTTTAGAAACCCTACAAATTTCTATGTTCAAAATGTCCATGCTTGCTTCTGTTTCTACACAGTGGCGCAACTTGAAACAGCCTCTCATTAGCCCACTGTAACTAGGGAAAGAGTCCATTCCTTTTCCTTACCAAAGCCTAATCTTGACAGAGATGAAAATATAGGACTGAACTGTAATTTTGAACTGTGAAACTGGGCTTTTTTTGAGGCGATGATATTATGTGTTTGCTTATAGCAATTTGGCAAACACTTAGCTTGGAAAAGACATTTCTCTTTGAGAAATGCCTGCTGTTCCAGTGTAATAAGAACTTCAGAAGAAACTACTCACGTATTTTGCTATCCATTCTTATTTTATGGGATTTGAGCCAAACCCTACTTGAAAAATACTGTGCACCACAAGAATTTGTTCACAATCATGAACCTTTTTCTTTCCTTTTTTTCTGCAATATGCATAAAGGTGGGCTTTTTTTTCTTCTTTTGAGCAAGTCGCAGTCTATATTCTAGCCTGCTTTGCGCTCAGTTGATAATTCCTTCAAATGAGGAACTTGTGTTCACACTCTGTCTGTGCCCGTGGGATTTGTATGCCTGTGTCTGAGACTGCCCCCCCCCCTTTTTTTTTTTGTTCTGACATTTACCTTCTCAGTATTCACAGAAGTCTTTTCCATTCACATTGATTGCTTCAGGGAGATGAACTTTTTTTTTAAAGAAACATAATTTGTAATAAAACTGAGGAATATTACATATGAAACATCAGGTTAAAAGAGCTTCAAGGGATGAATTATGGCAACAAGCTAGGAAGACAAGAATTAAGCTGTAAGCTATCTTTCTATTCCTATTGAAATGAGGAAATAAAGTTTTCCAACTTAATCTCCAGGCAACATATCATCCCTACTTCTACTGTCCCTTATTGCACAAAAAGGAATTTCTATTCCCCTTTGAACAATAGAATAATTGCCCAAGAAAGCAAGCTAGGCTCTGTTCTTAAGGCTAGCTGTGTCCTGTCACTGAGTCAGAAGGAGGCGACAACAGAAACACTTGAAAGGAAAGGGAAAGTCAATAAGTTTGTATTTACTGTTGAGAAATATTGGAAAAGCTCTTTTGTATTGTACAACTCCCCATGGCCACTCAGGCATTGCTTTAGAGTTGTACTTCCATGGCACTGTCTTTTGAAGTGTTGCAGCAGAGCCGGCAATGACCAGCAGTGCTGCTAATCTTTTCTCCATGACCATGAAGAGGGGGTCAGCTCGGTCACTCTTGGCTGTTTCCATGTTGGATAGATGTCTGTGGCTGAGGAATTCAGGTCAAAGACCACATGATGACGGGGTGTGCTCGTCACAGATGCCTCAATGACTTTGCTCGAGACGCTGAGGTCAGTGACAGGATGTTACTCAGTGAAGGCGCTGCTATCGCACAGCGGCAAGGACATGTCTCTGGAACAACTACGCAAAATGAGATAAAGCAGATGAAGGGGGCTTTTTTCCTTTGTTTCCATCTGCTGGTGTGTCATTGAAGCTGATGAGATGTCTTGCAACTCTTTATTTCCCCTTCACTGGCTATGCAATGATGTTTTACTGGGAGAAGATGATAATGTTTTCAGAATAGATGCAAACAAATGGGAATAATGAGGATACAAATAGCTCAATTAGCCTAAAAGGTTCTTTTTACTTATTTTAGCACTGAATTAGTCAATCCCAGTGTGATCTGACATGGTAATTCCCATGTGTTTCACATACAGGCTCATTTTGTAGTTCAGTCCTATCCAAACCTCACTGTAATTTATTTCATCATTTTCCTCTTTTAATCCCATGATGTTGTGTTCTTTTTAGTCTGCATGACTATATGATATTAAATTCCAGTTTTTTCTTCTTCCTTTCTTTCCCTCACACTTTTTGTTTTGTTCACCCAGTGCAGTGTGTTGTAACTTTTACATTCCCACATGTAACATGTTCTTGGCTCCTACCCTTCATTGACAGATAAAAATTGAAACATGCATTCCCTGTAGCCATGTCCATTAATGGTAAATGGCAAATAGATGTACTGGAAAAGCAAAACTTTCAGAGCTCCTCAAACACAGCAAATTATCCATCAATATTATTTCTTTGCCTTAATAAATGAACTCTGGCCTAACACAAGTCCCTTTGGACTACTGTCTGCAAATGTATGAGATTGACTTCTACTGGACGAAAGACAAATATTCTGAAATTCCAATATTCTGCATACAAGTATTTGTGGGGAAAGAATTGCATGTTTTCATGACTAATTCTGCCAAGAAGAGAATATTCACCATATGACTTTCTGTTGAATCCCAGCTAACCCGCCCCCCCCACCCCTTCCGCAGCAATCAGGCAATTTCAAGTACTTTCAGAGAATATGTTTTTACCAGTCTGAAGATAATAAAAAGAACTCACCAAAATTAGTATTAGGTATGAACATGGAAGACACCTTAGATATCTAGGTATTATGCAAGCCAACAGATAGACAACATTGATTACACAGCTGCGTTATTGTAAGCAAATAAATACCTTTTAATTTTTTCTCATTCTAATATCAAATTTTTGCACACTAGTGGTATTTAGATGTTCATAGGACAGAAGTAATATTAATCTAACTGTGTCCCATTCTGTGCCAATACAAACAAAGTTCCTGTTCCTGATAGGCAAAATTTCAAGCATTAGACAAGAAGACATGGGAGGGTGAATGTAGAATAGAATGTTTCTTTTTTCACTATGGAATGTAGCAGTTGTTACCTTGTACAGTCTGAAAGCAGGATACAGTTATGAGAGGAAGAGGGATAATTTTAGTAAAAATTCAAAAGACTACAACCCCCTGGAGGTGAGGTAGCTTGCCAGTTAATGGTTTAAGCTCTAAGGAGAATAGAGACACTATGCTATGATTCTTTTTAAGTTTACAGCAGGAATAAGAGAGAAAGAAATGCCTTTGAGGTGAGGAGCTGAATTCTAGATGCAGACTGGTGAACAGAAGGGAACTAAGGGAACAAGATTTGTTGCTAAGGAATTTTAATGAGGAAGTGCAGAAATTTTGGGTAAATAAATTAAAATAATAACTTCTATACTGTATGACATACATGTGAATATAAAACTGCAGGTTCCACTAAATAGACTAGAGAACTGAGACTCAGCTCATTTCTGTTGTTTCTTTGTACTAGTTCTTCCACCTCTTAAATGTCCACATAATGATTCCAAACATATTAATCAGATAATGTCTGAAGAAGTCTTCAATTGGCCGTGGTGTGAGGAGGGACTTCAAGCAGGACGAGTGTATTTCAGGGGAACCATGGTCAGCCACAGTAAAACAAAAACTGGACTTAAAAAAAATACTCATGTTCAATACTAATTTTACCTAGTCTTGGCAAAATCAGGTCAGAACAGCATTTTATTGTGTTGATAAATGTGTAGTAATGGCTGTACATCTACTTATTCAAATGAATAATCTATCCCTATACACTCCATACTCCAAAGACAAAAGTCTCTTCCCAAGGCAGTGGAGGTCCACACCATCTCAGTAATTCCTCAGAGTACTATTTTTAAGCAAATATTTTTTCTGATTAAAAAAAAATTTACTACAATTCTAAATATTTCTAGTATTGACTGCTTTTACTTAATCACATTTAAGTCCTGAGCATGGCTATGTGGGAAAGTAAGATATTCCTATCACAGTCCGTTCCACAAGTCACATCCTCTCACTCATATATAGCTCAGTGGCATTTAAAACAAGAGAGCTGGAGGATGTGAGCTGGGGAGACGTCCCAATACACAGTTCACTCTTGTAACTGTGAGAGATGGGGTGTCCTGTGTGAAGGTCACTAGTGTGGTTATGGTTAATGACCTTACTCCATGGCAGGTCACAGGGTTTCTGAAACCTCAAAATGAACACGAAGCTAATTACTGCATCCCTGTGTTTACATATTGCATATGCCAACGGGTCCTAACTCTGGCCTTTGCGAGCCTGACTTACTATAATTGAGGAATCTGTCTTGTGAAGAGTTTGGTTGTTTATTTTCCATTTGTTGCTGCCAAGACGGCTTCTCATTTCCTTTCCTTGTGAGGGTTTTGACTCTTTAACTTTAGCACATTTCCAGCTTCCAATAGTAGGGCTGTTGAGACTGGGAATCCACTAGCTGCAACACGAAGGGAAATGGCATCCTGGGGATACCCTAAGCAATGCAGAGCACCCAGCTGCCACTGCCACTGGCTGGCAAACATGGGCACAACCTAGAGAAGAGGTCTGAGTGAATAGGCTTTAGAGGGAAAAATAAGGCCAAAATGAGTCAAACTTATTTGTGAATCCAAAATAGTTAATAGTAGAGGATACACTGACTAGGGCTGAAAAGGCTGGAAAAAACTATTTTTAACCTTGTAGCATTTTCAAGATGTGATCATAGGCAGTTTTGAAAATTTTACTAAGTTACTACCTGCAAACTGAAACATTAAAATCTGAACTAATTACTTGTAATGTTTAATTTCACAACAAGTTATTTTGTTTGTGCTACTGTGAACATTAAATTCTCATCAAACCTCCTGCTTCTGACAAACACACATGAACCACACAGGCAGGTAGTACATCCACGCTGTGTGCCTCTGTATATGTGGTACTCCACATGAATGCACACCCTCTATACACATGTACCATGCCAAGGTTGTGATCTCTGAATAATATGCATCTTGATAAACAGTCAGGTGAAAATAGCTGTGGCCTCAGATATCAAAATTAGTTTAAGCACTGCAGGGTGCTGGGCTGACATTGTCTCTGTGCTCCTTGGAAGATGTTCTCCTTTCCTGCTGCTAGCTCCTCTCTTGCCACCTTCTGCCTCCTCCCTGTCCTGGGGAACCTGGAAGCAGTGGGGAGGTGACTCAGATTCCCTGAGCTCCTCTGGAGCATGCTATAAAAAATGTGCTGGGCATGCTGTTGATAAAAAGCATCAACCTCATATTAACAGGAACAGTGTCAAAGCAGAGACAGAAATATGTGGTCAATTGTTCTTGTAAGGGAAGTGAATCAGAAAAAAGCTGATTGCATTCTTTTATTAAAATGTGAACAATGTGAGAGCTGTCCTCGTCAGATCACTAAACCAAATAAGGGATAGAAATCAGCTCGTTTTTTTTTCTGATCTTCCCTTTTGGTGCCTCCTTGTGCTTCAGAATTGGCTAGCTGACTATATTTTAGATGCCTGAGCTTTGTAGAAAAAGCCAAAGGGAATACAAGCCCCTCAAGAACCCTTCCTCCTCCCCCTTGCAAAGTATCCATCAGGTATTCATTCAGCACTAGATTTCTAGCACTTGCCTAAACTCTTTCCTCTTGAATAAAAATGTTTGGGATTGAAAGCTCCAGCTTCAGAAAGTGAAATCTGCATCTGTGTCTATTCTGTGAAAGAAAAGAAGTTAGAGGTCTTCTTCTTGCCCACAAAGTCCAGGTCCACCTTCTGGCTTGCCACCAAACCAGCTGGGACTATTTCCTCCATAGCAGATATGACTGGGGAAGAGGGCAGGTCAAACAGAGTCCTTAAGCAAACTCCCTGTTATGTTATGCAGACAGGCAGGAGTCAGCCTAGTCTCTGATTTTCCTCCCTGGCACATCTGGGAACAACTGTGGCACAACTTATTCATGGCACCTTCACCTTCAGTGAATTCCCATCATTTCAGGAAGAGGCACACAGGAAACTGTGAGCATTCTGCCCTCTCAGTGCTGCAGGGTACAGACAATGTGCAAAAGAGCAGCGTGTCATTCTCTCCTACGCCTCATCCCTTCCTTCCTCTGCCAGGACCTCCTCACATACCCATCTTCCTCCCCACGCTGGTCTTCTATCGCAACTCACAGTTAATGCTTCTGAAGTCCTTCCCCTAACTCCTAGTATGTAAGGAGCACTTTCTGAGGAAGGGACACATTTGTCACTCCTGGAAGAGGAAATGAGGCTCTTCCAGGATGTGTACCACAGTGGGATACCATCACGACTTCTTTCTGTGGATGCTTCAGCAGACCCCACATCAAACTGTATTCTCACTTTTGGACATTACTACAAAGTAAATGTGAAGGGATGTGGCTGCTGGGAGCAGGGCCCGCCTGGCTCTCACCACCTGGAGACCTAAACCCTTCACTATTTTGACCTGACTGTCCTGGAAAGAGGAACAAATGCAAGACAGAAGTTTGATAGGGTATCTATCAAATGTAGTCCAAGAATGCAAAACATTTGGGGTATGTGAGCTACAGAGTAAATCAGGCTGTGGATGTTTCAAGTCTAATGGCGACACATCCAGCACTGTTTAATCAGCTAAATCCTGGGCTATGGAACACTTCCATGTATAGCAATGCTGTTATAACACTGCAGTCATGGCAGCATGGCACTCATTCATTATTGTGTTACAGCTGCCCTCATTTTAAAGGGCCTGATCCAAGACCCACTGAGATCCCATTGACTTCAGAGTATTGTGGATCTAACCATAAAGCAGGGATTTTCAGCATTCTTTTGTAACAAAGTGAAAACAAAGGAGCACTTTTTTGGCTGCTGCTTCTCCTCATCTCTCTGGATATTTGCCTTTTCTTCCCCACCCAGGCAGCTCTATTTGTTTTCCCCACCCAGATCTCTGCATCTCCAGTCTCATTGTCTCTTCTCCACTCACTCTCCCTGCCAGCTCTGACACCTGATGTAGCCTTTGGTCTGCTTCAGCTGCCACCTCCCAGCTCTCTTTCACCTTCATAACTTTGAAAAGGGTAGGAAGTTAAGTTATGAAGTTAAGCACTTACAGCCATAACCTTGTGTTATAAAGGTCCAAGAAAGATTCAGAACATTCCCAATGAGATGATAATATCCAATGTTATTCTCAGAGATCCTAAAGATTGGGAGAGAGGTTGTGGGAATCTCCATGGAAGATTTTTAAGGAGGTTAGATTAATCATCAGAGCCAGCCTAAGTATAGTAGCTAAGATTCACAGACTAGTAAGGGACTAGATAATTCTTTGATACGCATTTATAACATGGTGACAAAATTTCCACAAAACCTTTTCTTAACTGTTGTTTTCTGCAAAACTCCCACAAAAAGACAGCATACTGCCTATTTACAGAGCACAAATCCAAGTATCTCTATCCACTGACATCAGTATAAGGCCTCCTGCTGTCATTTTCCAAGTTCAGACTTTTATTTGGGCTTGAGTCAAAGAATTGAAATCAACTTTTCATTCTTTTTGTCCAGTTTAATGATTTGCATTGCAGAGATATCTGTTCATGTTTCTCTTTGCATTCACCAGCTTTGAATAATTGTTAAAGGAAGATTACAGAGCTGGGTTTTCTTGCTAACTTAGCAGAGATATAAGGTAGGAACTCTCTGCCAATGAAAATGTGTCTATTTTAAGAGTAGATGCAGATATGGTCCATGAGGGGCATATTCCTGTATAATTAGGCCTGGAAAAAAAATAAGGACAGATGCAAACAAATATAATTTTTTTCATTACTTTTTGTTGAAGCAATTTTACAGTGACAAAAAATTAATGGAAGAAAAGCCCCAACATTCTTCATTTAAAAACGTGGCCATGCAAGATTCAGAAAAAGCATTTTCTAAATTTTCTATTTTTAGTTCCTTGAAATTCAAAATGGTGGCAAAAAAACCCAACCAACCAACCAACCAACCAATCAACCAACCAACCAAAAAAACTGGTGTTCCATGACTGCAATGTGTACCGCTAACATTAAGGTCAGAATGTGACAATTAACTGTGGGGGTTTTCTATTGTTGGGTTTTTTTACAAGCCAAATAACCCAGTAATTAAATTTCTCAATTCTAATCTAATCCTCCTCAATATCTACAGCAAACAGTAGCCTCAGTGTAAAGATTTACAGCTACAGTTATGTCTCTGCTTTGTTCTTGAGCGTGTATTTACATCTGCCCATTTGCTTTCTGAAATTCTCTCTCATTTGTCATCTGAAGAACTCCATTTAAAAGGAAAACAGGCTTCAGACATGAAACACAGCTACATTCCTGAAACATGAGATGAACAACCTTTAATTCATGCAACCTTTCATTTACAGTAATGTTTAATGGATGGGCTGGTTTCATTATGGACAATGCCTCTCCCTGTCATTAGCCTGCAGAAAGGGCTAAAACTCTTAAGCATTTAAAGGAGCTCCATTTCAGGCTCTGTATTCCCTCCTCCCCCACTCCCCCACTCCCCATCACCCCTTGTGACTGCCCTTTTTCTAAGTGAATAATCTAAATGCTACACTCTGCAATTTGCACTTATTGCTGGCTTTGAGCATCGAAGAACCCTTCTGAGCACTTTTTATACAAACCCGAACAAGGTCAAAGTTGGAAAAATCTCAGCTGGTGGACTTGGATCCCATGAGCTAGTGACCATTTATAATTAATATTAATGAATGGCAGATGACAGATGTTTATTGCCTAAGCAGAAATGTGCATTGCTAAACCAGAAGTATTTAGTTTAAATCCAGAGGAACTGACTTTATTTCTTGTATGGATGTGGGGTGGTGGTGGGGAATTCCAGTGGGTGATCCAGCCCCTGCTACCTTTAAGCATGAGTATGGAAACAATAATTCTTTAAAAAGAAATCCTGAGCACTGTATTTGAAGCACAACATTTGGTCCTTCAAAACATTAACTGAAGTAAGGAGAACTCTCTGTGCACTTTGGCAGCTCTGATTTGCAGCAGTAGTGGGTTTTATCCATAGAGTCTAAAGCACCAAAATTAAGGAACTCTTACCTCTGTTTTACACTTTGGGAACCCAAGAAAGTAATTTAAGAATGGTATTACAAAGAAAAAAGTCTTTGTCACTGAGACAAAGGATTGCATTCCCAGACACATTATATTTTTTGTTGCTAGATTTTTTTTTTTTCCATAGTGGTCTTAAATTAAACTGAAGCTATGATGCATAAATTGCTCAAGTTTCAATGTGACACAATGGAAGATGTAACATGGAGATGGAACAGTCTTGTCTCTGTGAATACCTGTGAACACTTAAGGCTGATGGAATCTCTGTTTTTTATGTGAAAGAAACTCTTTTACAGCACATAAATTAACTTCCTTGACATAGAGACATCTTGGGTAATGTTTTCAAAAGTACAACAACAATTTAAAATTACTTCTTAGAGTTTCTGGTTGAGGTTGGAGTAAGAGGCTATTTGTTCTGAATCCCTTGGACAAAACATCCTGCTCCTTACAGTAGTTTGCTACAGTATGTCTGCACCAATTATTTGCTGTTTTCTTACTCCTGAGACTTTTACACTGTCTGTAAACTATTGCTGAGTATGCCATTCCAGACCCTTGCAAAATATTATTTGTTTAGTGGCTACAGGATTGGTATCAGGTTTTAGAGTGCCAAAGGAGTTGTTAACAAAAGCAGGTGGTACTTGAATCTGTAGAAATAGTGAGCAATTTCTTCTTTTGGCTGAAGCAGAAGTTCTTGGAGCAGGCAAGAAAATGATTAGGTACTCAGTTTGAAAGAGAAGCATAAACATATTTGGTAACTACTGTACAGTGGACTTCTTCACCTGGAGGCAGGAGGCAGCTGGAGAGAGAGGCTGCTGATCCCCACAGTCCCAATTTTTCCCAGAGAGGCTAGAGAGGATCCTGACTTTGTGCAATACATCATTTTACCAAAAATATCACTCGCTGAACTTTTGCATCAGGTTCCTTAGAACCTTTCTTGCATTCCAACAATTCAGCTCCTATACCCAGCCCTGCTGTACAGGCTGCACACACACCACAGGAACACCTAGGGGTGTTACCATTTTACCAGCACTGCTGTAACACTCTTAAGGAACCTGCCAAGTCAAAAAATAAAACATGCAAGTTGTGCTGAATGGCCACTGTGCACTGCTGGCAGGATCTGAGACAGGACATGGGGCAGATCTCCTGGTGGAGGTGGATCAGGGGTTCCAGACCTTCCTTAGCATTTGGGGGTGCTCTATCATGAGAAGATGCATTCTCATCTCAGTGGGGGCTGCATCTCCTCCAGCCTTTGGGCCATCACGGGCAGTCAGTATTGTGAAGTATCCTAATTGAAGCGGGCTCCAGTGATGCACTGTCACATGGCAAAATCATTCTTCACATTCCGCTTCCAGCTACTCATAAAGCTGGCTGCTTACTTCAGTGTGCAAAGCTGTGTTGCTACAAAAAGCTCTAAATGCAAAGTTCATCCTCAGAGGAATTTAAAAAGAATAAACTTATCACATTCTTTGGGAAGAAAAAAAAAATAAAAGAAGGCAAGACAGCCTGGATAAAATTCACACGGACAACTCCTATCTGTAATTCATGTTAAATTGAAGAATCATGGGCAATGTTAAAATATTTGCATTCAAGTTCCTTTCATGCATATCCACCATGAACCCCACTTAGAAATACTTTTCTAATATTTTATAGGCATTGATTTTCCAAATAAATGGAAAATACCAGATTACCAAAGTCATCATATTTCCCAGGAACTTGCTGATTTCAATGAAGTCCCAGACAAAAGTAGGCAGGCTTTTGAAACAACATTGGCTTTGTGTTAGGTTTCTGCCTCGTATCCTTTCAGCTTGTCCATTGGGTCGGCTGGCCTCTGGCAGCCCACTCGGCAGGCTGACAGAGACTCAACAGCCTGAAAAGCTGAGATCCCTTTGGCAACTTGGTCCAAGATTCCTAGGCTTCATTGGGCTAAATTCTGAATCCTTCTGGCATATAAATTCCCTGAGCCTTTTTCAGAGGCAGCCCAAGAGGCTTGGTGATCCCAATGTCCTTTTCCATAAGCTTCTTCCACCTGGTAAGCTGCCAGGTATTCTCTTGATAGATGAGAAAAATCCTTCAGAAACTTATGGAGATAGCCAAAGTTAAATCTCATGTTACCCTTTTAGAGAGGGAACTTTTGGAGTCTCTGATCCATATGAAATTTAGAAGCCTGACCTGTCATTTTACTCTATGTGAAAATGTATTTGGAAATATTTGCACTACTTAGAGAGGGAAGAATCAATGCTTTGGCCATCTGGAATAGTACACACTCACTGGAGATACAAAACAGAAAGAGACAGTCAATTTTCAACACCTTGATTTGAAAAGTATCCTTGAAAGCAAATTCTCCCTTCAATTACACCGAACACCAACCTTGGTGACCTCCATGTGTTTGCACACGTACAACACAGAGGTCAGAATCGGGCCTCCGGTGAATTTTGGTAAAAACAGCCTGCTTCTGTGCTGATGGTTTTGCTGAGAGAATCCATCAGGAGCTGCTGTCCCCTGTATGTTACCTGCTGCTGACAGGCTGATGCAGCTGTTCAGCTTGCCTGGGTGTGCAGGGACTCCTGTCAGCACAGGTGTCACCCCAGGCAGAAATGCAAACAAACAATGCTCAGAGTGGAGGGGACAAGTGAACCATGCCAAGAAGGGCATTCTGTTGACTCTTCATCTTCCTTTACTTTGCTGGCATATCAGAAACCTTAAGAAAATGTTAAGGAAGGGACTCCAGGGGAAGGGTATAGGCACACCTATACCAGCAAATGAAAAGGTGGAAGATGCCCAGGCTCCCTGGTCCTGCTATATAGCGCCAGGGCAGGAACTGCTGGCCTGATTCAAGTGTTGGAGTCAGCACTTGCAAAATGCCTCCAGGATCTGTACCCAGTCACCAGTATAGCCCAGCTCTGAGCCATGGTCAATAATGGAAAAGACATTCCACAGGATGCACCCAGACATTGGGGTCATATAAGTATCATCTGAATTACCAGGTTCCATTGAGGGAATCGGTTTAAGTAAAGCCAAGGAAAACTTCTCTCTCATCCCTCCCTTCAGATCACACTGAGCACAAATTTGAGTACTAAAGAAACAAGTTTCTTTGGCGGTTTTCTCCATTTTACTTTTGTACTAGAAAGAGTTTAAATGTCTACTGAGGCACTAGCATCTGTCTCTTATCATGTATAACTTTTCTTGATTATTTCTAGAGTGGCAGACTAAACATGCAGCTCTGACATAATGCAGCATCACATTTTTATTTCTGGTTTGTTCAAAAGACTGCACCAGCTGAAAAAGGTCTCTTAAAAGGACTATATTTATGACCTTGATCCAAGCTAACGAGAGGGTCCGGATAATTGGTGACTAAAAGGAAAACAGGCTATTAGACATTTTTCCTGATATCCTGATGCTCTAACAACAGGATAAGGTCTTTTGGTACCAATCACTATTATTCCCAATCTTTGTACTGGTTCCTTATTCTCCTAGTCTTAAAAGAGGCTTGTCAAGTGGATTTGGACTTACAGAACTTTCCCCCTCTTTTAGGAGAGCTGTAAAAGCCCAATCCCATTCAGGAGTCACCATTAAAAGTCTCAAAAGAAGAAAATGCCAGTTTTCTAAATATCAGCATGGTCTAGGTCATTTCCTGTCCTAAGGAATGGGGAGTGATTTTCTGGTCTGTTAAATTGCCATTGCTTTCCTGTCTTTGGAAGTTGTTTTCAGACTTTATAAGCTGCGGGTTCTTATAACATGAAAACTGTTGTGTAATTACAAAATTGGTGTTGTTAGCATGTTAATCCTGATTAAAACAAGGCTGCTAGCAAATTCCCTTAGTCCCAACAGACAAGCATGAAGGGAATAAATCTCCACAAGTGCTTGTTTGAAGAGGCAGCAGTAAATGTCTCCACAAACAGCAAACAGAACTCATTATAGGAATTCTCCTTCTCTGGCTGCATATTTGACTGGAGGATATTCTATTTTCAGCCATTGGCAATATCTTTTCTATGGCACAGGAAAGGCACATCCAACCAGTTTCTATTGCAAGAGGTCATCACAAGCCAGGGACTTTCCATAAACCTTGCTCATGAGCTCGTGTCATGAGTGTAGAAGTGTCATCTCCCAACCACCCATACACCTAACAGGATACAACTTTCTCCTTATCTCCTACAGCAGTGAAAAACCCAACATCTCCTGTCTTGGTGTAACTAATCTGGTCAGCCTCCTCCCACTACTCTCTGCCTGCTTTATGCCAATGGCTATGGAGCAGGCCTGAGCTATTTCTGTATTTGGAAACAACATTCTCATTCCCACTAATGTGCCTCTTTCAGCGCTGTTCTTGCAAGGACAAATTAGCACACACAATGTAAATAAGAACATTTTTCAAGTAATTGCAATCCAGTAGTCCAGATCCTATTTTCAGAGGCAAACGAACCTTAAGGATCCTCAAAGACATTTAAAATCTATGTCTAGAGTAGTATTTCCACACTTAAGGGGAGATAGGACACATAAGAACAAGTAAATTACCAAGATCCATAATACATTTGCTCAGCCATAAGTATCAATAGCTTTTGAGGTATAGCATCATCATAGAATCACAGGATGGTTTGGACTAGAATGGGCCTTAAAGATCATCCAATTCCAATCCCCTGCCATGGGCAGGGACGCTTTCCACTAGGCTAAGTTTTTGAAGTTCTACACAACCTGGTCTTGAACATTTCCAGAAATGGGGCAGCTAAAGCTTCTCTGGGTAACATGTTCTAGAATTTCTTCCTAAGATCTAATCTAAACCTACTGGTCTTCATTTTAAAGACATTCGTCCTTGTCCTGTCACTACCTGCCTTTGTCAAAAGCCCCTTTCCGTTTTTCTTGTAGGCCCCCTTTAGGTACTATAAGGCCACAATTAGGTCATACCAAAGCCATCTCTTTTCCAGGCTGAACAATCCAAATTCTCTCAGTCCTTCCTCACAGGAGAGGGGCTTCACCCCTATAATCATCCTGGCGTCCCTCTCCTGGACTTGCTCTAAAAACTCAGTGTCCTGCCTGTGCCTGGGACCCCAGAGCTGGATGCAGTGTTCCAGGCAGGGTCTTACAAGAGAAGAGGGGCAGAAACCCCTCCCTCGCTTTGCTGGACATGTTGCTTTGGATGCAATCCAGGACATCATTGGCTTTCTGAGCTGCAGGAGCACATTGCTGGGTTATGTCCAGCCTCATCCATCAGCATTCCCAAGTCCTCCTCAACAGGGCTGCTCGCCATCTGTTCACCCCCCAGCCTGTACAGACACTGCGAGTTGTCCCAACAGAGGCGCAGCACCTTGAACTTGGTCTTGTTAAACCTCATGAGAGTCCCAAGGACTCACTTTTTGAGCTTGTCCAGGTATCTTGGATTATCTAAGATCACTAAATAGAACTATGGATACGACACATACCTTAAGATCAGTATCCATCTGGACTGGTATGGAAACCAGGTAGGCTATCATCATGCATCTCAACAGCAGGAGAACCAAGGTTTGACCAAGTTATTTGCTCCTTGAATGTCTTTGGACCTTAACTCTGTTAAAAATTTTACCTATATTCTCTTCAGCATTTGGAACAACTTCAGCAGTAAGGCAGGCCAGGAAATGCACTAAGTCATGTAGCATTTAGATTGTTCTGAAGTTGTTGACCCTCACACTCTGGTTACCCAGAAATCTAATGATTATAAAATAGGGCCACAATAGCTAAGGAAAAAAAAAAAAAAAAAAAAAAGACAGCTGTGAAAAAAGTTATGCAGTTATGCTGGTTAATCTTCAAAAAGACATACCAGATGAATCAGCCACTTGTGGCTTGGGAATGAAAGGAGAAAGTCCATTGCATCACTGGGCAGCTGGGGGTTTGGAGGGATGTTATCTTGGCAAGTAGTGTGAGTACATGCTACAGGCTATGTTCCAGAAAAAAAATGTGTCACTTTTCTTGAAAATGAGAATGATCTGCTCATTTGCATAATATGGCATGACTGTGTTGTTGACAGAACTAGAGTAAGGGAGTTCAGAGCCCAGGGCATGCTTCTCTTCCTGGTTTCTTTGCTCAGCATGGTTTCTTTGCGTCATGCTGGTGTTGTCCAGGCCCCATGATGAGGAAAGCATGACAGACTTTTAATCTAAGAGGACTAAAAATGCCTCTGAGAAGGGTGTGGACAGGTGGGAAGGAGAGCTACACTTAACCTTTAGATTCTGTCCCATGCCTCATAGGTTACAGAGGGATTGGGGCACTGGTACTGTAGGACCAGTGCTGACAGTGCTCGAGCAGCCAGGAAAGCGCCGAGAGGTCAGACAAGGCTGTGAGGGGTGTGAAAGAACACGTTACAGCAGTGGCTTGTGGTCTTTTCTTGCAGCTCTTCAGCTTATTACAGTATAGTTGGGAGAATTTGTGGTCCGTGGTGACAGTCACAGTAGAAGCAGTGGGAGCATTCCAAAGCGAGGCCTGTTACATCAGTGCCTGCAATCCCAACAGGAACAGTTCCATGATGCTCTTGCTCCCTTTGCTCTCCCATGGTAAATGGCTTCTTGGGAGTGATGAAAGAAATACAGTCATTACAAACGTCTGATGCCAGATTCTCATCCCTCTGGGATTTCCATGAAGCCTACCCTGTAAGACTTCTCCCCATCAAAGTGAAGCAGTTTGCACAATCAGATTTTATGTCTTCCTGTGGTGTTTTTGGATTTCAACACCCAAGTCTCCTGTAATAATTACAGCTGAATATAATAGGTGGGACTAAGTGACAATCCTTAAAGCATAAGAAATCTGTCACTTGTGGTAGTTAATCCATGTCAGCCATGATTTTCTAAGTAACTGTCTGTCATATAGTCTTTTGAGTACCAAGGCCTCCCAAGTCATGGCCAACGCGTCCTCCCGCTAATCCATAAAATACAGCTGCACATCTAGTGAAAATCTGATGAGGTAATGCAAAGGCTTCTCTAAAATACCCTGGCTTGTTTAAATGGATGTATTCAGACATGGATTGCATAAATACAGACACAGGAATCTCTTTGACCCGGGGCTATAAAATGTATTCACAAGAACTCAGCACCTTGAATCTGATTAGACATGTAATTATATTGTTATCCGAACTAATTTTATGTCTGCATTTAATTTGAACTACTGCACTTCTCAAAATTATATCAAGCCACTAGATTTTCATCAATAAAGGAATTTGCTATTATTAGATGCAGCAAGGTATCTCCTATGTACCAGAAAACTCACAGTGACAGCAGATCAATTCCTCCAGTACAGTTGTCTGTACAAAGCTTTAGTTTGAACATAAAAGCTATTTTAACACCAATTAATTACTCTATTGTAATATATATTGCAAGTATTACACATTCATAATACAATAGTTGTAATATATAATATCAGAGATGTATTAGAGTCTCATTAATACTTCTCTGATATTATAAACATTCTCTTCATAAGCAAGACACTCTATTGGAAAATATTTCCTCCCCTGTCTAAAAATCCTTTTTTTTTTTTTTTTAATTTCGAACGGTTGTATTGAATCAATAAGAAGAAATAAACGTTAGTAACTTTAGTGCATCACAGTAAGAATTCCGAGACTCATCGGGAAAGCTCACCCGCAGGCAAAACAAGCAGAGACAGCCGGCAGAGCGGCAGGAAGGGCACGGGCGGGACTTTAGGACACGACCGGAGGGGACGGGACGGGAACCTGCGGCCGCGGAGCCGCCCCCGCCCCGCGCCCCGCCTGGCGCGGAACCGCGGCGCTCCCGCGCGGGCGGCACGGGCACTACAGCACCGAGACACACACGTGCATTAAATGGTACGGGCTTCGGCCCGGGAGAACTTCCTACAAGCACATTCTTCGTAAATGAAATCGAAATTCCAGGACAATATATTCCTCCAGGTCGTGTTATTGCATGGCTTATTTCTTCGCTGAGTTCCAGTGTTAATAATGGCCTTGCCTTGTCATCTTCTTCAAAGGCAAAGTAGGTCAGAGAAATATAGAATGGTTTGGGTTGGAAGGGGCCTTAAACGTCATCTAGTTCCAGCACCCCTGCCGTGGGCAGGAGCATCTTCCACAAGACCAGGTTGCTCCAAGCCTGTTCCAAGCTGGCCATGAACACTTCCAGGGATAGGGCATCCACAGCTTCTCTGGACAACTTGTATCAGTATTTCACCACCCTCACAATAAAGAATTCCCTCCTAACATCTAACCTAATATCTTCTCTTTTAGTTTAAAACCTCTCCCCCTTGTCCTATCACTATCTGTCCATATAAAGAATTATTCTTCATCTTTTTTTATAAGCTCTCCTTAAGTACCGAAAGGCCAACTCTTATTCAGAGATGAACTTGTAAACATAATGGCCATGTAATTTTTGCACTTTTCATTTCACAGATAGACAAATGCCCAAATTTTCAATGAATTTCCACACTACCTGATACCCAGTTCAATATGCTGCTATGAAGTGAGTTTCAGCCAGTAGAAGAAAGTAGAAAAAATATTCAAGAACAAATCTCTGGAAAGAAGAGAGAAGTGATATAAAGAGGAAGGGTGATGTACACAAAAATGGGGCTCCAGCTATATCCCAATGCTAGCAGAGAACTGCTGGTAGAATCTTCTCTCAGGTCTAAACTGAAACACAGACTGACTAGGAGTAACATTACACTGTCACATAAAAATTCTCATTTTAAAAATAGTAGTGAAAGGAACTAAAGAGCCAGCAAAGCTGACCCGTCTATTCTATATTGCTTTACCATAACATTGTAGGTCTAGAGGTCAGATCTTTTCACAAATGGCAGCAGAATGGACTTGGTAACATTAAACCATGTACAAAACTGCACAGAGGACTCCAAACTAGCTATCCTCAGAGTAGAAGAGAATTACGACTCAGTTTTAAGTCTTTTCCAGAGATCCAGTTTTCCTTGTCATTTGTAAAGATACCAGTTTGATTCAAACAGAAACAGTAAAGCTGTGCCTAGATAAGTCTCTAGCTAGACAAAGTTATCTTATTCTTAGTATATCTACACACATATAAATACATATATCATATACATATATCCTGGTCCATGACTGAATGGGAAACCATTACATGTCATTCCAACATATTTAAAGAACTGTGGCTGGGAAGTCACAGCTGAATGATTTTGGCTAATCACCAAGTGAGTAATGTCAAACACTGAATGTCTGGACAGTTTCCATTCAAATAACATTTCATCTTGGGCCAATAGTATTTATAAACCACTGGATGAAATCCCATACTGTCATTTATCCATTAGTAAGAGACAGCATTACAGCTGGTTAAGATGCAGCCTTACTTCTGCATAGAGGTCTCCCAGTTGTCCCAGTGGTACTAGCTCTTTCTGAGCCTCCCATGCCAGTTCTGTAGTCTCCCCTGCTCACCTCTGTGCATTCTAGATGGTATTTATAAATTCAGAGAGGGATTCAGCAGGTATGTGGGTGTATATTCAGGTAATCTCTGACTGGTTCCCTGAAATTTAAGGTGTCATTTTACGTTTAAAGTTTTACTGTTTCAGAAACAACGAATGATAAAGGCAGATATTGGTCACTATTTGACATGTGTATCTAAACCTTCCATTGCTCTCCAATCCCAGGCAGTGGTGGTAAAGAATGGAGAAGCTGTAAAATATTCCCATAGATCTACACAAGAAGAAGTAGAAGATAGAGCATATTTTTACATCTTGATCTTGCTCCTTGCTTTCTGCTTTCTCTTAGCCTCCTCTAAATCTCTCTTCCTTTATCTGACCTGTACCCTGAAACTCCTTGGATGGTTATCTGTTCTCAGAACAAAGCCACTTCCCCTGCAGCTCCCTCATTGTGACATACTCCCACAGATCTCAGTGAGGCATCAAAAACCATTGTCTTTGGTTTTGAGGCAGGAATGGGCAAAATTGATAAAAATTTATCACCATCAACAGCAAGAGTTACTCCCAGGTTTATGTAACTCCCTCTACACTGGTGTAGGAAAGCCTGGATTATCTCTGCTAAAATTTAAAAACAAAAAGTATTCTCTCTGTAACAAAAAAGGATAGATTACTTTACTAGTATCATTACTGAGATATCATAAAAGAGAGTTTATCCAGATGTTTTTCAATACTTGTCCAGAAATTTCTCCATGTAAGAAGGTATAGGAGTCAGTATGACATTCTATCAAGAAAGCCTCCAGAGAAGTTGCCTTTGAAGATTTCATTTGGATTCATCTAACTACAGGTGAATTTCAGCTGCATAGCTCAGTGGTTACACACACACACACAGACTAATCTGTTTTAGGCTCGTGTGTAAGTACATGTTCAAGTCAATATCATTCCTGCACTGGTTTGTAAAGCTAAGAAACAGAATCATAGAATCACAGAAGTGTTTTGATTGGAAAGGATCTTTGAAGATCACCCCTGCCATGGGTAGCAACATCTTTCACTAGATCAGGTCGCTCAGAGCCCAATCCAGCCTGACCTTGAACAATTCTGGTGATGTGGTATCCATAGCTTCTGTGGGCAGCCTGTTCCAGTACCACACCACACTCAGCATAAAATATTTCTTCCTCACGTTCAAGCATAAATGTGCTCTATTATATCATCTCCACGGCCAATATACAAAGTTTTAACGTTCCTAAGGGGACAGGATGCTTTAATGGAGAGGTCTGTAGCAGCAACAAATTCCCCAACATCTCACCTCATTTAAAGCAATAAAGCAGTTGAATACCTAATTTTGTGACAATGGTCTAGAGTTTGATTTGAGACACCTTTTAGTCTGAAGACCATCACACACCTGTGATGGAGCAGACGCTTTGCCGTGAGATTAATGTTGCAATACCAAGAATCCCCTGGGATGTGGGTGTGGTGAAAGGACATTTCCAAATACCAGTGTTCAGCCCTTAACAGGAGGTGCTAAACCAGGGCTGGTGTGACAGGTTATGGCAACATGAGGGACTCAGAAATTTCAATAGTCTGAGCAAATCTTCTAATGTGCCATCATTTCTTTCAGGGAAAAAAAATAGGGAGGAGAAAAGAAAAAAATCCAACAAAGATGAAAGCAAGGAGACAAGACAGGAAAGCAAAGGGCGAGCAGCCCGAAGACAAAACCGAGAACAGAGGGAAAACAACAACAAAACGCAGCCGAAGAAAAGGAAAGCCCCAAACAAAGAACAGGACCTGGCACCCGTTGACACTGCACATTAATGGCCCTCCATGATTGTTTAAGTCTTATGATGCTGCTATCTCTACCAGATCGCCCTGACAGGTGTTTCAACCATTCAGGCTGCAAATGGACAATGCTACCAGTTATTATTAAACTTTAAACAACATTCCAAATACTTCTTATATTCTCCAAGCAACCATAGTTTATTAAAGAGATTGACATGAGCCAAGGAAAAAAAAATCTAAAGATGGGATCCTTTAAAACTGTTATATTATATGCTTCCATGCATCTGTAAAAGGCAATTAAGAAATTTTGTATATAATAATAATAGGGTATAAAATATAGCAATATAATAATGAATGACTTTCAGATGAACAATGTTCTTTTTCTTTGTAAAATATTTTTCAAGTTATTGTTTAAGTATGAGGCAAGAGATATGTCTAAATCAAAGATGAAAATCGTATCCCTTCATATATTGTACATAATTAAGAGAAGGAGGAAAACATTTCTGAAGAGCCAGTAGGAGCCCAAGGTTTTACAACCTCTGGTGGAGCAGGATGGGATTGCCCTGTGTTTTCCTGGTCCATGCTCCAGACATGGGTGAGAAACATCATCAGGAGAAAGACAGCAGGGCTTCAGCTGCTGAGGAATAAGAAGCAGAAGCATCTGCAGCTTTGAAGACTGAATCCCCGAGGCAGAAGCAAACTGAGCTGAGCTCGAATAACACTCTTATCTGTGGACAACACATTGTTTTCTGGTCTAAACAGTGGTACCATGTGCTGTTTTATGCTTTTTATACCTATGTGTAACTTAAGTCTACATTTCAAATCTTCTGGTGAATGACAAATCGTATTTGTAGGAGACAACATTGAGTTAATAAAAACCAGAAAAATAGATCATGTAAGTATGTGTTTTTCACAGTGATGGTGTCACTTTTTCTGCTGGGGAAGGGAATAGTTTCATAGCTTCACAGACAGAAGAGGACAACTTACACCCACACTGTGCATCTAGCAAAAGAGTATCCACAAAAATAAATTTACAAACGTATAAAATTTGCAAACTTATGTCCAATTTTACTTAAATTCCTATTCTGGCTCTTCTATCTGACACAGCAGAAGTGAAAATCTCCACTGCTCAGATGACAAACCAAATCCTGTGGTACCATTCTGGGTATGTTAGAGGCTAGAGCGGCCCATCAGTGAAACACAGGTTATGCTACATGCTGAGTTGCTGCTTAGAAATGGACTTACCCTTTCCAGAAACATGTCGAGGAACCAACATATCTCACGATTTTTGTTCTGTTCCCATGTTTTGCCCAATGACAGCTGTCACGGAGGTAGCAGCCCACCCACTGTGGAGCGTGGACTAGAACAGGTGGCAGGAGTCAGTTCCCCTCCCTGTTCACTATTTCTGTTTATTACAAAAAAAAGACCCTGTCCAACACTGAAGCTGTCTCTCAGGCTGAGGACACCTGAGTGACAGGTGCCAGTGACTTTTCAAGTAATATCCTAATCATCCAGACAGCAATGTAGGATGGTCTCCAGCAGTTTGCTTTGTAAGAGCTTTGTCTCTAATGATACATGTAGATGCAGTAGTCTAACCACACAGTGTTTAAGGCTTCCCCAGTTTGCCTCCTACATTAATGAGAATTAACTAAAACTTTCTGTAACCAGTCCCTGATTTTATGCATTTATTATATTTTTGCATTTGAGAAGACCAAAAGGCTGAATTTTACAGAGATGAGTATCATACACATGTAACACATCTCACACACAGTGGAGTCTGAGTGGGTGAGAGAGCAAAGCAGGGTGTGCTGAATGCCTATGAGGAGCACCTAGCAGTGGGAGACTGGAGCAGGGGTGACTATTTGTGAGCTCCCAGCTCCACTGCATAACTTGTTTATACCCTTTTCCTGAGCAGTCTGGTTCCAGTCTCCCACTACTGATCCAAGCAGCTGCAGCCAAATCCCTCCACCAACACCTTCCCACCTTGTTGGCAGCAGCAGCTGAGGAGGAGTTGACCTTAGAGTAGTGGAAGGTGCAGAACATGTGTGCACCACTGAGGCTCTGGGTGATGCTGACGTAGAGAGAGAAAAGGAGAACTCCTCGTGCTCAGAAGCATGAGAAATCCTCAGATTCAGAAGCTGGCACCAGAGGAGGTGAGGGCATCACAGGGCTGAGAGGCATTGGTATCACAACAGAAAGGGGAACCCAGTGCTTCAAACCCACTCCTACAGCTGCAGTCATTCATCTGTCTGATGTGCTGGTGGGCAAACAGGGATATTCAGCTGCTTGGAAAGAATTTACTGTTCAATTTACTTCCTCCAAAGACAGGTTTTTGGCCAGATGAAGCATCCCTACTTGGATTCAGCAAACTAGGTCAGCAGCTGGACCACATGAATTGTTGCACTCAGGGAAGATTTGTCTGCAGCTCTTAAAAGTAACCAGTAGGGTTGTTTTTTCCTTGCCTTGATTAAATATAGGAGCTAAATGGCAAGGGGGTTTGGTATGGAAGAATTTATTTTGACAGAATCACAAACAAAATCTATAAAAATGAACAGGAGTGTTCAGAGAGGAATTTAAAAAAGAAGAAAAAGCAAAACTAGATGCTATACTCAGAATGTCCCTGATCTTAGTTATTCTCTACTACAACACTTGGAGGAGTCAAAGGAATGCCATTTATCTGGCAAAGATAAACAGAAGACTGGAAAAGCAGTATCAAGTAGTTCAAGAATTAGACTGAGGGAAAAGAAAAAGGGAGAAAGGAAAAGAAAGTAATTTCAGACACAAATGTGAGTTCTGTTATACACTGCCACAAAAACTGTTATTACAGATTCCCTGCTTACGCAAGAGGCAGTGACAAGTCTGTTTTACCAAGAGCTGAACTTGGAATGCTGTTACCTTTCAGCAAGAAATAAAAATGTAAACAGAATTTGGCTCATGACAGTAATAATTTATAGCATTAGTATCTGAAAAAAACATGCTACCTCTTTCCTGGAAATGCACAAGGAAGTTGCTGTCATGTTGCTTCCTCCCACACAGAAAAATGTTTGATAATATTGCCTATAGCCATGGTGAAACACTAAGAAGTATATCCAAGTCCCTCAGGCAACGAAAATTTTCTCAAGTCCTTGCACAGAATGCAAACCACCCTGCTGGTAGGTGAACTACTCAATGGGACTCCCAAGAAACTGAAGGAGAATATAGACCTTTGTAGGTCAAGTGTATTGCAATAACACCTTTTGCCCATCCAGTAATAAATGTGTAAAATCAGGAGTCAATGATCTTGCATGCTAGTGAGAGCTAGTGAGAAGTCATAGGACCTTACTGGAGAAGATTTGATTAGGTAATAGGAGTAGCTGTGACTCAATCTGTGCAAAATTTTTTCCCTGACAATTGTTTCCCAGTTAAAAAATACCTCAAAATCTTAAGAGTCAATTTGAAGTGATTCCCAGAGAATTATGAACAGCTTTTCTTAAAATGGAACCTAAATTGAATAGACATTAATTATAAGCCAAATTCATAGTGTGCTAATTATTAAAAGATAGATCTGAAATAAAATACTAAATATCAGTTAAGGCCAGTAGATAAACACACATTGAGTGTTATTTCTGACAGTTAAGCTGCTCAAGGAATTGTCATCAGTAACAAAGAGACAGAGAAAACCAAACAACTGTTATGTCCCAGGCTTCAGACCCCTCTGACCAAGCTGTAGCTTATTCTCTCACCTAAAGATCCAAATAAAGGAATCCAATGTTAAAGAGTTTAAGTGCTGAACTGCTGAACTCTTCACTAAATTTGTCCCAGCAGCTTTATTCTGAGCCACCACAGCAGAGTTGTCAGGCTGACCAGTGCACTAAATAAATGACAGGTTTTGCTATATCCTGTAGCAAAGTGGCAGCAGAAGAACCCATCAGCAGAATGAGACCATCATCATCACCATCATCCCCCACAATGAAGGTCTTATGTCTCTACCAACAGCTTCTGTGTCCTTGTGGTTGACGTGCTGACGGGAAAGCAGCACATGAATATTGTTATTAATTCAGAAGAATTCCTCCATAGCCCTCATGAGTCACTATAATTATTCTTTGTTTCTGTGGTTTTAGGCTCTGAAACTTATTGAAGGCTGAACTTTCTGATGCAGCATGAATTTACCATGACACTTGTACTTACTTGCTATGCATTGTTATTTGCAGAGACAGCTGGGTTTAGTTTGCATGGTTCTCATGAAGTTGCAGAAATTCAAACAAAAACCTCTGCATAGAATGACATAACAGCTGATCATGGGAGCTAGTCTTCAAAGTGGCATTCTGCAAGCATCAGCTGCAGCTTCAGTCTTTCCTAAGTCCCTCAGCAAGGGCTTGGTCACATTTGCAGGCTAAGATCTGCTACTTCACTGCTGTTATTTAGCACAAAGCTTACTCACTAAAGGCCTTGCACTCTTACAAGCAAGCACACTCTCTTGTTACAGATCCAGAAATAATATTCTCATGTGGCTCTTGTTAATGGGGGGTTGGATTTTTCCCAGTATTTTGCAATAATTTGGCATAATTTAAAGAGAAGTGAAGTCAGTATGTTTGTTCACCATTTTAATAATGCATCTGCCCTAACATTTTCCTCTCCTAACTTCACTCTGATACACCTAGTGGGTTTAGGCCTGCCCTTTCAGATCTGGAATGTTAATTTCATTTAAAAAGCAGGAGTACCCATTGATTGATTTGACACAGAAATTTCAGTGTTTTCATGGGCAAATTCTTGTTAATAGTGTTCTATGCTATCAGAGTGTTTCAGAGTGTCAACAAAGCAAAACCAAACCACCTTACTAGCAGACTCACCTTAATTCATGGAATTTCAGCCTGGGGAAAGAAGAGTAGGGTAAGCAGCCTCTCTTGGATAAAACTGGCAGCACAACTTCTTCTGCAGTCACTACTGTGGAAGCAGAACAAATCCTGCATGTACCACAAAAATATGAGGCAATATAGCAAGCACAGGAGAGAAAAGAGTTGGTCTGCCACCTTTAAAATGATGATGTGAACAAAATTAAACTAGTAACAGCAGCCACAGTTTCTTGTATAAAGGGAATAAAGCACTAGGATAAATGATCCCAGAGTTCATTAATTTATTTCTTGATGTGCATATAGAAGGAAACCAGAGATAAGACAAATTAAAGCAGAGAATGGAACAGCGTGCTGTCTGGTTGCAGATAAGGAAGAAGCTGAAAAACATTCTGTCACTATTTTTTAATCTATTCATTAAGTAATCCCTACTCGTTTATAGTATCCTCCAGTACTCTTGTGTCTAAACAGGTTATTAAAGTTCTACAGATGTTCTCACAGACATTGTCCAGGTCGAAGCAGTACAGGAACTAATATCTTGCTCTAGTAAAACTCTGGTGTTTTCCCAGAATATGACATTAAGTAACTGCTTCTGTGATTTTGAGGTAATTTTTGTGATTGAAAAAGAGGAGGCAGTTCCCTTCCTACTTTAGGCTATAGCACAAAATACCTGGTTTTACAAATTATTCAATCCTTACTATATCATCCATGTACTGTTTAAATACATAGAAGTTCATATAGGAAGCTGCCATGAGAAAGGAAAATGTGGGTAATATTTCTTAATGAAATCAGCACAATCTGCTCAGGGCTGTGTTCCTTTTTCATAAAAAATGATATATTGTTTTAGTCTGCTGTCAAAGTTGAACAATGGTACAAACTGAAAAACATCTCATAGCAAAAGAACAATTCCAAATGGTAAAGGAGGTGATTTTTCACAGTGATGCTTTGTTCATAAAATAAACCTCCAGTGAGCAAATTACAACAGAATCTGTCCTATAGCTATTCTAATAATTCTGTTCTCTGACAGTTTCAGACGGCAGGAGGGAACTAAAAATGGGTAAACTATGTCCACAAGACACTGATGGATAACCACGTATTCCTGCTAGTTATTGGAAAAGTAATATCCAAAATTACAAACTCAGGTCATCCTTTTATCAGCCCTTCCCTCCCCCACCCCCCCCCGCCCCACCACACTCCCCCATTTCTCCTAAACCAGTTGATAAAAAAGCATCTGGTTTTGCAAGCCATAGACCAAATAATGAGCAAGGAACTCTCAGCCTGTTTGTAAACCAGGAGATTTTTTGAACAGTGGCTGAAGAGAACAATCCTGTCATGTTTGGTGATAATATCTCCCATGTCAGAGGTTTATGTCCTGTTGTCACTCTGTTCACTAATAATACCTGAGATATTACTCTCTTCTAGTCTGTTACTTCCATTAAAGAGTGACTTTGACCATTCACAGAGTGTGAGGAGCTTCTATTTTTTCCAGATGCTAGTTACTTCTTTCTAAAACATTTTTCTATGCACCAGCCCCTGCCTTCTGTTCCGTAGATGCGCCTCATGTAGGATAGCCAACCCAGTTCTGCTGAGAACAAGACTGAGTGGTTTGGATGTCTCATCTGCTCGTGTGTGTGACTGGAGTTAGGGATGGAAGGACTGGTTGAGACTGCATTTTGGATCAAACACCTCTAAAAGAGGGAGGATATTCGATAAGCCAAAATTATACTTTAAAATACCTTGAAAGCCTGTGGGAGATCATTCACTCAATTTAGTCTCTTGTAGTCATCTTTGAGATGAATCCCGGGGTAGAGCCTGACCTCATGGGCTACAGCTTTGGCCCATTTCTACACCTTTGGAATATACTGTGTTATTTCTGTATTATTCTCCTCACTACAGATGCTCAACTCACTTCCTAATGGGATTTGTAAAAAATGAACAGTCTTCTTGAATGTTAATTAAGTTGTTTACATTATAGTTAATGAATAGTGAGGGCTGAGCCACCTGCTACTCTCCATCCTGACAAATCCTCTTTGGAGTACCTTTTGGTGATAGCTTCCCAGATAATCTTGAACAAGAGCACAGATTCTACTCCTTATGAATCCTTTTACCTTGCTGGCATTATCCAAGCTCCAGTAGTGCATCAAATTATGTAATTAGCATCCCTCATCTGTGGTTTCTTTTCACAGCCTGTTTCTTACAACCTTACATTTGCTATGCCAAATGCATTACTGAAGTCTAGACATATTGTACTTGCTGATTAGAAGAAAAGAAAAAGAAAAAGTATTCTTATGGCAGTAGAAGTCTTGCTTGAGATATTAAATTCTTGTTTTGGTTTGTTTTCCTTTTTTTATACAAGACAGAAATGCCAACACAAGGAAATTTCTTAAGCACGTGCACCCAGAGACTTACATTTTCAAGATTAATCCCAGGGGAAAGAAAAGAGTGATAATTAAAAGTAACTATTGAAAGTCAGCTGGGCACCTTAAGCTGAAATTCTGGTGCACCATTAGGGGGCCATCTCAATATAAGATCTTAAGAATGAAGGTTTTAGAAAGACTTAGAAGTTTTATTCAGCTGAGACAGACTTGCTCAGGGATAAGTAAGAATTCTTTGCAATTTTCTCATGGGTCCTGTAGGATCCTAGGAGCAATTTCTTACATTAGGAAGTGCAGGTCCACTGCACTTTAGTGTCCGTCAGTGGGTGGTTAAGAAGCACAATGCACACATTGTACCTAGGCTGTAATTGAAGAGGTATCAGCTATTTTTCAATATAGAAAGCTTTGTCTTCTGACTGCAAGAATAAATAATCCATCACTCAGGAATGCTGAATAGTCATCATTTTGGGCCTATAAATCATACTTAGTGTGTTTTATAACCAGTTTTACTGAAATGTTACTTCATAAAAAATCACAGTAGCAGCACCTTGCATTGTGTTATTTATTGCTACAAGGGGGAGCTGCAGAAGCATCCTTCTCATGGTTCAGCCTTCTCCCCCTGTGGGAGAGCAATAACTGCCATGTTTTGAAGAACAGTTGACAGTATCAAAAGGAATTTCTGTATTAATTTGAAAAGTGTACATTCTGTGCTTGCTATAAGGAAACAGGTGATGCAAAGCACTCAGAGGATTACTTAAAGAATGCACTGACAGCACTTAAACAGCTTTTACCTTGATTTCTTAAATAGTGACATAGATCTGTAGTCAAGGCATCTTTGCACATGATTTGTGCAAGCAGTAACAGCGACTTACAATTCTGTATAAAGCTGTCTATACAAACACAAGTTCCCTTGCTCAAGCTCTGCTGAAGCTGGTCTGAAGTTCCCATGATTTCTTTCCTCAGCTAAGCACAAGAACAAATCTCTCAGAAGGCTGTGGCCAAAGGCTAAGAAGGTTCCTGTGGGCTCCTGTAAAGCAGCAAGATGAAAATCAAAGAGGAGAATGCAGATCACCACATGAAGGCAGGAGCATACAAATTCAGAGAATAAGAAGAAAAGGTCCCCTAGGCAGCAGTGGTAATTCACAGCTGAATGTAAACAGTGTCATATCACAAAGAAAGCAAACATTGCACTGGAGCACACATGCAGAAATATAGCCTGTAATAGATATAAAACAATTCTTCTGTTCTACTCAGTATTGCCAGAAGTATCAGCTGAAGTATAATGTCCCCTTAAGGTATCACAGTTAAAGAAAGAAGTGGTATAACTAGAAATTGTTCAGGAAAAAAACACTGAGAATGATCAAAGCTTCAAAAAAAAAAAGCTTCAGAAAAATGTTCCCACACCTACCTACCTATGAAGCAGATAATAGCCATACAGCAGCACTGCCAAGGATGAAAGGGATATGGCCACAAATGGGAATCAGCTGAAGGAAACAGAAATAAATAATTCTTTATCTGTACAAATTTCTCCCTTTCTAGATATACTAAACAATATAACTCACTGATGGCATTTAGCAAAAGAGAAAACAAAACACAAGACACCCAGCACTATAATTAACATATCTCTTCCATCCCATCTGTAGCCAGTACCTAATTTTACCCTTTCTCAGGATGTGCGTGTTTGCATTCCTAGCTCCCTCATTCATTATTTTAGAAAAGAATAACACCTTTCCTACTCTTTTCCAAATAAAATTTATTCTCCTTGTTTCCCAGTGATTCAAACAAACACTGAAGCCTCCTAATTTGGAAGAAAAATGCAAAACATAAATGTTACCATCTTTCTTAGAGGAAAAAAATTGTGCTACCATGCTGGAAAACTGGTAGTGAGCTAGCCTAGCAAATTTCTACCTTGATGGCCACTTTCACCCTAATTTGGGGAGGAAAAAAAATTGTCTGCAAAGCAGGTGTTCAACAGACAGATCCTGAGCTACCAGTCAGCATGCGTAGACTTCCTGATATCGAAATAATCCTCCCACTCCAAGGGTATCCTGAAAATGAGGATTCCATACAGGTATCCTTAGAAAGCAGAGCAAAGAGCTATCTGTATAGTCAGAATTAAAAAGTGAATTCTTGGACTGAATCTCCCGGTGTGTGCATCCATGTCTATGTCTACCCAAGGAAGTGATTTATTTCATGTATACGCTGTTACCTGCAAGTAAGTCAAACACATGCAAAGGGACAGGGAGAGTCCTATACTCCAAATACCTGGATCTAGGACAGTGACATTTCACTGGACTAGTAGACAGGTGGGTTCACAGCTGAGTGCCCCAATTTGGAGCAGACATCCAAGCAGAGCAGCATTCCTATTGTGTGACTGCTCCAATTCAGACCATGCATGCTAAGGCAGCTAGGATCACATGGCCAGGAAGCAAAGCAGCATCTGCTAAAAGAAAACCTGTTTTGAGATCTCTGACACTGGCCTCAGTGGCTGAGCAGGGTTACATCTTCTCACCAGCAAAGCATGGGTGTGCAGGGCAGAAAGTGATGTGGCTGCTGAACTGATGTGAGCACAAGGAAGGATCCATTTGAAGAAAGCAGTGGTTTAAGGAGTCCCTCCAGAGGCACTACAGGAGGCAGAAAAACAGAAGTGTAGAGAATGAATGAAGTTACATGAACAACTGATGGGATAGGAAATCTGGCTAAAATATTAAGGCAGTAAAACATATTTTACCTGGAACTTCTTGATTTCTAGCTCTGAATCATGTTTTTTCTTCAAAAATTTCATTACAAAAAGAAAAGACCTAGTCATCTGTCTTTAGTTTTGACCCTAGACATGCAGGGTATTCCAGACTGCACAGATGGTTGCAGCCTTAAACCTGGAGATAGGATGTGAGTGGGCGAGTCACATTAAAATTGTTCTTTCTTTTCTGACTCATTGCAGTTTTGTATTTCAAATTTGAAGTTGCTTTTGCACTGTCAGCCAGTTTAAATAAATGTAGCAAATTCTTTAGCTGCAATGTTCTCACTCGTTTTCCACAAAAGCTTAGGCAATACTGAAGATCTACCCGGAGACTTTTTACTGACTTTTACTATTTGTCATTGTGTCCAGATGGCCTGAACAATGTCTTCAGTTAAAATTCAATGATGTGCTAACAACACATATGAAACATAAGAATTAATGAAGATCTTGGCTTTAGCATCTGATAGTAATAAGGATGTGAAAAAATACTGACGTACACACATATCAGTATATTCTCAGCTGTAATTTAGAAAGCTTGCTTCACGGTAGAAATCTTGAAATGCTACCTTTGTCTTTTTTTTACTCTATTTTCCACGGTTCTATTAAGACAGAATGATCAAGACCAAGAGTCCCAGCAACACTCAAAGGAAAGTGAAATGCAGGCCTGAAAAAGAGCATAAGAAGGGATTTCAGCTTATTTTTATTAGCTAAAAAAAATTTCTGTGACAACTGTTTACCAGTGAGAGGCCTCCTGTATAATTTTCTGGTTTCTAGTAACTAACAGAGCCTAAGTTGCTTCCCAAGGTGTTTGAGATACATCCCTATGAGACTTTGCCTTTCTTGGCAATGTCCTGCATGGCAGGTAGGTAATGAGAGAAGCATTTCAGTGACTCAGACCACGTGGTGATGCCTCCATAACCAACAGAGAGTCAGGCATGAAGCAATCTTCATGTGGGAAAAATCTGAACCACTGATTCAGGGGTTGCTAATTGGGGATCTGAGACTCAGAGGGGCCTAACACTATCATTTTCTTCATTCTTGTGTTGTGGACTCATAATAATATGTTAATTATGGTTTTAATTTTGGAAATAGAGATCATTGTTCTCCAACACACAGGCCAGACATATAATGATTTCTTTGTTGCAAGTCTGGCAGAACACAGTGCTTCTTGTTTATAACAGCAACTGGACAATTTATTTGCATGCAGGAGGTAGTTTGTTCCACTGGATACCCTTTAGCCTTTACTTTTCCATTGTTCAGAAATAACACAGTATACTACTATTACAATTATACTACAATAAGCCTTCAATTATGGGGTAAACAAATTTAATCAACCAAGAGCATGGCTCATACATAGCTACAATTACCTGTATAGTTATGGATACTGGCAGACAACGGTACTGCCTTTCACTGCATCATGAGAAATGACATCTCTTAACTTAAATATGCTCAACTATCAGTGAGACTCCCATTGTTAAGGAATATTATGGTAATTATTCTATTATGGCATTACTCCATCTTTACTCCATCTTACTACTTACAGATGGACAGTGGAAAGATGAAAACTTTGGTGCCCCTTGAATACATTGTCCCTTTGCTGCCATCACACAGTGGGAATTTCTATGTATATCTCATATTTTAAAAAGAACACAAGTGCAATCCGATTGTTCATCGTCTGCCATCAGGACACAAAAGCTTTTGCAGCTCTGACCAGTGCAACAGTATCTCTTTTGCTCACAGCTGCCCTTAAAACCTTTGGTTTCTACCAACACATGGATGTTTGGGTAGTGATGCCCAGCAAGAAGGAGCAGCTTCTGGTGCAGGTGTCAGTGACCTGCTAGAGCACAACTCATTGGCTAAATCAGCCTCTCTGCATGACTGCTCTGTTTCAGGGATGAGGCAAAGGACAAAGTTCACACTGAGATTACCATGCCCAATTTTCACTGCTACCATGGAGGTATCTGCACAGATAAAATAAGGTGTTTAAATCCTGGTTTTGTCAATATTAAATTGGTGAATACAGTAGCGGAGGCTGGAGGGTAATGCAGTTATCCAAAGGAAGGTGCCCAGGGCTATTTTACATTTCCTGTCAAGCCTGTGCTGACTTCCAAACAGAACGTCAAAAAGGGCACGTCTCCTGTAAAGCGTGTGTCATATCTAAAATGACGCATAGCTGTCACCTGCCTTCTAAGTCACTTTGGGGCAAACTGAGTTGATCCAGTGGCTCTTCTGACTGTACTGCCCAGAAGCTCAGTGCAGCTTCCTGAACAGCTCATGGATTGCCATCCGAAATGCTCTGGGACAGCCTGCCTGGAGTTCAGATAGCACTGCCGACCTGGGTGTCCCAAAGGCACTGTGTTAGATGTACCAGCCACCAGTGGGTGTCTCAGAAACTCTACAGCATCTCAAGTGGGCCAAGACACATTCACATAGACACCTGAACCCTACCTACATTTCCACAAATTTAAATGGGTGGCACATCTTTAGACACTTAGGGAGGCTGAAGTGTATTTAATACTCATATTGAATTTCCTGGTGTGACCCAGCTTTGACCTGCTCCTTTTGGTTTAAAAGTTTATACAAAGACAGTTAAGGGCACTCAGTTAAGAGCATCAGCTCTTAAGCTGTCATAACTGGACTGTTTGTCTAGTCCAAACAAAGTTAACAATTTTAAATGAGTTTAAAATACGAGTCCTCCGTTCTTTGGCCTTTTCAGTCTACTATCACCCCAAGGGCCTCTCCAATATGGGCTTTCATTTTTTCCTATGAGATCTTGACTGCTACTGCATTTTAGCTGAGTGATCAGTCAAAGAATGTTCCTTTATAAGTTCTTGTTCTGTGTAAAGCTGTAAGTTTTCTACCAGTTTTATTTTAGTTACAAGAGTTTTGTATCCCATTGTTGGAGATAATGAAAAAATAAT